>NC_081199.1:16552658-17197658 GCF_902713425.1 Acipenser ruthenus
GGCTTCAGGCTTGTCTGTATTGACTGGGCCTCCGGCAATGGAATAGGTTTGTAGTAAATATTGTGGAGATGTATTCCCATTCCGCTTGTACCATTGCAGGTAAATACTATCACCCTTGCTTGCAGTGTATGGACACTGTATTGTGGCTGTTTCTCCTTCAGTGGTGCCGACATGGGCAGACAGTGATGTCACTGACTCCTTCCCATAAGAATCTGCAAGGATTGAAGCAAAATGCTGCAGTTAAAAAAGGTGTCTTGAAATAGGAGATGAAATACCTTGTTAACAAGGGAGCCCATAGAAGAAGCAGCAAGCTGTAAGCAAGCAGTAAGATGCAACCAACACTCACACACAAACAATCCCATTAGAATAGAAACCCAGGCAATCACATAACACACACCATCCATTCAAACAGGATCTCATAACAATTCACTGATATAGCCAGGCAGGCATGTCCTTAACAAGGATCTGAAATGTCTTCAGATAAGATGTGAGTTTCATAGAGACACAAGATGAGATGCAATGAGAAGCTGTATAGAGCTCAACCAGTGCAGGTTCGTTAAATGAACTCTTATCTCGTACATTGTATGAAAGCGCCCATGAGTATGTGTAGCAGTAGATTCTTCTCCATTGTGTGCGGGGCTCCCAGTCTGTGCTCTGCGCTCTGCACAGGAAGTGATGTGCTGCTTGTTGCTGTGTTTTATACCCTGCAGGTGTCTGTGCACGTGGTGAGAGGTGTTGTGTGCACGTGGATATGGGGACATGGGGGCGAGATAGTTCCTTTAATAATTATGTTTTCTGTTTTCTGTTTTACATACCATTTTATAAAGTTAGACATTCATCAAATCGTTGTTTTTAAATTAGAAGTTTAAGCCAGTGTTATATGTTGTAATATCTATTAGTATTACACGGTGAGACTATAGCAGGTTGCCAGAGGAATTGCCAGCAGGTACAGAAGAACGTGTGCTGTTTTATCCGGGGTAGTTTCTACACAGAACACAGGCTGCACTGCGATCTTCACCAAATACTCCAGGAACGACCATAGATACTGTAATTATTATCCTCTGTCCTCATTCGTAGAATAACTACAGTACTCTACAGGAGTCCATGGTGTATCGTCTATGTGCTGAATGCTTGATGTATCCTCTATATATTCAGTACAGTCACTGTTGCCCGAGCAGTTATAAAGTACGGTAACATCAGTAGAAAATAAGATCAAATTCAAATGAGCAAAATAAAGAATACAGTAAATAATTAAATTTAATCTGTAAAATCAATCTACACCTTGTTAAGAGGCTGATGGGTCCCTGTATTAAGGCAGGTGAGTTCCTTTGCTTCGGAGCTGCGGTCTGTGTCTGGCGCAGATGAGTGCGCTCCGTGCTGGGCGCTCTCCAGGACACTGAACTGGTTTGACTGGAAATTAAACTGAGGGCAATTCTAGAGAGGTGTTTCTAAGTATTGATATTGTCGATGTAAATTAATTGATTATATTTCAATTCAAAGTTCCATGATCTTTTCGTGGCAGAAAAAGTGTTCTTAATTCTTAGAATAAATCTGCAAAATATTTACAAAGGGAATCGCATGACAGTCAGGAGTCAATACAGCGCCCTTTTGCACAATGTCTTCATGCTGTAGCGATGCTGGTCCTGCACTTGAATTGCTTTCATACAGGCTATGCTAGAAAACAAGCTGCAGGAGAGCAAGTGAAACAGTGAAACAGTGATGTGAGCGGAAACTCTACAAGAGGAGAGCAGGAGTGTCTGAATGAATAATGAGCTTAGAACAGCGACAAATAACTGTCCTACACTGCCCCCTGGTGGGAATCATCTAAAATACAGAACTAAAAGAGTATAATGTATACTGATAGCTAGAAAATGTGTTTGAAACTGAAAACAGCGTCTACTATTTTTTTTATTTTATTTTTCTGTTTTCTGTTCACTTCTCAAAACCATCTGTCTACTTTACAGTGATCCAAAACTCAGTAGGCAATATGATGCAGTCTGCAATCAACTTCATTGTTTTAAAATCGAGATATCTCTCTCCTCACTGTCACGAGTGCTCGGTATGTATTGTTAAAAGCACTTTAGACACAATGTATATGCTTTGCTATTTTATATTGCTTAATATTTATTTAAATAATGTCTGTTTTAATTAATCAAATGAAGATTATATACACACACACACACACACACACACACACACACACACATACACACACACACACACACACACACACGCAACCTTAACTCTGCACCCTTATGTGTATGTTTCCTGGCCAGGTCTGCAGCAGAGACGCTTGTGGCTTGCTTTATGGCCAGTCTTCGGGGAGAATTTGTCATGTGCTTAGTGATGTCATTGTCCATGTCATTGATGATGTCATATGTGATGTCAAGTGACAGGAAACATACACATAAGGGTGCAGAATTAAGGTTGCGTGGCTACCTTAACTTGCAATATTCTAACCTTTTGGACATTTGCAAACAAACCTTAACATTACTTTAATGAAGTTTTTGCCATTGAATGTCCATAGTTTTGCAGAAGGCATCTTGGAAAATCAAACAACCAACAACAAGTATGTAGCAGCGAGAACTAAGACTTGGAGTTTGTTTAATTTTACTTTAGTTACAGATATATAGATAATGTTTGATAAAAAATGTGTTATTCTCTTTTATCTATGTGTGAACAAATGGCACATCATGATCGTTTGTTTGTAGTGTTTACATACAAGCTGAGGCTGTAGTCACACAGAAGGACCAGCAGACTACAGGCGTCTCTTTTTCATCAACACCACAGACACGTTTTTGTCAGCAGCTCAAGCCTGCCTCCTTCACTGTGGGACTCAGAGCGCAATAGAAAACTGCAGAGTCTCGCATCTGTATCCCGCTGATGTTTAAATACGTGTATTTATTCGGCGCGTCAAGTAAAGCAGAGAAGCGATCTTCAACACCTGGTGCTTTATCCCCATCTTCAGCTCCTCCAGCTAGTGTGTACCGCTGGAGAATGTATTTGACTTGCTCTCCCGGGTCCTGACGGTACCACTGCAGGTATATGCTGCTGGAAGCTGAATGTGTGAAATTGCAGTGTATTGTAACCGACTGGTCTTCTTGTGCATGCAGTGCAGCGGGCCATTGTGTAACAGAGTCTTGATCTTCAAAACTGGAACCTGTGGAACGGGAACAAGAGGTGATTTTAGGCTACAACACAACAACGTGCAGTCAGAATTATTATTTTGTAAATTGGTATTATAAAGAGGCCTACAATGTAGCACTACAGCGAGATATTGTACCTATAATTCCAAGAACTGTGCACAGAAGAAGAAGCAGGTCCATGTCTGCAGGCACTCTGCAGTATTGAATTAGTGCAGTGATGGATATCGATGAGGGGTCTGTGTATTCGTCTGTTTAAACCTGTTATTCTAACTGAGATACTGAGTGCACTGCATGTGCATGCTGTCTCATCTCCTTTTGCTGGGCTGACCTGATTTTACTGAAATGAATTACTGTACCGCCACCTACTGGCTGAAAATAAGACTACATGTGCTAATAAGTTCTGCTCCAGAGCATTTGGTTAAAAGATTGAGTCTCCAGTTTATTATGATCTCAATATCTCAGGTTCTATTCTAGTCGAGCCCATTCTTTATAGAGGGGCTGGTCGTATGAAGAAGGCTATGTGCTAATAAGTTCTATTGCGGATGATTTGATTAAAAGATCGAGTCACCAGTTATTATCTCAGTATCTCAATATCTAGTCAATCCCGTTCTATATATACGTTCTGTGTAGAATAGGATAATCCATGTTAGTACATCAACAAAAAATGTAATATACATGGGATTTTAAAATAATAATAATAATAATAATAATAATAATAATAATAATAATAATAATAATAATAATAATAATAATAATACTGATGACCTTTGTACTACTACGACCACTGGCAGGTCACACATTTGTGGAGCTCCTGCAGCTGTGAATTAAAAACATTAAGAACAGTTATTTAAACTCTTTATTTTTGAAATCTTTTTACAATTTAGTTTATCTAAAGCAGTAGTGCACCTTTTTTGTTAAAACATTTTGATTTAGTGGTTTTATTTTTAAATAAAACACTTCTTTAGTTTTTCTTTCTCTCCCTTGTCAGCAAGTGCAGGAGAGATTTTTCCTTCTTTGATTTTTTTTTTCTTTTTAAAACACTTCTTTTATTGATTTGTTAATTTTATTTTAAAGCTTATATTTTTGTGTTTTTAGGAAAATTATTTTTATGTAAATAGCTGTTTTTGCTTTTTGTTTTAAAAAATCCCCCATCTCTGCTGTGTGCAGACTGGGGGGAGGGCAGGCAGGGAGCACAGGCCATGTGCTCCTTTGTTTGCCCTTAGTTTGATTTTTGATTTTTCTTTCATGTTTTTAAAAAAATAAACTACTTTTTGTTTTGATTAAAAAAAAAAAAAAAAAAAAAAAAAAAAAACTTTTTCTGTTTGTTTGGTTATTTTTATTTTGTGCCCCTGTGCTACTGGAGTGCAGGGGTCCGTGTGTGCGTTTTTATTTTATTTCTTTATTTAAAAATAAATAAATAATTTTGTTTGTGTGTGACCCTATACCGATTACAGTGTAGGTGGTTGTTTGTCTTTTTGTGTACCCCTGTGCTGGTAACTGTTTGCAGTGCAGGGGTGTGTCTGTCTTGTGTGTGTGTGTGTGTGTGTTTTGTTTTTCTATTTAGAAAAATAAAAAATAGACTAAACAAACACTTAAAATAAATAAAAATAATACGCACCATCTGCAAGCCCTGGGGGAACTTAAAACGGCCATCCACCCAATCCCCCTGGGCTGCAAAGACCAGGCCCTCCGCCACGTCCTGTCATTCCACCGCCAGGTGACCATCCACCTGGCGGGTCGGGAAACGGTGGAGGGCAGCTTCATGGTCCCCTTTGAGTGGACCAACTATGTCATCTTTTTTTCCTTGGAGGAGGTGCGGTGCTTTCACTGCAAGGAGCTGGGGCACCAGAAAAAGAGGTGCCCCAAGCTCCAGCAGGGCGCAAAGCCACCCGCTCCGGCACTGCGCCCCTCCGAGTCCACCTCGCCCCAGGGGCCCTCAAAGAGGCCCGCAGAGGGGGGCAAAAAAGTACCCGCCCCCCTCTCAGTAACATCCGGGGGGGAAAGGGAGAGAAGGCCCCTGAGGCCGAGGCCGCCGAGTGGACCGTGGTCGCCCGCCGGAAGAAGAAGGCGGCCTCCAGGTCCACCGGGGCAGCCAAGCAGGGGGCGACAAAGCCCACCGCCGCACCATCTGGCGGTGGGTCAGGGGGAGGCCCTGAAAAGGGGACTCCCACGACGGCACCCCCCACGAGGCAGGGCGGCGAAGCCACCCAAAAAACCAAATATCTCATCCCCGGGGGTGAGGAGAGAGGAGCTGCCTGAGGTGAGATCCCCGTCGCCGTGACAAGGCAGGGGACCGCCTCCGGCAGCATCTGGGGGAAGAGGAAGGCGTAAGCGCACCTTCCCACATGTGCATGCAAGTGCACACGTACCAGCCTCTTGGTGAGGGTCCCCGGGGGGGCGAAAGAGAGCCACCCAAAACAAAAAAGCGACCACCTCGGCATCCCCCCTCTACTGGCAACAAGGACCCTGGCCCTCGCGCTGCCACAGAGGGGGAGAAGTATCCATCCCCCGAGGCAGTCCAGGGCTCCGCAGAAGAGGCAGAGCCCATGGAAGAGGCCCCCACTGAGAGGCTAAAGGGAAGGGAGGAACCTGAAAGGGCAGAAGGAGCCCTTCGAGTAGATCTCCTCCCCGTCACACAAAAGACCTCGGAAGCCGGCCCCGACTCTACCATCGAGGGGCCGGCTGCAGCAGACGGTCCCCGCGAGGGTCCTTTCGCAAGTTTCTCCCGCCGTGTCCCCTGGGGGTGGGGTGCTGGGAGACTCTGTCAAAATCAAGATCAGATGCAACGAGCTCACCCACCAATGGGAGTGTGTTGTGCTTCTCCATCGCGAGGGGGGCGGTGGAGAACCGGAGCAGCAGGAGGAGGACTCGGAGTCCGCATGCAGCGTGGGCTTGGAGAGTCTGTCCGCCCCTTCTCCGGACATCCCTGCGGCGGAGCTCCTGGATTTCTTGGAGGCCACCATCCACCGCAGGGACAAGGTCCAGCTGGCCCTGGACAAATGGGGGGATTTCCAGAGGATCCTACACTCTGTGAGATCCTTCCTCAGGGCCAGCCATGCCAGCAAAACTTCGGGCACGAGCGTGCACATTCTTGCCCGAAAGTTACATGACCAGTTGGTGAACTTCGGGAGATCTCAGGATCTCCCGTGAGTGTGAACAACTAACCTTGACAGAGGATCATGTATCGCATCGGGACCGTGAACGTCAGTGGGTGTAAGGACCATTTGCGCAGGGCCCAGGTAATCTCCTTCCTGAAAATAAGGGGTTACTCTGTGTGCTTCCTGCAGGAAACCCACTCCACTCAGCAGGCCGAGGCCAACTGGCTTCTGGAGTGGGGGGGGGAGAGTGTCGTTCATCCACCTCACCAAATCCTTGTGCGGGGTGGCGATGCTCTTCTCCAGGTCCTTTGTTCCCACGGTGCTCGATGTGGTCAACGTCGTGCCGGGCTGTCTGTTGCACCACCGGATCCGGGACGGGGACGCTACGGTTCACCTGGTGAACTCGTACACTCCGTCCTCGGGTCCGGCGAGGGTCCAGTTTTTCCGCTGGATGTCGGACCATTTGAACACCATCAGCGCCGATGAGCTTGTGGTCCTCGGAGGGGACTTCAACTGCACCCTCAAGGCCGCGGACCGGGTCAGCCACCCTGAGAGGGCTGATCGCTCAGCTCTCTCTGGTCGACATCTGGCGGTGGCAACACCCAGACGCCTCAGCCTTCACCTACACCCGGGTGAGGGAGGGGCGTGTGTCTCAGTCCTGGATCGACAGGTTCTACCAACTCGAGCAGAGCGCGTACGAAGAGAAGAAGAGCACCCTGCGGGACCTGCAGCTCCAGCGGTCCCGGGGACGTTTGTGCACTCGCGCGTCCAGTTCCTCCGGGAGATGGACCGCAGCACACATTTCTTCTACGCGTTGGAGAAAAAGAAGGGAGATCGCAAGAACATCACCTGCCTCCTGCCGGACGACGACTCCCTTCTGACGGAGCCGGAGAGCGTGAATGAGAGGGCCAAGGCCTTCTACTCTGCCCTCTTCTCTCCGGATCCCGTCGACTCCGACGCATGCAGGGTTCTGTGGGATGGGCTTCCCACGGTCGGTGAGGGCATGCGGGACAAGTTCGAGGGCCAGCTGACCCTGGCCGAGCTCTCCAACGCCCTCGGTCAGATGCCCTACAACAAATCGCCGGGCATCGACGGGCTGACCATGGATTTCCACAAGAAGTTTTTGGACTTGCTGTGGCCCGCCTTTGTGCGGGTCCTGGCGGAAGCCTACGAGACCGGGAAGATGCCCCTTTCGATGAGACGGGCGGTGATCACGCTGCTGCCCAAGAAAGGGGATCTCTGCTGCCTGAAGAACTGATGCCCGGTCTCGCTGCTGTGCACGGACTACAAAATCATGGCCAAGGCCACCTGGCAGACATGATCCACCCCGACCAGTCCTACACGGTCCCGAACCGGACGATCTTCAACAACATCTTCCTGGTTCGGGACCTCCTGCACTACTGCCTTCCTGTCGCTGGATCAGGAGAAGGCATTCGACCAGGTGGATCACGAGTATCTCTTCGGAACCCTGCAAGCATTCGGTTTCGGGCCTCACTTCGTCAGCCTGTTCCGGATGCTGTACACCTCTGCCGAGTGCCTGTTGAAGGTCAACTGGTCCCTGATCGCACCCCTCGCGTTCAGAGGAGTGCGTCAGGGCTGCCCTCTGTCCGGACAACTGTACGCATTGAGCCCTTCCTCTGCCTCCTTCACAGGACACGAGGGTGGTCGGACACGACATGCTCCTGGTGGCCTCCGATCCTGTTGACCTTGGGAGGATGCGGAGCTGTCAGGATCAACTGGAACAAGTGCTCCGGGTTGTTGGAAGATCCCTGGTAGGTGGACTCCCTCCCTGTCGCGCTCCAGCAGTTCCAGTGGAGCGCGGACAGCTTCAAGTACCTGGGAGTCCACCTGAGCCCCGCGGAGACCTCGGTCGCAGCCAACTGGGTGGAGTTGGAGGAAAAAGTTGCTGCTAGACTGAGGTCGTGGTCGGTCTGTTGAAACTGCTTTCCTTCAGGTGCAGGGCTCTGGTGATAAACCAACTGGTGGCGTTGATGCTCTGGCATTGACTCACCGTCCTGAGCCCACCCCCTGAGTTTGTGGCCTGGGTCCAGAGGAAGCTGATGGACTTCTTCTGGGCCAGAAAGCACTGGGTCTCTGCGGCGGTTCTGTGCCTTTCTCTTGCTGAGGGAGGGCAAGGGTTGGTGTGCATCAGGAGCCAGGTGCACACCTTCCGCCTCCAGGCCCTGCAGAGATACCTGTACGCAGTCCCGGCCCCGCAGTGGTGCACGCTGGCATCCCTCCTTTTGCACCAGCTGCACGACCTGGGCTACGACCGGCAGCTCTTCTGGATCAATCTCCGGGGAATCCGACTCCCCGAGCTGCCAGTCTTTTACCAGGACCTACTCAGGACCCGGAGCATGTTCAACGTCGGCCGAGACGCCGTTCCGACCGAGAGCGAAGGACTCCTTCTGGAGCCCCTGCTGCACAACCCCCACCTAGGTGCACAGGTGTTGGAGTCCCCCTCGGTGCGGCGCGCGCTGATCTCGGCCAAGGTGACCAGAGTCTGGAATCTCCTGGATCACCAACGCTCAGAGTGGCTGACTCCCGAGTCGCTGGTTGCCAGGGCTCCGGGAGTGCAAAGCAGCATTTCACCCAGACTCTGTCAGGTATCTCGAGGGAGTTCTCAGGACCAGGGAACCACCTTCTCCCTCTACCCCCTGCTCTCCGGTCCTACTGATCGAACCCAGGGCGCGAGCCCCCCCTCGGCCTCCCCTCGAGAACAACCTGAGCAGGATCTCGCAGTTCTCCTCGACCCCTCTCCGAGCCGCGTCGAGGAGGACCCTGTACGCGATGATGCTCCACACCCTCCACTTCCCAGCCCTCGTCTCCCGCCAAGACACCGCTTGGCGGGAGCCCCTCCGACCCCAGGAGGGCGAGAGTCCCCAGTGGGAGGATCTATACTCCCCGCTGGTCCCCAGAGGAGCTGGGGACTTGGGATGGAGGGTCCTGCACAGAGTGCTCATGTCGGGAGAGATCCTGCGTCACTTTACCGACTCGGACGCCGCATGCCCTTTCTGCGGTCCGCCCGAGTCGGTAAGTCACATTTATTTTTCGTGCTCCAGGCTGCAGCCATTCTTCCTGCTGCTGAAGAACCTCCTGCTGCAGTTCTGGCTGCATTTCTCCCCCACCCTCCTCATTTTCGGGCACCCTGTCAGTGGCTCCAGCACAAAGAGAGACCTCCTCGTGAATCTGCTCCTGTGACTCAGTTATTCAGCTCTACAGAACTATAAACTCTGAGCAGTTAATAATGAGCAGGTTTATTCATTCACCTGTTTCATTAAGTTTGGGTCTGGTGTTGTATTATTCAGCTGTACTGTAAGCCTGACATTACATGTTGCAATGGTTGTGTTTGCTCTACACAGTAATATACAGAACAATATTTAGATTGATGAGGCTGCCAATATAGTCTTGTCCACAAGAGGGCAGTATAGACATTTGTCAAACAGTTCACCCTTAATTAAAGTAACCATAATTTCATTCTGTGACTCATAGCAAACAAAAAGGAAACAGTACAGATTCAGATCCAGTAAGAACAATGATGTACATTCTGCAACGCATAAGAACCACTGTACATGACCTGAAACTTGGTGTATTGTGTCTCCACTTATCTACTCTCAATATCACATACTGGACAGGCACCTCTGCTTTTCCTTCAATGTCACTGTGATTGTCCTTTGCTAAACATCTCTAAGGAAAAAAAAAAGTTATGACTGCCAAGTACCAGACAGACTAGATTAATAGGGAGCCCTCAAATTAAACGCACAGTACAGAGCACGCCATTTAGTGCCCACTGGTCGACAAAGGCCATCAGTATTATTATTATTATTATTATTATTATTATTATTATTATTATTATTATTATTATTATTATTGGATTAGCTGTGTTCCTAGCCCAAAAAAAAAAGTTTAATGTCTAATGTTACTGGACTGCACTTTAGAACATTCAGAACAAAGAGGTTTTCTATCATTAAAATAAAACATATTTTCAATAAAACGTGGGGTGAAATTTGAGAGATACATAATGCATAGAGTAGTTCTGTTTGTAGAGGAAAACTGAGAACATGTATTATTATTATTGCCCGCATGTGTACTTGCGCTCTGGTGCCAATAGTCTTTGTAAACATAACCCCAGTTGAATACTTGTTACAATGGCTCTGCTTACAAAAACGTTTGACCCCAGAATGGAACGTTCATTTTCTAGAATGTAGATGTCATCATACCATCACTGAACTATAGTGTTCTAGATTTTGGAAATGTACGTTCCAAGCGTGGAACACCTGGAGGGGGTAGGCCAGTGACAGATTGGTACAATTAACATCGTTCCATGGGTCAAAATGCATCAAATTCAAGAGACAACCTGAACAATCATGTCTGAACAATATAATAAATACCTTCTTCAATGTGTTGCTTTACATAGTTTTCTTGTCCTTATTGGTATCTACATATTTAGCAATACTGCAATGAGGCACAGACAATGTTAGCTTTACCATGCAGCCTGGGAAAGGTTTATTTAACACAATAAAACATTACATATCACAGCTGCTTGCCACAGTTTAAAGCATTCACATTTCCAATGCAATGCTGAAGTGCAAAGAGCAGCAGGTGGTTGTTGCAGGGCGAGGTGTAGAGTTCCTGTCACTGTGGACCTCAGAGTACAGTAATACACTGCAGAGTCAGTGAGCTCACACTGCTGTATTCTCAAAGGCACTGTTCGGCTGCTGGGGTTCAGCTCAGCTGAGAAACGGGCTGGAAACTCACTTGAGGGATCACTCAGATACTGGCTGGTGTGCAGTATATATTCAAGAGATTCCTCAGGGTTTTGTTTATACCAGTACAGATCAGGGCTGCTGTCTGTTCTATTATATTGACAGGTAAATATTCTTTCATTTCCTTCAGGTGTCAATATCTCAGCTGGAAACTGTGCCACTGAATCTCCAAGATTTCTCTTTGAAATACAGTTCAATAAATCCATGTTAAAGATCTAGAATATGTGTGTGCTCCTATGTGAATTATGCAAGTATTTGAATTGAACCCAAGCCCTGCATACACACTGATCAGAATCAGCAGAAGAGCTGTAGTGAGAACACTGCGCTGCTGATTTCCTCGCCCCATGCTCGGTGCCTGTGTGAGTGCAGAATGAGTAGAGCTCAAGAACTGCAGTGTTGGAAGAAGAGACAGAAGCGGCACACGTGACCGATGATGCAGGTGAGAACTATTCCACACTGGAGTGTTCACTGGAGACATGATGATATGAAACAACATACTAATTTTGATCGCAATCTGATTCACTCTGAGTGAAGTCACGCTTTATTTATATTTGGCATTCCAACCTTGAAAATATATATATATATATATATATATATATATATATATATATATATATATATATATTTTAGCTCAAAGAGCCAGCTGCCCAACGTTTCGATATGTTGTACATATCTTTCTCAAGGGAGCCTGTGTTTGAATCAAAACATTGGAGGTATTTATAGGTTTTTGACGGCATGACAACTACTTGTTATTTATATAATATAAATAACATATATATATAATATATATATTAATATATATATATATATATATATATATAAATAATATATATATATATATATTAATATATATATATATATATATATATATATATATATATATATATATATATATATATATATATATATATATTAGTCATATTTCTGAAACACTTGTCAATTTAACATAATTAATAACACACTAATTATCAAAATTGAAAAGTTAACAATAATCCTATTTTTTTCTTTTCTCTCATCAGCTGACGATTTAACAGCACTTCCTGGCTGCAGAACATTGTGATACAGGGAAGTACAATATTTAATTTTAGTTCTTTACATCTTTGTTTTCAGGGACAGGTAAGTAGTCCACGGGCTGCAGTGTGAGTGAGGGTCCAGCCTCACAACATTGAATGAAAGGATCAATGCATTATTGTTGTATTAATACAGCTTGTCTGCTCTTCTGTGAATGTTTTCCACACTGCATTGCAAAGGACCATGTCCCCCTGCATAAATTATTTCAAATGAAGGATCACAAGCAACAATAGCAGTAGTTTCACTGTCATGCCTGTAGGGGTCAGGACTGTCTTCAAAGTGGAATGTCAGTGATTTTATTGCATGCTGATTTGTTTGAATGAAGAGTGAAGAAAAAATAACTTGACAAAATAACTTCCACAAAAACAACCGCTCCACTACAACAGAAAATAAACTGAAGAAAATAAAATCATCAGTGTTGGCAATAAGATTAAAGTGTTTGTTCTCTTTATTTACTGGTACAGCACATTCTATTTGTGTGTATCCATTGTGATGTGGTGAGCCATGATATATGGTTTCTTGCTCTTGCTATTCTTAGAACTAAGATCACAAGTCAGGGAATTGAGGTGGAGCGTTTGCAGAGTGTTCAGCTCAGGGGTGTGTTCAGTGGAGTCTTCACATACGGTGCCTTCACAGCACTTTGATATGTTAATGAATTCCTGTATCAAACACGTGTTTATTATATTATATTGTTCATTGTGGTTCACCATAACCTGCTCTCTTATTCCAATTCTATGAACAGGGAACACATTTCCAAAGATTGCAGAGAAGAAAGTGACTCAAAATGCAAACAGTTTGCCTGCACTGAAACCACTTCCTTTATAATGGACTCATGCCAATGATAGTGTGTGGAAGCAGTTCAACACGACTTTCTTTCATCTTTTACCAGGTAATGGGCCTGTGCCAGTTAGTGCTGAGAGAGTTTTTGTACAGTGTCCCAATGAGTTTTCACACTGTGCTATCCTCAGAGCACAGTGATAGATTGCTGTGTCGCTCAGAGCAAGTTTGGAAATGGTGATTGTAGTAGAAGAGCTTTCTGCTGTAGAAGTGAACCGGCTTTTAGCAAAGTCTGCAGTGTGAGAATAGCTACTCACTGAACCAGTTCCTTTCTGCAGTATGTATTCCAGTGCTCGGTTTGAGTTCTGTCGAAACCAGTGGAGATACACATTGCTGCTACTTGCAGTATAAGAGCAGCTGAGCGTTACTGACTCTCCTTCTGTTCTGGACTCTGCTGTCTGTCGAGGACTGATGGAATCCCTGCTTGTCACGACTGAACATTGAGGAAGGAAAAAAACATTTAATAGACAGTCAGAAATAATAATAATAATAATAATAATAATAATAATAATAATAATAATAATAATAATGTTTCTTGTTGTGTTGAAATTACCTGGCAGGATAATAAACATACACATGATTAATGTATCCATTTTAGCTCAGTGCTGATTTCTTTATGAACAGAATAGAAAGGTTCTGTCTCTCTGTTGATTCTGGTGCTTTTCTCTTCACAATGCTGCTCTGAAATATTCTGCTTAGAGGTTTTGGACGTCAAATGTTTGTAACCAATCAGCAAACAGAAACATGTGATATAAATGTGCCTTCCCAGAACTCAGGAAATCCAGCACTCACCACATTATAATGTGCACTGTGGTTCCCCTTCTACACAGAAGAGCTGTCACAGGAAATGCCATCAGCATTGTAATCACTAGCCTCTGTACACTCCAGGGTTTTTGTATGGGTAGGGCGCTGCTTTGTATCACTGTGCTGGTTCTATTGCACAGTAGTAGATGGCAGAATCAGACACTGAAGGCTGTATTGTCAGGGAGCCAGTTTTAGATGAGGTATCTACTGCTGGTTTATATTTCCCAGAATCATCTCCTGTGTTCCTGAGCCCCAGGCTTTGTTGATGTATTTTAAACCCTGGTTAGGAGCTTGTTTGTACCATTGCATTGCACCAAAGCTGCTTGTCTGATAGTAACAGTTTATCTGAACTGATTCTCCTTCTGAAACTCGCTGTGAAGCAGGGCTTTGAGTCACCTGGTCTTCACTGTGCGCACCTGAAACGAAAGAGAAGCTTGTGAATTAAATACATTAATTCATGAATTCATTATATTGCTTTTATCCAGTTTTATGTACCTGACATAATTAGGCAAACAGCTAAATATTTAAACATTGTAACACATGGAAACAATATATCATTAGATAGTTTGTGAAGTCTTGTGCTTTCTAAATGATTGACATGAAATACTCTTGTTTGTATTCCACAGTATACTTCCTGTGGTAACTCTCACACCAATCATCACAGTTCTTTCATCCTCACATTACCACAAGGTCATGTGATCAGAGACAGACACACAGCAACACAGAAGCTCCTTTTTAAACTCAGAGAGAGCGAGAGACAGAGAGGGAAGCTTGAGATGGAATATTTTATTGTATTAATTAATAAGTAGATTCAAATGTATTTCTATGGACCCTTTCCTTTCCATTGTATGACATGTGTAATCATTCTGAGTGGTATTAAAGATCCCTTTTTCATTCTCCAGTAATAGCTCCCATTTGAAGGTAAGTGAGGAGGAGCTGATAGTGCAGACTGTGGCAATCCAGTCGCTGTCCAAACCTTTCAGTTCTTCACGTTTGCAAATGGAAGCTTCTTGGTTTCATGGGAAAGGTAATACAAGGTCAGTGTGTGTTTTTGTGCTGTAGAATATTCAATTATTTTCAAAACTGTAATGTATTAATTTACTAAATAGTATTTTCAGTCTTTTAACAGTTTAATTTCTACTCATTTGCTGATATATACATTCTGGAGACACATATGGACCATTGTAAACTAGTCTATGACTGTTTATTTTGAAAAGAGATTGTTTGAATTGAAAAGTTACGATTATATGTCTAGCAATAGCTAATACTGCAGAGCTGTCTGAGTCTTGTAATAAATTAATAATACAATCATATGTGTGTTTGTAATGATGTTTTATTTGTTGTGATTGAATTGCAGAGAATGTATTATTGGACAGTGCAGCAGCATCACAGAATGAGCTGACTGACTGGCAATCCTGGCCTATTGAAAACAAGATGATATCATTATTACTTTGTTTATGAATGATAATGACATTGAAAACCTGTTTGTTCTCAAGTGTGTTTGTGAATATCACTCACCAAGACAAAAGCAAAGCAGAAGTTCCACATGTGTTCCTTATTCTTGAATTGTTCCATCCACAAGTAGAAATGCTTGTGACAGGCAGACAGTCTGAGCTGTGGGTGGAGCCCTGCACAATGTCACGTCAGAATAAGACACTGAAGAAAGAAACAAGCAAGCAATCTTTTTTTTTTCATGTTCTGTACATTGGGGCTGATGTAAGGATAGGCGTAGTGTAAACAGTTGCGGCTGCAAAATCCAAATTAACAAGCGGCCAGGCAATTATTTTGCACTACAGCCTATGTAAGCTAAGAGCAATGCAAATTACTCAACACACACACAAATAATGATCTGCAATTATGATAATGAGGGTTGCAGTGGCCGCTGCCTGTGTATCGGGCTATTTAGCAGCCGCACTGACAGCCCAGAGGTGAGGTGAGTTCAGAGTACAGAGAGCAGTAGGTGCTGTATGAGATTTGTGGAGCAAGAAAATCAAACCAAACAATATATATATATATATATATATATATATATATATATATATATATATATATATCAGAGGAAAGTCAGCAAAGTCCTCTTGGTGCACGGAAAAGAAAAAAAAAAGTTTTGTGAGGAGCAGTTGAGAGTCCTTATGGCTGAGGTCACTCGGCACGAAACTGAGTTTTTTGGAAAAGCCTCAGCTAACATCAGTTATGCTACCAAAGAGGCCACGTGGTCCTCTGCAGTGGAGAAAGTCAATGCTTTCGGTGTTACCAGGAGGACAGTCAACCAGGTGATGAAAAGGTGAAATTCAGCTATTAGGTCTAGGATGGCCTGCAGAGTGAGACGATAACGCCACCACATTCTCTGGCATCACAAACAAAGTGACCCTGGGTTTGAATATGCGGGTCTGCTCCGTCTTGCTCTTCTCTGTCCTCAACAAGAGCCAAGTGTTGCCACATCAGGAAGTGCAAACAGCAGCCATCCTGAAGCCAATGACAGGTCTCTGCAGGTCTGTGCTTTTATACAGCTCTTAATTACTCGCTTCTATGTGGTTTTCACCATGTAAAAGGAGGAGCAATGTTTTTGGAGGGTCAGCAATTGCCCAAGTGCAAGGCAAAATCCTTGCACTTGGCCAACCTACTCGGAGAAAGGATCCTTGAGGAGGTGCAGAAGCATTTAAACTAGAAAGGAAGGGGGGTAAAAACAACAAAAAACAGGAGGCCACATCAAAACAAAGGCAACAACTCAGGTAAGACAGCCATTAAATGTATTTATCTTAATGCTAGAAGTCTCAGAAACAAAATGTTAGAACTTGAAGCTACTGCACTAACAAGTAACTATGTGATAGGTGTTACAGAAACTTGGTTGTATGAGAGTGATGGAGACGAATATAATATTAGTGGGTACACACTGTATAGGAAAGACAGGCAGGACAGAAGAGGTGAAGGGGTAGTGCTATACATAAGAAATAGTCTTGAAGCCCAGGTGTGAAATCAGGACAAAGAAAACAATGGCGAATCAATATGGGTCAGAATAATGGACACAAATTCAAAGGGCATAATAATAGGAGCATGCTATAGACCGCCAAATTCAGATGCCGAGCAAAATAATCTGTTATACAATGACATTAGAAATGTGTGTAGAAAAGGAGAAGCCATACTAATGGGGGATTTCAACTTCCCCCGTATAAAATGGGAGAACCCGGTGGGGAGCACAACAGACGAAATTGAAATGGTGGAAATGACAAATGACTGCTTCCTAACGCAATTTGTCAAGGCACCGACTAGAGGGGAGACACGCCTTAATTTAGTCTTTTCAAATAACGAAGACAGAATAAGTAAAACAGAGGTCGGAGAGCTATTGGCAAACTCAGACCACAACATGGTCTCATTTGAAGTGTTTTTTAAAACCCCAAAAGTAATGACTAAAGCTAAGGTTTACAATTTCAGAAAAGCAAACAATGAAGGTATGACTAACAGAAGTAGATTGGAGTAAAATAGAGAAAACATCCACAGAAAAAGGATGGCTGTTTTTTTTTTTAAATGTGGTACTAGAGGCGCAAAACAATTATAATCCAAAAGTAGACAAATCTCAATCTAAAACAAAATGGCCAAAATGGTTTAATAGATGAATTAAGAAAAATATTCAGCGAAAAAAGGCACTTTACAGAGCATTTAAAAGGGACCAAAAAGAAAGTACACAGAAAGAGTACTTGAAACTGCAAACACAAGTCAAAAAGGAAGTTAGAAAGGCCAAGAGAGAGATAGAAATCAATATTGCTAAGGGGGCTAAAACCAATTGCTAAATGTTTTTCCAATATTATAACAGCAAGAGAACATTCAAAGAGGAGGTTAAATGTCTAAGAGACACAAATGGGAAAATCATAGATGAAGAAAAAAAATGGCAAACATGTTAAATGATTACTTTTCACAGGTTTTTACAAAGGAGGACATGGACAACATGCCCCACATGTCGACCTGTTCCTATCCAGTTTTAAATAACTTTAGCATAACAGAGACAGAAGTGTTAAAGGGACTAGGAGCTCTTAAAATAAACAAATCCCCTGGGCCGGATGAGATCCTCCAAATAGTACTCAAAGAAATGAAGTAAGTTATTTACAAACCACTAACCAAGACCATGCAACAGTCTCTTGACTCAGGCGTTGTACCGATAGACTGGAAAATTGCAAACGTAATACCGATCCACAAAAAGGGAGACAAAACCGAACCAGGTAAATACAGACCAATAACCCTGACTTTTATTATATGTAAACTTATGGAAACTATAATATGATCCAAAATGGAAAATTACCTATATGGTAACAGTATCCTGGGAGACAGTCAGCATGGTTTTAGGAAAGGGAGTTCGTGTCTAACTAACCTGCTTGAATTTTTTGAGGATGCAACATTGACAATGGATAATTGCAAAGCATACGACATGGTTTATTTAGATTTCCAGAAAGCTTTTGACAAAGTCCCGCATAAAAGATTAATTCTCAAACTGAATGCAGTAGGGATTCAAGGAAATGCATGCACATGGATTAGGGAGTGGTTAACATGTAGAAAACAGAAAGTACTGATTAGAGGAGAAACCTCAAAATGTTTTGCGCCTGCTTAGTATTCCAGATCCCTGCCCAATTCCATGCTTGTTTCTTCACTTGAATACATTTCAATATAATTTAAATTGATTAATGATGGCAAAATGCTAATTTGATAGTGGGTGCAGAACACCAGGTGAAAATCGTTCTTTACATGCGCCACATTTTTAGTTGCCACTAAACATGGTTTGCGTGTGGAAAATGCAGATTTTGGACACAATATGGGTGTTTTGCAGCTGCAAATCACTTTGCCCGTATCCTTACGTCAGCCCCTTTATGTCCTATGTTTGTATATACCCACATTTTTAAGAATTTACATTAATTTAAAATATTTTCCATTAAAGAGTAAAAGCTATCTAATGAACACATTTTGATTTGAAATTGAAGTGGGTCAATATGACCCGAAACATACCAGCTGTACCTTCATTCTGAACATACTAGGAGGCTTCAATAGATTCACATTGAGTGCTTTCAGCAGGGAGCTGCGCTGGTCACTGTTCATGGGACTGAACTGGTCTGACATGGAACTGCATTGGGCTAAAGGGCTTAAGGGATGTATCTCTGAATGTATTTCACATTCTGTGCTATTAATGTATTGTCATCTCCTTATTGTCTGGTATGTGCCTTGTTGTTTAATGAGGGAAGCATTGTCTGATTGCGAATATTGAACTTCAAACACTGACAATTCATTGCCGTACACTGCCACCTATTGGGGGTTCAATTGAATTGCAATGTAATAAAGAATATATAATAGTTAACGAAGCCTAGAAAATAGCGGTCGTAGGAAATAAGATACAAAAAACAATCCATCAATCTTGACGCAGTATCTGAAAACACTGAGGTGACAAGGCAGCTGTTTTCCTAAAAATAATGTCAAAGTTGTTAATGGTGAGTTGCAAGTGTTGTGCAGATATTTCGTTTAAAAAATGAATGTATTCTAACGCTTTATGTACAGGCTTATTAAAAGTTGTTTGTTTTTTTTAACGCATTAAATACATGTAAACATCGAGCACATTGTTGTTTCTTTGTAAATTAATTCTATGAAAGTTCATGTTTTATTAATTGCAAACATCATACACATGTGTTACATGTTGTAATATGTATCACCATTTCACTATCAGACCGTAAGAGGGTGCAGGGGGGTAGTTAAGAAGAATGTCTCTGAGTAGCTTCTACACAGAACACAGGCTGCACTGCCATCTTCACCAGCGAGACTCACTCGGCAGGCAGCAGGAGGTTTTTGTATGAAGTGATATAGAGACTCTCACAGTGTGGGCCTCAGAGCACAGACGTACGTGGCAGAGTCAAACAGCACAGCTGCATTGATATTCAGATGAAAGGTCTTGTTCTCGTTCTTCTTGTCATGAGATACCGAGAAACGATTTCGAAACCTCAATGGAATGTTGTCATTTTGCGTAAATTCGCCGAGGATGAGTTGAGGAGCTTGATTGGGATCCTGGATATACCAGAAGAGAGTCGGAGAGCTTGCTGTCTCATACTGGCAGTGTATCGTGCTGTTGTGTGTTTCTTTAACGACTATGGATTTGAAATGTTGAGTCACTGAGTCTGCTTGGGTCATTTCTAAGGAAAAAAAAACACAATTATATAATAGTTCTGCAGCCAAAAACATACATACATACATACATACATACATACATACATACATACATACATACATACATACATACATACATACTACTGGATGAACGATAATGTTTTATGTACTTTTACTTAGAAATGTAAAATTTCATATACGACAAAAAGCAGTTACAGTAACACGAAATGCATGCAAAATATGACTAAAGGTATTTATATATGTATTGCTGTATTAAATTACAACTAAACCTACCTATGATTAAGCAAAACAGTAGCACAATAAATGCATCATATTGATGTTCCATTCTCAAAACTTTCAAACGACAAATCCCTCCACCGTCTGCTTCAATCTGCAGCTGAATCGGTGAAGAATGCGTTTCTATAGCAGTGATGTCATGAAACCAGTGCCCCGCCCCCTACACAGTGCAATCCTTTATTGCGTCAGATGTTATGTAAACTTTGTAAACTGCATTTACAAAGGAACCTGAGTACATATCAGTATTTACAACACGTTATGCCCTATTTGTGTAAATATCCACCTGTATCAGAACATTTATAAAGAACTGTTGATGAAAACGTTATCAGAGATTTTACTTTATTAAACGCTTTTGTTTTAGTTTTTGTGCACAACTATACTCAACCTTTATGAATTCACTTCTCCAAATATTAACGTACAATACGTGAGCACGACATAGGATCTCGTGAGCGGACTTATCATCTCGTGCGCATGACGTCATATCTTGTTGACTGCAGCACACCCGGTGTTCCCGGTGGATCGGTTAGGAGACAATCGCAGTATTCTCCTGCTCATGGCACAACAACCATGCAAAACTGTTGTGGTTTTAGACTCATGCTCTTTTAAGGTACATACGTTTATTGCACCCAATTGTATTCTACTACTTTCTGAAATATTTCACCCTGTTGCAAAAGCAAATGGGAAAGGAATAATTTGAGTCAAGTTTCATGATGTGTGAGTTATTTATCCTGATTTATCATGAAGAAAAAAAATATGTATGCCCTTTACATTATACAGTGGTCCGTCATACACCATAGCTCTTGAAGACTAACTCGCAGGAGAATGCTGTTTTACCCAATGAAAGTATTCACGATAAGGAGTAAATCGAGTCATGTCTCAGTGATTTGAGAGTTATTATTGGGAATGATGATGGCTCATCTATCAAAATAACATCATTTCAAAGACTGGGAGAAAAATGACATAAGAAGAGAAAATAACACAAGGTTACCACAATCTCTTACAAGTATTAAGCACTAGGGGTAAGCTCGTGTGAGGGATGTAATCGGATCTGTGGTCTTGCTTCGCTCGTGTGAGGGATGTAATCGGATCTGTGGTTCCCTTTCAAGTCGAAAATAACCATCAACATGAGATATTGCCGTCAGGCAGCACCGGTAGGCTGAGCTTTTATAGCAAAGCTGCCGATAGGCCCCCACGCCAGCTGCAGTGTAAGCCCGCCCCCCTGGGAGCTTACTTAACTGCGCGCGCGGGGATGCACTTCCTCTTTTGTCTTCAGCCTTGGTACGGTAGGTAATAGATAATAGAGCTTGTTAACTGATTGTACTCGATAAGCTTTACGCTTGAGAAGCTGGTTAATTACCCCTTCTCTGAGTTTATTTCAGTTACTGTGTTATTTAGGATTATATATATTTTCTTGTTAATATATATTTTTCCTTTCGCTTTGCTTCGGCATCGCGTCTTCGTGGTCTCCCGTCTTCCTTTTCTTATTGTTATTATTATAATATATAATTTATATTATATTATTATTTGGGTTTTTGTGTATATATAGTGTTATATATATTTTTTATTGTATATTGTTTGGGACGCGTGTTGCGTTGGCCTTAGGCCACGCGCATTATTGCAGCCTCGGTCTTGCTTAGGCTAGACCGCGTGTGTGTGTGTGTGTGCGTGCAGCCTGCATTGCAGTCTCCCCCCCCACCGCGGCGCGTTCTACCGCCACGTGGCTGCTATTGAGTATAGCCCCACTGTTCTTACACTATACGTAGTGTCTGCTGCAGCGTCCAAACAAAAAAAAAAAAAAAAAAAAAAGAAAAAGTTTTTTTCCCATACAGTATAAGGAAGACGACCACCAAGTGCATTAACTGTTGCCCTTATAAGCAGCACAACACCTTGTCTTTCGAGACTCAGACACAGTACTAGAGCACATAGCGTCTCCACTTTGCGGGTCAGCTGACGTGGATCGTCTGGTGCAGTACACGCGCTCCGGCGCTTTCGGTGTCAGCGCTTAGGCGCCTGGTGTAGCGCTTCGGCGCCTAGTGCTTGGGCTCAGTGCACGCAACGCACCTGTGCACGCACCTCGACGCTCGGTGCTCGGTGCCTCGGTGCACGCACCTCGACGCTCGGTGCTCGGTGCACGCACCTCGACGCTCGGTGCTCGGTGCACGCACCTCGACGCTCGGTGCTCGGTGCCTCGGTGCACGCACCTCGACGCTCGGTGCTCGGTGCACGCACCTCGACGCTCGGTGCTCGGTGCCTCGGTGCACGCACCTCGACGCTCGGTGCTCGGTGCCTCGGTGCACGCACCTCGACGCTCGGTGCCTCGGTGCACGCACCTCGACGCTTGGTGCTCGGTGCCTCGGTGCACGCACCTCGACGCTCGGTGCTCGGTGCACGCACCTCGACGCTCGGTGCTCGGTGCCTCGGTGCACGCACCTCGACGCTCGGTGCTCGGTGCCTCGGTGCACGCACCTCGACGCTCGGTGCTCGGTGCCTCGGTGCACGCACCTCGACGCTCGGTGCTCGGTGCACGCGCCTCGACGCTCGGCGCTCGGTGCCTCGGTGCACGCGCCTCGACGCTCGGTGCTCGGTGCCTTGGTGCACGCACCTCGACGCTCGGTGCCTCGGTGCACGTACCTCGACGCTCGGTGCTCGGTGCCTCGGTGCACGCACCTCGACGCTCGGTGCTCGGTGCACGCACCTTTGGTGCACGCACCTCGACGCTCGGTGCCTTAGTGCACGCACTTGACGATTGTCTTTCAGTGCTTGGTGCACGCGCCTCAACGCACCTTAAAGCTGTTCGCTTGGTGCTCAGTGCTTAACGCTCGGCGCTCCTATTACTGGCACGGTACTCTTCGGCATACAACGTGCTGCACCATGTCATTTCACCGCTGTGTCACCTGTGGGACGAAGTTACCGGCTAATGACCCGCATGAGGACTGCGTGTCCTGTCTGGGGCCGGAGCATGCGGCATCTGCTTTGGCAGACAAAGCCTTTTGCACGTTATGTGCAAGCTTTCAGACGCGCACTCTGCGTCGTAGGGCGAGGAGAGCAGTCGGGGATCGCTCCCCTTCATCTGGGTCGTCACACACCCTTTCCGCCCCGCTGCCTTCTTTGGCTTCCCCGCCAGCGAAGCTGGCTTTTTCCAGGAGTTCGCCTTCCCAGGTTACCCCTGGTCAACGATCTCCTGACGTTAGGCGTAAGAGAGACCGCTCCCACAGCCTTTCTGTAATGCGAGGCCCTTCTCCTCGCGGCGAACGCCCCCGTCAGATCTCGAGATCCCGCTCTAGATCGCCCCGAAGGAGAGGATGTTCCCGTTCTCCTCGTCGCGACAGGCGAGGTGGTGTAACTGAGCTCACTAATAAGATGTCTCAGTTTATGGACCTTATGATGGGGCAGCAATCGCTGCTCATGTCCCTTGCCACAGCTCGGGCCGCAGAGGAGCCAGTCAGACCGGCTGTCAACCAGCCGATCATCCTACCACAACCCCTGTCGTTCCAGTTGCGCAACAGGACGCATGGGACGTGGATGCTATCTCTCGAGATGCATCAGAGGGTGAGCCTCTCCACGGAGAGGATAGTGTGGAGGCAGAGCTCACGTCCCACCACTCAGAGTCTGAGATGGAGGTAGGCGTAGATGACTCTTTATGGTCCCTAGTAGAGCGGGCGACTCGCCACCTGGGCTTAGAATGGCCTGCCACTGAAGAACCTAGGCGCTCTCTTTTTGAGTCGCCTTTGGCACAGGGCCAGCAGTCTAGGACGCTTCCGGCCTTCCCAGACTTTGTTAAGGAGGTGCAGTCCACTTGGGGGACTCCAGCCTCCGCCCCGGCAACCTCGCGTAAGGCGGCTGCCTTTACCATGCAAGGTGCGAGTGAAGCGGGTCTGGCGTCATTTCCGCCAGTTGGCGCTGCGTTCGCAGCGTTGGTGAAGTCACCAACACTCTCTGGGTTGGTGAAAGACCCCACCTGCCCTAACAAGCAGTGCAGGATCACTGAGGTGCACCTCAAGAGGGGCTATTCGGCGGCTACAGAGGCAGTTAGGCTGTCCAATCTGGCCAGCCTCCTCTCAGTTTATCAGGCTGCGCTAATAAAGGATCTCCCAGACTACCCTTCGGTGTCTCTGAGAGCGGAGTTGGGGCTAGTTGCCCAGCTGCTGGTCAAGCTAGCCCAGCTTAACGCGCGGGCCCAGGGCAGGAGCATCGCGTCTCTGGTGGTGGCCAGACGACAGCTCTGGCTCTCGCAGGCGAGAGTCCAGGAGCATGACAAAGCTCCCTTGTTGGATGCCCCAATTACACCGGGGCACACATTTGGCCCAGCGGTGGAAGAGATGCTGCAAAGCTCAGCTAAGGCTAGAGAGGCATCACAGCAGTTGGCTACGATATGGCCGCATAGGCCTTTCCAGGTCAAACGCCCACAAGAACATCAGTGGCGTAGAACACCACCGCAACACCAGCCGCGTCCAGGGGGTACTAAGACCTCCCCGGCGGATACAGCAGCGCGTGGCCAAATCCCAAGGGGACGACCGCAGCGCACAGGGTGGCGACCTAGAGGAGGCGGCAGACCACGCCCTCGTGGCTCTGGCCAGGCCCCTCGTGAGCGAGCGAAGCCTAAGCAGCCCTGAGAAAACCAGGCAGCCATTAACCCAACCCTATACTGTTCCACAGCTTCTGTTTTGGCAACAATGCACCAGCGATATCTGGGTGCGCAAAACTATACTCACCGGGTACACCCTTCAGTTCCGGTTAAACCCCCCCCCTTCAGGGGGGTGGTGGTAACTGTGGTGAAGGACGTGGTTCAGTCCTCAGCTCTGAATGTGGAAATACAGGCATTGCTCAGGAAGCGTGCCATTCAACTAGTAGACCCTGCTCTGACCGACCAGGGGTTCTACTCCAAATACTTCCTTGTGCCAAAGAAGGACGGCGGGCTCCGCCCTATTCTAGACCTGCGTGTACTGAACAAATACCTACGGGTGTTGTCGTTCAAGATGCTCACGCACAGGCACATTGTCCAGTCTGTCCGGCAGGGCAACTGGTTTACCACCATAGATCTGACAGATGCGTACTTTCACGTTCCCATCTGTCCGGGTCACAGGAAGTATCTACGATTCGCATTCCAGAGCAGGGTCTACGAGTTTTGCGTCCTGCCATTCGGCCTGTCTCTAGCTCCTTGAACCTTTTCGAAGTGTATGGACGCCATTTTAGCTCCTTTGCGGCCTCAAGGCGTCCGACTGCTGAACTATCTGGACGACTGGCTCGGCTGCGCGCAGTCAAAGGAGCAGCTGGCACAGCACACAGTGATGGTTACAGACCATCTTCAGCGGCTAGGTCTGAAGGTCAATCCAGACAAGAGCCGCCTCGTGCCCAGCCAACAGACCGAGTTTTTGGGTCTGCATCTGGACTCAGTGTCCATGGAAGCGACCCTATTGACACAAAGAGTTGCCTCATTAGAGCGGTGTCTCTCCCTATTCAGGTTGAGAGAAACAGTCAGCATGGAGCTCTGTCAGCGCATGCTGGGGTTGATGGCTGCCGCCTCGCAAGCCCTTCCTTTGGGCTTACTACACCAGAGACCTCTGCAGGCCTGGTTCAATGCCTTCGCGTTGCACCCGCGGAGAGACAAGCACCGCAGGTTGAGGGTATCCCGAACCTGCTGGGAAGCATTACGCTGGTGGAAAGTTCAGTCGAACATCCGCCAGGGCGTGCGCTTGGGTCCCATCTTCCGAAGGGAAGTTATCACAACCGACGCTTCCAACCAAGGTTGGGGAGCAGTCTGGAACGGGACAGGGACCCGTGGAGTGTGGTCAGGACCCTGGAGGTCAGCCCACATCAACGCTCTGGAACTCAGAGCAGTGGACCTCGCCCTTCGGCACTTCTTGCCAGTGCTTCTAGACAAGCATGTGTTAGTGCGGTCAGACAACACCACAGTAGTGGCGTATATCAATCGCCAGGGCGGATTGCGGTCCCCCGGTCTTCACCGGATGGTAACGCGGCTGTTGCTCTGGGCTCAACCGCGTTTAGCCTCTCTGCGTGCAGTTCATCTGCCGGGCAGAGTCAATTACGCAGCGGATCTCCTGTCCAGAGGAGGTCCTCTTGCGGGCGAATGGCGTCTTCACCCTCGGGTGGTAGAGCGCATCTGGGAATGGTTCGGCACAGCGCAAGTCGATCTCTTCGCTTTGCGAGAGACCACGCACTGTCCCCTATGGTTCTCGGTGAAGGACCTCGACAGCCCCCTGGGGGTGGATGCACTGGCTCACGAATGGCCGCCAGGGCTCCTGTATGCCTTTCCACCGATTCCGATGCTCCCCGCCTTCTTGGAGAAGGTCAGGGTAGAGCGAGCGACAGTGATTCTGATCGCTCCTCGGTGGCCTCAGAGAATATGGTTCCCGAGTCTAGTGCAATTACTGCACGGTCGCCCGAGGGAGCTCCCTCTGCGAGCGGACCTGTTGTCCCAAGCTCAAGGAGAGCTTTGGCATCCGAACCCCAAACTCATGCAGTTATGGGTTTGGCCCCTGAGCGGGAGCGCCTGTCAGCCTTAGGGCTTTCGACTGCAGTTATATCGACCATCCAGAGTGCGAGAGCGCCCTCTACTAGGTCGCAGTATGCGTATAAGTGGCAGTTGTTTCAGAGTTGGTGTCTGGCTGAGAGCCACGACCCAGTCTCCTGTCCTATGGCAGTAATATTGCAGTTTCTGCAGAAACTGCTGGATGAAGGGAAATCTCCTTCTACACTTAAAGTGTATTTAGCCGCCATTTCGGCTTGTCATGTACGCATTGACGGTTTATCACCTGGTTGCCATTTTTTGGCATCTCAGTTTCTGAAAGGCGCAAGACGCTTGCGGCCTCCAAGAACGACCAGTTTACCGTCGTGGAGCCTTGATGTGGTGCTAGAAGCCCTTACCAAGGCACCGTTTGAGCCTCTCCACAGCGTGGATATGAAGCTCATATCTATTAAGACTGCATTTTTGCTGGCTGTGGTATCAGCAAAACGCGTGAGCGAGTTACATGCACTTTCAGTGCATCCTTCTTGTACTCGTTTTGCAGGAGACGGTTCTAAGGTCTCCATGCGCCCTAATCCGGCCTTTTTACCAAAGGTTATATCCCCGTTCCACATGAACCAGTCAGTCGAGTTGATGGCGTTCCTCCTTTTTCTTCCCCAGAGGAAGAGCGGTTACACATGCTCTGCCCCGTGAGGGCATTGAGGTGTTATATTGACCGTACAAAGACTGTGAGGCAGACAGAACAGTTGTTCATATGCCATGGTTCTAGATCTTTGGGTCAGCCGCTGTCTAAACAGCGCCTTTCCCACTGGATAGTGGATGCTATTAAATTAGCGTATGAATCTGCAGGCCTTCCACCACCAGGGCAGTTGAAGGCGCATTCTACCAGGGGTATGGCGACATCCTGGGCCCTCTTTCGAGGGGTGCCGGTGTCTGATATTTGCGCGGCAGCCAGTTGGGCTACGCCGCATACTTTCATGAGGTTTTACAGGATAAATGTACTGGATTCCTCTGCTCCACTGTTTGGAGCATCTGTTTTACACTCTACGACGCCTCAGGATGCGGACGTATAGAGTGGTTGATAGCATGGTGTTGACTGTTCCACCTTTAAGACAGGTGTCATTACGAGCATAGACGCTGAGGCGCAGCTCCGCATATGCCTAGATGTACTGCCTACGCAGTTGCATTATGACGTAAGTCTGTCCTACTGCCGAGAATCCTCCCTCGCGACAGCTAGGGTACACTGTATCCCATGTTGATGGTTATTTTCGACTTGAAAGGGAACGATAGGTTGCGGATGCAACCCCGGTTCCCTGAAAGAGAAAATAACCATCAAGCTGCGAGGTCGCTCCGGTAGCCTTCACGGCCTGAAGAGCAAAAGAGGAAGTGCATCCCCACGCGCTCAGTTAAGTAAGCTCCCAGGGGGGCGGGCTTACACTGCAGCTGGCGTGGGGGCCTATCGGCAGCTTTGCTATAAAAGCTCAGCCTACCGGTGCTGCCTGACGGCAATATCTCATGTTGATGGTTATTTTCTCTTTCAGGGAACCGGGGTTGCATCCGCAACCTATAGTTTTGCTTCGCTCGTGTGAGGGATGTGATCGTATCTGTGGTTTGCAGCGGTTGCTGAGCAAGGAGGTATGTCGCGTGCTGTCCGTGGTCCTAAATTTTCAATCGAAGAAACGTAGCCAAGGCTGTAGGACTGTTTGGATTTTTTGTGGATTTTCTTTATATAGTTTGAACGGCTCCTCTTGTTAAACCTCGTCGTTATGTGTCAGACTCACTCAGGTGTTTCTGAAGCGCCTTATCTTTATATTTGTATACAGTTTAGACATTGTCTCTTGTTAAACCTCGTCGTGTCAGATTCACTCAGGTGTTTCTGAAGCGCGAATCTTTGTTCGAGTTTACAAAATGTTGATTCTCAGCGAAATAGGATGTTTTTCTGGTAACGACACTGGTGTTTGAAATCCAGTTAGGACTGCAGTCAAAAAGAAGGATCCGGTCAAGCCCTGCCCATGTACTGCGGGTGTGGGGCTGCGTAGATATCTGCTTGGAGACATAGGGCGCAGATTCAAAAGAATGAAGTGCACAGATTCCCAATTGATATATTCAACCAAGACCGATTAACCACAGCAGGACTTATGTTTCTTCCATTCTATTTCCATTGCAAACGTAATACAATGCGTTTATTTTTAAGACCTGATTAGTTCATATCAGTTTATTGTGTGTCACCATACTGTTGTTAGCCAAAAAACGGTGTGTGTGTGTAGATTTCTGAACAAACATTGGGTGGTTGGATGACTACAGTCTTAAAAAGGGGGCAATATATTTTTTGTATAAAGGATAAACAACGATGCGTTGAAACAGTCAAAAGAATTAACTGTTTCAAGTGCAGTTAGCCACAATACAACGTGGATTATTTCCTTCCTAATTGATACTTCGATTCAATTGATTGTTAATTTGGTAAATTGATTTGGTTTTTGCTCTTTCATTACGCTTTGTTCAAACAGTTAAAATGTTTGTATCTCATATTGTGGGAATGCTGTCATTAGTTCCTCTTACATAGTACCACTTACATAGACACCAGTGTTTGTTGTAAGTCAAGATAGCAGCGAGAACTAAGACTTGAAGTTTGTTTAATTTTACTTTAGTTACAGATATATAGATAATGTTTGATAAAAAATGTGTTATTCTCTTTTATCTATGTGTGAACAAATGGCACATCATGATCGTTTGTTTGTAGTGTTTACATACAAGCTGAGGCTGTAGTCACACAGAATGACCAGCAGACTACAGGCGTCTCTTTTTCATCAACACCACAGACACGTTTTTGTCAGTAGCTCAAGCCTGCCTCCTTCACTGTGGGACTCAGAGCGCAATAGAAAACTGCAGAGTCTCGCATCTGTATCCCGCTGATGTTTAAAAGCCGAGAATCGATCTTCAACACCCGGTGCTTTATCCCCATCTTCAGCTCCTCCAGCTAGTGTGTACCGCTGGAGAATGTATTTGACTTGCTCTCCCGGGTCCTGACGGTACCACTGCAGGTATATGCTGCTGGAAGCTGAATGTGTGAAATTGCAGTGTATTGTAACCGACTGGTCTTCTTGTGCATGCAGTGCAGCAGGCCATTGTGTAACAGAGTCTTGATCTTCAAAACTGGAACCTGTGGAATGGGAACAAGAGGTGATTTTAGGCTACAACACAACAACGTGCGGTCAGAATTATTATTTTGTAAATTGTTATTATAAAGAGGCCTACAATGTAACACTACAGCGAGATATTGTACCTATAATTCCAAGAACTGTGCACAGAAGAAGAAGCAGGTCCATGTCTGCAGGCACTCTGCAGTATTGAATTAGTGCAGTGATGGATATCGATGCGGGGTCTGTGTATTCGTCTGTTTAAACCTGTTATTCTAACTGAGATACTGAGTGCACTGCATGTGCATGCTGTCTCATCTCCTTTTGCTGGCCTGACCTGATTTTACTAAAATGAATTACTGTACCGCTACCTACTGGCTGAAAATAAGACTGCATGTGCTATTAAGTTCTGCTCCAGAGCATTTGGTTAAAAGATTGAGTCTCCAGTTTATTATGATCTCAATATCTCAGGTTCTATTCTAGTCGAGCCCATTCTCTATAGAGGGGCTGGTCGTATGAAGAAGGCTATGTGCTAATAAGTTCTATTGCGGATGATTTGATTAAAAGATCGAGTCGCCAGTTATTATCTCAGTATCTCAATATCTCTAGTCAATCCCGTTCTATATATACGTTCTGTGTAGAATAGGATAATCCATGTTAGTACATCAACAAAAAATGTAATATACATGGGATTTTAAAATAATAATAATAATAATAATAATAATAATAATAATAATAATAATAATAATAATACTGATGACTTTTGTACTACTACGATCACTGGCAGGTCACACATTTGTGGAGCTCCTGCAGCTGTGAATTAAAAACATTAAGAACAGTTATTTAAACTCTTTATTTTTGAAATCTTTTTACAATTTAGTTTATCTAAAGCAGTAGTGCACCTTTTTTGTTAAAACATTTTGATTTAGTGGTTTTATTTTTAAATAAAACACTTCTTTAGTTTTTCTTTCTTTCCCATGTCAGCAAGTGCAGGAGAGATTTTTCCTTCTTTGATTTTTTTTTCTTTTTAAAACACTTCTTTTATTGATTTGTCAATTTTATTTTAAAGCTTATATTTTTGTGTTTTTAGGAAAATTATTTTTATGTAAATAGCGGTTTTTGGTTTTTGTTTTTAAAAATCCCCCATCTCTGCTGTGTGCAGAGTGGGGGGAGGGCAGGCAGGGAGCACAGGCCGTGTGCTCCTTTGTTTGCCCTTAGTTTGATTTTTGATTTTTCTTTCACGTTTTAAAAAAAATAAACTACTTTTTGTTTTGATTAAAAAAAAAAAAAAAAAAAACACTTTTTCTGTTTGTTTGGTTATTTTTATTTTGTGCCGCTGTGCTACTGGAGTGCAGGGGTGCGTGTGTGCGTTTTTATTTTATTTCTTTATTTAACAATAAATAAATAATTTTGTTTGTGTGTGACCCTACACTGATTACAGTGTAGGTGGTTGTTTGTCTTTTTGTGTACCCCTGTGCTGGTAACTGTTTGCAGTGCAGGGGTGTGTCTGTCTTGTGTGTGTGTGTGTGTTTTGTTTTTCTATTTAGAAAAATAAAAAATAGACTAAACAAACACTTAAAATAAATAAAAATAATACGCCCCATCTGCAAGCCCTGGGGGAACTTAAAACGGCCATCCACCCGATCCCCCTGGGCTGCAAAGACCAGGCCCTCCGCCACGTCCTGTCATTCCACCGCCAGGTGACCATCCACCTGGCGGGTCGGGAAACGGTGGAGGGCAGCTTCGTGGTCCCCTTTGAGTGGACCAACTAAGTCATCTTTTTTTCCTTGGAGGAGGTGTGGTGCTTTCACTGCAAGGAGCTGGGGCACCAGAAAAAGAGGTGCCCCAAGCTCCAGCAGGGCGCAAAGCCCCTCACTGCGCCCCTCTGAGTCCACCTCGCCCCCGGGGCCCTCAAAGAGGCCCGCAGAGGGGGGCAAAAATGTACCCACCCCCCTCCCAGTAACATCCGGGGGCGGAAAGGGAGAGAAGGCCCCCGAGGTGGCCGGACCCTCCGCGCCTCCCGAAAGCGCGCCGGGGGAGAAGGCCGCCGAGTGGACCGCGGTCGCCCGCCGGAAGAAGAAGGCGGCCTCCAAGCAGGGGGCGACAAAGCCCACCACCGCACCATCTGGCGGTGGGTCAGGGGGAGGCCCTGAAAAGGGGACTCCCTCGACGGCACCCCCCACGAGGCAGGGCGGCGAAGCCACCCAAAAAACCAAATATCTCATCCCCGGGGGTGAGTAGAGAGGAGCTGCCTGAGGTGAGATCCCTGTTGCCGTGACAAGGCAGGGGACCGCCTCCGGCAGCATCAGGGGGAAGAGGAAGGCGCAAGCACACCTTCCCACATGTGCACGCAAGTGCACACGTACCGGCCTCTTGGTGAGGGTCCCCGGGGGGGGCGAAAGAGAGCCCCCCAAAACAAAAAAGCGACCACCTCGGCATCCCCCCTCTACTGGCAACGAGGACCCTGGCCCTCGCGCTGCCACAGAGGGGGAGAAGTATCCATCCCCCGAGGCAGTCCAGGGCTCCGCAGAAGAGGCGGAGCCCATGGAAGAGGCCCCCACTGAGGGGCTAAAGGGAAGGGAGGAACCTGAAAGGGCAGAAGGAGCCCTTCGAGTAGATCTCCTCCCCGTCACACAAAAGACCTTGGAAGTCGGCCCCGACTCTACCATTGAGGGGCCGGCTGCAGCAGATGGTCCCCGCGAGGGTCCTGTCGCCAGTTTCTCCCGCCATGTCCCCTGGGGGTGGGGTGCTGGGAGACTCTGTCAAAATCAAGATCAGATGCAACGAGCTCACCCACCAATGGGAGTGTGTTGTGCTTCTCCATCGCGAGGGGGGCGGTGGAGAACCGGAGCAGCAGGAGGAGGACTCGGAGTCCGCGTGCAGCGTGGGCTCGGAGAGTCTGTCCGCCCCTTCTCCGGACATCCCTGCGGTCCAGCTGGCCCTGGACAAATGGGGGGATTTCCAGAGGATCCTACACTCTGTGAGATCCTCCCTCAGGGCCAGCCATGCCAGCAAAACTTCGGGCACGAGCGTGCACATTCTTGCCCGAAAGTTACATGACCAGTTGGTGAACTTCGGGAGATCTCAGGATCTCCCGTGAGTGTGAACAACTAACCTTGACAGAGGATCATGTATCGCATCGGGACCGTGAACGTCAACGGGTGTAAGGACCATTTCCGCAGGGCCCAGGTAATCTCCTTCCTGAAAATAGGGGGTTACTCTGTGTGCTTCCTGCAGGAAACCCACTCCACTCCGCAGGCCAAGGCCAACTGGCTGCTGGAGTGGGGGGGGAGAGTGTCTTTCATCCACCTCACCAAATCCTCGTGCGGGGTGGCGATGCTCTTCTCCGGGTCCTTTGTTCCCACGGTGCTCGATGTGGTCAACGTCGTGCCGGGCTGTCTGTTGCACCACCGGATCCGGGACGGGGACGCTACGGTTCACCTGGTGAACTCGTACGCTCCGTCCACGGGTCTGGCGAGGGTCCACTTTTTCCGCCGGATGTCGGACCATTTGAACACCATCGGCGCCGAGGAGCTTGTGGTCCTCGGGGGGGACTTCAACTGTACCCTCGAGACCGCGGACCGGGTCGGCCGCCCTGAGAGGGCTGATCGCTCAGCTCTCTCTGGTCGACATCTGGCGGTGGCAACACCAAGACGCCTCAGCCTTCACCTACATCCGGGTGAGGGAGGGGCGGGTGTCTCAGTCCCGGATCGACAGGTTCTACCAACTCGAGCAGAGCGCGTACGAGGAGAAGAAGAGCACCCTGCGGGACCTGCAGCTCCAGCGGTCCCGGGGGGCGTTTGTGCGCTTTCGCGTCCAGTTCCTCCGGGAGATGGACCGCGGCACACACTTCCTCTACGCGTTGGAGAAAAAGAAGGGAGACCGCAAGAACATCACCTGCCTCCTGCCGGATGACAGCTCCCTTCTGACGGATCCGGAGAGCGTGAATGAGAGGGCCAGGGCCTTCTACTCTGCCCTCTTCTCTCCGGGTCCCGTCGACTCCGACGCATGCAGGGTTCTGTGGGACGGGCTTCCCATGGTTGGTGAGGGCGTGCGGGACAAGTTCGAGGGCCAGCTGACCCTGGCCGAGCTCTCCAACGCCCTCGGTCAGATGCCCTACAACAAATCGCTGGGCATCGACGGGCTGACCATGGATTTTCACAAGAAGTTTTTGGACTTGCTGTGGCCCGCCTTTGTGCGGGTCCTGGCGGAAGCCTATGAGACCGGGAAGATGCCCCTTTCGATGAGACAGGCGGTGATCACGCTGCTGCCCAAGAAAGGGGATCTCTGCTGCCTGAAGAACTGGCGCCAGGTCTCGCTGCTGTGCACGGACTACAAAATCGTGGCCAAGGCCGCCTCCCTGAGGCTCAAGTCCGTGCTGGCAGACATGATCCACCCCGACCAGTCCTACACGGTCCCGAACCGGACGATCTTCAACAACATCTTCCTGGTTCGGGACCTCCTGCACTACTGTCTTCCTGTCGCTGGATCAGGAGAAGACCAGGTGGATCACGAGTATCTCTTCGGAACACTGCGAGCATTCGGTTTCGGGCCTCACTTCGTCAGCCTGTTCCAGATACTGTACACCTCTGCCGAGTGCCTGTTGAAGGTCAACTGGTCCCTGATCGCACCCCTCGCGTTCAGAGGAGTGCGTCAGGGCTGCCCTCTGTCCAGACAACTGTACGCATCGAGCCCTTCCTCTGCCTCCTTCGCAGGAGGCTGACGGGGTTGGCGCTCGGCGCGTCGGACACGAGGGTGGTCGGACACGACATGCTCCTGGTGGCCTCCGATCCTGTTGACCTGGAGAGGATGCAGAGCTGTCAGGATCAACTGGAACAAGTGCTCCGGGTTGTTGGAAGATCCCTGGCAGGTGGACTCCCTCCCTGTCGCGCTCCAGCAGTTCCAGTGGAGCGCGGACAGCTTCAAGTACCTGGGAGTCCACCTGAGCCCCGCGGAGACCTCGGTCGCAGCCAACTGGGTGGAGTTGGAGGATAAAGTTGCTGCTAGACTGAGACCCGCATAAAAGATTAATTCTCAAACTGAATGCAGTAGGGATTCAAGGAAATGCATGCACATGGATTAGGGAGTGGTTAACATGTAGAAAACAGAAAGTACTGATTAGAGGAGAAACCTCAAAATGTTTTGCGCCTGCTTAGTATTCCAGATCCCTGCCCAATTCCATGCTTGTTTCTTCACTTGAATACATTTCAATATAATTTAAATTGATTAATGATGGCAAAATGCTAATTTGATAGTGGGTGCAGAACACCAGGTGAAAATCGTTCTTTACATGCGCCACATTTTTAGTTGCCACTAAACATGGTTTGCATGTGGAAAATGCAGATTTTGGACACAATATGGGTGTTTTGCAGCTGCAAATCACTTTGCCCGTATCCTTACGTCAGCCCCTTTATGTCCTATGTTTGTATATACCCACATTTTTAAGAATTTACATTAATTTAAAATATTTTCCATTAAAGAGTAAAAGCTATCTAATGAACACATTTTGATTTGAAATTGAAGTGGGTCAATATGACCCGAAACATACCAGCTGTACCTTCATTCTGAACATACTAGGAGGCTTCAATAGATTCACATTGAGTGCTTTCAGCAGGGAGCTGCGCTGGTCACTGTTCATGGGACTGAACTGGTCTGACATGGAACTGCATTGGGCTAAAGGGCTTAAGGGATGTATCTCTGAATGTATTTCACATTCTGTGCTATTAATGTATTGTCATCTCCTTATTGTCTGGTATGTGCCTTGTTGTTTAATGAGGGAAGCATTGTCTGATTGCGAATATTGAACTTCAAACACTGACAATTCATTGCCGTACACTGCCACCTATTGGGGGTTCAATTGAATTGCAATGTAATAAAGAATATATAATAGTTAACGAAGCCTAGAAAATAGCGGTCGTAGGAAATAAGATACAAAAAACAATCCATCAATCTTGACGCAGTATCTGAAAACACTGAGGTGGCAAGGCAGCTGTTTTCCTAAAAATAATGTCAAAGTTGTTAATGGTGAGTTGCAAGTGTTGTGCAGATATTTCGTTTAAAAAATGAATGTATTCTAACGCTTTATGTACAGGCTTATTAAAAGTTGTTTGTTTTTTTTAACGCATTAAATACATGTAAACATCGAGCACACTGTTGTTTCTTTGTAAATTAATTCTATGAAAGTTCATGTTTTATTAATTGCAAACATCATACACATGTGTTACATGTTGTAATATGTATCACCATTTCACTATCAGACCGTAAGAGGGTGCAGGGGGGTAGTTAAGAAGAATGCCATCTTCACCAGCGAGACTCACTCGGCAGGCAGCAGGAGGTTTTTGTATGAAGTGATATAGAGACTCTCACAGTGTGGGCCTCAGAGCACAGACGTACGTGGCAGAGTCAGACAGCACAGCTGCATTGATATTCAGATGAAAGGTCTTGTTCTCGTTCTTCTTGTCATGAGATACCGAGAAACGATTTCGAAACCTCAATGGAATGTTGTCATTTTGCGTAAATTCGCCGAGGATGAGTTGAGGAGCTTGATTGGGATCCTGGATATACCAGAAGAGAGTCGGAGAGCTTGCTGTCTCATACTGGCAGTGTATCGTGCTGTTGTGTGTTTCTTTAACGACTATGGATTTGAAATGTTGAGTCACTGAGTCTGCTTGGGTCATTTCTAAGGAAAAAAAAACACAATTATATAATAGTTCTGCAGCCAAAAACAGAACTATGGAGTAGTGGAGTAGCCCACGCTACTCCACTACTCCGCTCGCTCCACTGGCTCCCGATCACCGCTCACATCCAGTTCAAGACCCTTGTACTAGCCTACAGATGCCTTGACCAGACTGCACCCAGCTACCTCCAGACCCTCATCTCTCCCTACACCCCCACTCGACCTCTCCGCTCCGCCTGCACTAGAAGACTGGCTCTACCTCCGCTACGCTCCCCTGCCTCCCGAGCCCGCTCCTTCTCCACCCTTGCTCCGCAGTGGTGGAATGACCTCCCTACAGATGTCAGGACTGCCCAGTCCCTGACCACATTCCGGCGCCTCCTTAAGACTCACCTCTTCAAACAGCACCTGTAGAACTTCTCTGTTGTATCCTGGGACACTATCACCCTTCATTTAAATATGCTTTATTTTGCTCTTATCTGCCCCCTATTTTACTAAATTTAATCCTGTACTTCAGAATATTGTAATCTGCCAAGTGTTTAACCTGTAGTATTTTGCACTTAATCATATCCTGATGTAACTATCACTATCTAATCATATCCTGATGTAACTCTCACTATTATCTGCTGTATTATTGAATTGTGGTTTGTCACACTTGAAAAAAATTATTGTATTTCTTGCTCTTATTGTATGACTTGTATTGTAACACTTGAATGTATTTGCTTGCGATTGTAAGTCGCCCTGGATAAGGGCGTCTGCTAAGAAATAAATAATAATAATAATAATACATACATACATACATACATACATACATACATACATACATACTACTGGATGAACGATAATGTTTTATGTACTTTTACTTAGAAATGTAAAATTTCATATACGACAAAAAGCAGTTACAGTAACACGAAATGCATTGCAAAATATGACTAAAGGTATTTATATATGTATTGCTGCATTAAATTACAACTAAACCTACCTATGATTAAGCAAAACAGTAGCACAATAAATGCATCATATTGATGTTCCATTCTCAAAACTTTCAAACGACAAATCCCTCCACCGTCTGCTTCAATCTGCAGCTGAATCGGTGAAGAATGCGTTTCTATAGCAGTGATGTCATGAAACCAGTGCCCCGCCCCCTACACAGTGCAATCCTTTATTGCGTCAGATGTTATGTAAACTTTGTAAACTGCATTTACAAAGGAACCTGAGTACATATCAGTATTTACAACACGTTATGCCCTATTTGTGTAAATATCCACATGTATTAGAACATTTATAAAGAACTGTTGATGAAAACGTTATCAGATAATAATAATAATAATAATAATAATAATAATAATAATAATAATAATAATAATAATAATACTGATGAGTTTTGTACTACTACGATTACTGGCAGGTCACACATTTGTGGAGCTCCTGCAGCTGTGAATTAAAAACATTAAGAACAGTTATTTAAACTCTTTATTTTTGAAATCTTTTTACAATTTAGTTTATCTAAAGCAGTAGTGCACCTTTTTTGTTAAAACATTTTGATTTAGTGGTTTTATTTTTAAATAAAACACTTCTTTAGTTTTTCTTTCTTTCCCATGTCAGCAAGTGCAGGAGAGATTTTTCCTTCTTTGATTTTTTTTTCTTTTTAAAACACTTCTTTTATTGATTTGTCAATTTTATTTTAAAGCTTATATTTTTGTGTTTTTAGGAAAATTATTTTTATGTAAATAGCGGTTTTTGGTTTTTGTTTTTAAAAATCCCCCATCTCTGCTGTGTGCAGAGTGGGCAGGGAGCACAGGCCGTGTGCTCCTTTGTTTGCCCTTAGTTTGATTTTTGATTTTTCTTTCACGTTTTAAAAAAAATAAACTACTTTTTGTTTTGATTAAAAAAAAAAAAAAAAAAAAAACTTTTTCTGTTTGTTTGGTTATTTTTATTTTGTGCCCCTGTGCTACTGGAGTGCAGGGGTGCGTGTGTGCGTTTTTATTTTATTTCTTTATTTAACAATAAATAAATAAATTTGTTTGTGTGTGACCCTACACTGATTACAGTGTAGGTGGTTGTTTGTCTTTTTGTGTACCCCTGTGCTGGTAACTGTTTGCAGTGCAGGGGTGTGTCTGTCTTGTGTGTGTGTGTGTGTTTTGTTTTTCTATTTAGAAAAATAAAAAATAGACTAAACAAACACTTAAAATAAATAAAAATAATACGCCCCAACTGCAAGCCCTGGGGGAACTTAAAACGGCCATCCACCCGATCCCCCTGGGCTGCAAAGACCAGGCCCTCCGCCACGTCCTGTCATTCCACCGCCAGGTGACCATCCACCTGGCGGGTCGGGAAACGGTGGAGGGCAGCTTCGTGGTCCCCTTTGAGTGGACCAACTATGTCATCTTTTTTTCCTTGGAGGAGGTGCGGTGCTTTCACTGCAAGGAGCTGGGGCACCAGAAAAGGAGGTGCCCCAAGCTCCAGCAGGGCGCAAAGCCCCTCACTGCGCCCCTCTGAGTCCACCTCGCCCCCGGGGCCCTCAAAGAGGCCCGCAGAGGGGGGCAAAAATGTACCCACCCCCCTCCGGGGGCGGAAAGGGAGAGAAGGCCCCCGAGGTGGCCGGACCCTCCGCGCCTCCCGAAAGCGCGCCGGGGGAGAAGGCCGCCGAGTGGACCGCGGTCGCCCGCCGGAAGAAGAAGGCGGCCTCCAAGCAGGGGGCGACAAAGCCCACCGCCGCACCATCTGGCGGTGGGTCAGGGGGAGGCCCTGAAAAGGGGACTCCCTCGACGGCACCCCCCACGAGGCAGGGCGGCGAAGCCACCCAAAAAACCAAATATCTCATCCCCGGGGGTGAGTAGAGAGGAGCTGCCTGAGGTGAGATCCCTGTTGCCGTGACAAGGCAGGGGACCGCCTCCGGCAGCATCAGGGGGAAGAGGAAGGCGCAAGCACACCTTCCCACATGTGCACGCAAGTGCACACGTACCGGCCTCTTGGTGAGGGTCCCCGGGGGGGGGCGAAAGAGAGCCCCCCAAAACAAAAAAGCGACCACCTCGGCATCCCCCCTCTACTGGCAACGAGGACCCTGGCCCTCGCGCTGCCACAGAGGGGGAGAAGTATCCATCCCCCGAGGCAGTCCAGGGCTCCGCAGAAGAGGCGGAGCCCATGGAAGAGGCCCCCACTGAGGGGCTAAAGGGAAGGGAGGAACCTGAAAGGGCAGAAGGAGCCCTTCGAGTAGATCTCCTCCCCGTCACACAAAAGACCTTGGAAGTCGGCCCCGACTCTACCATTGAGGGGCCGGCTGCAGCAGATGGTCCCCGCGAGGGTCCTTTCACCAGTTTCTCCCGCCATGTCCCCTGGGGGTGGGGTGCTGGGAGACTCTGTCAAAATCAAGATCAGATGCAACGAGCTCACCCACCAATGGGAGTGTGTTGTGCTTCTCCATTGCGTGGGGGGCGGTGGAGAACCGGAGCAGCAGGAGGAGGACTCGGAGTCCGCGTGCAGCGTGGGCTCGGAGAGTCTGTCCGCCCCTTCTCCGGACATCCCTGCGGTCCAGCTGGCCCTGGACAAATGGGGGGATTTCCAGAGGATCCTACACTCTGTGAGATCCTCCCTCAGGGCCAGCCATGCCAGCAAAACTTCGGGCACGAGCGTGCACATTCTTGCCCGAAAGTTACATGACCAGTTGGTGAACTTCGGGAGATCTCAGGATCTCCCATGAGTGTGAACAACTAACCTTGACAGAGGATCATGTATCGCATCGGGACCGTGAACGTCAACGGGTGTAAGGACCATTTCCGCAGGGCCCAGGTAATCTCCTTCCTGAAAATAGGGGGTTACTCTGTGTGCTTCCTGCAGGAAACCCACTCCACTCCGCAGGCCAAGGCCAACTGGCTGCTGGAGTGGGGGGGGAGAGTGTCTTTCATCCACCTCACCAAATCCTCGTGCGGGGTGGCGATGCTCTTCTCCGGGTCCTTTGTTCCCACGGTGCTCGATGTGGTCAACGTCGTGCCGGGCTGTCTGTTGCACCACCGGATCCGGGACGGGGACGCTACGGTTCACCTGGTGAACTCGTACGCTCCGTCCACGGGTCTGGCGAGGGTCCACTTTTTCCGCCGGATGTCGGACCATTTGAACACCATCGGCGCCGAGGAGCTTGTGGTCCTCGGGGGGGACTTCAACTGTACCCTCGAGACCGCGGACCGGGTCGGCCGCCCTGAGAGGGCTGATCGCTCAGCTCTCTCTGGTCGACATCTGGCGGTGGCAACACCAAGACGCCTCAGCCTTCACCTACATCCGGGTGAGGGAGGGGCGGGTGTCTCAGTCCCGGATCGACAGGTTCTACCAACTCGAGCAGAGCGCGTACGAGGAGAAGAAGAGCACCCTGCGGGACCTGCAGCTCCAGCGGTCCCGGGGGGCGTTTGTGCGCTTTCGCGTCCAGTTCCTCCGGGAGATGGACCGCGGCACACACTTCTTCTACGCGTTGGAGTAAAAGAAGGGAGACCGCAAGAACATCACCTGCCTCCTGCCGGATGACAGCTCCCTTCTGACGGATCCGGAGAGCGTGAATGAGAGGGCCAGGGCCTTCTACTCTGCCCTCTTCTCTCCGGGTCCCGTCGACTCCGACGCATGCAGGGTTCTGTGGGACGGGCTTCCCACGGTTGGTGAGGGCGTGCGGGACAAGTTCGAGGGCCAGCTGACCCTGGCCGAGCTCTCCAACGCCCTCGGTCAGATGCCCTACAACAAATCGCTGGGCATCGACGGGCTGACCATGGATTTTCACAAGAAGTTTTTGGACTTGCTGTGGTCCGCCTTTGTGCGGGTCCTGGCGGAAGCCTATGAGACCGGGAAGATGCCCCTTTCGATGAGACAGGCGGTGATCATGCTGCTGCCCAAGAAAGGGGATCTCTGCTGCCTGAAGAACTGGCGCCAGGTCTCGCTGCTGTGCACGGACTACAAAATCGTGGCCAAGGCCGCCTCCCTGAGGCTCAAGTCCGTGCTGGCAGACATGATCCACCCCGACCAGTCCTACACGGTCCCGAACCGGACGATCTTCAACAACATCTTCCTGGTTCGGGACCTCCTGCACTACTGTCTTCCTGTCGCTGGATCAGGAGAAGACCAGGTGGATCACGAGTATCTCTTCGGAACCCTGCGAGCATTCGGTTTCGGGCCTCACTTCGTCAGCCTGTTCCAGATACTGTACACCTCTGCCGAGTGCCTGTTGAAGGTCAACTGGTCCCTGATCGCACCCCTCGCGTTCAGAGGAGTGCGTCAGGGCTGCCCTCTGTCCAGACAACTGTACGCATCGAGCCCTTCCTCTGCCTCCTTCGCAGGAGGCTGACGGGGTTGGCGCTCGGCGCGTCGGACACGAGGGTGGTCGGACACGACATGCTCCTGGTGGCCTCCGATCCTGTTGACCTGGAGAGGATGCAGAGCTGTCAGGATCAACTGGAACAAGTGCTCCGGGTTGTTGGAAGATCCCTGGCAGGTGGACTCCCTCCCTGTCGCGCTCCAGCAGTTCCAGTGGAGCGCGGACAGCTTCAAGTACCTGGGAGTCCACCTGAGCCCCGCGGAGACCTCGGTCGCAGCCAACTGGGTGGAGTTGGAGGATAAAGTTGATGCTAGACTGAGGTCGTGGTCGGTCTGTTGAAACTGCTTTCCTTCAGGTGCAGGGCTCTGGTGATAAACCAACTGGTGGCGTTGATGCTCTGGCATTGGCTCACCGTCCTGAGCCCACCCCCTGAGATTGTGGCCAGGGTCCAGAGGAAGCTGATGGACTTCTTCTGGGCCGGAAAGCACTGGCTCTCTGCAGCGGTTCTGTGCCTTTCTCTTGCCGAGGGAGGGCAAGGGTTGGTGTGCATCAGGAGCCAGGTGCACACCTTCTGCCTCCAGGCCCTGCAGAGATACCTGTACGCAGTCCTGGCCCCACAGTGGTGCACACTGGCGTCCCTCCTTTTGCACCAGCTGCACGACCTGGGCTACGACCGGCAGCTCTTCTGGATCGATCTCCGGGGAATCCGTCTCCCCGAGCTGCCAGTCTTTTACCAGGACCTAATCAGGACCCGGAGCATGTTCAACGTCGGCCGAGACGCCGTTGCGACCGAGAGCGAAGGACTCCTTCTGGAGCCCCTGCTGCACAACCCCCATCTAGGTGCACAGGCGTTGGAGTCCTCCTAGGTGCGGCGCGCGCTGATCTCAGCCAAGGTGACCAGAGTCTGGAATCTCCTGGATCACCAACGCTCGGAGTGGCTGACTTCCGAGTCGCTGGTCGCCAGGGCTCCGGGAGTGCAAAGCAGCGTTTCACCCAGACTCTGTCAGGTATCGGGAGGGAGTTCACCCGACCAGGGAGCCACCTTCCCCCCCTACCCCCTGCTCTCCGGTCCTGCTGATCAAACCCAAGGCACGAGACCCCCCTCAGCCTCCCCTCGAGAACAACCTGAGCAGGATCTCGCAATTCTCCTCGACCCCTCTCCGAGCTGCGTCGAGGAGGACCCTGTACGCGATGATGCTCCACACCCTCCACTTCCCAGCCCTCGTCTCCCGCCAAGACACCGCTTGGCGGGAGCCCCTCCGACCCCAGGAGGGCGAGAGTCCCCAGTGGGAGGATCTATACTCCCCGCTGGTCCCCAGAGGAGCTAGGGACTTGGGATGGAGGGTCCTGCATGGAGCGCTTGCGTCAGGAGAGATCCTGAGTCACTTTATCGACTCGGACGCCGCATGGCCTTTCTGCGGTCGGTCCGAGTCGGTAAGTCACATTTATTTTTCGTGCTCCAGGCTGCAGCCATTCTTCCTGCTGCTGAAGAACCTCCTGCTGCAGTTCTGGCTGCATTTCTCCCCCACCCTCCTCATTTTCGGGCACCCTGTCAGTGGCTCCAGCACAAAGAGAGACCTCCTCGTGAATCTGCTCCTGTGACTCAGTTATTCAGCTCTACAGAACTATAAACTCTGAGCAGTTAATAATGAGCAGGTTTATTCATTCACCTGTTTCATTAAGTTTGGGTCTGGTGTTGTATTATTCAGCTGTACTGTAAGCCTGACATTACATCTTGCAATGGTTGTGTTTGCTCTACACAGTAATATACACTACAATATTTAGATTGATGAGGCTGCCAATATAGTCTTGTCCACAAGAGGGCAGTATAGGCATTTGTCAAACAGTTCACCCTTAATTAAAGTAACCATAATTTCATTCTGTGACTCATAGCAAACAAAAAGGAAACAGTACAGATTCAGATCCAGTAAGAACAATAATGTACATTCTGCAACGCATAAGAACCACTGTACATGACCTGAAACTTGGTGTATTGTGTCTCCACGTATCTACTCTCAATATCACATACTGGACAGGGACCTCTGCTTTCCTTTCAATGTCACTGTGATTGTCCTTCGCTAAACATCTCTAAGGAAAAAAAAAGTTATGACTGCCAAGTACCAGACAGACTAGATTAATAGGGAGCCCCCAAATTAAACGCACAGTACAGAGCATGCCATTTAGAGCCCACTAGTCGACAAAGGCCATCAGTATTATTATTATTATTATTATTATTATTATTATTATTATTATTATTATTATTATTGGATTAGCTGTGTTCCTAGCCAAAAAAAAATGTACCAGAGTATCTAAAAAAAAAAAAAGTTTAATGTCTGATGTTACTGGACTGCACTTTAGAACATTCAGAACAAAGAGGTTTTCTATCATTAAAATAAAACATATTTTCAATAAAACATGGGGTGAAATTTGAGAGATACATAATGCATAGAGTAGTTCTGTCTGTAGAGGAAAACTGAGAACATGTATTATTATTATTGCCCGCATGTGTACTTGCGCTCTGATGCCAATAGTCTTTGTAAATATAACCCCAGTTGAATACTTGTTACAATGGCTCTGCTTACAAAAACGTTTGACCCCAGAATGGAATGTTCATTTTCTAGAATGTAGATGTCATCATACCATCACTGAACTATAGTGTTCTAGATTTTGGAAATGTACGTTCCAAGCGTGGAACACCTGGAGGGGGTAGGCCAGTGACAGATTGGTACAATTAACATCGTTCCATGGGTCAAAATGCATCAAATTCAAGAGACAACCTGAACAATCATGTCTGAACAATATAATAAATACCTTCTTCAATTTGTTGCTTTACATAGTTTTCTTGTCCTTATTGGTATCTACATATTTAGCAATACTGCAATGAGGCACAGACAATGTTAGCTTTACCATGCAGCCTGGGAAAGGTTTATTTAACACAATAAAACATTAAACATCACAGCTGCTTGCCACAGTTTAAAGCATTCACATTTCCAATGCAATGCTGAAGTGCAAAGAGCAGCAGGTGGTTGTTGCAGGGCGAGGTGTAGAGTTCCTGTGACTGTGGACCTCAGAGCACAGTAATACACTGCAGAGTCAGTGAGCTCACACTGCTGTATTCTCAAAGGCACTGTTCGGCTGCTGGGGTTCAGCTCAGCTGAGAAACAGGCTGGAAACTCACTTGAGGGATCACTCAGATACTGGCTGGTGTGCAGTATATTTTCAAGAGATTCCTCAGGGTTTTGTTTATACCAGTACAGATCAGGGCTGCTGTCTGTTCTATTATATTGACAGGTAAATATTCTTTCATTTCCTTCAGGTGTCAATATCTCAGCTGGAGACTGTGCCACTGAATCTCCAAGACTTCTCTCTGAAATACAGTTCAATAAATCCATGTTAAAGATCTAGAATATGTGTGCGCTCCTATGTGAATTATGCAAGTATTTGAATTGAACCCAAGCCCTGCATACACACTTATCAGAATCAGCAGAAGAGCTATAGTGAGAACACTGTGCTGCTGATTTCCTGAGTGCAGAATGAGGAGAGCTCAAGAACTGCAGTGTTGGAAGATGAGACAGAAGCTGCACACGTGACCGATGATGCAGGTGAGAACTATTCCACACTGGAGTGTTCACTGGAGACATGATGATATGAAACAACATGAGTGATGTGTACTTGAAGCAGCTGCAGTGTGAAGCAGGAATACTTTACCAAATAATACCGCTATTTGTAATTAGCAGAATGATAATAAAATGTCAACGCAATCTGATTCACTCTGAGTGAAGTCACGCTTTATTTATATTTGGCATTCCAACCTTGAAAATATATATTATATATATATATATATATATATATATATATATATATATATATATATATATATATATATATTAGCCATATTTCCGAAACACTTGTCAATTTAACATAATTAACAACACACTAATTATCAGAATTGAAAAGTTAACAATAATTCTCTTTTTTTCTTTTCTCTCATCAGCTGACGATTTAACAACAATTCCTGGCTGCGGAACATTGTGATACAGGGAAGTACAATATTTAATTTTAGTTCTTTACATCTTTGTTTTCAGGGACAGGTAAGTAGTCCACGGGCTGCAGTGCGAGTGAGGGTCCAGCCTCACAACATTGAATGAAAGGATCAATGCATTATTGTTGTATTGATACAGCTTGTCTGCTCTTCTGTGAATGTTTTACACTGCATTGCAAAGGGCCATGTCCCCCTGCATAAATTATTTCAAATGAAGGATCACAAGCAAAAATAGCAGCAGTTTCACTGTCATGCCTGTAGGGGTCAGGACTGTCTTCAAAGTGGAGTGTCAGAGATCTTATTGCATGCTGATTTGTTTGAATGAAGAGTGAAGAAAAAATAACTTGACAAAATAACTTCCACAAAAACAACCCCTCCACTACAACAGAAAATAAACTGAAGAAAATAAAATCATCAGTGTTGGCAATAAGATTGAAGTGTTTGTTCTCTTTATTTACTGGTACAGCACATTCTATTTGTGTGTATCCATTGTGATGTGGTAAGCCATGATATATAGTTTCTTGCTCTTGCTATTCTTAGAACTAAGATCACAAGTCAGGGAATGATTGAGGTGGAGCGTTTGCAGAGTTTTCAGCTCAGGGGTGTGTTCAGTGGAGTCTTCACATCCGGTGCCTTCACAGCACTTTGATATGTTAATGAAGTCCTGTATCAAACACATGTTTATTATATTATATTGTTCATTGTGGTTCATCATAACCTGCTCTCTTATTCCAATTCTATGAACAGGGAACACATTTCCAAAGATTGCAGAGAAGAAAGTGACTCAAAATGCAAACAGTTTGCCTGCACTGAAACCACTTCTTTTATAATGGACTCATGCCAATGATAGTGTGTGGAAGCAGTTCAACACGACTTTCTTTCATCTTTTACCAGGTAATGGGCCTGTGGCAGTTAGTGCTGAGAGAGTTTTTGTACAGCGTCCCAATGAGTTTTCACACTGTGCTAGCCTCAGAGCACAGTGATAGATTGCTGTGTCGCTCAGAGCAAGTTTGGAAATGGTGATTGTAGTAGAAGAGCTGTCTGCTGTAGAAGTGAACCGGCTTTTAGCAAAGTCTGCAGTGTGAGAATAGCTACTCACTGAACCAGTTCCTTTCTGCAGTATGTATTCCAGGGCTCGGTTTGAGTTCTGTCGAAACCAGTGGAGATACACATTGCTGCTACTTGCAGTATAAGAGCAGCTGAGCGTTACTGACTCTCCTTCTGTTCTGGACTCTGCTGTCTGTCGAGGACTGATGGAATCCCCGCTTGTCACGACTGAACATTGAGGAAGAAAAAGAACATTTAATACACAGTCAGAAATAATAATAATAATAATAATAATAATAATAATAATAATAATAATAATAATAATAATAATCTTTCTTGTTGTGTTGTAATTACCTGGCAGGATAATAAACATACACATGATTAATGGATCCATTTTAGCTCAGTGCTGATTTCTTTATGAACAGAATAGAAAGGTTCTGTCTCTGTGTTGATTCTGGTGCTTTTCTCTTCTGAAATATTCTGCTTAGAGGTTTTGGACGTCAAATGTGTGTAACCAATCAGCAAACAGAAACATGTGATGTAAATGTGATGTAATCATGTAACTCTGTGGTTCATAGTTGTGGTTACCATCTTGTTTTATCAACACCTTCATTAGCAGTTAACCGGATGCAAGTCAAAGAGGTTTCAGTTCTTCATTGACTAACTGCAGTCTCCCTACCCACTTTCCAATGAACCTTCCCAGAACTCAGGAAATCCAGCACTCACCACATTATAATGTGCACTGCGGGTACCCTTCTACACAGAAGAGCTGTCACAGGAAATGCCATCAGCATTGTAATCACTAGCCTCTGTACACTCCAGGGTTTTTTGTATGGGTAGGGCGCTGCTTTGTATCACTGTGCTGGTTCTATTGCACAGTAGTAGATGGCAGAATCAGACACTGAAGGCTGTATTGTCAGGGAGCCAGTTTTAGATGAGGTATCTACTGCTGGTTTATATTTCCCAGAATCATCTCCATGTGTTCCTGAGCCCCATGGCTTTGTTGATGTATTTTAAACCCTGGTTAGGAGCTTGTTTGTACCATTGCATTGCACCAAAGCTGCTTGTCTGATAGTGACAGTTTATCTGAACTGATTCTCCTTCTGAAACTCGCTGTGAAGCAGGGCTTTGAGTCACCTGGTCTTCACTATGCGCACCTGAAATGAAAGAGAAGCTTGTGAATTAAATACATTAATTCATGAATTCATTCTATTGCTTTTATCCAGTTTTACATACCTGACATAATTAGGCAAACAGCTAAATATTTAAACATTGTAACACATGGAAACAATATATCATTAGATAGTTGGTGAAGTGCTTTCTAAATGATTGACATGAAATACTCTTGTTTGTATTCCACAGTATACTTCCTGTGGTAACTCTCACACCAATCATCACAGTTCTTTCACCCTCACATTACCACAAGGTCATGTGATCAGAGACAGACACACAGCAGCACAGAAGCTCCTTTTTAAACTCAGAGAGAGCGAGAGACAGAGAGGGAAGCCTGAGATGGAATATTTGATTGTATTAATTAATAAGTAGATTCAAATGTATTTCTATGGACCCTTTCCTTTCCATTGTATGACATGTGTAATCATTCTGAGTGGTATTAAAGATCCCTTTTTCATTCTCCAGTAATAGCTCCCATTGGAAGGTAAGTGAGGAGGAGCTGATAGTGCAGACTGTGGCAATCCAGTCACTGTCCAAACCTTTGAGTTCTTCACGTTTGCGAATGGAAGCCTCTTGGTTTCATGGGAAAGATAATACAAGGTCAATGTTTTTGTGCAGTAGAATATTCAATTATTTTCTAAACTATAATGTATTAATTTACTTAATAGTATTTAAAGTCTTTTAACAGTTTAATTTCCACTCATTTGCTGATATATACATTCTGGAGACACATATGGACCATTGTAAACTAGTCTATGACTGTTTATTTTGAAAAGAGATTGTTTGAATTGAAAAGTTGCGATTATATGTCTAGCAATAGCTAATACTGCAGAGCTGTCTGAGTCTTGTAATAAATTAATAATACAATCATATGTGTGGTTCTAATGTTGTTTTATTTGTTGTAATTGAATTGCAGAGAATGTATTATTGGACAGTGCAGCAGCATCACAGAATGAGCTGACTGACTGGCAATCCTGGCCTGTTGAAAACAAGATGATATCATTATTACTTTGTTTATGAATGATAATGACATTGAAAACCTGTTTGTTCTCAAGTGTGTTTGTGAATATCACTCACCAAGACAAAAGCAAAGGAGAAGTTCCACATGTGTTCCTCATTCTTGAATTGTTCCATCCACAAGTAGAAATGCTTGTGACAGACAGACAGTCTGAGCTGTGGGTGGAGCCCTGCACAATGTCACATCAGAATAAGACACTGAAGAAAGAAACAAGCAAGCAATCTTTTTTTTTCATTTTCTGTACATTGGGGCTGATGTAAGGATAGGCGTAGTGCAAACAGTTGCGGCTGCAAAATCCAAATTAACAAGCGGCCAGGCAATTATTTTGCACTACAGCCTATGTAAGCTAAGAGCAATGCAAATTACTCAACACACACACAAATAATGATCTGCAATTATGATAATGAGGGTTGCAGTGGCCGCTGCCTGTGTATCGGGCTATTTAGCAGCCGGTCTGACAGCCCAGAGGTGAGGTGAGTTCAGAGTACAGAGAGCAGTATGTGCTGTATGAGATTTGTGGAGCACGGAAATCAAACCAAACAATATATATATATATATATATATATATATATATATATATATATATATATATATATATATATATAGATATATCAGAGGAAAGGCAGCAAAGTCCTCTTGGTGCACGGAAAAGAAAAAAAAAGTTTTGTGAGGAGCAGTTGAGAGTCCTTATGGCTGAGGTCACTCGGCATGAAACTGAGTTTTTTGGAAAAGCCTCAGCTAACATCAGTTATGCTACCAAAGAGGCCACGTGGTCCTCTGCAGTGGAGAAAGTCAATGCTTTCGGTGTTACCAGGAGGACAGTCAACCAGGTGATGAAAAGGTGAAATTCAGCTATTAGGTCTAGGATGGCCTGCAGAGTGAGACGATAACGCCACCACATTCTCTGGCATCACAAACAAAGTGACCCTGGGTTTGAATATGCGGGTCTGCTCCGTCTTGCTCTTCTCTGTCCTCAACAAGAGCCAAGTGTTGCCACATCAGGAAGTGCAAACAGCAGCCATCCTGAAGCCAATGACAGGTCTCTGCAGGTCTGTGCTTTTATACAGCTCTTAATTACTCGCTTCTATGTGGTTTGCACCATGTAAAAGGAGGAGCAATGTTTTTGGAGGGTCAGCAATTGCCCAAGTGCAAGGCAAAATCCTTGCACTTGGCCAACCTACTCGGAGAAAGGATCCTTGAGGAGGTGCAGAAGCATTTAAACTAGAAAGGAAGGGGGGTAAAAACAACAAAAAAACAGAAGGGAGGCCACATCAAAACAAAGGCAACAACTCAGGTAAGACAGCCATTAAATGTATTTATCTTAATGCTAGAAGTCTCAGAAACAAAATGTTAGAACTTGAAGCTACTGCACTAACAAGTAACTATGTGATAGGTGTTACAGAAACTTGGTTGTATGAGAGTGATGGAGACGAATATAATATTAGTGGGTACACACTGTATAGGAAAGACAGGCAGGACAGAAGAGGTGAAGGGGTAGTGCTATACATAAGAAATAGTCTTGAAGCCCAGGTGTGAAATCAGGACAAAGAAAACAATGGCGAATCAATATGGGTCAGAATAATGGACACAAATTCAAAGGGCATAATAATAGGAGCATGCTATAGACCGCCAAATTCAGATGCCGAGCAAAATAATCTGTTATACAATGACATTAGAAATGTGTGTAGAAAAGGAGAAGCCATACTAATGGGGGATTTCAACTTCCCCCGTATAAAATGGGAGAACCCGGTGGGGAGCACGACAGACGAAATTGAAATGGTGGAAATGACAAATGACTGCTTCCTAACGCAATTTGTCAAGGCACCGACTAGAGGGGAGACACGCCTTAATTTAGTCTTTTCAAATAACGAAGACAGAATAAGTAAAACAGAGGTCGGAGAGCTATTGGCAAACTCAGACCACAACATGGTCTCATTTGAAGTGTTTTTTAAAACCCCAAAAGTAATGACTAAAGCTAAGGTTTACAATTTCAGAAAAGCAAACAATGAAGGTATGACTAACAGAAGTAGATTGGAGTAAAATAGAGAAAACATCCACAGAAAAAGAATGGCTGTTTTTTTTTTTTAAATGTAGTACTAGAGGCGCAAAACAATTATAATCCAAAAGTAGACAAATCTCAATCTAAAACAAAATGGCCAAAATGGTTTAATAGATGAATTAAGAAAAATATTCATCGAAAAAAGGCACTTTACAGAGCATTTAAAAGGGACCAAAAAGAAAGTACACAGAAAGAGTACTTGAAACTGCAAACACAAGTCAAAAAGGAAGTTAGAAAGGCCAAGAGAGAGATAGAAATCAATATTGCTAAGGGGGCTAAAACCAATTGCAAAATGTTTTTCCAATATTATAACAGCAAGAGAACATTCAAAGAGGAGGTTAAATGTCTAAGAGACACAAATGGGAAAATCATAGATGAAGAAAAAAAATAGCAAATATGTTAAATGATTACTTTTCACAGGTTTTTACAAAGGAGGACATGGACAACATGCCCCACATGTCGACCTGTTCCTATCCAGTTTTAAATAACTTTAGCATAACAGAGACAGAAGTGTTAAAGGGACTAGGAGCTCTTAAAATAAACAAATCCCCTGGGCCGGATGAGAACACAATTCTATCATGGCAAGTAGATTGCATGCATCCATCTGAGTGTGTCTTTAATGTGTGAGCTTTTGTCTTTCTTTTTGTTCTATACTTACATGGCAGACATGCTGCAGTTGCCCAGCAGTAGATTTGCCTTTTAAACATGCTGCTTGTCTTTTAATACTCAAGAGTAAGTATCGTCTGGTTAGAGCCGCTCGAAGGCTTCAGTGAAGCTCCTGTGCTGGAAGTGAATCTGAAGTGCCAGTAACAGTGATGATGCTGCAGAGCAAACATGCTCTTTGGTCACGTGCAGCTCTGAACGTGTCACTCATTCAGCTCACATGATTGGAGGAGCAGACAGGGGATATGTGGTATAACCAGATCAAGACAAAGATACCTGTTAATCAAGAATAAAAAGGAACTATTGAGATTGGATTATTCATTTTATTTTGTTTTTATGGAAGCTTTACAATCACATTCCCCATTGGCAATCTAGACTATTAACCACCAGTACATAATATTTGTTCTTTTGTTTTCTTTCTTACCAGCCTTGTAACTGTTTAATAAAACTCAGCATTGATTGGCCAATCACCACGCGCCACCTCGCCAGTTGTTAGGGAATCATTCAACAGTACTGCAACCTCCGACTTCACCAAGATGTCCGGCTTCCATTTCCGCTGCTTCGTATGATGCCGGCCAGCCCTGGCAAAGTCGCACGACCTTCTCTTACCTGGCGCCCTCTCTAGTCTGGAGGGAGACTTACAGCTCAGATTTACCCTCTCCACCCCCCCCCCCCTCCCGATTCTAATACCAAAACAATGTATTCCAGTGATTGTCTGGGATACTGCCAATACCACTGAAAAGAATAAGTTGAAACATTATAGTTGCAATCAAGTTTAACCTAATAAATGACATATGAGAAACCAGCCAGTCACAGAGCAGCATTTCCCATCATTCCTATACCTCTTGTGTATAAATGTCAAAACGTGCATAGAATTCTCTGTATTTAAACAAATAAAACGGTTTTTAAAAATGTCCATATACAATAATACACAAACCACTGTGCTCATGCCACTTGTATTCAAGTTTTAAGCTGGAGAAGACAGGCACATTATTTCAGTTTCTATACATAAGAGCGAACAAGGACATAAATGACTTAAAGTCTGTGGTACTGGAACAGCTAAAAGTTGACAATGACAGAGAGAGAATGAATCTTGGTTATAAATCTCCCTCCCGACCTGTGAGGGCGCTGTGTAATAGGAACAGAGTGCCCCGGACTGGATGGTCTGACAATTCATTCCAGGGAAAAGGGAAGTTGGCCATCTAAAAAGGGGGTGGTGCCACAGTACACCAAGTCATCGCCCCAGAAGGGAAGCGATGTGGCAACCGCGGATTGGAGGAGAAACGGTTACACTCGCTAAACAAGGGGGCATGACTGACGATACAAAAGAGGCTGTGGCTAAAAGGAGAACCAAAACGTACCGTGAGTGTTTAGTGTTTGTTTGTTCTGTCGTGTCTAATTATACTCGTTTGTTGTTATTAGACGGCTAACATGTACAGGGAACTGTCACTTAAGGCCAGCACCAACCCGGACAACACTTCACAACTGTGCACTAATAAATTGTATTTCACCACTGTGCACATAGCACTCCCTCTGGACGTGTGATCGTGTCTGTGTCTCTGTGTGTGTTTACACTGTGTTTATTATTTGGGTCTGCAAACCCTTTATTTAGAACAGTGCAATACACATTGCTGTGTACATTGATGTGTACATTGCTGTGCATTGCCTGGGATTATTATTGACGGTGGCAACAACCACGGATTACAAATAAAGATCTGTTTGGACCGTGAACTTTGTTGTCTGTCTTCTGTTACGTATCACATCACCTCTGCACCTGCACACTGCAAACCACTTTGCCACAGCGACATATAGAAGAATAAAAGAAAATAATTGGATAAATAGACTGAACACGATTATGCCAGCAGGACTCAACAGAAAAGAATGAACTAATTAATACAGTAAAGATATAAAATTTAAATAAATAAATAAATAAATAAATAAATAAATAAAATTCATTAAAGTTGTGCATGCTGATGCACTGGGGAGGCCAAATCAAGGCTGATCCTCAGAGCCAGCATTGCATGATAATATAAATATAAGTTTATATAAAATAATGTTAATTAGAATTAATACAGATTTAAAGTTAGAAGTAAAAAATGATGTCACAATATATGGAACACTATTACATCATGAAAGAATAAATCATGAATTTGAATATAAACAATAATTATCATTCCGTCAAAAACCTATAAATACCTCCAATGTTTTGATTGATTCAAACACAGGCTCCCTTGATAAAGATATGTACAACATATCGAAACATTGGGCAGCTGGCTCTTTGAGCTTATATATATATATATATATATATATATAGAGAGAGAGAGAGAGAGAGAGAGAGAGAGAGAGAGAGAGAGAGAGAGAGAGAGAGAGAGAGAGAGAGAGAGAGAGAGAGAACTAGAAAAGTATTTGGACATTTTTGTTGTTTCTGTCAGCTTTAATTTGAGGGTATTTTCATCCATATCGGATGAACCGTTTCCGTTTAGAAATTACAGCACGTTTTCTACATAGTCCCCCCATTTTAGGGTACCAAAAGTATTTGGACAGATTAACATTATGTACAATAAAGTAGTCATGTTTAGTACTTGGTCGCATATCCTTTGCATGCAATGATTGCCTGAAGTCTGCGACCCACAGACATCACCAGACGATGGGTATCTTCCCTGGTGATGCTCTGCCAGGCCTGTGCTGCAGCCATCTTCAGTTCCTGCTTGTTTCAGGGGCTTTTTGCCTTCAGTCTTGTCTTTATCATGTGAAATGCATGCTCAATTGGGTTCAGATCGGGTGATTGACTAGCAGGTCAAGAATTTTCCACTTTTTGGCACTGAAAAACTCCTTGGTTGCTATGGCAGTGTGTTTGGGGTCTTTGTCCTGCTGCATGATGAAGCGCCATCCAATGAGTTTGGAGGCATTTGGTTGTATCTGAGCAGACAAGATGTTTCTGTACACTTCAGAATTCATCCTGCTGCTGCCTTCAGCAGTCACATCATCAATGAAGACAAATGAGCCAGTTCCAGTTGCAGCCATACATGCCCAAGCTATAACACTACCTCCACCATGTTTCACAGATGAGGTGGTATACTTTGGATCACGGGCAGTTCCTTTTTATCTCCATACTTTCCTCTTTCCATCACTCTGGTACAGGTTAATCTGGTACAGGTTAATCCCAGGGTGTCAGCTTCAACAACATTACTGGGGAGTTGGTTCCAGACTCTCACAATTCTCTGTGTAAAAAAGTGTCTCCTATTTTCTGTTCTGAATGCCCCTTTATCTAATCGCCACTTGTACTTGTGACCCCTGGTCCTTGTTTCTTTCAGGTCGAAAAAGTCCCCTGGGTCGACATTGTCTATACCTTTTAGGATTTTGAATGTTTGAATCAGAACACCGCGTAGTCTTCTTTGTTCAAGACTGAATAGATTCAATTATTATATCCTGTCTGCATACGACATGCCTTTTAAACTCGAGATAATTCTGGTCGCTCTTCTTTGCACTCTTTCTAGAGCAGCAATATCCTTTTTGTAACGAGGTGACCAGAACTGAACACATTATTCTAGGTGAGGTCTTACTAATGCATTGTAAAGTTTTAACATTACGTCCCTTGATTTAAATTCAACACTTTTCACAATATATCCGAGCATCTTGTTGGCCTTTTTTATAGCTTCCCCACATTGTCTAGATGAAGACATTTCTGAGTCAACATAAACTCCGAGGTCTTTTTCATAGATTCCTTCTTCAATTTCAGTATCTCCCATATAATATTAATAATGCAAGTTTTTATTGCCTGCGTGCAGTACCTTACAATTTTCTCTATTAAATGTCATTTGCCATGTGTCTCCCCAGTTCTGAATGCTGTTTAGATCATTTTAAATGACCTTTGCTGCTGCAACAGTATTTGCCACGCCTCCTATTTTTGTGTCTTCTGCAAATTTAACAAGTTTGCTTACTATACCAGAATCGAAATCATTAATGTAGATTAGGAATAGCAGAGGACCTAATACTGATCCCTGTGGTACACCACTGGTTACCTCGCTCCATATTGAAACGTGTACGTGTGTTTATTTAGCACCATGCCATGATTGTTATTTATTATAATACCATAAATAAATAAACTTGTGGTGAAGATGTTATTCTGAGCGTTTTAAGCGCATGCATTGTTATTTTAAGTAAACAGTAAAGCCATGCGGGAAGTGGCGGTGAGGTTATTGTATGGGGCTTGGTGCAGATTATCTCGCTGTGGGCTGCAGCACACAGAAGTTAACTGAAGTCTGAAAGATCCACTGAACTGATGATGAGATGAAATGTTTTTCCTGTCTTGTAGTGAGATGCAGAAAGACGGTTTTGTAACTTTGAAGGAAGGTTGCTGTCACCAACCAGCTCACTGTAAATTGCACACGGAGCTTGGCTGCCAGTTTGAATGTACCAGAACATGTAGAAATCTGTGGGAGGGTCTTTATAAGAACAGGGTAAAGTTGCATTTTCCTTCTCTTTTACTGTGACTGAGGATTCAGATTGATTCACGAACTGTCCCTATGTGATTTCTAAAGAAAGAAAGAAAGAAAGAAAGTAAGTAAGAAAGAAAGAAAGAAAGAAAGAAAGAAAGAAAGAAAGAAAGAAAAACAGTGTCATTATAAACCGTGTGTTTAAATATATTTTAATTAATAAACACACACGTATGTGAAATAAATTGTTAATTTAAAAAGACGATTACCTATTAAACAGCAGAACAGTGTGATAATATGCACCAGCGCGCGCAGTGTTTGTTCCATGTTGTTCTTCTGCAGTCGTGGCTTCTCTTCTTTAACGGACTGAACTGAATATTCGTGTCATGGTAACATATGAAGCTCCAGTACACACCCCGCTGTATCATAGTCATAGAGACTGACGTATCATTTCCTTTGTGAATACACATAACACGGTTACACACACGCACTCCCTCTTAAATACTGTTATATGTTCATGATCAGAGGTGACTTGTTTCACAGCAGTATTGTAGAAGAAAACACTGATTAAGGTGTTAACTAGTAAAGGATAACGGAATGACGGAGAGGCAAAACAAATTGATCTTGATCATTAGAGATAGTCTTTTTGTTTGCTTAATTGTTGAATTGTGTCATTTTGCCAATGTTGGCAGTATATTGATTAGTATTGTATGTATGTATGTATGTATTTATATATTTGTATTTTATATTACTATGAAAGCGGATGAACTCACCACTAACAATATATAAAAAAGGTTTGTTTATTTTTTTTTTTTCTGATATCAAAGTGTTTGTGTGTGTAACTCATAATAAAGATAATCTAACACACAGGAAGGAATTCCACTGATACAGTATCTTTTGTAAAAACTGTTAGAAATATATTATTGTGAAATGTGAAATATATGATAATAAGGATAATAAAACGAAAGAACACACCACCACCAAGTTCAAAAAACGTTTCTATATAAAACAATTTTTCATATTCCTTTTGATGTAAAGTGTCTCCATGTAGTCTCGGGGTGCTGTGTTTTTGTGAAGCTCTTCAATATCTCATTGTCACTGAGTGCCTCAGCGCACAGTAATACACGGCAGAGTCAGACAGCTCTGTCTGCTGTATTGTTAAAGGGAAGGTTTTTGAAGTTTTGTTGAGAAATGCATCAAATCTGCCTTTGAATTCATCAGCGTTCTCTCCTGCTCCAAAAGTATCTCTTCTCAGCACATACCTCGGGAAATCATTCGGGTACTGTATGTACCAGAATAGATACGGCGAAGAACCGCTAGTACTGTATTTACAGTGGAGTGTAACTGATTTTCCTTCAACAGCATTCATATTGCCAGGAGTCTGAGTCACCGTGTCTTCTGCTCTGCATTCTGGAAAACAAATAAAGAAAAACATATTTTAAAAACAAACACACAAAACAAACAGCAATAATAAACAAATACATACATACATACATATATACATACATACATACATACCAAAACAAACTATAGCACAGATAATGAGAATGCTTCGTGTATATGCCATGCTATACAGCGTAGCACAATGTTTCAGCGTCATGCAGCAGTGAAATCTTTTCAGAAGATTTAACCACTCAGAGTGTCTTGTTACCTCTTATACTGTCATCAGGAGTTTCTACATGATGTGATGTCATTTCACCTGCTTATCAGAACCCGTATCGATGTTACACTAGCGCCTCCTGTAGGAAGATCTTCCATCATCTGTAACCTGACATTTTACAATGTTCATTATTTGTATTTGTTTTTCGTTCATTTCACAGTAAGTTCAGACAAACAGTCTAACTGTTATTTATGTATTTATTTATTAGAGCAGAAAACGATTAGTGCATTAGAAAAAAAAGACAGCAGTTCTAAAAGAAATTCATTAATACATGTACTTGTAAGTGACAGTTTCGTCACCGTAGTTTTGCATTCTTGTTAAAGGAAAATGTTAGATAATAATTTAGTTTTTATGTTTATTTTATTAAATCATGGTATACGATATTGGTGCTTGGACTTATTTCAACAGCAAGTACAACTGAAAAAATAAGTATCGTAAAATAGCCGCATTTTTCCAGTATATTCTGATTCTTGGTTTATTACGTCATATGTGAATATGTCAGTGTGTAATAGCGTGTGTCATGCTGCAATTTAAATGAGCAATACATAATTGATCCCTTTAGTCTTTCCTCCTTCCTGTTGCTCCCCAGTATGTTCAGGGGAGATCCAGTAACGTTTCGAATGCTTTCAGAACCATCCACTTGTGGACAGCTCCGCTAGAACAGCAAGAGACGCCAGTACAGTTCTGGAATTCACTGTGTGACAGAAACGCCAGACCGCAGTGTAGCTGTATCGAGAGACGCAGGGTCTTCTCGTTTTCATTACATCTTAAGATGTCAATTCATTTTATTGATCATATTCCTCAGCTACACATTTATTTATTTATGTTCAATGTGCTTTACAGTTGATGATTGCAAATATTTCAGGGATAAAGTGTGTTCAATGGGATCAATTGGTAAATACTTAGTTCAGTTGGGTAATTTGTTCATTTGGGTTATTAAGATCTCAAGTGGGACAAAACCCAGAAAAAAAAGTTTTAACTTGGGGAAAGGCAGTTGATGCATAAATAAATACATACAAACATACATACATACATACATACATTCAGTACATAATCAATGTTGTTCATTCTGATTCGGGACGCTGGTAATAGCTGATGTACGGGGGGAGGGCAGTGTTGTTCATTCATATTCGGGACGCTGGTAATAGCTGATGTACGGGGGGAGGGCAGTGTTGTTCATTCTGATTCGGGATGCTGGTAATAGCTGATGTACGAGGTGAGCGCAATGTTGTTCATTCTGATTTACTTTTAAACCTCCTTTAGGGGCTGCGCACAATTGGCCGAGCGTCGCCCGGGGGGTGGAAGGGTTAGGTCGGCCAGAGTGTCCTCGGCTCACCACGCACCAGCGACCCCTGTAGTCTGGCTGGGCGCCAGCGGGCTTGCCTGTAAGCTGCCCGAGAGCTGCGTTGTCCTCCAACGCTGTAGCTCTTGGGTGGCTGCATGGTGAGTCCGCAGTTTGAAAAAAAGCGGTCGGCTGACGGCACACGCTTCAGAGGACAGTGTGTGCTCTCTCGTCTTCACACTCCCTAGTCAGCGCAGGGCTGGTAGCGGTGAACTGAGCTTCAAATAATAATTGGCCATTCCAAATTGGGAGAAAATAATAAAAATAATTGGCAACGACTAAATTTCTATATATATAACAAAATAAACAAATAATAAATAAATAAATAAATAAATAAATAAATAAATAAATAAAAATAAAAAAAACTCCTTTAAGTCTGGTTATCTCGTGTAGTTTATCGAGCTGGCGCCCCTTGGCCTCTGTCTGCTGTGTGTCACACAGCTCTGTCTGCTAGATCGTTAAAGGGACGGTTTGGGATGTTTTGTCAACAGTGGCGTTAAATCGCTGTTTGAATCTGACAGCATTATTCTTGTAACCAAACAGATCCCTTTGAAGCATGTACCTTGGAGACTCATTTGGGTATTGTATGTACCAGAAAAAGTCAGGCGAATTGCTACTTGTGCTGTAACAGCAGCCAAGTTCAGTTGTTCTCCCCTCAGTAACGTTCAGATTGTCGGGAGACTGAGTCACCATGCCTGCAGCGATGCAACCTAAAAAGAAAGAAATCATGGTCAGAAATGAAACAAATCAATTATTAAATAAATAAATAAATAAATAAATACATGAAATATCTTACCAATCCAAGGTAGTATAGTCACAATAAACAGAATATTACAAGCCATTATATACAATTGAACAGTGTGTTCACCCTCCAGCAATGCTTAGCAATGTTCTTTTTACAGAGGACTGAAACTCTTCAAGTCTCTCCCTGAATCTCCTCACAGATCTGTCGGCGTGTCTCAGTACTTTCACAGTGTGCTTGTTACAATGTCGCCCCCTACAGGAAGATGTCTCACTATAATCGGGAATGGAGAACATGGGGAATTTTCTTTTGTATTGTATTGTTCAATCAATCAATCAATCAATCAATCAATCAATCAATCAATCAATCAACCTTTATTTAATATAGCGCCTTTCACAAAGCAATGCCTCCAAGTGCTTTACATGACTAAAACAGAAAATACAAGCAGGAAATACAAATCACAGTAAATGAAAATACATGAGCAGGAGAGTAAATGCATAAATAAATAGATAAAACAGAAGTAAACAAACACACAGGGCAGCAGTGTGGATTAGTGGTTAGGGGCTCTGGACTCTTGACCGCAGGGTCGTGGGTTCAATCCCAGGTGGGGGACACTGCAGCTGTACCCTTGAGCAAGGTACTTTACCTAGATTGCTCCAGTAAAAACCCAACTGTATACATGGGTAATTGTATGTAAAAATAATGTGAAATCTTGTAACAATTGTAAGTCTCCCTGGATAAGGGCGTCTGCTAAGAAATAATAAAAACAAGATCAATAAAACCATAGACGATAATAGACAACTATCATTTTCAAATTAAAAAATGTGTCCAGTCTTATTTTAAAAGCTGCAACAGTTGGTGCTTCCCTTACAGAAATGGACAAATCGTTCCATAATTTAGGGGCCCTGTAACTGAAAGCTCTGCCACCAATACTAGTTTTTAAAATATTTATAAGATGAAAGAAAGACACTTTATTGTTGTATTGTACATGTTCTAATAATTTTTTTTTTTTTTTAAATGAAGATGGAAGATGATGTTTATTTAATCCACTAGGTGGCAGCAAAGCACCACAGTTGTTTCCTTCCACTGAAATAAAACTGAACTGGAAATCTTTGAAAGGATCTACTTCAGAATTTCTAAATATGTTCTTTAGGGCAAAAACATGGCTTGCAAATGTAATGTATGTTTAATTTCTCAGTTCATGACATTTAAATGTCTTCTTTTCAACAGCCCACCTCAAATTCAAATTCAAATTCAAATTCAAAAATGCTTTATTGGCATGACGAGAGCGCTCAGGTATTGCCAAAGCTTTTATAATACAAAACAGAAATAATAAAACAGAAATACAATTTCAGTACATAACAAACACAAAAAAACATTGTTCCCTTCCCTTTGAACAATATAACTACCTCCCTCCCTCCCTCCTTCTTTCCACCCTCCCTCCCTCCTCATCACCAGTAACCCCTGGTCGTGTATGCAGGGTGTCACACACTGTCCCTCAGGTTGTGGCAGGCAGACACATACTGTGCTGCTAGATTTGCAGTTCGCTCCTCCTCTCCTAGAAGGATGGGGATTTTACTCGAATTGGAGAGGAGGTTAAACTCTGCCATTTGTTTTTTGAATTGGGGGATATATCTCTCCCGTATCTCTGTGTATTTTGGGCAGGACAACAGGAAGTGCATTTCTGTTTCTACCTCTCCCAGATCACAGTGACCGCACAGCCTTTTTTCTTTGGCAATCCAGGTTTTTTTGTGCCGGCCAGTTTCGATGGCCAGGCTGTGGTCACTGAGTCTGTACTTGGTCAGGATCTGTCTATGTTTTGTGTTTTTGACCCTGACCAGATATTCTGCCAGGGTAAATTCTTTTTTTAGGGCCAGATAGCATTGTAATTTATTGTGTGATTCAATTTCGTTATTCCAATGTACTTTATAATTGTTTTCCAAATTTAGATTAATTTGTTTCATTTTTTGTGCTGGGAGTTTTTTGTTGGTGGTGTTCTGAAGCTCGCTGGTATTAATTTGACTTATTTGGCTGAGCTTCAGTACCATTCTACTGAGGGGATTCTCTTGTGGGGGCTGTGAGCAGCTCCGCAGTGCAGTGTGGTGGTAGGACTGCGGATCAGCCTGCTGTAGATGGACCCAGTAGTTGAGCGCTCGTTTCTGTATGGAGTGGAGTAAGGGGAACCGGCCCAATTCAGCCCTGCAAGCGCTATTGGCTGCACTCCTGTGAACCTGCAGGAGGTGTTTACAGAATTCCAGATGGGAATTCTCTATGGGGCTTTGATCCCATTTTTTATAATCAGGGTTCATAAGGGGACCCCATACTTCACTACCATACAGAAGGATTGGCTTTATTATGCTGTCGAAAATTTTTAGCCAAATTTTTATTGGTGGTTTAATTTTGTATAGCCGATTCTTTATTGCATAAAAAGCCCTGCGCGCTTTATCTCTTAATGCATTTATAGCCAGGTTGAAGTTCCCAGACGCACTGATTTTTAGACCCAGGTAATTGTAGCTGGTGCTGTGCTCCAGGGTGTTGTTTCCGAGGGTGAAGTGGTACCTGTTTCCCTGAGATCTGGCTTTCTTCTGGAATACCATAACTCTGGTCTTGTCCAGGTTTACTGTCAGTGCCCATTTCTGACAGTACTGCTCTAGCAGTGCCAGGCTCTGCTGCAACCCCTGTTCAGTGGGTGATAGCAGGACCAGGTCATCTGCATAGAGCAGGAATTTGATTTCTTTGTCGTGTAGAGTGATGCCAGGGGCTGCAGACTGTTCCAGCACCGTAGCCAACTCGTTGATGTAGATGTTGAACAGTGTTGGGCTCAGACTGCAGCCCTGTCTCACTCCACGCCCTTGGGTGAAAAACCCTGTTCTTTGGTTTCCAATTTTCACACCACACTTATTCTCTGTATACATTGACTTAATGATGTCATAGATTTTACCCCCTACACCGCTCTCAAGAATTCTAAGGAATAGACCTGGATGCCAAATTGAGTCGAATGCTTTTTTAAAATCTATAAAACAAGCAAAGATTTTTCCTTTATTTTTTTGGTGCACATGTTTGTTTATTAGGGTGTGTAGGGTGTAAACATGGTCAGAGGTGCGGTAATTTGGTAGAAATCCAATCTGACTCTTACTCAAGACATTGTGTTCGGTAAGGAAGGCCAGTATCCGGGCATTAATGATACTGCAGAACACCTTCCCCAGATTACTGCTCACACAGATGCCTCTGTAATTATTGGGGTCGAATTTGTCTCCACTTTTATGAATTGGTGTTATTAGCCCTTGGTTCCAGATGTCAGGGAAACAGCCCGCAGCCAGGATGAGGTTGAATACTTTGAGCAGGGCCTCCTGCATCCTGGGGCTGCTGTGTTTCAGCATCTCGTTTATGATGCTGTCGGGCCCGCAGGCTTTCCTGGGCTTGAGGGCTTGGAGCTTTTCTTTTAGCTCTGGTCCTGTTATTGGGAAGTCCAGTGGGTTCTGATTGTCCTTGATTATGGTTTCCAATTTGTTTAGTTTTTTTAAAATAGAATTTTGGTCTGGATTTAATTCGTTTTCGTCTAATTCTTGATAAAGTTTATCAAAGTAATTTTTCCAAATGTTACCATTTTTGATTGCCAATTCGTGACTAGTTTTTGATGTGTTTAATTTGTTCCATAGTTCCCAAAAGGAATTTTGCTCTATGGATTCTTCAATTTGGGATAATTGTTTGGACACGTGTTCTTCTCTTTTCTTATTGAGAAGGTGTTTGTATTGTTTCAGAGCCTTGCAGTAGCTGAGTCTCAGTTCGATATTGTTTGGCTCTCTGTGTTTCTGGTTTGACAGTTTTCTTAATTCTTTTCTGTTTGTTTTACACTCCATGTCGAACCATTTTTCATTTGATTTCTTTTTAGAATTAGTTTTTTTCTTTGTTTTCTTGAGTTTTGATTTTGTTGCTGTTGTTTCGAATATAAAATTGATTTCTTTGATGGCCGAATTGATTCCATTTTTGTCTAATTTAAAAAATTTAGTTAGAAAGCTGTTTAGCATACTTTCTATTTCTGCACTATGAATTGTTTGTTTATATTCCTCAGCACTGCTTTGTGTCCACTTATAGGCTGGTTTAAGACCATATAATTTGGCGGGTGGGGTCGGGTTTGAATTATTTAGTTTTGGATTCGTTTTTAGATACAGGACTGTTTGGCAGTGGTCTGATAGGGGGTTTTGTTGCCGGACTATAAATGCATTAATAGATTCTGGGTCCATGTCTGTGATAGCGTAGTCCACTACACTATTACCTAGAGCAGAGCTGTATGTATATCTGCCCTGAGAATCCCCTCTGATCCTGCCGTTAATGATGTACAGACCCAGGCCTTTACAGATATGCAGTACCTGCTTCCCACTCTTGTTCACCACACTGTCAAAACTATTCCTCTGTGTGGTGATGGGTGTGTGGTACAAAGAGGTCTGCTGTCCAATCACATGGCTGTTCCCCTCTGTGCTGATGTAGTCGACCTCTCTGCCGGTCCTGGCATTGAGATCTCCACACAGCAGCACAGAGCCCAGGGATTGGAAATGGCTAATTTCTGATTGTAAATTTTGGAAGCACCCCTCTCGGTGGTAGGGGGAGTCAATTGGTGGCATGTAAACTGCGCACAGGAATGTGTCAGATTGGGATTGGATGATTTTTTTTTCCATTTTGAGCCATAAATGTGTCTCTCCTCTTTTAATGGGAGAGACAGTGTTTTTAAGTTCCTCTTTGTACCACACAATGATGCCCCCCGAGTCCCTGCCACGTTTGATGTGGGGGTTCTTTAGGGAGGGGACTATCAGTTCCCTGTATCCATTGGGACAGTGTGTGGACACGTCCGCACGACTCCATGTTTCATGGAGGATTATTACCTCCATGTTATTTATACTATTTACAAAGTCTGGGTCTGTGCTCTTCATTCCAAAGGTTGAGGAGCACAGACCCTGGATATTCCAGCTACTTATTTTAAATGATGCCATTTTTATTAACAAAAAATCTATGGTTTATAGTAGTAAAGAAATAAGAAGTGACAAAGTTTTACATATTCATCTTTAAATTTGGTTATGATTTATATATTTATACTATATTATTGTTATTTTCCTTAATTTTGTGGTATACAGGTGATACATTAGCTAATTAGCTTAGTGCAGATAAGGTTTAAGAGATATCTTATCTCGTTCAGCTCCGTGCTGGCGGGGTTTCCTGGCCGACGGGACACGGCTGCAGCATAGCTGTGCTGCGGGGGCTGGGGGGAATGCGGGTGACGTGGGGGGCCCTGGCGTCGCTCCTGCTGATTGGCAGCTCTGTGGTGGGGGCGTGGCCTGGGGGGCTGGAGGGAATGCGGGGGGGTCCCAGGCGCTGCTCCTGCTGACTGGCAGCTTTGTGGTGGGGGCGTGGCCTGGGGGGCTGGGGGATCCTAGGAGCTCGGGGGCGGCTGGGCGTGCTCCTGGTCTCGGTGTAGGGTGTGCTGGTGAGCTCTCGGCCCAGGGCGATGTCCTTGAGGGATTTAGCAAAAAGCTTCATGCCCTCCCTGTTGAGGTGCACCTGGTCGTACATGTGGTGGGGCCTGATGTGGTGGTGGTGTGCCAGGTGCACGCTGGGTAGCAGGGCACAGCCCCGGGACACCTCTGTGTTGATGCTGTGGATGATGTGGAAGGGCACGTCCGCTCGGGGCAGCAGGGTGGACACGATGACTTTGGCGCTGGGGTATTCTCTGGCTGCTGTTTCTGCCACCTGCCGCAGGGATTTGGCCACATCTCCTCTGTCTGCGCGCAGGTTGTTGGTGCCGGTGTGGATCACAATGTATTTCGGGCTCCTCTGTCTGTTTTTGGACAGGATTTGTAGGGCGCTCTGTGTTGTTGGGCACTTGATCTTGTCGACACTTCGGCCAGGGAAAAGCCGTCTTTCGTCCAGGTACCTCCCGTTCGAATCTATTAGGATGAGCACCTCCGCACTGCCCTGCTGCTCCGACTGTGTGTTTGGGGCTGTCTGTGTGTCTGCCTGTGTGGCTGGTGTTGTGTGTGTGTTTGGGGCTGTCTGTGTGTCTGCCTGTGTAGCTGGTGTTGTGTGTGTGTTTGGGGCTGTCTGTGTGTCTGTCTGTGTGGCTGGTGTTGTGTGTGTGTTTGGAGCTGTCTGTGTGTCTGTCTGTGTGGCTGGTGTTGTGTGTGTGTTTGGGGCTGTCTGTGTGTCTGCCTGTGTGGCTGGTGTTGTATGTGTGTGTATTTGGGGCTGTCTGTGTGTCTGCCTGTATGGCTGGGGTTGTGTGTGAGTGTCTGGGTTGTCAGTGTGTGTGTCGGTGCAGTCCGGGCGCTCTTGTGCTGCTGGTGTGCGGAGCTGGCTGCCTCTCAGTCCCTCCAGCTCTCTCTGCAGGCTCCTCAGCTCTCTGTGCTGTGCTGTCCTGGTCAGTTCCTCTCTCAGTCTCCGCAGCTCTGTCTTCATGGCCTGGTTGTCCTCTTCCAGTCCTCTCATCGCCGCTCTCAGCTCCTGAACCTCGGCCCTGTGTTCTGTCTTTAGCCTGTGCACCTCGTCCCTGAGCTGCTCTGATGGGCTGGCCTGGCTCAGGGTGGCCAGCTTGTGCTCAGTGTGTTCCCTGAACTCCGTGAACTGCAGCTCCAGCACTGACAGGCACTCCTTCAGGGCTCTGATGTTGCTGATCTGTCTGCGGGAGTCAGTGACAGGGCTGTACTGGGGGTGGGGAGGCTGGCTGCTGCGTTGTGCTGGGGGTGGGGGGAGAGGCTGGGGGTTTGCAAGCTCTGGTATTGTCTTCGCTCTCTCCACACGCTCTCTCAATGCTGGGAAGCTGTGTTCAAACAGGTCCAGGCTGCTCTCTCTGCCCTGCACCATGACAGTACCATTGTGGTAGACATTGACAGTGAGCATGACGCTGTCAGCATCACTGTCCTCGAACACGGTCAGCTGCCTGCCTCTGCCGATGCCTCCCTTGCGGATGTTGCAGTAGGTGCTGCACAGTGCAGAGTGCCATGCACTGGGGTGCTCGGTGTAGAGCAGCAGGTTGCACTTGACCCTGCAGTTGTCCACTGTGGAGTAGTTTGCTATTAGAGTCTCTGGGGACTCCCTCAGCACTCTGTCTTTGTAATTTTTTCTGGCCTTTGCAGAGCTCAGCTCCTCTGGGTATTCTATTTCAATGCTGCAGCAGCCGTTGCTGCTCAGCCTGTCAAAAACTGTTACATTTTCAAATGTATCAAATTCACTGGCAGTTGGGAGGCCCTCTCCAACTGTCACTTCACTCTGCATTTTTCAAAATTCTCACAGCAGTTTGTATGAAGCTATACTGACTTTTCTTGCAGATTACAGATGATGATGACTATTATTATTATTTTTTTTTTATTGGTATTTTTTGTTGTATTTATCTTGCTGGTTAATATAGATTCTTACCTCCTGTTTCTGTGCTCTATTCTGGCTGCCTGTCTCTCTGTTCTCAGTATTTCTTCTGTCTTTCTTTAGTTTTTCTTTTCTTTTCTTTTCATTATTTTTCTTTCAAAATGTTCTCCTTGTCTTCAGTAAATCTTCATTTAGTATTTTATGCAAAAAAAATTTCACAATTTATGACTTTAACTACTATTAAAACACTAATGTTTAAGAGCTCATTTTCTCGTGCTGTGCTCTCTCTCTCTCTCTCCATTCTCACCTTCTGTCACAGCAGTGTGGAGTCGAGGCATTGTGCTTCTTGTTTCTTGTAACAATGTAAACTGCACATGTGGTGAGTTTATGGTGGCCTTGGACTTATGGGACATCACAAGTTTATCACTTTTGGGTGCTTTGATTGTGTTAAAGAGGCTGGATTAAATATTGTGTTTGATGAAGATCTGTTGAGATTGGACTGCTGTTACTCTATTCCAGCTGGCCTCTCTGCTTGTGCCATTCAGCCTCTTTGACTTATTCAGAATGCTGCTGCTCACTTTATATTTTCTCTGCTTCGCTTCTCTCATGGTACTCCTCTCTCTCGTCCTCTACATTGGCTGCCTATCCCTGCCCTTATCAAATGTACCACAACCTTCTTCAACATTCTGTTCCTTCCTACTTCCAATCTCTCATCTCTCCCTCTATCCCTCTCTCCCTCTCTGTTCAATCTCTCATCTCTCCCTCTATCCCTCTCACTCTCTCTGTTCAATCTCTCGTCTCTCCCTCTATCCCTCTCGCCCTCTCTGTTCAATCTCTCGTCTATCCTTCTTGCCCTCTGTTCAATCTCTCATGTCTCCCGCTTGCCCTCTCTGTTCAATCTCTCGTCTCTCCCTCTATCCCTCTTGCCCTCTCTGTTCAATCTCTCGTCTCTCCCTCTATCCCTCTCGCCCTCTGTTCAATCTCTCGTCTCTCCCTCTTGCCCTCTGTTCAATCTCTCATGTCTCCCGCTTGCCCTCTCTGTTCAATCTCTCGTCTCTCCCTCTATCCCTCTTGCCCTCTCTGTTCAATCTCTCGTCTCTCCCTCTATCCCTCTCACTCTCTCTGTTCAATCTCTCGTCTCTCCCTCTATCCCTCTCGCCCTCTCTGTTCAATCTCTCGTCTATCCTTCTTGCCCTCTGTTCAATCTCTCATGTCTCCCGCTTGCCCTCTCTGTTCAATCTCTCGTCTCTCCCTCTATCCCTCTTGCCCTCTCTGTTCAATCTCTCGTCTCTCCCTCTATCCCTCTCGCCCTCTCTGTTCAATCTCTCGTCTATCCTTCTTGCCCTCTGTTCAATCTCTCATGTCTCCCGCTTGCCCTCTCTGTTCAATCTCTCGTCTCTCCCTCTATCCCTCTTGCCCTCTCTGTTCAATCTCTCGTCTCTCCCTCTATCCCTCTCGCCCTCTGTTCAATCTCTCGTCTCTCCCTCTATCCCTCTTGCCCTCTCTGTTCAATCTCTCGTCTCTCCCACTATCCCTCTCGCCCTCTCTGTTCAATCTCTCGTCTCTCCCTCTATCCCTCTTGCCCTCTCTGTTCAATCTCTCGTCTCTCCCTCTATCCCTCTCACCCTCTCTGTTCAATCTCTCTTGTCTCCCTCTCGCCCTCTCTGTTCAATCTCTCGTCTCTCCCTCTATCCCTCTCTGTTCAATCGCTCATCTCTCACTCTATCCATCTCGCCCTCTCTGTTCAATCTCTCGTCTCTCCCTCTATCCCTCTCGCCCTCTCTGTTCAATCTCTCGTCTATCCTTCTTGCCCTCTGTTCAATCTCTCATGTCTCCCGCTTGCCCTCTCTGTTCAATCTCTCGTCTCTCCCTCTATCCCTCTTGCCCTCTCTGTTCAATCTCTCGTCTCTCCCTCTATCCCTCTCGCCCTCTGTTCAATCTCTCGTCTCTCCCTCTTGCCCTCTGTTCAATCTCTCATGTCTCCCGCTTGCCCTCTCTGTTCAATCTCTCGTCTCTCCCTCTATCCCTCTTGCCCTCTCTGTTCAATCTCTCGTCTCTCCCTCTATCCCTCTCACTCTCTCTGTTCAATCTCTCGTCTCTCCCTCTATCCCTCTCGCCCTCTCTGTTCAATCTCTCGTCTATCCTTCTTGCCCTCTGTTCAATCTCTCATGTCTCCCGCTTGCCCTCTCTGTTCAATCTCTCGTCTCTCCCTCTATCCCTCTTGCCCTCTCTGTTCAATCTCTCGTCTCTCCCTCTATCCCTCTCGCCCTCTCTGTTCAATCTCTTGTCTATCCTTCTTGCCCTCTGTTCAATCTCTCATGTCTCCCGCTTGCCCTCTCTGTTCAATCTCTCGTCTCTCCCTCTATCCCTCTTGCCCTCTCTGTTCAATCTCTCGTCTCTCCCTCTAGCCCTCTCGCCCTCTGTTCAATCTCTCGTCTCTCCCTCTATCCCTCTTGCCCTCTCTGTTCAATCTCTCGTCTCTCCCACTATCCCTCTCGCCCTCTCTGTTCAATCTCTCGTCTCTCCCTCTATCCCTCTTGCCCTCTCTGTTCAATCTCTCGTCTCTCCCTCTATCCCTCTCACCCTCTCTGTTCAATCTCTCTTGTCTCCCTCTCGCCCTCTCTGTTCAATCTCTCGTCTCTCCCTCTATCCCTCTCTGTTCAATCGCTCGTCTCTCACTCTATCCATCTCGCCCTCTCTGTTCAATCTCTCGTCTCTCCCTCTATCCCTCTTGCCCTCTCTGTTCAATCTCTCGTCTCTCCCTCTATCCCTCTTGCCCTCTCTGTTCAATCTCTCATCTCTTCCTCTATCCCTCTCTGTTCAAACTCTCGTCTATCCCTCTTGCCCTCTGTTCAATCTCTCGTCTCTCCCTCTATCCCTCTTGCCCTCTCTGTTCAATCTCTCGTCTCTCCCTCTATCCCTCTCACCCTCTGTTCAATCTCTCGTCTCTCCCTCTGTCCCTCTTGCCCTCTCTGTTCTATCTCTCGTCTATCCCTCTTGCCCTCTCTGTTCAATCTCTCGTCTCTCCCTCTATCCGTCTTGCCCTCTCTGTTCCTCCTGTTCTGGCCAGCTGGTAATGCCTTTCCTCAGGTGCTCTACTCCTCAAGTTCGCTCCTTTTCCTGTCTTGCCCCTCAGTGGTGGAATCAATTGCCTATGAGCATCAGCACTACATTGTGTCTCGCCACCTTCTGGCACCTCCTCAAAACTCACTTGTTTGGAATAGACTTGTGGACTCTACAAAACGTATCTTCTGCCTTGAACATTGCACGAAATAATTCTAAACAGTCATAGGTGTGTAAATTCCTCTCATAATCTGAATCCTGAAACCTGAACTGTGCAAAGTAACCATGTCCTGTAATGTGGAATAGAAAGGGTCACTGCTGCCCTGTGGTAGAATTTACTATCAGACACAAGCTGTGTTTCCATCTGTCTCAGGGGAATCTAGTGTAGTAGGAGGTTTTTGTATGGGGTGAGATACAGACCGACACAGTGCGGAACTCAGAGCACAGAAGTATGTGGCAGAGTCAGACAGCACAGCTGCAGAGAGAGTCAGATTAAAGGTCTTCTCACTCTTGTCATGAGATGCAGAGGAACGCTCTTTAAATCTTGACTCTGTAGAGGAGTATAAACCAAGCATGTGTTGTGGAGCTTTGTTACGTTCCTGAAATGTACCAAAAGAGGTTCAGAGAGCCTGTTGCCTCATATTGACAATGAATTGTAGTGTTCTCATCTTCTTTTACTGGAACTGAAGTCTGAGGCTGAGTCACTGAGTCCCCATTTGATATCCCTGAAAACAAAGAAAGAAAATGTCATATTAGTTGAAATGATGCTATGAAACTTTAACAAGGAAATAATAAACATCTATCTTCAAATAACAATACATGTGTGTGACAGGATGACTGGGCGGTGTCGTCACGACAGAAGCAGGAAGGAAACTGACACCAGGCACTGCAGTTTTCAAATAATAAAGACTCGGCGCGCCGTTTTATTAAGCAAAAATAACAAAAATAAAAGGTTTTAACAAAAAGACACTGTGCTCACAGAGCGAAAATAAAACAGTAAACACAAATAATCACGAACACAAAATAAATAAAACAACACAGGTCAGGCTGATTGCCTTCACTGTTCCTATGTCTTATTTTAAGCAAAGCTTGCCTTGCCGCGCCTTGCCGCGCCCCGCGCCCCGCTCTCGTTCCTCCTCTTAAACACTCACCCCGAGTGCAGCGAGTTGTATGCTTTTATGCAGGTGACCATCTCCCGATTAGAAACAAATTAAATCACCTAATTAATTTGGGAGATGGCCACCTTCTGCACGAGTTTATTAATTATTCCTGGCAGAGGACGAGCAACAATCTCGCCTCTGCCAGAACACGTTTTAAAATAAACAAAAACGCCCTGCTATCATTTATAAATCAACAAAACAATAACAAAACATACGGCGCTTCGCCGACAAATATAAAACCCAATAACACGGCGGTACGCCTTCACAAATACAATAAATAAATCATAACAAACAAATACAAAATATCACAGGGGCGGAGGGGGAAACCCCGTTCTAAAAATAAACAAAATACACTTACACAGCAGGGCTCTCGACCGCCCTGCTACAATGTGTAATATGAAAAACAAATCTTTATCATTTTGCTTAGATTATTATCTGGAATGTAATATTAATGTAATGCATAAACCTGAAAGGAATTTCTTCAAAAGTAACTAAATCCATAACATGTGCTCACCAATGATGAGACAAATGAAAATAGAAACACAGCTTGCTTTTGTCTTCCTTCCTTCATTGTGAACACACAGATTGCGCACAGCCTCCTCTTATCTGCTCAGGCTTGTGAGTAAAACTGAAGAGTGCTTTTCCTGCAGCCCGACTGCATACCTCCCACTGCTCCACCCCTTTCTCAAAGGAAGGCATGTTGAGGAACACAAGACAACAAGTCTGTCAGCATTAGGACAGGCTTTCCATTGACTTCTATGTTTCAATTGCTAAAGCAGTCATTAGAGGTTAAAAAAGTATAAAGAGAAAGGTATATGAATACTGACATAAAAACTGAATACTGACATACACATATACATTATGTTTTTTCTTTAACGTGTAAATAGTTCATTTTGTTCATTTGTGTGTGTGTGTATATATATATATATATATATATATATATATATATATATATATATATATATATATATATGGAACAGGTAAATACTATATATAAGTAAATGGTAAATATTTATATAAATGAAAATAGCCTATGTTATGCTTTTCAATAAATGGTTTAAAATGATGCTTGTTTATTTTCTTATGATATAGTACAGTGCTTTTCAACCTTTTCATCTCAAGTACCAGTGATTCAGTTGGGACCATCAGCTGTAGCAGTAGCTGTGTGCAATCTTAAACGGCTATTGTAAAACAGAGACCTGCACATTGCAGGGGGAAATGCAGTTCAAATGTAGACCTTACAAACATCCCCAGTTTGTGTATCACTGAAGATGCAAAGGCTTGCTCTAATTATTTGTAAAGAGTTTGCCACAAACTGCTCAGGCTCCCCATCATCAGTAACTTGACATGTTCACAGCGAATACCTCTCATCATGACTTCTCAGACTTGTAGGTCATTTTCTTAGTCTGTGGGTACAAACAGATTGATACATTGTGATAGAGATATTGTGGTTGAGAAAGCACATGGTCAGGGTTGCGAATCAATGTGCAGTCTCTATAATAATATAAAGGGTGCGCTTTTAATTGAATGCAGTCGGGCCACAGCCAAGAAATAGACATATCTACATCTGACTGATCAATGAAGAATAATAGAGTGGTTTTAATCAGAATAATAATGGGCAATAAAGTAAGTTCCCTGACTAGGAATCAAAACCGAGCCGCGACGGTGAAAGCGCCGAATCCTAACCGCTAGACCACCAAGGACGTCTGCACGGTTGGCAACGAATTCCTTTGCTATCAACGCTGAAGCATCGAAAACAGAACAGCCCCCAAGCCCTGAGCAATGACAGACAATGAATCATAATAAACTGCCGCATAATTAAATTAATTGCTGTGGTCCATTTCTAATTGTTCAAGAACTAGAAGTAGTTCTCCCTTTCAGATTATTCCGGACCATGCCGCGCTTAGTTTGCTGGTAGGTACGTTGTTTGTGTAGGCTCAGTAGTTGGTTATAACTGTTGTTGGTTAAATACTGCCCACTAGTGGGTTTCATCAGTAATTATTGTTGGGTATGTCACTTCCCGGGTTCGTAAAAAAAAAAAAAAAAAATCGGGATTGAGGCCATTTTTGACTAAAAGGTTAAAGTTTTGTAAGTGTTAACGCGTCCTTTGTTTAGCCTACAGTATTGGCTCTTTTTAAGCTGTAATGTTCTAAAACCCAGGAGAATATAATTGTGCCTTTGACCCAACAAACTGCGTCCGAGTCTTACGTATTTTACGAGGGGAGAGATAAAGAGGAGACGAGAGGGAGTAGGACAACCACGTAAGCATCACGTAAATAAAACATATTATATTTGCTTACTACCCTCGAGAGGCTCTGTGACGCAATCGATAGCGCATTGGACTTCTACTCAAGCACTGAAGGGTGTATTTGAAGGTTGTAAAACCGAGTCCCACCAGTCAATGCTTTTAAAGCTAGCAGTGGGAGTCTACAACATTGGTCACTTAAAATCAAAACCTTATTTTGAAGTTTGTTTTTCTAATACAAACTAAAGAAAATAAACAAAAGGTTCCACAGAAATTTTAACTCGGATCACTGGATTCAATATCCAGTGCGCTAACAATTACATTATGGAACCAGCCAGCTGCGTTAGTTTCACGTTGCAGGGGCACTCTGGATATTTTGTTTTTCTTTCAAACATTTTCTAATACTTCACAATGGTTGAAGCTATCTGATGCAGCAAGAGCTGAAACCACATCCGTTCATATCCAGGGACAGGTTTCTTGCTAGCTATTGTTTAAACCTCTGGCGCACTGGTATAATTGTGCTCCTTATGACAGATTATACGGTATTTACACCCGCGCTGTGAACAAATAGTAAATGTTTCATCCTCTTTGGTTTGAACGCCAGGTTTTTGAGAACGAGGTGGCCGAGTGGTTTAGGAGATGGACTGCTAATCCATTGTGCGGTGCACGCGTCGGTTTGAATCGCATCCTCGACGCAGGTTTTTTTAAATTATTATTACTGTTTCTCGTTCTCTTTTGTCAAAAGTGTTTCTCCTGCGACTACAGGAAAGTATTTGTCTGTGTTGGAGGTGCTCCCCAACAGTCACAAAATGTGACACAAACACAGCCTAAACTTTGAGGTGCTGAAAAAAATTATAAGCAAAGGCACCGCTGGGATTTGAACCCAGGAACTCTTGTTTTCTATACAAGCACTTTAACCCGCTAAGTCACGGCGCCCTGCAAAACGCTGTGAGATGAAACGTATCACGAACATTATTAGCTTCACTACTGTTCTCTACTACAATGCAGGACTAAAATTAAGCGCGGGCCATTTCTGAAATTAATCTGAAACACTTGAAAATGCGCATTACTTGTTATTAAACAATTTCCGAGCTCAGATATCAGAATCTGCATTGTATTTTATATGACCGATTGTACCCTTGTGGTCTAGACATATGACATTTGGTAGTTCACATGATCAAAACATATGGTTAAATTAAATACAGGTCCCACCGAGATTTGAACTCGGATCGCTGGATTCAGAGTCCAGAGTGCTAACCATTACACCATGGAACCGCTGCGGAGCACCCACGAGAGGAATGGACCACAAGGCGTTCTCCCCGTTCTGATTGCACACACCAACATCCATTTCTCCAGTTTGAATCCAAAATGCGACGTTTCATTTCTTGGTTCATACTGGCAGCTGGCAGCAAGTCTGGAGAACTGCACAATCAGCTCCCAACCGTGCGCCACAAACGCTGCTCACATTGAAATAATAAGACACATGTTCATTGACAATATATGTATTACACATGTAGATTTAGAAACGGTTTTAATAACATCGGTATTGCTAATTAAAAAAAAAATAAACATGTCATTAAAAACTAAACACGTTGCATCTTTATAAGTGAAAATACACTTTCAAATACAAATTCGCACAGCTGTCTCCTAGCAAGTGAAGGCACCACTGTATTCTGGACGTTGTAGTTTATTCTAGGAACATGACACCTGCGCATGTTAGATATCAGGGGAAATCGCGAAGCCTCCTCTCGTTTGGTATGTGTTTGAGTTACAGGCACTTGAACGCACCTACCGATTTGCTGCGCGTCACAGCACTGGAGCTCTGAATGAGTGGCTGCATAGAAAAATTCCGTGTCCCTTTTTAATCGGTACTTATTGTGTTAACTGTGTGATTGTGTATAGGGGGGTGGTTAAACCATAGCTGTCCTCTCACTTGTAACGAGCAATTGTAAAATCCTTTTCTGCAGACTGAGAAGAAGATAATGCCAAAAGGCGTTGCGAATCAATGTGCACAGACTCTGTAATAATATAAAGGGCGCGCTTTTAATTGAATGCAGTCGGACCACAGCCAAGAATTAGACATATCTTCATCTGATTAATGAAGAGTAAGAGAGTGGTTTTAATCGGAATAATAATAGGCATAAAAGAACTTCTCTGACCGGGAATCGAACCCGGGCCGCGGCGGTGAGAGCGCCGAATCTTAACCACTAGACCACCAGGGACGTTGCAAGAATTATCTGCACGGCTGGACAGGAATTTCTTTGCTATATATGCGAAAGCATCGAAAACGGAACAGCATCATAAACTGCCATAATAAACTGTGCGCCTTAGGACAGATTGGACGGTTTCTACACCCGCGCTGTGAACAAATAGTGAGTGTTTCATCCTCTGGTTTGAGCAAGTGGTTTTCGGGGACGAGGTGGCCGAGTGGTTAAGGCGATGGACTGCTAATCCGTTGTGCTCTGCACGCGTGGGTTCAAATCCCATCCCCGTCGCAGCTTTTGTTTTTTATTTTATTACTGTTTCTCGTTCTCTTTTCTTTTGACAAAAGTGTTTATCCTGCGACTATAGGACAGTATTGGTCTGTGTTGGAAATGCTTCCCAACAGTAATAAAATGTAACACAAACACAGTCTAAACTTCGCTGAAAAAATTATAACCAAAGGCACCGCTGGGATTTAAATTCAGGATCTCCTGTTTACTAGACAGGCGCTTTAACCATCTAAGCCACGATGCCCTGCAACGCACGACGAAAAGTGTGCCAGAGACCTGTGAAATGAAACGTATCAGGGACTGCCTTTACTGTCGTTACTACAATGCACGACTAAAATTAAGCGCGCGACATTTCTGAAATTAATCTGAAACACTTGAAAATGCGCATTACTTGTTATTAAACATTTTCTGACCTCAGATATCGGAATCTGCATTGTATTTTATATCTATAACAAACATTGCCAATGTAAAAAAACAAAACAGCCGTTTAAAGTGGTGATATCAAACATAAAAGCCCAAGTTAGGAGAAGGAATTAGGCCAATCTTGTCAAGCATCAAGCAAATAGACACAATTGGAAAGGTGCTGTTTGACATGCGTAGATGCAGGTGGGGTCAAAGTTGATAAGTTGGATACCGCTTACGGAAGTAACACTGGAAAGTGCAATGAAACTTTGTCCATAGGAGAAAATGGAGTTACCAAGATCCATCATAACTGTTTTTAGAGTCATCCCCTGGCATTTGTGAATGGTGATTGCATGAGCACCAATGACTGGGAACTGCTCTCAAACAATGTAGACTCTATCCATGATTTCAAACTTTGAGCGTAAACGTTGAAAGGTATGGGTGACTCCATTGTTAAATTTGATGGTTATGGTTTTGAGCATACTTGTGTTTTCCAGATAGTAGGAAATTGATGAGACCAGTGGCAATGTCAATGTTCTTGCAAATTTGCTTAATACAAATGCAAATGTGATACATTTACTACCAAACTAAATACAAATGCAAATTTGTGACAAATGCTAAATGGACTTCTAATACTTTCCCATACAACAAATGTTAATTTATTAACATGAATTTGGCAGAGGCCTTTATCCAAGGTGACATACAAGGAAAGCAGTTTATATAATAACAACATAAACACAGTAATCACGTAGTTCATAATAATTAACAGGTATGTACCAATATAGGAAGCAAGTTACATAAAATAGTGTTTCCCAGTCTTGGTCCTGAGGACCCAGTGCTTGCTGATTTGTGTTCCAACTGAGCTTTATATTACGAATTGAACCCTCAATTGAATGAATAAAATGTCTAATCAGAGCATTTGAATTATATGTAGAAATGGCTGGCTGCACAGGCCTCAATTAACACTAATCTAGGACTACCTAATGTTACCTCAGGTAAGGTAGTCCAAGATTAGTGCTGATCAGGGTTTGTGAAAGCAGCCAAAAGAGTTGGATATTTCAAGTTATTTCTAACATTGCATTAAGTCACTAATTGTTAGTTCAATTGGGGGATCAATTTAATAATTGAGAACTCAGTTGGAACACAAACAGCAGACACAGTGGGAGCGCAGGACCAGGTTTGTGAAAAACTGACATAAATGATGAGATATACTGTATGTATATATTTATATATGTGTGCATTGCACAATTATTATTTTTGCTTGTTTTGATTGTTATGCTTAATAAACATGAAGTTCTCAAAAGTGTCCTTTAGTTTGCATCTTTCAGGTTGTTCAACTTTACCAGCAATACTGAAAAGTCTCTCGACTTTATTATGAACATTATTATTGAAAAGTGTTTAAAATTGAAATATTTTTCCCATGATTTGAAATTCAAATGCAAATTCTTATATATTTCAGAATATACAAATACCAAGTCAAATGCAAATAGTTCAGCAGATTGCATTTAAATTATTATTATTTATTTTTTAGCAGACACCCTTATCCAGGGCAACTTACAATTGTCACAATTATATCACATTATGTTTACATACAATTACCTATTTATCCAGTTGTTTATACTGAATCTAGGTAAAATACCTAGATGCAAACACTGTTGCAGCAGCAAAGGTCATTCAAAATGATCTAGACAGAACTGGGCAGACACATGGCAGATGACATTTAATAGAGAAAACTGTAAAGTATTGCATGCAGGCAATACAAATGTGCATTATAAATATCATATGGGATATACTGAAATTGAAGAAGGGAACTATGAAAAAGACCTAGGAGTTTATGTTGAATAAGTAGCCTTGCATTTAACAGGTTAAATCACGTCAGGCCACTGATTTCTCTGCAAATACCTGGCGAGGGTCACCCCCACTGCAAACTACACCTGTATTTAGCCTGGTCCAACGTGGTTTACTGGGGCAGAACAGTGGGCAAACATGCTGCATATGCCAATCGCTCAGCTTCTTATTCGCTCTTTATGTATCTACTTTGAATAAGTTGCCTTGCATTTAACGGGTTAAATCACGTTGGGCCGCCGATTTCTCTGCAGGTACCCAGCGAGGGGCAGCCCCTCTGCAAGCTACAGAGGGCCGGGCAACCACGTTGGGCCGGGCTAAATACAGGTGTAGCTTGCAGAGGGGGTGCCCCTAGCTGGGTACCTACAGAGAAATCAGTGGCCCAACGTGATTTAACCCGTTAAATGCAAGGCTACTTATTCAACGTAGATACATAAAGAGCAAATAAGATGCTGAGCGATTGGCATATTTACCCGCTGTTCTTCCCCAGTAGACCACTCTGGGCCCGGCCCGGCTAAATACAAGTGGGGCTTGCAGAGGGGTTGCCCCTTGTCAGGTACTGGCAGAGAAATCTGCAGCCCAAAGTGATTTAACCCTTTAAATGCAAGGTTACTTCTTCAACGTAGACAAATACATTTATGCACTTAAAAGCTTGCGAATAAGAAGCTGGCGAATAAGCCAACTTCAGCCTCATGTTTTACAGTGTAAATGTATGAAAAGAAGACAGATGTAGTCATAATACAGTCAAATTTAATGTCACTTCTGTTAATGTCACACTCTGCTTATTATCATCAAATTGAAATGTCCTGGCCCGAATATAATGCATGCTGTGACTTTGATGTTGTGTTTTTAAAATGTATTAATGATCAATGCATTGCTGAGTTTGTTGCGCTCACATATCAGGTGGTGTCTGGAATGATCCAAATGCAATTAAAACAGTGGGTGGAGGCGTGAAATAAATATATTCATAACTTATTTTATGCAATTATTTCAATAGCGATTAATACCCTGCTATCCATTTCCAAAAATTAAAAGTAAATCAGCTCATTTTTGCTGTTTAATCTTCTATTTGTTAATAATACAAATAAAACTTCAAAGAAAAGTTTGAAGTATCTGGTATTGCCAGGCAGTCTCCCATTCAAGTACCAACCAAACACGCATATTATTATTATTATTATTATTATTATTATTATTATTATTATTATTATTATTATTTTAGCAGACACACTTATCCAGGCCAACTTACAATTGTGACATACAATTACTGCTTTATACAGTCGTTTTTTTACTGGACCAATCTAGATAAAGCAGCAATGTGTCCCCCACGTGATTGAACCCAGTGAAGAACAAAGTGCTCTAACCGCTACTCCACAGATACTGCAAGCGACGGATCACTAGTGACTCGTTGTATAAGGCCACGCAAAATTCACGATTTCACGTATTTGACTGCCTACCCTGAAAAATATTGTTGATTTCTGGCTGAGGTATGAAATCAGATTCCGAAACATGGCAAAATTAGCACGCTGTTTTGGGTCAATTCCATCAAACCCTGCGGATGCAGCACGAGCAGTTTCTGAATATGGACTGGTGTTTATACAACAAAGACAAAGCACGAGTGTTGAAACTGCAACAAGATCCACGATTATTATTATTTATTTTAGAACAGCAGCAGTGTCCCCCACCTGGGATTGAACCCACGACCTTTTGGTCAAGAGTCCAAAGCCCTAACCTCTACTCCATACTGCTGCCATTGCTAACCTGCAACAAATAACTAATTTTCTGCTCACGGGCCAAGTAATTTGTGAGAGCGCGCGTGTGTGTGCGTGTGCGTGTGTCTGTGCGCGTGTGTGTGTGTGCGCGCGCGCGTGTGTTAGTGAGTGTGTGTGTGCGCGCACGTGTGTTTGTGCGTGTGTGAGAGAGAGCATGCTTGCGTGCGCGTCATATATAATTGTGTTTGTAAAGAAAAACGGTTTTGTCACTTGAACTAAACCCTGTTTTTAACATTTTGTTTTTCAAAGTCAGCATAACGCTATACAACACAGTCCGTTTAATTACTGTATGAACATAGCATACAAGTTTTAAATGCTTACAAAACTCGACAATGTTGCTGAATTTGTCATTCAAACTTGTTTAGTTTTAATCAGTTTTGTCTGCTTGTTACTTTTTTCAGCCCACATTTAAATGACCCTTGTTTGTTACATTTTAAAAGATTGTTTTAAACGTTACAATGTAAATGTTGACTCAGTAGCTACCATTAAATGTTTCAACCTCGGTGACTTTCTTTGATGCGTTATTAATTTTAGGCAATTTGCAATATGTGTGTGTGTGTGTGTGTGTGTGTGTGTGTGTGTGTTTACATGAAACTTGTACTTTTTATATAGGCATATAAATGTCCATTGCTGTCGATAAACGCATCAGCCAAATCAATTAATATGACATGTAGTTTTCTAGCTTGCTATTTATTAATTTATTTATACATTTATTATATAAACATGTATTCATTTCTACATTTATTTATTTATTTAAAAATATTTATTTCTAAATGTATTTATTCCTCTATGCATTTGTTTAAATCATTTATTTATTTCTACAAATAAATTATTCCTTTATTTATTTTTAATTAAACGACGAACTACAATTTATCAGAAATCAGAGCTACATGCCACTCTTGTGTGCAATTCCATTCTATGGTATCTACCAAATAAACAGGAAACTAGAAATTTTCAAACAGGAAATCGAAAATTTCTACTCTAGCAGCATTTTCAGGTTTTCAGCGAAAGCTGGTCAGGCTTGCATGTAAGCTTGAAAAATGAATGTATTTCAATACAGCGGGATAACCTCGTGCGGGATAATGTCGTGCGCTCTTCAAGTACGTCATGGTGCAAGTTCAAACCACTTTTTTTTCCAGCGATATGTGCTGTTTTAAAACATAAATAATTTGTTTAATATAAATGGTGTGGATATGAAACTGCTTGCACACCCTGGTTTGTTTTGACGTTGACCAACATGTGGAATCACATGATTGGTAGATGTCCAGTTATTTAGCTTTTCTGTTTGAATAGTCGCTACACACCCTTAAAAAGTAGACGGAAGAGGAAGAAGAAGAAGAACAACAACAACAATTTTACCTTAGCTTGACGACTTATATCTCATTGTGTATAAGAGGTATGTACGTTTTTTTCACATTTGATGTAAGAAAGTTTCAGACTTTTGATACTGGTACCGATGGTAATTCTAAGTGATTAGTTTTTCCGTTGCAACATGGTGAAAACAGCAAAACTCTTTGAGCTGTATAGAGACTCTCGGTAGTTTCAAACAAGTTTTTCTAACTTGTACGAGGAACTACCGTTCCTCTCAATGACCGATTGTACCCTTGTGGTCTAGACATATGACATTTGGTAGTTCACATGATCAAAACATATGGTTAAATACAGGTCCCACCAAGATTTAAACTCGGATCGCTGGATTCAGAGTCCAGAGTGCTAACCATTACACTATGGAACCACTGCGGAGCACCCTGGAGAGGAATGGCTGTAACATCCTCAGCTCCTAGGTAAAATCCCCTACTGCTGACAACCCCTGGACCGCAAGGCTTTCTCCCCGTTCTGATTGCACACAGTCATTCAACAACATCCATTTCTCCAGTTTGAATCCAAAATGCGACGTTTTAATCATTAATATTACAGACCTTTAGATATTCATGATTTAGATATAGGTATAAACCTCCTGGACTGCAGTGATGTAGCATTGATTAATTGTAGCTGTAAGCTCATTTGTACCCAGCTTGGAAGGGTTAAAAAAATCACCTGATCCGACAGATCACCTCCTAGTCGATCACATGAATGATACACAGATTGGTCAGTGAATCCATTGTTCATTATGTTTAGTTAAAGCGGAAGAAATTGCTAAAAAACTCTTGGCGTTTTCTAGACACATACTGCAAAGGACTTTGTGAAGAACACATGAAGGACTTTATGATTTTAATATTAATGTGCATGCAAATAAAAAAAACAATCAATTCCTTGAAACAATCAAACACATTGCAGGATGGATGCAGTATATCTCTGACCATGTTGATTGGATAGCAATGGGTTCCAACACATTGAGCCATCAGTGAACCCTCTGTTTAGACCTGATCTCAGCTGAGTGACTCTGTGCCATTCCCAGGTGCTGTCAGTTTGTGCACTGTGTTGATATGAGATTCCTGTCACTGTGGGACTCAGGGTGCAGTAGTACAGTGCAGTGTCTGTCATTTTAGTGGAGGAGAGCTTCAGCTCCACACGTTTATTCTCTTTATCAGCTTCAGCACAGAACCAAAGGTCTGAAGAGTCCACTTTGGTTGTCATTCCAGAGTCATAAATCAGGAGGATGTATTCCAAACCTTTTCCTGGATTCTGTCGATGCCATTGGAAGTTGTTCACTACACCGGTGTAATTGAATGAGAGGCGAACACTCTCTCCCTCTCTCACTTGTTCATCATCTTCACATGACGGAGTAATTGAGTTTGCAAAGCTTCGGCATGTCGATGTAAAAGACAAGGTATTTTAATTTCAAAACAAGCATTCAAATCGATGGATTTTCTCCAATGAAATGTCTGGGTCTTCAATCAGCTCATGTGTTTGATATTTGATTCTACAGTACAATATGGAATGTGATCAATCACATTATAAGGGAAGCAGTGTGGAGTAGTGGTTAGGGCTCTGGACTCTTGACCGGAGGGTTGTGGGTTCAATCCCAGATGGGGGACACTGCTGCTGTACCCTTCAGCAAGGTACTTTACCTAGATTGCTCCAGTAAAAACCCAACTTTATAAATGGGTAATTGTATGTAAAAATAATGTGATATCTTGTAACAATTGTAAGTCGCCCTGGATAGTAAATAATAATAATAAAATAATAATAATGGAAAGCCTGGCTTTACATGCCAATAGGGGATATGCAAAAATATATCTGGTGCTCTGGCAAACTAAATATAACAGGCTGGTTTAATTGTATTCTTCAAATAATCTTAAATAAGTAAATACAACATTTCCTGCTTTCTAAAGTGGTATATATGACTCTTCAGGACTTACCTGAGAGAAGTGCAATGATAAGGAATGTGATGAGCAACAGCATGACTCTGTGAAGGATAGCAACTCCAGCTTGAGCTCACCAACTACGCCACCCAGTTCCTTGTCCAGGCCCTGGTACTCTCCCACCTAGACTACTGCAACTCCCTCCTTGCTGGCCTCCCTGCGTCCACAACCCGTCCGCTCCAGCTCATCCAGAACTCCGCTGCTCGCCTGGTGTTCTCTCTGCCTCGCTTCTCCCATGCAACTCCACTGCTCCGCTCACTCCACTGGCTCCCGATCACCGCTCACATCCAGTTCAAGACTCTTGTACTCGCCTACAGATGCCTTGACCAGACTGCACCCAGCTACCTCCAGACCCTCATCTCTCCCTACACCCCCACTCGACCTCTTTGCTCCTCCTGCACTAGATGACTGGCTCTACCTCCTCTATGCTCCCCTGCCTCCAGAGCCTGCTCCTTCTCCAACCTCGCCCCGAAGTGGTGGAATGACCTTCCTACAGATGTCAGGACTGCCCAGTTCCTGACCATCTTCCGGCCGTTGTGTGTGCTGATGCGCTAGGGAGGCAAAATAAGCTGATCTCTGGAGCCAGCAAATCAAAACCAGGCAGAAGGATATCTACATCATCATATGGAAGGAAATGCAAATGGATGGAGACACATATGGATCACATTAGTTTACTGTAAAACTACGTCTTAGTCTTATCTTGGCGAGAGCCGAGTTCAAATCAGCATGAAGTTTTAACATCTACTCTTATGTAATGGAAATCATGGAATTTCATAGAGTAGTAGAGACCTATGGGAATTAATATCCATGAAAGAATGAAGTTGATTGGTCACAAGGTTTTTCAAGAGAAATTAATCTGGAAGATGCCACGACTGACGATTGTGGAGAGGAACCATGCACTTGGGGTGGTGAATGCTGGAATGTCGCAGCAGTTGATTGCACATCATTTTAATATCCACCCAACATCCATTTCTCGTCTGTTGGACCGTGTTAGGATGGCTGGTAGTATTAGTGATCGTCCTCGTCCTGGTACCCCAGGTGTCACCACAGCAAGACAGGACTGGAACATTTGTCTTCAACACCTTCACAACCAGTTTCAATCGGCCTGAGCTACAGCAAATGCTGTCATCGGGACTCGAAACAGGCCAATTAGTGACAGAACAGTCTGAAGACGTCTGGCAGACTATTGTGCCATAGGCCTTATCAGGCCTTCTCATGACAATGCTCGCCTCCACACAGCCAGGGTTAACCAGGCAAACCTTTGTGCACACAATGTTCAAGTGTTGGATTGGCGATGAGTTAGGTCGTCATGTTCAACAACAAAATCCTCAGCCACAGACTGTGTTGTTGACTTCAGGCATGTGTGGACTGTGGTTGTTTCCTCTGCTTATTGCATTAATAAACTGGACTGAGCAACGAATTTGCTATATGAACCTTTATGGAGTCAAAATGATTTCACACATGGAATTGCATTTTTATTGCCTCTCAGTATATAAAAAGAGCACTTTTGAGAAAGCAGAGTGTAAGGAATAGGAGTAACCCGTATACTCTAAATACAGCCAATGAACTGTACAATTCAATTCTGGATTTTCTCATTTTAAATACATTTCTTACAAGCATTACAGCATACAGAAATCACATCACATTGACTTAAGTTCTGTGATGGAAGTTTATTTACTTCTCCTAGAAAAGACTCGGTAGACCAAACAGATTGATCAAACAAGTTTAATAGTTTGCAAACTAGTGAACACTCTCAACACACGTGGTGTTAGAAAAACATCGAGTAGAGTTCTGACTACGCAGAGCCAGTAAACATAATATATACCTTGCAACCTACAGTTATTGCGAGCCAATCACAGAAGCTTAACTCAATATACGTCAGATAGCAACAGCTTGGAAGATTAAGAGGAGACCAATCATATATACAACAATAACAACTTTGTCCTACTTGCAAGCACCTGCCTGTCTTACATATTCTAACTAAAATCGGTGACATTTCTTAAGAAATGTCACGGATGCAGCTTGCGGTTACAAAAAGAAAAAGAACTTCCTCTGTCTAGCTAGCAGTTAGAAACTTTCCGTTCCTTATATGGTTTGTCACCTGCACCTGCTAAGAGAAAAGAGAAAAATATGCACAACAACAATTTTATCTCTAATATGAAACTAAATACTTCATAAAGCACAAACAACTTAAAACATTATATCTCAAGTTCTATAAATCCTAGAGACCTAATACAGGCATTAATAAAAAGCATAGAATGTAATTATTCCCCCACAGTTCCCATAAAGATGCTGCTCATTTGCTTCTGCTGTTTACCTTCCTCAACCTTGCAGTTATCCATACACCATTTGCACAAATTAACTAAATTAACCCAAATCATTCTATTTTGATTATAATTAAAACACACGTTGTTCTCAATTTAGGAACAGGTTGCACTAATAAGTACCAGGGACCTTTGAAAAAGCCTTTCCCAGAATTTCCCCATCACTAAGCACAAAAGTCCCAAGTAAAGATATTAAGAGAGAGACGTGAATTAAGCTATTTCTAAACTAGTATTATATCTTTCTACTTTAAGTATAACTGAACAGAAGTATACATATATTGGCTATAAAATAGATGTTGTGAAATTCTTGCAGAGTTTAAACTCTCACGAACTGTATAAAAGTGCAGATCACAAAGCTGATGTCATTACTGTGGTTTTCCATGTTGCTGTTGCTTGCGTGTGATCGCTTTCTTGATCTGTTTGAAGATTTTCTCTTGGCTCTTCTGCACATTGCTCTTTGCCACCTTCAGCAGGTCCTCTATATCTTTCTTGCTGTACGAGTGCTTGAATGTGCTGTACCGGTCTTGCCACTTCTTTATGTCACCTGACAACAAAATAAAAAATAATTAAGGGAGAGAGACACACACTGACTGACTGATTGGACAATACAACACATACACACTGCACTGAAAGAGAGGGGGGGAGGTTAATACAGACACACTAACTGGACACTACAATACATAACATCCTCCTCGGCCAAAAAACCTTAGTGTCTCCCTCGATACCTCTCTTTCCTACTCTCAACATGTCTCAAGCTGGACTTACAAGTCAGACTTTTGTGTCAAGTTGTGCTAGTGTAAGTCTGGCTTGAGAAAAGGTTGCATTATCAAAGACTTAACCTAGCCGGACTTGAAGATGGACTTAAGTTGGACTTGAACAGTGAATCTAAAGTGATATAAAATGGCTACGAACAAAATTAAACGTTTCTGTATTTTTTCCCGATAGAAACAGCAATAAGTAAGAACATAAGAACATAAGAAAGTTTACAAACGAGAGGAGGCCATTCAGCCCATCTTGCTCGTTTGGTTGTTAGTAGCTTATTGATCCCAGAATCTCATCAAGCAGCTTCTTGAAGGATCCCAGGGTGTCAGCTTCAACAACATTACTGGGGAGTTGGTTCCAGACCCTCACAATTCTCTGTGTAAAAAAGTGCCTCCTATTTTCTGTTCTGAATGCCCCTTTATCTAATCTCCATTTGTGACCCCTGGTTCTTGTTTCTTTTTTCAGGTCAAAGTCCCCTGGGTCGACATTGTCTATACCTTTTAGGATTTTGAATGTTTGAATCAGATCGCTGCGTAGTCTTCTTTGTTCAAGACTGAATAGATTCAATTATTTTAGCCTGTCTGCATACGACATGCCTTTTAAGCCTGGGATAATTCTGGTTGCTCTTCTTTGCACTCTTTCTAGAGCAGCAATATCCTTTTTGTAACGAGGTGACCAGAACTGAACTCAATACTCTAGGTGAGGTCTTACTAATGCATTGTAAAGTTTTAACATTACTTCCCTTGATTTAAATTCAACACTTCTCACAATATATCTGAGCATCTTGTTGGCCTTTTTTATAGCTTCCCCACATTGTCTAGATGAAGACATTTCTGAGTCAAAATAAACTCCTAGGTCTTTTTCATAGTTCCCTTCTTCAATTTCAGTATATCCCATATGATATTTATAATGCACATTTTTATTGCCTGCATGCAATACTTTACACTTTTCTCTATTAAATTTCATTTGCCATGTGTCTGCCCAGTTCTGAATGCTGTCTAGATCATTTTGAATGACCTTTGCTGCTGCAACAGTGTTTGCCACTCCTCCTATTTTTGTGTCGTCTGCAAATTCAACAAGTTTGCTTACTATACCAGAATCTAAATCATTAATGTAGATTAGGAATAGCAGAGGACCTAATACTGATCCCTGTGGTACACCACTGGTTACCTCGCTCCATTTTGAGGTTTCTCCTCTAATCAGTACTTTCTGTTTTCTACATGTTAACCACTCCCCAATCCATGTGCATGCATTTCCTTGAATGCCTACTGCGTTCAGTTTGAGAATTAATCTTTTATGCAGGACTTTGTCAAAAGCTTTCTGGAAATCTAAATAAACCATGTTTTATGCTTTGCAATTATCCATTTTCAATGTTGCAACCTCAAAAAAGTCAAGCAGGTTAGTTAGACACGATCTCCCTTTCCTAAAACCAAGCTGACTGTCTCCTAGGATATTGTTACCATATAGGTAATTTTCCATTTTAGATCTTATTATAGTTTCCATAAGTTTACATATAATAGAAGTCAGGCTTATTGGTCTGTAGTTACCTTTTTCGGTTTTGTCTCCCTTTTTGTGGATCGGTATTACTTTTGCTATTTTCCAGTCTGTCGGTACAACCCCTGTGTCAAGAGACTGTTGCATGATCTTGGTTAGCGGTTTGTAAATAACTTCTTTAATTTCTATTCTTCTTTAGTACTATTGGGAGGATCTCATCTGGCCCAGGGGATTTGTTTATTTTAAGAGCTCCTAGTCCCTTTAACACTTCTGCCTCTGTTATGCTAAAGTTATTTAAAATTGGATAGGAACAGGTCGACATGTGGGGCATGTTGTCCGTGTCCTCCTTTGTAAAAACCTGTAAAAAGTAATCATTTAATATATTTGCTATTTTTTTTTTCTTCATCTATGATTTTGCCATTTGTGTCTCTCAGACATTTAACCTCCTCTTTGAATGTTCTCTTGCTGTTATAATATTGGGAAAACATTTTGGAATTGGTTTTAGCCCCCTTAGCAATATTGATTTCTATCTCTCTCTTGGCCTTTCTAACTTCCTTTTAGACTTGTGTTTACAGTACTCTTTCTGTGTACTTTGTTTTTGGTCCCTTTTAAACGCTCAGTAAAGTGCCTTTTTTCGCTGAATATTTTTTTTAAACCATTTATTAAACCATTTTGGCCATTTTGGGAAGTAATTGTTTTGCGCATTTAGTACTACATTTTTAAAAAACAGCCATCCTTTTTCTGTGGATGTTTTCTCTATTTTACTCCAATCTACTTCTGTTAGTCTCTGTTTCATATCTTCATAGTTTGCTTTTCTAAAATTGTAAACCTTAGCTTTAGTCATTACTTTTGGGGTTTTAAAAAACACTTCAAATGAGACCATGTTGTGATCTGAGTTTGCCAATGGCTCTCTGACCTCTGTTTTAGTTATTCTGTCTTCGTTATTTGAAAAGACTAAATCAAGGCATGCCTCCCCTCTAGTCGGTGCCTTGGCAAATTGCGTTAGGAAGCAGTAATTTGTCATTTCCAATTTCGTGCATCGTGCTCCCCACCGGGTTCTCCCATTTTATATGGGGGAAGTTGACCTCCTTTCTTTTTGTTGCCTGGCCAGCACTGTTTATAGGGTCCTGGATGTTGTTCCTTTCATTCTCTTGATGTTGATTTTGATCATCTGAATTTTGAAGTGGCTCAAATTTGTTGGATGTTTTGATTTCTGGTGGTTGTGTTTGGGTGCTGACTTCCATGAATTGCATGAATTGTGGGTGTGCCAGCTCCTCAAGCTCCTGCTGCCGTCTCATTTTCCGCAGCGCCAACGAGCTGCCCGTGAGTATCAGGACTGCAGCGTGTCTCACCACCTTCCGGCGCCTCCTCAAGACCCACCCGTTTATATAGTGTTGTAATGTTTTAAATATTACGTCCTTGGATAAAGGCGTCATCCAAATGACTAAATAATAATAATAATAATAATAATAATAATAATAATAATAATAATAATAATAATAATAATAACACTGTAGAGAGAGACTGACCTTCACAGTTGACCTTGTTGAAGAGAGGAATGTGAATGACAGTAGGGGTGTCATCCTGGCCCTCAAACACGTAATAGTCAGATGGATTAGCTCTTTCCTCCTCTGACACCTCGACCTTGGGGAATTTCAGCTTTTCTTCCTCACAGTAATCCTGTGCCCGATCCACTGTCTGCAGAAACAAAATAAAATAAAAACACTATACAACAACACAGTGTTTGACATTAAGGACTGCCTGACTGCCAGGGGGAACTAGTAGTACTTTGTTTTGATTATCAAGATAAGCCACTCTCTCTCAATAATCCAAAAACAATCTTTGTCTAAAGAGGAAAGTATCAATCCTGCAGTATTATTTACTGTTTTCTTTCATATCTAATCCTGTACATTGTGGCTAATAACTCTGGAGCCCAACTTGAATTTTTTCAAGCCATGTTGCCCAGAGTCTGGGGAATCTATTCCCACATAGTTTTTGAACATCCAAACTGGGTCATTTGGTCAGGGTCAAGGTCACCAAACTTGCTGCAAAATAATCATTACATTTTTTTATAGGAAGATGTTATGTTATTTATCACTGCCACTTCTGATCAAGTTCAAATGTTCTGGAACATTTGATCAATATTCACAGTGCTGCATTTACACTACCACCTGAGCAGGGTCAACTGTGACTCTCCCTGAGGGCTTTGCATGCGCAGTTAGCACATAAGACTGACTTTAAGTAAGGTATAGGCTTAATCTGATACATACTGTATATAAAGAAGTAATAAACTTATCGAATCTTGTGCCGTGAAATAAATCCCTGTGACAGAAATATAATGAATCTTGGTTGTAAATCTCCCTCCCGACATGTGAGGGCGCTAAGCAGCAAGGACAGAGTTCTTTGGACGGGCTGGCCTGACAGTTCTTTCCCCAGGTCGGGAAGTTGGTCAGTCTGGAAGAAGGCGAGACTCTGTTGCAAGAATGTATTGACCCGGAAGGGAAACAATGTAGTAGCCGCAGACTGTAAAGGGAGCTGCATTCGTTTACCAAGGGGTCATGCGTGACAGCATATAAGGGGGGCGGACAATCGTAATCTTTTCTTTTGTTGTGGTTTTGAAACTGAACTGAAAGGACCGGTATTTTTGTGTTTAAAAAGAACGTGAGTGTTCTGTTTGTTGATTTGTCAGTCTGTCTATATTGTCTTGTTTGTTAGACTAGACGGCGAAACACAATCCAGAGCTGTTGCCCACGGCCAGCACAAAACCCAGACAACAATGCACTGACTGTCCACTAAAATAACATTGTAAATTCACGACCAGCACTACAGCACTCACTGGGAGAGGTGACCATGCCATCATTGTTTGTCTCTGTTTGGTAAACATACCCCTGGATTAAAATAAACAGAAACCTTTTTCACCCGTACTTTGTTTGTCTGTCGTTTCTTGTTGGATTACTGCACTGCAAGTACCACTTACCACTTTGCCACAATCCCCTATTGAGAAACTCTAGCAGAGAAATGCATTAAATTGTTTTTGTTATTCCATTGCATTTTCCTTTAGAAAACACTTTTTTTGTAAGCACTATTATTAATATTGTAAGCGCTACTGCAAGTTTATTTATTCATTCATAATGTTTAACAGTAGGATACATGCATCTTTTTAACGGTCCTTTAAACTGCAAATAAATTATTTTAAAAATAAATAATAACAACAACAACAACAATAATAATAATAATGCAACCCTTATAAAGTATTTTGTAAATGCAATGGAATAACCAAAACAATTTAATACATTTCTCTGCTACAGTTTATCAATAGGGGCTTTCTTTCATGGCACAAAAATCTATATGTACATTACTGTATATATACGCAAAACAAACCTGTTTCCACATATAAATTACACCAACACTAATTTCCCGTTTAAAAGAAAACAGTAAAGAAATGAAAAAGGGAAGAATGTACACTTACATGCTGAATACAGTCATCTATAACAAAAACAATGTCAATGTAAAAAAAAAAAACAAGTTAGAAAAACGCAACAGCCGTTTAAAGTGGTGATATCAAACACAAAAGCCCAAGTTAGGAGTAGCAATTGGGGCAACCTTGTCAAGCATCAAGCAAATAGGCACAATTGGAAAGGTGCTGGGGCCCAACATTCACACAATTGTTGCTTCTAACTTGGCTTCTTTTTTTTGATCGCTCCACTTTACTTTGAAATGCTCTTTGTTCAGTTTCAAGTGGATTGTAAACATTCCCTTATCAGCTGGGTTGTAACCAGAATAAAGATGCTGAGACACATGCGACAAGGAAAGTGCTCAACACAGACTGAAGTGTTCTTGGTTATCCTTACAAGCACTACTAGAGAGAGAAAGACAGACAGGGAATGGGAGAGGCGTCATCACAGGGGCAGACAAGTATGCTTTGAGAAGACACCCGGACAACATGCAGGTAAGGCACAGGTAGATCAGGGCACACATGGACAGACATTTAGACCATACATACAAGAATACCTCAAAGAGCATGAAGCAGTATATTTCCAACAATGAAGATGATGAACAAGACCAATAATGGCAACGAGTGCAAGAGATAATGAGAATGCAAGGTAAGTGTATGGGAAGTGACAGTAGATGGGGCAGGCATTGCAGATCCAGGGCTGGAGTGTTGGAGCCTTTTTTTGGTTGTGCATTGTCAATGTTTGTTGATGTGACTTTTGAGCTGATAAGGGAATGGTCACAATCCACTTGAAGTTGTACAAAGAGCATTTCACTGTAAATTGGAGCAATCAAAAAAAGAAGCCAAGTTAGAAGCAACAATTGTGTGAATGTTGGGCCCCAGCACCTTTTCAATTGTGTCTATTTGCTTGATGCTTGACAAGGTTGCCCCAATTGCTTCTCCTAACTTGGGCTTTTGTGTTTGATATCACCACTTTAAACGGCTGTTGTGTTTTTCTATAACTTGTTTTTTTTACATTGACAATGTTTTTGTTATAGAGATCACTTCTTTTTTTACTTCACCAAATAATGAATAAAGTGAGGGAAAGATATTGAATAATGTGTATGATAGACAGACAGACAGATATAAGAGAAATGAGAAAAGATTTGAAAGTAAAATAATGGTAGAAGGGACTTTTGGACAGTACTGAAAGTGTAAACATTGTATTCTTTCAGTTGCATCCATCAGTGGTAGGTATTGATATATTGATATTTACGTAGGTAGAAAACTACAATGTTATGAATGGCTAAAAAGGTACATATGCATGTCAGTGCTAAAGGGTAGCATACAAACACATTTTAATGCTGGAAAAAAAACATTATTCTCCTTTATATAGTGGTGTTATGAACTTAGGCCAATGTAAGGCATTTGTAAAGCATTAGATCTCTTCATAAAAGGCCATATACATGTCCTTTGCATTTCTTGGCCATGGTTTGACTTCAATGAGTGCATCATTTGCATGCACTCGTTTTCCAGTAGCACCCATGGCAAGAACAGACGCATAGTGTCCTGAAGTAACACCCTGTCCTTGGTGTATGATAATGGAAGATAATTGGTAATTCCTGTTGTCCACAGTAATTTTGCTCTTTGTAACGGTCCCATCTGGTTTGGTTTCCCAAAGCATAAGTTGGAGTGCAATCATTCTTCCTGCTGACTGAATAAGTTCACGTTTCATGATTGGAGAAGTTTTGCATTGCCTACATTTGTCAACAATCTGCGATCAGCTTGGTTGGTGGCTACGAGCTGGGCACGGTTAAGGAGGTTACCAAAAGTTCTGTCCTGTTTCTGGCGCATATTAAGTGTGAGTTCATCATACGCAAACAAATTCCATAGATCCACAGATCCCATGGAGCCAGTCAGTTTGTGCAATTCCTCTTGAGCAACTGGCACATAAGGTGGATTCTCATGCACAAGTGGAAGCTGTAGCAAATCCCCCAGAAGTAAGATGTTGATTTTTCCAAACCAGCCATCATCTGTGTTAGCAGTCTGGAAAATCTCACACAGACGAAGATGTATGTACAATAAGGTGACATTGGAAATCATGGACTCCTTTTTGATGCATCCAAAGGGAGACATGTAACAAGGGATGTTTTCAGTTTTGGGCTTCTCTGTTACCACATCATGCTATGCAATGAAATCATATTATGTCTTGCAGAGCCTCCAGATGTTTTGGGTACTATGAGTCAATCCAGGAAGGAAAGCAGATGTCGGTTGAGTCAGGATTTTCTTTTGCTAGCATGTCAATGTGTTCCTTGGATTTCAGCCAGCTAGAAACCTTTGATACATCAATCCACTTGATGGTTGTCTGCGGATCTGTGCCATAGAGAGGTAAGCCTAGGATATTGTCTGCTGCTTCAAGTGCACCACATTCTCTGTTGGACAAGCTGCAGAGTGAAACATTTCACAGTCTGCTGGCCAGAGACTTGCTTGAGTTGATGTCATTCATGATGCCAAGGGCAAAACTCTTCTTAGGTTTTGAGAGGTATTTTGTAATGTAGCGGTTGAGGGCTGTAGATTGTTCACCAATTAACTGAATATCCTTATTGGCTTCCCAAGCTAGCAAAATGGCTGGATTGTAGTCATTGGTTCTGACTTCTGTACTACTCCGTGGGAGGTCATAGAGTCTGCCGTGAGGTTTGAGTGCTTTCCGGCCAGCAATAGCCTCAGCCACATCTCAGATTACCATCATGGTTTGTTCTTTTCTGGGAAATCCAAAGCGACAAACCACCACCACCTTGTTTTTTATTTTTTTGGATCTTTGACAGTACTTGTTGCATTTATGTTGCTGTCATTTCAAGACACGGTCTCTCAGTAGAGGTGCTATCAGGTCATTTGGAATGGTACAGGCAACATGTTGAATAATGTACTGTGTAATTTGTGAGTTGGGGGAAACTCCAATAAGTGGTGCACCTTCCACCCAAAGAAGCATGTGGAAGTGCTGCATTCCATGACCTTGGTATTCTCTGCACCAAAAGTAATGTGTAACTTTCCCCAGAGGGCCATTTGGGGATATGATAAAATTCAAGATTGCAAGAAACTTGTTGTGCATGAACCGAGATGCACGGATAGGATCTCGTGTGACAAGTTCACTGATGGGCATGTTTGCAAACCCTGGTCCATTCATCTCCTTTATGTACTGTCCCAGGTCCTCCGTTAATCTGGCAAAAATTGGCCTGATGCCACAGGTGAAAGATATATTGCTTATTCAGCCTAAATTGCGCGTGGCATGACTGAAGCCGAGCATTGACAAACTCTGTTGGATTTAATTGGGGCGTCCGTTCAGCATGCATTCCATGAATTCCGTGAGTGTACAAGTCTGGGAAACACAGTAGGTCTAGTTTTTTCTCCCAGTCTTCCAGATTGTCATCTTGTATGTGAAGCATTTGGTAAAGATCAGTAGCTGTACCTTTCTTTCTTTCACTGTGTATGGGATGTATTTTGTAATTGTGGTAAATGACAGCCTCTTCCTCTGGTTGAACCTTACATAGCAAAGGTTCTTTGGGGTGAGGTTGTTCTTTGGTTGTTTCCTCCACAGTGATTTCATCGTCATCTTCTTCATTGTCAGAATGACATTGACACGCATTCAAGTTGTGATTAGTAAGCAAGTTGACAATTTTGTGGTAAGATGTCTTTATAAAAAGGACTGATTTCCTTCAACTTACGTGAAGCATTCTAAAATTTATTGACATCCACAATGTCTTCCCAAACAGTTTTGGACTTTGTTGGTGCACTGCGTAGCAGGATGTGGAGTTCCAAGTCATCTGTCAAGGTTTGGTTTGGCGGGGGCAGTTTGCTCAGTGTTTCCTTAATAAAAAAAATGTAATTCTCCTGTTTGTGTAGGTGTTGGTCCCAATGATGTTGTTCCTGCTGCTGTTGGGGTCTGGCCTGTGGCTCATTGCAATGCTGATTCTGCTGGTTTGTGTTACAGACAGTTGTGCGATGGTATTCCTCAATGTGCTGTGTTTGGTCAGGAGATGTTACTTTGACAGTTGCACGATAGTAACTCTCAACGTGCTGTGATCGGTCTGGAGACTGCTGAAATTGTGGTTGTGCCTGTGTCTCTGGTTCCTGATGTGTTATTGTAGTTGTGAGTGGGCTGCCTATTTGTTGATCCTTATCCTGTCCTATCCTGTTCATGTAGTATTTATCTTCTTGTTTTCTTTGTTGTTTCTTGGTGAAAGGCATGATGGTTCCAGTGTTTCAGGCTGGCTATAAGCCCCCTGTATGAAAGAAATTGTAATAATTAATATTACTGTAGAAGTATCCATACGCATAATATGATATAAACAAACATGGGCTCATATGCATTTAGATTTAAATTCAAATGACTGCATGTATTTGAAATTCTGGATTTGCTCAATGCAAATGCAAATGGGATACATTTACTACCAAACTAAATACACATTTAAATGTGTGACAAACACTGAATGCATTTCAAATACTTTCCCATGCAATATATGTTAATTGACTGATTTATTATGATGAATTTGGCAGAGGCCTGTATCCAATGTGACATACAAGGAGAACAGTTTATATAATAGCAACATAAACACAGTAATCGTGTAGTTCATAATAATTAACAGGTATGTACCAATATAGGAAGCAAGTTACATAAAACAGTGTTTCCCAGTCTTGGTCCTGAGGACCCAGTGTCTGCTGGTTTTTGTTCCAACTGACCTCTGAATTATTGAATTGAACCCTCAACTGAACAAATAATTTGTCTAATCAGAGCATTTGAATTATTTGTAGAAATGGCTGGCTGCACAGGCCTCAATTAGCACTAATCTAGGACTACCTAATGTTAACTCAGGTAAGGTAGATTTGTGCTGATCAGGGTTTGTGAAAGCAGCCAAAAGAGTTGGATATTTCAGGTTATGTCTAACATTGCATTAAGTCACTAATTGTAAGTTCAATTGGGGGATCAATTTAATAATTGAGAACTCAGGAACACAAACAGCAGACGCAGTGGGTCCGCAGGACCAGGTTTGTGACACACTGACATAAATGATGAGATCTATGTATATATTTATATATGTGTGCATTGCACAATTATTCTTTTTACTTGTTTTGATTGTTATGTTTAATAAACATGAAGTTCTCAAAAGTGTCCTTTTAGTTTGCATCTTTCAGGTTGATCAACTTTACCAGCAATACTGAAAAGTCTCTCTACTTTATTATGAGCATTATTATTGAAAATTATTTAAATGCATTTGAAATTGAAATATTTTTGAAGCTTTCCCATGATTTTAAATTCAAATGCAAATTCTTGTATTTCAAAATATATAAATAATACAAATACAATAAGTGTAAGTTAAATGCAAATAGTTCAGCAGATTACATTTAAATTATTATTATTTATTTTTTAGCAGACGCCCTTATCCAGGGCAACTTACAACTGTCACAATTATATCATGTTATGTTTACATACAATTACCCATTTATCCAGTTGTTTATACTGAATCTAGGTAAAATACCGTGCTCAAGGTTACAACAGCAGTGTCCCCCACCTGGGATTAAACCCATGACCCTCTGGTCAAGAATCCAGAGCCCTAACCACTACTCCACACTGCTGGCCTCAAGTCTGGATATAACGTAATGTGTCGATTTAAACAAAAGTAATGGTTTTGCAGATATTTTTTGTTGTTGGGGAAACTGATATTTATAAAGAAAAAACTACTTTAATATCCAAGAAAACAGAAAAATTGCTGAAGCACAGAAAGTACAGTGGCTAAGATAAGAGCTAAGAAGTGGTTAAGATGTGTAATGAGCAAAACCAGGTGTCTGACCTTCATGCATTTGGGTAAAATGTTGTATTTGTGAAATAATAGAATAAAAAGTATAAAAGCTACACTGTAAAAAACAAACTGTAAAACCCTTATTTGTCGCACTTTTAAAACACGTCGCTGGGTTTATGATTTTAAATGTGTTTAGGATTAAACACTGTGTGGTGTTTATTTGATAAACTCATGGATGTGTTTATGATTTTTAACACTTTTTAAACATTCATACGCATTTATAACAGGGCTGGTGTTTAAAATCTAATTGTTAAAAGTTTAGCAAAAGTGGCACAGATTAAACACATAACGTTTAACAATTATTTAGAGTTCCAAATGACTAAACACCAGAGCTATACCAAATTATGTATAAACACTGCTGTTTAGGAATGGAGCACTTGCATTTTTTTTTTTTTTACTACACACATGCCATTTATATATTACATGTTTTACACGTCTGTGGTTTTACTGTGTAAATGTATGAAAAGAAGACAGATGTAGTCAAATGTAATGTCACTTCTGTTAATGTCACACACTGCTTATTCTCATCAAATTGAAATGTCCCGGCCCGAATATAATGCATGCTGTGACTTTGATGTTTTGTTTTTTTAAAATGTATTAATGATCAATGCAGTGATAAAATAACTGCAGCTTTTATGCATGCTTTCCTGTTTAAACATGTTTAAGTTGTTTATATCGATAAGGCAGTTGCATTGATATATTAACAGCATTTTCATGATTTTGGTTTAATACAGTATATGGAGTGGAGCTAAATAAAATACGTATACAGTATATTAATGCCTAAAAGCACATGTCAGTTTGTAGAATTGTGCACACCGTAAACTGAAAGAAAAGCTGTTTGGGGTCTTCTTCTAATTACAGAAGCAGCATAATGCCTGTAATTGTACTTTAAATGGGTAACATCTGATAATGTCCTAACTGTGCTTATTGGCACCGTTGCAGTAAAACGTGTAAAATGACTGAAATGGGTACATTTTTCTGACAACAAATATTTGCGCTTCTGCAGTGCTAGATTACACTATCACAAATTCACAATAAATATATGGCACATTAATAATGCAGACTTAAAATAAATGCAAAATTAGCAAATTTGCTGGTAAAATTGTCTTGTTTTACAACAATATAACCTAGCAATATCAGAATAAAATCGAACACAGTAAATAGTGAGAAATATTTGAACTTACTGTATGTTGCTGCTCGACATAAAATTGGTACAATCCAGAAAATCCCTGAAGTCTTCCCAGAATCTCCACAGTTTCAATATAATTCATAAATTGTACTTCACTTCAATCCAGCGAAGCTCCCAGCTTAGTGAAGAAGGAATGATAATAAGTTCCGCTTTCTTGCAAACTTTCCCACAACATAGCCTAGTGTGATAAACAACTTTTGTTTTCATAGCAAATCCAACAAAACAATCCAGGCACTGCAGGTCCAAGGGCGGATCCAGCGGGTTGGAGGTGGGGGTCCCCCCCCTTTCATTAAAAATGTCAATGTATTGTTTACTTTAACAGTATGTTTCATATCAGGTATCCCCCCTTCATGAAAGTCTAGATCTGCCCCTGAGGTGTTATCAAGAATATTTTTCTCGGGGCCAAATGAGAGTAAAATTCAAACAAATATATTACCACTAAGATATACACTGTATAGGCCTGTTCTCAAAACAGCATGGCTAAATATTTAAAAGTTAATATTCAAAATAAGCAGGCAACTATTACTATTAGTTATTCATTTATTTTTTTATCAAAAGAGCCACCTTCACAATATTAGGAATCTGTCTTCAACCTAACATATACCTTATATAACAAATGTGTCTGTTTCATTTCTTTTTTTAACCAACGGTGGATAATGCATTGCTGAGTTTGCTGCGCTCACGTATCAGGTGGTGACTGGAATGATCCAAATGCAATTAAAACAGTGGGTGAAGGCGTGAAATAAATATATGAAATTATTTTCCTTATAGAAAAGTGAAAGAGCAACACGCTGCACCGGCATGGTGTGCTCTAATGGAATCAGAGATGAAAAGTTCTGCTAGGAGAGAATAGTAGTGAGTAGGATTTTTTTTTTTTTTAAGGTGAGCGAAGCGAGGTGGGAATTATTTAAGACGAGCGCAGCGAGCTGGGAATTTTTTAAGGCGAGCAAAGCTGCTGGCATTAATAAATTAAAAGTAAATCAGCTCATTTTTGCTGTTTAATCTACTATTTGTTATTGTAACCAGTAAAACCATTGGTATACAAACTTGTCACATCAAGGTCACATTGTATCAATAATCTCAAAGTTGACCCTTTGAACATTCTTGCTTCCCTTGATGTGACAAGTTTGTATACCAATATCCCACATACAGGTGGCATTGATGCCGTTACACACTATCTAAATTCTAGATCAATTGATGCTAATCCACCCTCTGAACTTATTTTGGATTTATTAGAATTATGCCTTAATTCAAATTATTTTGTTTTTGAGGGCCAATATTTTTTACAAACGAAAGGCACGGCAATGGGGGTGTCGTTTGTTATGCAAACCTGTATATGGGAGTTTGGGAAGAAAAATATGTGTACAGTGAGTTGAATACTTTTCGACCATTCATTGACCTATGGCAACGTTACATCGATGATATACTATTAATTTGGTAAGGAACAAAATTACAACTGGATCAATTTGTCAACTACATTAACTCAGAATTATCCTGGGTTTAAAAGGCATGTCGTATGCAGACAGGCTAAATGAATTTAATCTATTCAGTCTTGAACAAAGACGACTATGCGGTGATCTGATTCAAGCATTCAAAATCCTAAAAGGTATAGACAATGTCGACCCAGGGGACTTTTTTGACCTGAAAAAAGAAACAAGGACCAGGGGTCACAAATGGAGATTAGATAAAGGGGCATTCAGAACAGAAAATAGGAGGCACTTTTTTACACAGAGAATTGTGAGGGTCTGGAACCAACTCCCCAGTAATGTTGTTGAAGCTGACACCCTAGGATCCTTCAAGAAGCTGCTTGATGAGATTCTGGGATCAATAAGCTACTAACAACCAAACGAGCAAGATGGGCTGAATGGCCTCCTCTCGTTTGTAAACTTTCTTATGTTCTTATGTTCTAATTTGCAATTAAAATGTGAATCAGATCTATACAAATACATTTTATAGATTTAGAAATTTTTAAAGATGAAAGGAATACTCTACAAACTACAGTATTTACGAAACCAACTGATCGTATCTCACTGCTACTTGCAAAAAGTCAACATCCACGACATATGATTAGAAATATGCCAAAGGGTTTTTACATATGAGAAGGAACTGTAGCACAGAATCTGAATTTGAAACTGAATCTAAGGAAATGTATTCTAAATGTAAGCGATTTAGTATTTTTATGTAATAAATTCTTGTTTTTTAACTGAACCATACTAGTTGTGAACTTGCTTTTTAACCGGGAGATGCACTCCCCATTTCTTTTGTGGTGTATTGCCACTGAAGGAGACCTTTGATATATATATATATATATATATATATATATATATATATATATATATATATATATATATATCTATATATATATATATATAGATATAGATATGTGTGTGTGTGTGTGTGTGTGTGTGTGTGTGTGTGTGTGTGTGTGTGTGTGTGTGTGTGTGTATAAGATTAAGCCTATCCTTGACTTGTTTACATTTACCAAGAAGGTGCTTACTGCACATGCGAAGCCCTCAGGCAGAGTGACAGTTGATCCAGCTAAGATGGCAGTGTAAATTCGCCTACTGACACACTGACAGATTAACACAATAAATGACTGCTGTTAGATTAATAGGCGGTTATAACTTGCCAGGAAGGGGTCACCGGCACTGAAGTCGAAGGACAGGATGAGGTCGACCTTCCTCTTAGGATGCAGGACCACAGGGTATGCTGAGTTCATCAACAGACCCGCGTCAATCAGAGAGATCTTCTCTTTCTCCAGCTTCTTCACTGAGGAGCAAGAAAATGAGTCAGTCAGTGTGTCGGCAAATGTGACAGTCTGTCAGACAGTCAGTCAGTGTGTCAGTCAGTCAGTCACTCAGTGTGTCAGTGTAAGGTATGAAGTCAGATTCTTATGCCAGAGCAATCCCCCAATCGATCACATGCAGTCACGTTCGATCAGTCGGCAGTCACACGTAATTCATAAACTTGTGCAGATTGTGGCCGAGGTGTAATAGAATAATTACTAGCTAGTTAAACCCCTCGGCCACGGTATATAAACCTGCAGTGCTCTCAGTTCGGTGTGGGAATACAGAGGAGAGTATGGGAGAGCGAGAGGAGAAGGGAAATTTAAAACCATACAAGATCAGTGATAGCGTTTGCCCAGCCTGACCTGTATTGGCTATTTTGTTTTGTGTTCAGGGTTTGTTTTGATTTGTTTCGCTCTGTGAGCAAGCGACATTGCACCATACCTGCAGTCTCTGAATTCTTCCTGCTTCTGGCCTGACGTCACCACACGGCTACCCTGCCACACGTGGTGGCAGTGGTGGGATTCACCAGCGCCTCCTGGACTCAGACCAGAAAAGGTACTGCAGGTGCCTTAAATTATTATTTTTTGTATTATTGTTTTTCTTTTTGGAGTGAGGAAGAAGTCTTTTAAATGGATTGATCAGTTTGTATTGTTTATTTTCCCTTTCATTAATCAGATCACATGGAAATCACTTAGTGTATCCTGGCCTTTAGTCAATCAGTTTGTCAGTCAACCAACACCGGAAACCTGAGAGAGAGAGAAAAAGAGAGAGAGAGAGAGAGAGAGAGAGAGAGAGAGAGAGAGAGAGAGAGAGAGAGAGAGGGACGGGGGATTCTGTTTAATAGAGGGAGGGAGGGGGATTCTGTTTAATAGAGGGAGGGAGGGGGATTCTGTTTAATGTAGAGAGGGGAAGGGGGTACTGTTTGATATAGAGGGGAAGGGAGGGATTCTGTTTACTGTATTAATATAGAGGGAGGAGAGATACTGTTAGTATTAAAAAAATTCTTTGTCTGTATATTTGAGTCGGTTATGCCATGTATGTGCTTTGGCAACACAATTATTTTTATTGTCATGCCAATAAAGCCAATTTGAATTTGAATTTGAATTTGAGAGAGCAAGAGACTTTGACTTTTAAATCCCTTTATTCTATAAATTAGAATACAATATAAAAACTAAATAAAGCCAAACAAAATAAACAAAATACACTGGTACAAAATAACATAACAGATCCAACATTTCTCATTCCAGTTTCAAAAATTCCAGTTCAATGGGATCTCAGTCTTTCAGAGAGTGTTTCTTGCATGAGCAGAACAAGCTGCCCTTCCTCACTCACGGCACACACCCCCTCCCCAATGCGCCAACGTCTCTCAAAACTGTCCAGGTTGTGCACCATTTTAAAATAGGCAAACTCCATCATGATCCTGGAGACCATCATGATCCTAAAAACACTAATAGGATTTATAAAACCAGTGGCTAAAATCTTATTTTTTGGGGATTTTAAAATAGCTAATTTCGCCTGACCAAGGACAAAGTTAACCAATGAGCACCTATCCCTCCGTGCAAAACTATACTTTACACTAAAAACAAAAAACTTTTTAGTAAAAATAACCCCCAAGGAAGCCAGCAGGTTCTCTAAAAACAAAAAGAAGGGCTGGAGCCGAGGGCAATCCACAAACAGATGGAAAATGGACTCCTCCGTGGGACTGAATGGGCACTGGACACTGACCCCCGGCTCCACATGGCTCAGATAACGATTTGTGGCAAAAATGCCATGCAAGACTCTCCACTGCAGGTCTCCGTAGCGCTTAGGCAAGGGAAGCTTATACAGCACCCTCCAGACAGGAACTTCATCAACAGGGACACCAAGGTGAGCCCTCCACTTAGTGTCCACCAGGTCTTTCAACTTATTAAAATGTCTGGTTTTCACACAGATTTCATATAGTGTCTTCTTCTCAATTGTGTGGAAAGCCACCTCAGTGACCTTCCTAAGCGACAGCAGCTTTCCAGCCTCCTCCTCCACTGTCACTGAAGGGGAGACCAGCACTGCGGGGAACAGGAGTTCCTGCTCTGGAGCCACGCGCTCCGCAAGAAACCTGCTCAAAAACTGGGAGAGTGCCGGACAGAGGGATGCCTGGAGATCACTCAGCACCTTCTCCAGGAAACGCTCTGATCTAATATTCAGTGCAGGGGTTAAAACCCTGCTGGCTTTCCAACTAAAAAGGTTAAAATCAATTAAATGCCCCAGTTTAGTAAAACCGGCTTTAAAAAACAAAGTGGATAAAAAAACAGAGCTAAAAACATTTAAAAATGGGGTTAAAGAACAGGGGCTCTTCAAAAACCCACTGTGTGCTCTGTGATTCTTCTGACCTTGTGATCTTTAAAAGTCTCCAGCATTTAACAGATTCTCAGAAAAACCCTCCAACCCTGCATCACTAAAACAATCAAGAGATATTAAAAACAAATGTCTGTCAAAACCCAGTCTCCCTGCCTTCTGCAATAAACAAAATGCCAGGTCTCTCCAGCTCAGCTGTGGGGTGTACAACAACCTCTGGGCAGCCTGCAGCCTAAACGCTGCCATCCTGCTAGGGATATCAATGAGCCCCTGCTCTCCCTCCTCACGGGGGAGATACAAAACAGCCGGGCGCAGCCAATGATGCCCGCTCCAAAAAAACTGCACCAAGCATTTCTGTATCTCATTTAACAAAACCAAGGGAGGATCCAGGCACACCAGCTTATGCCAAAGCATGGAGGCGACAAGATTGTTAATGATGAGAACCCTGCCCCTGAAGGAGAGCCGAGAGAGGAGCCACTGCCAGCTCTGCAGCCTCCCCTTCACCCTGTCCAGCAGCCCCTCCCAGTTCTGCTGCATGAACTGTTCATTCCCAAAATAAATACCTAAAAGTTTGACCCCAGTTTTTTTCCAGCTTAAAACTGAAGAGAGTAATGGACGGGGGTATCCTCCCAGCTGCCGACAAGAAAAGCTTCACTTTTTGCCCAGTTTACTCGTGCTGAGGTTGCCTTTTCGTACATTATAATGCATGACTCCAGCACAGCGACGTCTCGGTCAGTTGTGACAAATACGCTGAGATCATCAGCATATGCGGAGAGCTTGATAGGGGTTGCATTGGGCACAGCTGGTACTGCCAATCCAGGCAGTTTCTCCCTCAGCTGGTGTAACAGGGGCTCTATAGAGAGGGCATAGAGCCCTGCCGTACCCCCCTCTGCACAGGGAAGGGGACAGCCAGACCATTACTAATCTTCACAACACTAAAAACATTGTGATAAAGGGGTCTTATAAAAGAAGTAAAAACAGGGCCAAAACCAAAAGCTTTTAAAACACAAAACAGATACTCATGGTCAGCTCTATCAAAAGCTTTTTCCTGATGAAGCGAAATTAAACCAAAATAAACATTATAGACTTTGGAAACATTAAAAAGATCTCTTAATAAAAAGAAATTATCAAAGATCGATCTCTCGGGCACACAGTATGACTGGTCTGTGTGCACCACTGATCCAATGTTGGTCTTTAGGCGATTAGCGAGAGCCTTGGAAAGCAGTTTGTAATCAGAGCACAGCAAGGAGACAGGGCGCCAGTTCTTGATGTTACAGAGGTCTCCTTTCTTGGGTAGCAGTGTTATCAATGCCCTGCGGCAGCTCAGTGTCAGCTCTCCATCCCGAACACATTCATGCAGGACCTGGTCCTCACCAACACAGCTCCAGAACTTTTTATAAAATTCTGCAGGCAGTTCATCCAGTCTGGGAGCCTTCCCTTTGGAGAGCTGTGCCACGGCCGCAGTGAGCTATGGGAATGCTACGGTGTCCAATCCGCTGCTCTCCTCCTTGTGCAGGCTGGGGAGGCCCTGGAGAAGCTGCTCCACCTCTCCCGGGTCGCAGCCCTCAGCCTTGTAGAGATCAGAATAAAAGTTCACCGCAACACGCCGAGCTCCGCAGGGCTGGAGACCTCTCTCCCCCCGGGCAGCCTCAGACAGCACATTGTCTTGCACACCGCTGTCTTCCTCTCCAGGCCGAAGAAGAAAGCTGTGGGGGCGTCCATATCTTTGAGTTCAATAAAGCGGGCTCTAAGCAGACAGCCCTTCATCTTCTTCTCCAGCAGGCTGCCCAGGAGCTGCCTCTTCTCCTTCAGGCCCCGATACGCCCCCTCATCGCTCTCGCTGGCCAGCTGGCTCTCAAACTCAACAATCTCTCTCTCCAGCTCACTGACCACTGCATCCACTGACCTGGTGACATATGCTATATGCTATACTACTTTTAGTGAATGCGTTAATTGATAACATTTGATCCATGTATATTGTCTACTTGTGGGATGAAAAATCCTTCAAATGTCAACCAGGTCAAAAGTAATTAATACAGTGGCCAGCTCCCTGACAGATTGGGAATGGGGTTCCCCGTGGTTTCTATCTTTATTAAAATCCATAGTACAATTAAAATCTCCCCCCACCACGAGGAAATTGTCCGTACTGCAACCCCTGAGTAACTGACTGAGCTTTTTAAAAAATAATATCCTCTCCTCCCCAACATTTGGTGCATAAATATTAATAAAATCAATAAAAATACCAGCGTGTTTTATCTGTACTTTTAAAAGTCGACCTTGAATAATCTCCTCAATAGATAAAATCTCCGCCCCAAATCCTGGAGAAAATAAAACAGCAACCCCAGCACTAAAATTAGAACCGTGGCTTAAAATGCAGTCGCCCCTCCATTCGGACTGCCAGTGAGACTGATTACTGCTGTCCGAGTGTGTCTCCTGCAATAAAATCACGTTTGAACGCTTGCTGTTTAAAAAATCAAATAATTGTGCTCTTTTATTAAGATCCCTGCACCCGTTCATGTTAAAAGAGCCTAAAATAATTTTCTCCACTGATAAAAATAGATTATTCAAAAATAACAGACACATTAAAATAAAAGTTTTCTTAATAAAATTAGCCATTAAAAATGTTTAGATGTGGCTAACGTTTTCCGAACTAAGCTGACATATTTTTTAAGTCTGAACCTCTTTTTCTGTTCAAACTCATTTATAGACAATTTCCTTAATATTAAGTCTGTAGAACACAAAAAAAAAAAAATTCTGGTCTGGGAAGAATTTAATGCCTACTCGCCTCTTAACTTTTGTTCTTTCAAGAAAATCGCTGATCTCTTTCAGTGAATACAGTTTCCCCATTTGGCTGGCCGTGATGTCAGACAGCTGCGAGGTGTCGGAGAGCCCGTCCTCCCATCCATCCTCATCCGATCCCGCCGATCTGTCCTCCTCCTCGTCCACAGAATCTCCATCAGCCGCCGGCATCTCCGCTACCGACCCAGCAGGCTGAGGAGTCTCATCACTGGGGGAAACGCCAACAGGGCCTACCTGAGCCCTGAGGCTATCGCTCCCTTCCAGCACCGGGTCCTCAGACACGAGATCCGCGGGTTGAGGCCCGCGTTTCTCTTGTCCTTCAGACCCGGCGCTCGGCTCCACCACAGTGGAGAGTTGAGACCCCACGCCGCTGTCGTGAAAGACCATAAAGGGCCCCCACACAGACTCATCCTCACCCGCCACAAGGCCAGCAGCAGCAGGAGATGTTCTTTTTTTAAGTTTTCTTTTTTTAACGACTGCAGTGTACACCCCCTCCTTGTCTGCGTCGGCAGGCACTGCAGCCCCCGGTTCAGCTGCAGCCGCGCTGGGACTCGGCTCCTCCGCTCTCTTCCTCCGGGGCTGCGGCTCAGGTCTCGGCAGCTCCTCCACCTCCGCTTTCCAAACAACCCCGGCCGCCTCCCCGTCACCACTACTACTACTTGTCCCTGCTTCAGTCTGTAGCTTGGGGCAGGTCCGTTTAAGGCACCCCTGTTCCCCGCAAGAAAAACATTTAAAAACCTCTGTGCTGGCAAAAACAGCATAATCTCTGCCCTATATATTAAAATGCCAAGCTACACTTTTTTCCGGGTTATCAAGGAGTACAAATACTTGTCTCCTAAAAGACATGACGTGTTTAATTTCTGGATTTTTACATCCAAGGGGAATCATTTTGATCGGTGACATTACCTTATCATACCATATCTGGAAGCTCTCTTTCAATCAATGAATAACTTTGGTAAGAGGCGTAGATAACGGTGTTACAGTTACCAAAGAATCATTCAACATAAATCCCTCTTCCACAATTTTGTTAACCAGATTTTCTTGGTTAAGGAAAACGACCATAGCTTTGTTCATCCGTGTGGTGGATTTGATCTTTTCAAAACCAACCACCGGCCCCACAGCAAGCAGCACATCTTCAACAGAATCATTATTTTCATAAAAAACTTTAAAACCGTGGCGCCTAGTAAGCCCCCCCAACCCACCGGAGTGGGAGCCCATCTTTGGGCACACACTGGCTAAAACGTTTAAAAAGTACTAAGATTACAAAAAAAGACTTTTTAAAAAACGTTTAATAAATATATAATAAATAAATATATAAGTAAATGGCGATACAGTTCACCACTACCGCTCTCACACAGCTCACAAACCCTGCTTGCAGCAGAGCCCTCCCACAATCCTCAGAGAGAGAGAGAGAGAGAGAGAGAGAGAGAGAGAGAGAGATGCAGGGATACAGGCATACCTGCAACGGGATGCTTGTACAGAAAATTGAAGGCGAGGGAGAGAGAGCAGCAGCAGCAAGATGAGCTCTTAATTTAAACTAAAAAACATTAATCTAGAGTAAATTTAATTGTGAGAATTAAGAATATAAATCAGTAAGGACAAATAAAAAAAAAAATTGAAAATCTTTACTACAGAAATAAGACCTCCAGGAAAAATTAAACAAGAAAGAAAGAAAGAAAGAAAGAAAGAAAGAAAGAAAGAAAGAAAGGAACTGAAGAGGAAAAGAAAAGGTAAGCCTTTTTAATACAACAAATGGACTAAAACCTAATAGCTGAAAACTCTCAGTTACTGAAAGCAGCTAAAAGCAGTTGGTATTTGACAGTTGATTGGAATGGATAAATGTATCAATTTAGCATGAAGAATGGGAGGGGCCAGACTAGCTGTGTAATCAGATACCCTGATGAGGTCACCAGTGCAAAGGTAAATAAGCTGTATAAAAACAAGCTAATGAAGGAGTCCCCAGAGACACTGATAGCAGACTGCAGCCTGGCTGAGGGCAAGAGGACCAAAACCAACCTGCTGTTCTATACAGAGCACCCCACTGCCTGCCACACAGCCCTCTGCACAGCACATAGTAATGTCAAGCTAGGAGGGATTTGCAAAGGAAGGCAACTGCGTACCCCTGCAGCACCCCCAACTGCAGACACAGCCCCCTGCAGCTCCCCCACTGCAGACACAGCCCCCTGCAGCTCCCCCCCCTGACTGCCCAGCACAGTGCAGCACTTGAAGGAGGTGGAGGTGGAGTTTGCAGAATTCAAAGAGCTCACCCTGACCAAGCTGACAGAGAACGACCTTGTGCAGCAGATAAGAGACGAGGTGAGGCAGGTGAGGAACGAGGCCAGGGCTTCCATCAGGGAGCTGGAAGCTGAGATGGGAGAGCTAAGGCAGGACAACGAGGCCCTGAGAAACGAGCTGGCCAAGCTGAGAGAGGAGCTGCAGCGCAAAGACAGGAGCATACAGAGCCTGAGAGAGCAGCTACTCAGAGTCACACCTCCTCACCCCCACCCGGCACAGCAACGCCACAGCCAGCCCAAGAACACAGGAGCTCCAGCAAGCAGAGCCTGTCTGACTGACACCGACACCGATCCACAAACCACATCATCCCACACTGTAGCAAAGTGGTAATTAGTAGCAGGTGTATAGCAGGTGTGGTGCGGATGCAGTAATCCCAAGAATAAACAGACAACAAAGTACGGGTGAAATGGTTAATTTAACGATTATTAATCTAATGGTCTGATGACCAGCCAGCAAATAATAATGAACTGGCAATACACAACAATGTGTATTGCACAGTAATCAAAAGGGTTGCAGTCCCGTAAATAATAAGCACAGTACTAACACACACAATTAGACACACACAGGATCACAAGTCCAAAGTGAGTGCTCTCAGTGCTTGTGGTGAAGTACAATATAATACGTGCTATTGGTGAAACAAGTGCTGATAACAATGTTAATCGTGACGGTAGTGCAGTGGTGATCCGGTTTTGTGCTGGCCTGTGGCGACAGCTCCGGATTCGTGTTTAGCCGTCTAGTGCTATATAACAAAAACACAGACAGTTACTAAACAGACATGAACAAACTTTCTCTGCGTCTCACACGGTCCTTCCAGTCTCTCAATAAAAACCAAGCGAAGGAACTGATTACGAGTCTCCATCCCCTTTTTATGCTGTCACGCATGACCCCTTGGTAAACTAATGCAGCTGCCTTTACAATCAGCGGCTGCTACATTGTTTGCCTTCCGGGTCAATACTTTCTTGCAACGGAGTCTCGCCTTCTTCCAGACTGGCCGACTCCCCGACTGGGAAAGAACTGTCAGTCCAGCCCGTCAAAAGAACTCTGCTGCTTTAGCACCCTCACAGGTCAGGAGGGAGATTTACAAACACACACATATTGATCCAAATACACACCCCACTCACCCAGCACACCCCGACACCGAGACACCCCCCCCCCCCACCGCACACACTGCCCGCCACTCCCCCATCACACACACTGCCCCTCCCTCCCCCATCACACACACTGCCCCAGAGACAAAGACTCCCTCGAGCAGACAGGCTTCTAAAATATACAGCTCCAAAGTAGTCATTATCGACTCCAACGGGAAGTACCTGAACCAGCGAAGACTCTTCCCCAGCAGCCGGGTAGCAAAATTCTGGTGCCCAACTACAGAACAAGCGCTCCACCTGCAGTGCCAGTCGACCCTTAGAGACCCCGAGCACATTATCATCCACACTGGCACCAACGACCTGGGCTCCCAGGGGGAAGACAAGCCGAGTCGGTAAGGAGAGTAGCCTTATCACACTATTCAGAGGATCAACAGTGACATCTCAAGAGGCTCTGCCCTCCTGCCTAATGTCCACTTGGCACACCACCACACCCTGAGCACGCTGCACCTGTACGATCATGTACACCTCGACCAGGAAGGTGTTAGGATCTTCGCCAAAAACCTGAAGGACACTGCCATGGGCCGAGACCCCGCCAGCCACCCCCGAAACAGGAGCACACTGGACCACCACCAAGGACAGGTGCAGCCCTGCGCTTACGAGGAGACCCCCCCCCCCCCTCTGTCAAGGCCTAGGCTTATATATCATGAATGGCAGGATCAGAGGAGACTCTTTAGGTAGGTTTACATACAGCTCAGCTCTTGGTAACAGTGTGGTGGACTATGCCATCACTGACCTAGACCCCTCCTTTATTAATACATTCACTGTCAGACCACAACCCCCCCTGTCAAATCACAGCCAAATAACTGCGTTCATAAAAAGAACAGAGCAGATCAACAACAAACAGACACAGATGGGCTCCAAACAGCACAGAAATATACAAAGAAGCACCAATGAAACAGAAACCCTAATACACACATTTCAAAACACACAATATCAACACACAAAAACAGGAGTAACTCTGGCTGTAAAAGATTTGAATAACATATTTAGAAAAGCAGCAGAAAAATCTAAATTAAAAATAGTAAATCAGAAAAACAACCAAAAGGATAAATTAAAAGAAAAGTGGTTTGATGAAGACTGTAAAACTAGAAGGGAAAAACTAAGACAGCTATCCAATCAAATCCATAAAGATCCAGACAGCCCAGATTTACGCCTCAGATACTGTGAGGCACCGAAACAATACAAACACACTCTAAGAAATAAAAAACAAAACCATATTAATAAACAACTCAGCGGAATTGAGGAGTCAATAAACCAAAATCATTTTTGGGAAACCTGGAACAACCTAAATTCAACAAAAAATGAAGAATAGGCCATCCAAAATGGAAACATTTGGAAAAAAACATTTTGAAAACCTTTACAAAGAAATACAAAACAATGAGCAAAAAACTCAAAATGCCATTTGCGAAAAACTAAAAAAGAATCCTGTATTAAGGACAATCAGAACCCCCTAGACACCCCAATCATGAAGGAGGAGCTGAATGATTAACTCAAGGCTCTCAAGTCAAGAAAAGCAAGTGGGCCTGACAGCATCAACACTGAGATGCTGAAACACAGCAGCCCCAAACTGCAGGAGGCTCTGCTCAAACTCCTCAATCTCATACTGAGGGCTGGGTATTTCTCTGAGACCTGGAACCAAGGGCTTATAACACCCATATATAAAAGAGCATTAAAATACTGGATTCATCTAAAAAATAGTGACCCAAACTCACTCCATCATAAAGCTCTGCAATACCAAGAGCTCAGCCCATAAAAGAGTCCCCTCAGCCAGCTGGTCCTGAAGATCACCAAGCTGAGCAACACTGACATCAGACTTCAGGACAGCACTGCAAAAACAATTCCAATTTGTGTCAACTAAATTATAAAACACCTGAAACACTCCTATCTGGACCATTGGGATACAAACACTAAAACACAAAACAAACTAGAGTGCTATCGGACCCTAAATAGAAATTACACCCTGGCAGAATACCTGGTAACTGTCAGAAACACAAAGCAGAGGCAGATCCTGACCAAATACCGGCTCAGTAACCACAACCTGGCCATTGAAAAAGGCCGACAGAGGCAAAACTGGCTGGCTAGGGAGAACAGGTGCTGTGGACAAACACACAGCCAGACTGGCTGGTCAATACGCGGAGACCTGTCATAACCTGAGGGACAAACCGTGAACACGTCACACTGGAGAGGGAAAAGAGAGAGAGAGGGAGGGAGGGATTCTGTTTAATATAGAGGGAGGGAAGGGGGTACTGTTTAATATAGAGGGAGGAGGATACTGTTTAGTATATATATATATATATATATATATATATATATATATATATATATATATATATATATATATATGCTTTGGCAACACAATTCTTTCTATTCTTTCTATTGTCATGCCAATAAAGAAAATTTGAATTTGAGAGAGAGAGAGAGAGAGAGAGAGAGAGAGAGAGAGAGAGAGAGCACGCAGTGAGATTAGCCCCTAAAAAAATATTAACTTTCTCAATGTTTGCACATAAAAATGTTCGAGTTGTGATCTAAAATTAAAGATAAAGCTCTATGAATACCTAGAGAAGACAAGGAGGAAAGCTTTCAGGAGAAAATCCATCAAAGGGGAAAAAGTGAGAAAGAGGCACAGAAGACAGCCAAGGTAAACCTGTCTACATTTAATCTGAAGATAAGACAAAGAAAACTGCAGAACTAATTAATAAGAGCATATAAAACTCCAGATTAACTACAATTCATTTAAAAACAAAAACAAAATGCAGAGGGAAAATTCAAATTCAAACAAAATGACAGCTGAGCTGCTAGACCAAGAGGCCCCCCAGACTGATACAAATGTATCAATCCCAGCTCCTCCTCCTCCCAGCAGCAGCAGCAGCCTCAGTGCAGAGCAGGGATATGACGTTAAATACCCAGCTGAAATTATGTACTATGATCACTGTAAATGTGTATCACAACGGCACAATCAAGGTGCAGGGCAGCGAGAGCATCCTGGACCAGTTTGCACTTGGCTTCCAAACACTAAAAGATCTTGCAGCTACGGAGAAACAAGAACCACAGCCTGCAACCATGCAGAATGAAGCCCCTCCAAACACTGACCCAGGGAGCGAAGCAACACCCCCCACTCCCTGCTCTCCTGCCTCACCAAAAGTCTACAATAACTTTAGAGCCCTGAAAAAGTGTCTGGAAGTACTGGAGCATCGAGTTCAAGGAGTACACCCTGACCAGCATGAACCAGCCCAGCCCAACACAGCAGCTCAGGGACGAGGCGACCAGACTCAAGAGCGAGCACCGGGCCGAGGTGCAGGAGCTGATAGCGGTGCCGAGAGGACTGGGGAGGACAGCCAGGCCATGAAAACTGAGCTGCGGAGACTGAGAGAACTTAGCAAGACAGCACAAGCCAGCCAGATGAGGAGCCTGCAGAGAGACCTGGAGGGACTGAGAGAGGCACTGCACAACACCCACCGCTCAGCCAGCACCAACACACACACTGCCCCTCCCAGCACCGACACACACACTGCCCCTCCCAGCACCAACACACACACTGCCCCTCCCAGCACCGACACACACACTGCCCCTCCCAGCACCGACACACACACTGCCCCTCCCAGCACCGACACACACACTGCCCCTCCCAGCACCGACACACACACTGCCCCTCCCAGCACCGACACACACACTGCCCCCCCAGCACCCCCAGTACTCACACCCCTGATACATACATTACCCCCCTATCTAAATGAGAAGCGCCTCTTCCCTGGCAAAAGGGTAAAGAAGATCTGGTGCCCAACAACACAGACAGCCCTGGAGTTGCTGTCGGGAAGAAGACTCAGCGACCCCAAACACATTCTGATCCACACTGGGACCAACGACCTGAGCGCACACGGGCGATGTGGCCAAAGCCCTGAGGCAGGTAGCAGCTAAAGCCACCAAGGAATTCCCATCAGCCAAGGTTATCATCTCCACCCTACTGCCCAGAGCAGACGTGCCACAACGAGTCATCCATGGCATCAACGTGGAGGTGTCCCGAGGCTGCGCCCTGCTGCCAAATGTTCACCTGGCACACCACTGCGACATCCGGCACCATCATCTCTACGACCCGGTGCACCTCAACAGGGAGGGTGTGAGGCTGTTTGCTAAAGTCCTCAGGGACACCGCCCTGGGCCGAGACACCACCGGCACCTACACTGAGATCAGGAGCATGCCCAGCTACGCAGCTGCAGCAGCCTCCAGAGCAGGGAATCCGGCCACCGCGGAACTGAACCAGATAAGAAAACTGTTCAATATCATCTGTACCAAGCTAATGAGTTAATTGAGTACAAATAATAATAAAAAAAAGAATATATGTATATAGGTATGTGTGTACTGTGCATGTATGTACGTATGTACAGTATGTGTAACGTGTGTGTGTACATGTATATATACATGTTTGTATATAATAGTAAAAGCCCAAATGACAAAAAAAATATTACTACATAGCGACTAATAACCAAGAATATTTTAGTTTTTTGATAATAATTACAATGATAAAATTAGATCACAATTCAAACATTCAAAGTGAAAACAACTAAATACCAAAAATGACATCATTTAAAATTAGCATACAGAATATAAATAATATAGATATCCTCATTATACAGGAAACATGGAGTCATGAGGACGTGTCTACACACTGTCCTAATGGATACAGAGAACTGATAGTCCCCTCTCTAAAGAACCCCCACATTAAACGTGGCAGGGACACCGTCTCCCCCATTAAAAAAGCAGAGACACATTTATGGCTCATTAATGCAGAAACACAGAGAGCCAAACAATACAGAACTAAGACTCAGCTACTACAAGGCTCTAAAAGATTACAAATATCTTCTCAACAAAAAAAGAGAAGAACACGTGTCCAAACAATTAAACAAAATAGAAGAATCCATTGAGCAAAATCCCTTTTGGGAACAAATTAAACACATCCAAAACAAATCATGAATTGGCAATCAAAAATGGTAACATTTGGAAAAATTATTTTAATAAACTTCACCAAAAATTGGACAAAAACAAATTAAATCTGGACCAAAATTCAATATTTAAAAAAAACTAAACGAATTGGAAACCAAAATCAAGGACAATCAAAACCCACTGGACTTCCCAATAACAGGACCAGAGCTAAAAGAAAAGCTCCAAGCCCTTAAGCCCAGGAAAGCCTGCGGGCCCGACAGCATCATCAATGAGATGCCAAAACACAGCAACCCCAGGATGCAGGAGGCCCTGCTCAAAGTATTCAACCTCATCCTGGCTGCGGGCTGTTTCCCTGACATCTGGAACCAAGGGCTTATAACAATGACTTGAGTAAGAGTCAGATTGGATTTTTACCAAATTACAGCACCTCTGACTATATTTACACCCTACACACCCTTAAATAAACATGTCCACCAAAACAATAAAGGTAAAATCTTTGCTTGTTTTATAAACTTCAAAAAAGCATTTGATTCAATTTGGCATCCAGGTCTATTCCTTAGAATTCTTGAAAGCGGTGTAGGGGGTAAAGTTTATCACATCATTAAGTCAATGTATACAGAGAACATGTGTGGTGTGAAAATTGGAAACCAAAGAACCGGGTTTTTCACCCAAGGGCGTGGAGTGATACAGGACTGCAGTCTGAGCCCAACACTGTTCAACATCTTCATCAACGAGTTGGCTATGGTGTTGGAGCAGTCTGCAGCCCCTGGCCGCACTTTACATGATAAAGAAATTAAATTCCTGCTCTATGCAGATGACCTGGTCCTGTTGTCACCCACTGAACAGGGGCTGCAGCAGAGCCTGGCACTGCTAGAGCAGTACTGTCAGAAAGAGGCACTGACAGTAAACCTGGACAAGACCAGAGTTATGGTATTCCAGAAGAAAGCCAGATCTCAGGGAAACAGGTACCGCTTCACCCTGGGCAACAACACCCTGGAGCACAGCACCAGTTACAACTACCTGGGTCTAAAAATCAGTGCGTCTCAGAACTTCAACCTGGCTATAAATGCATTAAAAGATAAAGCACTCAGGGCTTTTTATGCCATAAAAAATCAGTTATACAAAAATAAACCACCAATAAAAATCTGGCTAAAAAATTGACAGCATAATAAAAGCCAATCCTTCTGTATGGTAGTGAAGTATGGGGTCCCCTTATGAACCCCGATTATAAAAAATGGGATCAAAGCCACATAGAGAATTTCCATCTGGAACTCTGTAAACACCTCCTGCAGGTTCACAGGAGTGCAGCCAAAAGCTCTTGCAGGGCTGAATTGGGCCAGTTCCCCTTACTCCACTCCATACAGAAATGAGCGCTGAACTACTGGGTTCATCTACAGCAGGCTGATCCAATTCGAGTAAAATCCCCATCCTTCTGGGAGAGGAGGAGCGAACTGCAAATCTAGCAGCACAATATGGGCTTCAAGAAATAGTCTTGAAGCCCAGGTGTTAAATCAGGACAAAGAAAACAATGCAGAATCAATATGGGTCAGAATAATGGACACAAATTCAAAGGGCATAATAATAGGAGCATGCTATAGACTGCCAAATTCAGACGCTGAGCAAGATAATCTGTTATACAATGACATTCGAAATGCGTGTAGAAAAGGAGAAGCCATACTAATGGGGGATTTCAACTTCCCCCATATAAAATGGGAAAACCCGATGGGGGGCACGACGGATGAAATTGAAATGGTGGAAATGACAAATGACTGCTTCGTAACGCAATTTGTCAAGGCACCGACTAGAGGGGAGGCATGCCTTGATTTAGTCTTTTCAAATAATGAAGACAGAATAACTAAAACAGAGGTCAGAGAGCCATTGGAAAACTCAGACCACAACATGGTCTCATTTGAAATATTTTTTAAAACCCCAAAAGTAATGACTAAAGCTAAGGTTTACAATTTTAGAAAAGCAAACTATGAAGGTATGAAACAGAGACTAACAGAAGTAGATTGGAGTAAAATAGAGAAAACATCCACAGAAAAAGGATGGCTGTTTTTTAAAAATGTAGTACTAGATGTGCAAAACAATTACATCCCAAAAGTAGACAAATCTAAATCTAAAACAAAATGGTCAAAATGGTTTAATAGATCAATTTAAAAAAATATTCAGCGAAAAAAGGCACTTTACTGAGTGTTTAAAAGGGACCAAAAACAAAGTACACAGAAAGAGTACTGCAAACACAAGTCTAAAAGGAAGTTAGAAAGGCCGAGAGATAGAAATCAATATTGCTAAGGGGGCTAAAACCAATTCCAAAATATTTTTCCAATATTATAACAGCAAGAGAACATTAAATGTCTGAGAGACACAAATGGCAAAATCATAGATGAGGAAAAAAAAATAGCAAATATATTAAATGATTACTTTTCACAGGTTTTTACAAAGGAGGACACGGACAACATGCCCCACATGTCGACCTGTTCCTATCCAATTTTAAATAACTTTAGCATAACAGAGGCAGAAGTGTTAAAGGGACTAGGAGCTCTTAAAATAAACAAATCCCCTGGGCCGGATGAGATCCTCCCAATAGTACTCAAAGAAATGAAAGAAGTTATTTACAAACCGCTAACCAAGATCATGCAACAGTCTCTTGACACAGGGGTTGTACCGACAGACTGGAAAATAGCAAACGTAATACCGATCCACAAAAAGGGAGACAAAACTGAACCAGGTAACTACAGACCAATAAGCCTGACTTCCATTATATGTAAACTGATGGAAACTATAATAATATCCAAAATGGAAAATTACCTATATGGTAACAATATCCTGGGAGACAGTCAGCATGGTTTTAGGAAAGGGAGATCGTGTCTAACTAACCTACTTGACTTTTTTGAGGATGCAACATTGAAAATGGATAATTGCAAAGGATACGACATGGTTTATTTAGATTTCCAGAAAGCTTTTGACAAAGTCCCGCATAAAAGATTAATTCTCAAACTGAACGCAGTAGGCATTCAAGGAAATGCATGCACATGGATTAGGGAGTGGTTAACATGTAGAAAACAGAAAGTACTGATTAGAGGAGAAACCTCAAAATGGTGCGAGGTAACCAGTGGTGTACCACAGGGATCAGTATTAGGTCCTCTGCTATTCCTAGTCTACATTAATGATTTAGATTCTGGTATAGTAAGCAAACTCGTTAAATTGCAAACGCCACAAAAATAGGAGGAGTGGCAAACTCTATTGCAGCAGCAAAGGTCATTCAAATGATCTAGACAGCATTCAGAACTGGGCAGACACATGGCAAATGAAATTTAATAGAGAAAAGTGTAAAGCATTGCATGCAGGCATTAAAAATGTGCCTTATAAATATCATATGCGAGATAGTGAAATTGAAGAAGGAATCTATGAAAAAGACCTAGGAGTTTATGTTGACTCAGAAATGTCTTCATCTAGACAATGTGGGGAAGCTATAAAAAAGGCCAACAAGATGCTCGTATATATTGTGAGAAGTGTTGAATTTAAATCAAGGGAAGTAATGTTAAAACTTTACAATACATTAGTAAGACCTCACCTAGAGTATTGTGTTCAGTTCTGGTCACCTCGTTACAAAAAGGATATTGCTGCTCTAGAAAGAGTGCAAAGAAGAGCAACCAGAATTATCCCAGGCTTAAAAGGCATGTTGTATGCAGACAGGCTAAAATAATTGAATCTATTCTGTCTTGAACAAAGAAGACTACGCGGCAATCTGATTCAAACATTCAAAATCCTAAAAGGTATAGACAATGTCGACCCAGGGGACTTTTTTGACTTGAAAAAAGAAACAAGGACCAGGGGTCACAAATGGAGAGTAGATAAAGGGGCATTCAGAACAGATAATAGGAGGTACTTTTTTACACAGAGAATTGTGAGGGTCTGGAACCAACTCCCCAGTAATGTTGTTGAAGCTGACACCCTGGGATCCTTCAAGAAGCTGCTTGATGAGATTCGGGGATCAATAAGCTACTAACAACCAAACAAGCAAGATGGGCTGAATGGCCTCCTCTCGTTTGTAAACTTTCTTATGTTCTTATGTTCTTATGTGTCTGCTTGCCACAACCTGAGGGACAGTGTGTAGATACCCTGCATACACAACCATGGGTTACTGTTGATGAGGAGGGAGGGGAGGGGGAGGGTGGAATGAAAAGAGGGAGGGATGGAGGTAGTTATATTATTTAGAGGGAAGGGGACAATGGTTTTTATGTTTGTTATGTTCTGTAATTTTATTTCTGTTTTATTATCTCTGTTTTGTATTATAAAAACTTTGGCAATACCTGAGTGCTCTAGTCATGCCAGTAAAGCATTTTTTTGAATTTGAGAGAGAGAGAGAGACAGAGAGAGAGAGAGAGAGAGAGAGACAGAGAGAGAGAGAGAGAGAGAGAGAAAGAGAGAGAGAGAGAGAGAGAGAGAGAGGCAGAGATAAAGGCATACCTGCAACGGGATGGTTGTACAGAAAATTGAACTTTGTGCCCCAGGACCAGTGGTACTGAAATATTTTCCCAAAAATCCTGACTGCTGCAATAGGAACAAGATATGAAGTTAAAAAAAATATATAGTTAAATCACAGTATATAGAAAACATTCACTTACAACCATGAGATGACTCACACGTAAAGATACTCACACACACACGTTATTTCTCTGTCTGTGCATTGATGTAGTTATTAAAAGACCCAGGATGGGTCAACGCTCACCCTCACAGATGTGCCGGCCAGGTAAGTTGAAGATCTCCTTGAAGATCTCCATGGCAAGGCGTCTGATGTGTGTCTCTCTCCCCTCCCTGTCTGTCTCTCTCCAGTCCTTCGGGGTAAACTTCACAAACAGGTGGGCCTGGCGCTCACCCTTGTCTGAGAGACGAGAGAGAGAGAGAGTAATAAAACATGTTTAATAAGAAGGGAAACTACATTAACACTGTGCTGATAGAGGGAGGTTAATACAGACACACTAACTAACTGTATAGTACATTAGCACTGCACTGAGTCTGAAAGAGAGAAAGAAAGAGAGGGTGGGGATTAATACAGACACATTGGTGACTGACTGTACATTATAACGGGGTATTCGTATTTAAGGAGCTACTTTAATTTTTCTTCACGCATGAGCAGGTTTTTTTTTTTTGCTAACTCCAAAGTTATGCCTGCGCACTTTGGTCAACTGTAGTCAAACGTTAAGTCGCCCTGCTTTACTTCATAGATGAAGATTGCTGCTTGTTATTAATGAGTGGAGTAATCGCAGTCACTGGCACTAAAGCTCTGCAGTAGGCTACCTCAAATGAGTAAATACTCCATGTGACAGGGTGGCTGAGTCGTCTGACATCTGGCCAGAAGCAGGAACTGAAAAAACACTGACACCAAATACTGCAGTTGAAAACAAAAGACATGGCGGCGCTGTTTTATTTTTAAATAACAAAAATAAAATAAATATTTTAAACATGTTCCTAGATCCTGGAACCAACTCCCCAGTAATGTTGTTGAAGCTGACACCCTGGGATCCTTCAAGAAGCTGCTTGATGAGATTCTGGGATCAATAAGCTACTAACAACCAAACGAGCAAGATGGGCTGAATGGCCTCCTCTCGTTTGTAAACTTTCTTATGTTCTTATGTTCTTATGTTCTTCTTCTTATTTTTTTAAGTTTCGTTTTCTCTCTCTCTCTCTCTCTCTCTCTCTCTCGTTCATCCTCTTGAACACCCACACCGAGCTGGAGAGCTGCAGGCTTTTTATACCGTAGTCGAGGGGTTTAACTAGCTGGCAATTATTCTATTACCCCTCGGTCACAATCTGCACGAGTTTATTAATTATTCCTGGCAGAGGACGAGCACCAATCTCGCCTCTGCCAGAATACGTTTTAAAAATAAAACAATGAACAAAACACAAAACAATAAATAAATACAAAAACAATACCCACGGAGCTTTGCCGTCATCTATACATAAATACATAACGCTAATAATAATACAAAACAAATACAAAATAACACAGGGGCAGAGGGGGAAACCCAGTTCTAAAAATAAATAAATACCTTTACACAGCAGGGCTCCCTACCGCCCTGCTACACTCCATTACAAACCAAAATAGCATGTTGACAATTTCATACAGTGTTGTGACTGTGTAATAGTCCGGCAGAGAAGTATGATTTTTCTCTCAGGTTGTAAATGTAGTATTAAGTTTATTTTTTTGGCTGATTTTGTTTAAGGACATATCCTAGACTTATATCTGCTGGATGACAGTCTGTCATTCTTGGGCATTTTAACTTTACATTATTTCTCAATAGATTGCGGTAGAATGATTACATATTACATATAGTGTAGGACCACACGTGCCAGTAGAATTCATCAAATGACCCCGTCAACAACATTACCATCCCAGAAAGTTGTTCTTAGTCACAGAAAACAAAAAGCAACTGATAACCATGATCTGTCATGACCAGAATTGCACCAGGAACATACCCAGGAACACAAGCTTGTCATCACAGGAGAGGATGATGTTCCACATGAAGTTCGTGGTGACACTGTAATCAAGAGGCGGGACATGGCAAGCACTCACGAAGAAGCGGACACCATCATTGTCCAACAGGCAATTAGTGTAGCTGCAGATGGGCTCACAGGAGTAACTGTGCAGCTGCAGCAGAAGCAGCAGAAACAGCAACAGCAATAGCAGCTGCAGCAGAAACAGCAAGTGAGACGGGAGCGACCACGTCCGGGGGCGTGGAATGCGTGCACTGTTTATGATTGAGAAAGAAAGCATGGAGCAGCAAGGGTTTTTTTGTTTTGTTTGTTTTGTGGCAAATATCTGTTGACTCTATTAAGACCATAGTAGAGAAAATACAGGGAGTTCAAGAGAAATGAAATAAGACAGAATGATTTTAAGGTAGAACTAGTCACAGTACAGAATACATTGTACAGGACGTACAAGAAATTGTTGATGAATCTTTTGAAAGTGGTTCAAGCTACTACACAAACTGTAAATAACTTGGTAGATGAGTTTAGGAAAGAGATTCATCAGGAGATTATGGATCATTTTGTTTTTGTGAATAAACAGATGGCACAGGTTCAAAATAGCCATATGGAGCTTAAAGAAAAAACTAAAGAAGGAATAGTCTGTTTGTAAGCAGTTGGATTTTAACCTTAAAAGTTTTCTTTGAACAAAATGAAGTGTTGAGTGAGTTAATGTTCTAGAAGCACAGCAGAAAAAAAGTGAATGAAAAGGTGTTATTAGTAGATACACAGTTGGCTGGTAATGGACAGGGTGGTACAGCAACAGGATTTGTAAAATTGGCTAGTTAAACTATTTTTTGCTTTTTTTGGTAGGTCACAGAAGGAAAAAGATCCAGTTTTATATTTGGCTAAGTATGAGGATTTTCTTGCGTTGAGACCCCTGACTGAAGTTGAAATTCTAGCTACTCTTCGGAATGTTTTGCATGGTATTTCTAGAGAATGGTGGGATATTGCAAGGGAGCAGGTAACTAGTTGGAATGATTTTAAAGTCAAGTTTATTGCAGCTTTTGTTTCTGACAACTATGAAGATGAGATGGCCGATCGTGTTAAGGAGCGTGAAGTTGTAAAGCTTATGCTGAAAAATATTAATCCCTATTTGATTAGTCATTTACGTGGAAGGGCTAATACTGTAGATGACATTGTCAAGGTAGGAAGACAACTAGAAAAAGATGGAGAACTACAAAAGAAATTTGAGAATAAAATAACAAAATCACCAGTTGTAATTAGTACTAAATCAGAGAAAGCACTACCTTCTATAGCAGTTACCAAGAAGTCATTTTTGAACATGCCCCAGATTCCTGCCGGTATTATATTGTGTTGGAGATGCAAGCAGCAGCATCCTCCTAGGCAGTGCCATTTGTTTGTCAAGAACACCGCTCCTAGTGAAAAACCTAAAACTGACCACATTATTGATAACAACAATGTTATTACAGTGACTCACTCAGCCCCTGTATCAAGTGGCTGTAAATCTAAATAAAGCCAGACAACTCCAGTAGTTTCTTTGCAGCAGCTCGTTGCACTTATTGCTGTTGGTCAATGGGAAGGCAAAGGCATGGTGGATACTGGAGCTAGTTTCACTTTATTGCATGAAGATTTCTGGGTAAAATTGAAGAGATCGACTGAGCAATTGAAACCTTGGAAAGGAGATTCTTTTTAATTTGCAAATGGAGAAAAGGTGTATCCTAGTGGTGGTGTGGATATAGAATATCCTTTCCATGGTTTGAAGTTTGTGGTACCTACCACTGTGATGTCTCGAGATAAATTGGTTTTTCCTCTTGTTTTAAGTCTTAACTTTCTTACCATTACTGGTATGGATATTGATGTGAAGGGACAAAGCTATTGTCTCCATGGAGTGAAGCACCCTTTTCAACCTGAAAATGTGCATATAGATAGCTGGGTTTGTTCTGTTAAAGAGAATTTCAGAGTTCATTCCTTAATTACCTCCAATCTATATACAACTGCAATTCCTATGTCTTTGACATTTTCTGTTGGTCCTGTCTCTGTTGATGAAGCCCGAAAAACTCTATTGAAACAAGTCTCAAAAATGGATGAAATTTTTCCCTATAGAAAGCATGTGGAAGCTTTATTGGAGAGTTATGCGGATGTGGGCACCCCATTTACTGGCAGAACCTCTGTACTGCAGCACAAAAGTATAATACCTGCCTGACATCCCAAATATTAGGCAACCGTTACACATGCATTGAGCGGATGTGACACACATGCATTGAGCGGATGTGACACACATGCATTGAGTGGATGTGACACTAGAGCCTCATGTTTTGGTATAGGTGAAGGTAAAGTACTGAAAGCATTAAAAGATGGCCATTCCCTCTCATTGCTAGGTGACCCCACTGCAGAGTTACCAGATATCAGTCGGCAAGCATCACAGTTCATGACAGCTTGTTAAGGCCAGGCTAAATGTAAGTCTTACTACTGAGGCTCGTTTAAAGGTGTGGGCAACTAAAATGGGAAGAAGTTCTTGTCAAATGCCAAAGATTTGTTCCTTACCACCGACAAATGAATACTTCCAAGAAAATGTAAAACGTGCCCAACTCCAAACTTGTGTGTGGAAAGGTGCTCTCAAACCTAATCCTCCTGCAATGGACCTGTCATAGTATGGCTATTGTGAAGATGTGATTTCCAAATGCCTGCTGCCTGTAACTGTTCCTGATAACGTGTCACTAGTACCTCCAGAAATTCTGAAGTTAGTCAAGTGCTCATGTGAAAGAGACACACCCTGCCAAACTAACAGTGGCTGCAGTAACACACAGTTGCCATGCATGATGTTCTGCTCGTGCCATTCTATTGGTTGCTACAACAAGCTCACGCATACAGCTCCAGCAGACAATGAGGATGATGAAAACCTCATTAGCCAGAACCACGTATAAGATCAAAGACGAATTGTACTTCGGGGCATTTAAACACTAAATTCCACTAAGACCACTGTATTCATATTTTTGTATTAATATTCAAGATAGTTATAGTGGCCCAAGTGCATTTGACTGGCCTTTTGGGTTTCTTCGTTATCTGTTCAAAAGACACTGCGTTCTATAATAGCTCTAACCAGTTAACTATGTTGTAGCTATTTATTGTATCAATTAATGTGAATTGTAGGGGTTGAAAACACCACTTGGGCCAGTAGGAAGGTTGAGGATGGTAGACTATCTATGGTATTATTTTGGAGGTCATAATGTATGTTGTTATAATAAAATACTGTTGTTGATTAGATACAAAAGAGTTATCAAATTAGAATCCCTTGGATAGTTATAAATATGAGGGGGTTAAACGTAAAAAAGGGAATGGGTTATATCTCAAATTACCCAAGGGTGACAAAATGTCATTCTTCAGATCTATAAAATACATGCCCTGGCCATGTATAATCATCAGAAAAAAAACGTAATACCGTAATTTGGGGGCTGGAGGTCTGCTGCCGGACTATAAGCTCTGTCTGTTTATTTGCTAAGCATCCCTCTCATTTCAGTTTCCTTTTTCTTTGAACTTTTTCATTTTATAGCATCTGCCAATTTTTTTTACCGTCACTTAAAACGCAGTTTTTTTGTTTTTTAATTAACACTGTACTGAGAGAGAGAGGATCATTTTAAAATTCTACGTTTATCCAAAAAATAAGAAAAATGAAGGTGCAACACCAATAATTAATTATTTATCAAAATGTAATTTATTATATTTAATGAAACTTTTAAAGAAATGTCATTTATTAGATTTAATAAATAAATTCTAAGTTTAAAAAGAAACTACTTTTTGTTACACTACAGACCAAACGCAAACAGTGCATTGACACTGCAGGGAGACCAGAGCGAGAGTTGAGGTAAAGGCTTAGTTACAGGAGATAGATAGATAGAGCACATGATATAGAAACTGTTCAACAATTTTCCCATTTTTCTCAGAAATGAAATGACAGTGGGGAGGGGGAAGTGAAAGAGAGCAGTAGAAGTGTTACCTTTCATAATCTCCTGCAGGGAGAGGAAGTGAGTCTCGCAGTCCCTCTCACTGTCACTTGACTCCCACAGCTCCAGCAGAATCTGAACGACTGCACAGCCCTCACACTGGCACTGTACACATGTCACTGAGAGAGAGAGAGAGAGAGAGAGAGAGAGAGAGAGAGAGAGAGACACAGAGAGAGAGAGAGAGATAGAGAGACTGTTGAGATCCTTTAATGAATCATTAAAAAGAAATCCAATAATCCATGATACAATTCAAAACAATAAAAACATTTAAATCCTTCTAAAACACCATTTTAACTATACAAATAAATTACACTAAGGAATCCAAAAAAACCTTTTTTACTGGACTCATAGACAAATGAAATGAAAATAAAATGTTGAGCTCCCCTACTGGAATCTCCCACACACCACTGCTCCTGGAAGCCGACCGGATTCCTAACCATTTTAAAATAGTTCAAATCAACCAGGACCCTACTGACCAGCAGCACCCGAAGCAACCTCGCCAGCTCCATCAGCCCCGTCCCCAATTGATTTTTCCTTGATTTCAAAATGGCCAGTTTGGCCTGTCCAAGAATAACATTAATTAAAAAGCCCCTGCCTCTTGTTCGGACACTGTAGGGGACTCCAAAAATAAACAACTCTTTGCTGAACGCCACCCCCAGAGACCGCAGGAGATCCTGCAGCAGATGGAAAAGCGGTTCCAGCCTTCCACGATCACTATCGGCATGGAAGATTGTCTCCTCCTGCCCACAGAAATAGCACTCACTACTAATACTGGGGTCAACTCTGTAAAGAAATCTTCCCGTACTCACTATACAGTGGAGAAGTCTCCACTGAAGAGCCCCACCCCTCTTAGACAGTGGTAGTTTGTACAAAGCTCTCCAAACAGGCCTTGTGTCTCCCTCAACAGAGAGATGAGCCCTACACTTAGTGTCAATCAGCCCCTGCAGCTGCTTGAAATGGGCTGTCTTGACATGGAGGCGATAAAGCTTTTTGCTCTCAGTACTGTGGAGAGCCTGATCTTTCTCCCTTTCAATATTCAGCAGACCACAGCTGCTACTTTCTTCCTCTATTGTTCCTATTGGAGAGATGAGTACTGAAGGGAAGCTGGGCTCTCTTTCCTGCTCTGCTCTCCTGGACATCCCCTCTCTGAGCCTTTCTGTGCACCAGGGAGAGAGAGTTCCTCAGCACACTCGTAATCTTTCCAGCCAACCTCTCTGAATGCCAGCCTAGCCTCCCAGCTAGCTGAGCTGTAGATATCCAGCAAGAGGAGCCAGGCTCAAACTTGTGAACTAGTCGGGTCAAGCCTGCCCTGAAAAAAAAAGCACACAACGACTTGAACTGAAATAAACAAACTGGAAAAAAAGGATTGAAGAAAAGAGGCTCATGTAACAGAGCCTGGCCTGTCAGAGACCCCTCCTCTCTCTCTACCCTCACTGTCTTCCACACCTCCAACACAGTCTGATAAAATGAGGGGAGACCCACTCTATCAAACTGGGAGGTATCTATTTAAAAAAATTGATTTATGAAGACCAAACCCTCCTACAGTGTTCAGAAAGAAACAGGCTAGCCTGCTCCAATGAGCCTTCTCTGGCATACAGGAGCCTCTGTACTGCCTGTAGCCTAAAAGCTGCCACCTTGCTGGCAATACCCACCAGTCCTTGCCCCCCTTCATCAGTGGGGAGGTACAGCACTGCCGGCCTCAGCCAGTGTCTCCTATTCCAAAAAAAATCCAAGAGCACCCTCTGGATCTCCTGTACTATACCCTCGGAAGGGTCCAGGCACATCAACCTGTGCCACAGCATGGAGGCCACCAAGTTATTAATGACCAGGACCTTCCCTCTGAAAGACAGCTGCCCCAGCAAACCCTGCCAGCTCTGCAGTCGCCCCTTCACCCTTTCCACCAGGCCCTCCCAGTTTTTCACTGCAAAGACTGAGGCAATGCTGGGGGGCCCCCCTCCTGCCAGCTGCCCGACAGGAAGTTGTCACATTTTGCCCAGTTTAACTTTGTAGACGATGCTCTCTAGAACGTTTCTAAGCTTACTTTAAGGGCTGGGACATCCCCATCACTAAGAACAAACATGTTCACGTCATCAGCATAGGCTGAGAGCCTAACAGCAACAGGTGAGGGTGAAGCGGGCACCACCCAGCCAGACACAAGGTGCAACAGCGGCTCTATGGAAAGTGATTATAAGATACCAGACAGAGAGCAGCCTTGTCTAATGCCCCTGCACACCGGAAAAGGTCCACTCAGGCTGTTATTAACCTTTAAAATACTAAAAGTATTTGTATTCAAAAGTTTTATAAAATTAATAAAAGCAAGCCCAAATCCGAAAGCTCCCAAGACCTTAAAAAGGTAGTTGTGGTCAACCCTGTCAAAGGCCTTTTCTTGGTCTCAGGAGACCAACCCCACATTAAAATTCCTAAACTCATTTAAGTACATAAAAACACAAATCCAAAACAAATTGTCAAAAATCGAACATCCAGGAACACAGTACGTTTGATCTGTGTGCACTATAAGTCCAATACATTTAAGTCTATTTGCAAGGGACCTCGAAATTAATCTAAAATCATAACATAAAAGTGCTACAGGTCTCCAGTTCTTTAAAAAAACATAGGTCTCCCTTTTTAGACAGGAATGGAATTACTGCTCTACGGCAGCTGAGGGGCAGTTCACCATGTTCCAAGCTCTCTTCCACCTTCTCCTCCGGGCATGTCAGTGCAGCCACCGCACTGGACTCTGGCCCATCAGCTGTAGATTACGTTTGCGCTCCACAACCTTTGAGCTGGTAGCCGTATCCGGCTCAGCGACCTCCTGACTCACTGCCCTTGAGTTCCGCTCCAGCACACTTTCTGACAGCCCAGCCGCACTTGTATTCCTTTTCTTTTTTCCTTCTCTTTCACTTTAGTGAACTGTCCTTCATTATGATTACAGGGCTAGCTTGCTTCTCAGTTTGCGAAGCAGATTGGAGTGCAGGCTCAGCGACGTTCTGTGAAGGCTCCGGGTCTGGGACGGGGAGCCCCTTCTCCGCCTGCTCACCGACATGCTTAGCCTCCCCCCCCCCACCAGCATCTCCCTTTTCCTGTCCTGCCTCAGCCTTATCCCCCTTCCCCGGGCAATCTCCTATTTGATGCCTGTGCTTTCCACAATTAAAACACCTCATTGTGTCTGATGAAACAAAAACAACACAGTTCACCCCATCCACACTGAAATTCCAGGCAACTTCAATTATATTGCATGGACTTTCCATAATAATAAACACCAGTCTCCTAAAGATTTGGATCTTTACACCCCAATGGGTTTAATGGCAGATATGAGCTTCCCATATCTCAATAATTCATTCTCCAGCGGACCATTACTCAAAAACGGGACAGTTTCACTTTGGTGGCTGGTGAAGCCAAGGGAGACACCTCGAACATTAATCCCTTCCTCCACTAGCTGGTCAGCTTGAGCTACTTGGTTAAAAAAATATACATTGCCTTATTCATTCTTGAAGCCGAATGTATGCTATTGTATCCTACAACTCCCGCTGCTAACACACACTCCTCCACAGACACGCCGCCATCCGGCATACAACGCACCCTGTGTCAGCGTCTCAAACCCCATAAACCCTGCTGAATGAGACCCCATCGCCAGGGTTCACCCAGCAAAATTCACCAGAAACACGCACAGGAACACACACAAACAATTAATATTACAGTGTATATATATATATATATATATATATATATATATATATATATATATATATATATATACAGTACTGTGCAAAAGTTTTAGGCAGGTGTGAAAAAATGATGTAAAGTAAGAATGCTTTCAAAAATAGACATGTTCATAGATTTTATTTATCAATTAACTAAATGCAAAGTGAGTGAACAGAAGAAAAATCTACATCAAATCAATATTTGGTGTGACCACCCTTTGCCTTCAAAACAGCATCAATTCTTCTAGGTACACTTGCACACAGTTTTTGAAGGAACTCGGCAGGTAGGTTGGTCCAAACATCTTGGAGAACTAACCACAGTTCTTCTGTGGATTTAGGCAGTCTCAGTTGCTTCTCCCTCTTCATGTAATCCCAGACAGACTCGATGATGTTGAGATCAGGGCTCTGTGGTGGCCAGACCATCACTTCCAGGACTCCTTGTTCTTCTTTACGCTGAAGATAGTTCTTAATGACTTTCGAGGTATGTTTGGGGTCGTTGTCATGCTGCAAAATAAATTTGGGGCCAATCAGATGCCTCCCTGATGGTATTGCATGATGGATAAGTCTCTGCCTGTACTTCTCAGTATTGAGGAGACCATTAATTCTGACCAAATACCCAACTCCATTTGCAGAAATGCAGCCCCTAACTTGCAAGGAACCTCCACCATGCTTCACTGTTGCCTGCAGACACTCATTCGTGTACCGCTCTCCAGCCCTTCGGCGAACAAACTGCCTTCTGCTACAGCCAAATATTTCAAATTTTGACTCATCAGTCCAGAGCACCTGCTGCCATTTTTCTGCACCCCAGTTCCTGTGTTTTCATGCATAGTTGAGTCGCTTGGCCTTGTTTCCACGTCGGAAGTATGGCTTTTTGGCCGCAAGTCTTCCATGAAGGCCACTTCTGACCAGACTTCTCCGGACAGTAGATGGGTGTACCAGGGTCCCACTGTTTTCTGCCAATTCTGAGCTGATGGCACTGCTGGACATCTTCCGATTGCGAAGGGAAGTAAGCATGATGTGTCTTTCATCTGCTGCAGTAAGTTTCCTTGGCCGACCACTGCGTCTACGGTCCTCAACGTTGCCCGTTTCTTTGTGCTTCTTCAAAAGAGCTTGGACAGCACATCTGGAAACCCCTGTCTGCCTTGAAATTTCTGCCTGGGAGAGACCTTGCTGATGCAGTATAACTACCTTGTGTCTTGTTGCTGTGCTCAGTCTTGCCATGGTGTATGACTTTTGACAGTAAACTGTCGTCAGCAACCTCACCTTGTTAGCTGAGTTTGGCTGTTCCTCATCCAGTTTTATTCCTCCTACACAGCTGTTTCTGTTTCAGTTAATGATTGTGTTTCAACCTACATATTGAATTGATGATCATTAGCACCTGTTTGGTATAATTGTTTAATCATACACCTGACTATATGCCTACAAAATCCCTGACTTTGTGCAAGTGTACCTAGAAGAATTGATGCTGTTTTGAAGGCAAAGGGTGGTCACACCAAATATTGATTTGATGTAGATTTTTCTTCTGCTCACTCACTTTGCATTTAGTTAATTGATAAATATAATCTATGAACATGTCTATTTTTGAAAGCATTCTTACTTTACATCATTTTTTCACACCTGCCTAAAACTTTTGCACAGTACTGTATATATATATATATATATATATATATTATATATATATATATATATATATATATATATATATATATATATATATATATATATATATATATATATATATATATATATATAATTATTATTTTTTTAATTAACAACAAAATACAAAAACTAAGAAAACACAAATGTCACTCATACCCTACAACTCCTCACAAACCCCACCCACAATCCAATCCGAGAGAGAGAGAGATTAATCCAAACACACTGACTGACTGAATCACTGGAGACTACAGTACATTAACACTGCACTGAGAAAGAGAGATAGAGAGGGGTGATAGAAAAGAAAGTGAACAAAAGAAAAAAAACAGGCAAGATATCACTTGCAAGATTGAAGGAACTCACCTTGCATATTGATGTTCTTCTTGTTTCCACTTTCTCCCCACATCAACCCTGCAATAATACACAGTATTACTTCACTCTAGAATACAGACACTTCACTCTAGAACATAAGAAAGTTTACAAACTGCCCACTTGATCTGATTGACAGAAGTGCTTTTGTCAAAGTAAAAATAAAATGAGAAGGTGACTTCAAAATGTAAAAAGCAAATCAGAAAAGGAAATGCGTTCGCGGAAATGTAAAAGTGTAGAGTGAAATGTAAAAATCAAAGTGGAAATTGTGAAATAAATTAATAAATAAATAAATATGGAAATAAATAAGGAAATAAATACATAAATGAATGAAGAAATAAATAAATGAATACTTAAATGTCTATGTATTTATTTATTTATTTATTTTTATATTTATTTATTCATGTTTTACTTATTTATTTATTTATTTATAATTTTGGCATGGAATATCGCCTATACTATTTATGTTTGGGGTTGGTGTTTTATATTATTCCCATTTTGGTGTTCCTTCCTTGTCTGTTTGTGATCCTCTTTTGTATCAAATGAGGTGCACACACTTTCAAAAAGCCACCAAAGCAATTATTTAAAAATAAAATGGCTATTGATATTTTGTATCTACATTTTTGTATTTTGAAATGGGTGTCAATAGCATTATTAGCTGCGGACACAATGATGTCAATTTTGCTCTTATTAGGACTGAAGTCATTGTATTTTGTATCTTGCTCTTAATTGTACTGTAATTCTTGATATGTATTTTTTGTATACAACTGTAAGTCGCCCTGGGTAAGGACGTCTGCTAAGAAATAAATAAATAAATAAATAAATAAATAAATAAATAAATAATAGCATATTCATATTCTTAATAATAACATGATACATGTAGTAAATAAGTCAGATCAATTAACAATAGATTAAATATGTATCTATAAGAAATGTTCGTCTTGTGTGCGATTGAACCCTGTTCCTTCCTTCATACTTCTGGATCATCAACAACCACTCCGGCTAAACCAACTGACCACCTGGTATCACTGTATGTTATAGGCCTATCAGTTTTAAAACACTTAAGAAGTCAATTAACAGAACTTAGTAAATAATTATGTATTATGTATTATGTATGTATTATTCTAATACAATTGAAAGCCTTCCTCTGACTGTGCTCACTGATAAGTGTCTTATCGCAAATTTTTTCTTTAATTTAAAAAAGTGCATACATTAAAGAGAAAATCTCATCCCTTCATTTATTTTTACAAGGGTAGTGCTTATGGGTAATATACAGCACAGTGTCCTGTGAAGGCTGTAGGCTACTGTGCGGTGGTCTACACACATTTCTGTTTTACTGTACATACTTCAAATGACCTAAAATAAAATGACACACTTCTATTTGTATTTAAGGAGTCTACTGATGATGAACAGAGTTGTGTAAATAAGTATTATGTATTATCCTGATTGTATTAAAAGCTTGCATCAGATTGTGTATAGTATCATCATAAGAAGTGTCTTATCACATATTTAACTTGTAATGTAATATTGAAGCATGATGACATCAACACAATCAAGACAATTCAAAGTAGGAAAAAACATGTTTTTAATTAATTCAATTTAATTGCAAACTTATATAAAAAATTCCCCTGGCAGTGTATAAAGTTCTAAATATAGCCTACAGCATTTTCTTTTTGTCTTGAAAAAATATACACATCTTATTGTAGATATCTTAGAGCTATATAATTTTGTAATATTTATTTATATTAACTGGGGTGCAACTAAGACCAATGACTGGAGCAAGATTATTATTATTATTATTATTATTATTATTATTATTATTATTATTATTATTATTTAATTGTCACTTTTATCCAAAGCGATTTACAGGGATTATAATTAGGTGTTTTTATTAGATATTTTACAAATGCTGGCGCTCACACGGCATGAGTACAGATTCTCAGAATCTGGCAGCTATCATTAAATATGGCAAGACATAGGCTTTACATATCTAAAAATGCAATTGCTTCCACCAACCTCCTGTGGTACAGTGGTTAAGTCATTCGCTTGGTAGACCAGACATTATAATTTCCATGGTCGTCCTAATTCTAGAGGGGGGCAAAGTGTTTAAAAGTAGTCGGGTAATGTGGTTTTGTATTGCATAATAATTCTTCTAAGCTTCATTTTACATTAACAACTCAAACTTAACCTAAAACTTAAAAACCAATACTATAAATGTGCCTCCATTAGGGTTGCCAGGGAGGGGAGGGTTCTTTTCATTTGTAATTTTATTTAAATATAGATACTCAGAAATCATATCCTGCGAAGGAGTAATTGCAAAAAAAAAAAAAACCTTTGCACAGTGGAGCATTGAGAGAGTAGCTCAGACCCAAACATCAATGAACAATGGTAACCCTAGCCTCCATATTGACTCCGATTATCAAATTCAGACAAACGAACATGAAGAAATAGAGAGTAAAATGATTTAATCCAATTAGTAATTAGGTACCTTACTACTGCGGGTATTTTTTTTTTGAAAACATAACTGAATATACATTGTTAAAAAAAATACAACACAGACCTAAAGATCAGTCTAGTAATTTTCCTGAAAAACACTGTACAACTATTGTCATTTTTGTAAATTCAGATTCGGGGGGGGGGGGGGGGCGAGTGCCTCCCCCCCTTGCACCTACCCGCGGACGCCCATGGCCCTGACCATGTTAGTATTTCTTTTTTTTTTTTTTTTTTTGTGGGCAAATTCTCAATTTTAAAATATAAATCAATTGCTTAACAGATATAATATGCACAATACAGTGCATTCCCCAGTTTTATTTCGATGTTAACAAACAAGTGAAATGCCATGAAAGGTGCATGTCCTGTTACATAGATATGCTGTTTCAAAAGTGACTGCACAACGCAAAATCCAACGGAAGATTACGTTGTTTAATGAGCAAATACTCAGTTTTAAAACATAAACCAATTGTTTAATATACATGATATGGGCATCACAGTACCTGCATTCCCCAGTCAATTTTGTTGTGGACAAATAAGTGAAATGCCATGAATGTTGGATTTCGTGTTATATAGAGCGGCTGTTTCAAAAGCCACTGTGCATGTGTGTCATAATCACTCAGCTGACACTACTGCTTTGATTTGTTTTTCCATTAAAAAATAAAACGTTAGGTTACCTACCGTAACCCTGGTTCCCTGAAAGAGAAGACGACCACCAACATTAAGTATGGGATATTCCCTGCCCTAGAGGTAGGTAATACTGAGCTCTCTATATCAGAGCTGCCGAAGGCCCCTTCCTGTGATGATGCACTCGGCCCCGCCTAACGACGGTACAAAACTGTCACTCACCGGAAGATCTCCCTCTTTTTCTGCCGAACCCGTGAGGGCGCTGAAGCGACCTCATGGTTGGTGGTCGTCTTCTCTTTCAGGGAACCAGGGTTATGGTAAGTAACCTAACGTTCCCTTTCAAGACGAAGACGACCACCAACATTAAGTATGGGATAATGTATACCAGAGCCGTCGCGAGGGAGAAGGAACGGCAGCACATGAGGGACGCACAAGCGCTGTCTAACCCAGAGGTCAGCGGTGTGAACTTACACCCTCAAGGACCCTTGTGCCCACAGATGGCACAGCAGGATCTACCACATTAATGCGGTAGAATCTGGTGAAAGTATGCGGCGTAGCCCAGCTAGCCGCAGTACAAATATCAGACATCGAAGCGCTCTTAAAAAGGGCCCAAGATGTAGCCAACCCTCTAGTCGAATGCGCAGCTACTCTACCAGGTGGGGTAAACCAGCAACACCATATGCAGTCGACACCGTGTCTGCAATCCAGTGTGACAGACGCTGCTTAGAGAGGGGCTGTCCCAAGGTCCATGTACCATAACAAACAAAAAGCTGGTCCGATTTACGCAAAGCTTTCGTCTTAAGTAGATAATACCTCAATGCCCGCAATGGGCAGAGGAAGTTTAGTTTCTCATCCTCCTGTGAAGTAAACGATCCGCTTAGCAGAGGTGATAGCTAAAAGGAAGGCTGTCTTCATAGACAGGTACTTCAGCTCTATGGAGTCTAAGGGCTCAAACGGGGCCTTTGTACAATGTACAATGTTAAGGCTCCACTCGGGAAGGACAGTCCTCCTAGAAGGATGTAATCTCTGTGCGTGTAGCCAAAAAATGCGCACCCAGAGACATAGAATCTACGGGGGCATGACAAGCAGATATAGCTGCCAGATACACTTTCAACGTGGAAGGAGACCTTCCAGCATCAAGCAATTCCTGCAGGAACTGCAATATAACTGGCATTGGGCAAGTAACAGGGTCATGGCTCCTAGCCAGGCACCAGGCTTGAAAACACTTCCACTTGTAGGTATACACCGACCTAGTGGTGTCTGCCCTAGCATTCTGCATAGTGCTCACAACTGCGTCCGACAGCCCTAGGGCTAACCAGCGGTCCCTTTCAGGGGCCAGACCCACAACTGGAACCTGCCCGGATCCGGGTGCCAAAGGGCGCCCTGTGCCTGAGTGAGGAGATCCAGGCGAAGCGGGATTTCCCAAGGCTGCCCGTCCAGCAGCTGGCACAGGGTCACAAACCATATTCTCCACTAGAAGCCACTAGAAGAACTGACGCTTTCTCTGACTGGACTTTCTCCAGAAAAGCCAGGAGCAACTGTATAGGAGGAAAAGCGTACAAAAACGCTTTGGGCCAAACGTACGCTATGGCGTCTGAGCGATGGAGGGAGTACCATAGGGGGCAATGTGTCGTCTCCGCCGAAGCGAACAGATCGACCTGTGCCTTCCCGAGCCGTTCCCAAATGCGCTCCACCATCTGAGGGTGGAGACGCCACTCTGACGGATGCCAAGTTCACCACTCCCAGAGTATGCGTCGCCCGCAGGGACAGCAGGTTGGCTTGGGCCCATACTAATAACCTGAAAGCTATGCGATGCAACCCCGGAGACCGAAGGCCTAACTGTTGGTTGATATACGCCACTACTGTTGTTGACTGTCCGTCTGGATCAACACATGTGTGCCGCTCAGCACTGGAAGAAAGTGCTGGAGAGCAAGGAACACCGCCCGCAATTCCAGCATGTTCACGTGCAGGGGTGCCCAGCGGTCCGGCCAGGATCCGCGGACTCCCCTGCCCTCCCAGACTGCTCCCCAATCCTGGTTGGAGGCATCTGTTGTCACCACTTGGAGATTCAATACTACTCCCATTTGCACCCCTCTGCGCAGGTGAGAGGGAACCATCCACCAGCATAGGGTCGCTGAGCATGTGCAAGACACAGTCAACCTCCGGTGTCTGTCGTGTTTGGCGTTGAGATGAAATGCATTGAGCCACACTTGCAGCGGGCGCATGCGAAGCAGACCCAGTTGGATCGCTACTGTGGCTGCGGCCATCAGACCCAGTAGTTTCAGGTATACGCGCATTGCATTGGAGTCCAGCCGGAGCCCCAAATATGTGGTGCATTGCACTGGTGCAAGCCAACTCTTTGCATCGTTCAAGGCTAAGCCCAGTCTGACCAGATGCTCCGTCACAATTGCCGTGTGGGCTAGAGGTCCCTCTCAAGACTGGGAAGAGATCGACCAGTCGTCGAGATAGTTCAAAACTCTGATCCCCTGCAGCCGCAGGGGAGCCAGTACAGCGTCTACGCTCTTTGAAAACGTATGCGGAGCTAGGGTGAGCCCGAACGGCAGCACAACAAACTCGTACGCGCTTCTTTGAAAGGAAAAGCGCAGATAATTTCTGTGCTCTGGATGAACAGGGATATGAAAGTATGCGTCCCGTAAGTCCACAGTTGTGAACCAGTCGCCCGGCCGGACAGACTGGAGGATGTGACGGTGTGTCAGCATTCGGAACCTCCTTTCTTTCAGAAACCCATTCAGAAGCCTCAGATCTAAGATGGGGTGAACCCCTCCATCTCTTTTGGGTACCAGAAAGTATCTCAAGTAGTACCCCTCCTTTTGGGAGACGGGGTCTACTTGACGAATGGCCTGCTTGCGCAGCAAGGCGGCCACTTCTTGAAGTACCGAGGCTTGCAAGGGGTCTGTTATGAAGGTGCTTATAGCACACTGAAAGGGGGGAGGTCCCGAGTGAAACTGAAGCGCATAGCCGGTTTGCATGGTAGTGAGCACCCAGGTATCTGTGGTGCAAGCACGCCAGTACTGCAGCTGTTGTGCCGAGAAGGGGGTCTGAAGCCGCCAGCCTTCAGAGGCCCTGCTGGGGCTGCTGGGGCTGAGCAGTTTGGGGTGAAGACGACCCCTGAGACGCTGGTATGTGGATCGACCACGGCCCGCGTTTCCTCTACCTGCTGGTTGGGCTCTGTTACCTTGAAGGCGATGCCTTCGGTCACCCCGCGGGGCTGTGGGGACTGGAACCGTTCTGGTGACAGTTCGAGTCTGGGGAGCCAGCCAACGGCCTGACCTACTCCACGCCGGAGCCCGGGGAGGGAGCAGCGCAGCCACCTGATGGGAAGCCTTTCGATCCCGAAGAGATTTCTGCAGACTCTCTTCCACAGCTGGCCCAAACGTATGTCCCGGGGATATGGGTGCATCCAGCAACGCAGCTTTATCTGCGTCATGGATCCTGGCCTGTGACAGCCACAGCTGTCTATGCGCCACAATTAAGCCCACCAGGAGACGCAGCTCTGAGGCCACCGGCTCCGGGAGTGAACTTTTTTTGAGGATGCAACATTGAAAATGGATAATTGCAAAGCATATGACATGGTTTATTTAGATTTCCAGAAAGCTTTTGACAAAGTCCTGCATAAAAGATTAATTCTCAAACTGAACGCAGTAGGGATTCAAGGAAATGCATGCACATGGATTGGGGAGTGGTTAACATGTAGAAAACAGAAAGTACTGATTAGAGGAGAAACCTCAAAATGGAGCGAGGTAACCAGTGGTGTACCACAGGGATCAGTATTAGGTCCTCTGCTATTCCTAATCTACATTAATGATTTAGATTCTGGTATAGTAAGCAAACGTGTTACATTTCCAGACAACACAAAAATAGGAGGAGTGGCAAACACTGTTGCAGCAGTAAAGGTCATTCAAAATGATCTAGACAGCATTCAGAACTCGGCAGACACATGGCAAATTAAATTTAATAGAGAAAAGTGTAAAGTATTGCATGCAGGCAATAAAAATGTGCATTATAAATATCATATGGGAGATACTGAAATTGAAGAAGGGAACTATGAAAAAGACCTAGGAGTTTATGTTGACTCGGAAATGTCTTCATCTAGACAATGTGGGGAAGCTATAAAAAAGGCTGACAAGATGCTTGGATATATTGTGAGGAGTGTTGAATTTAAATCAAGGGAAGTAATGTTAAAACTTTACAATGCATTAGTAAGACCTCACCTAGAATATTGTGTTCAGTTCTGGTCACCTTGTTACAAAAAAGGATATTGCTGCTCTAGAAAGAGTGCAAAGAAGAGCAACCAGAATTATCCCGGGTTTAAAAGGCATGTCATATACAGACAGGCTAAAAGAATTGAATCTATTCAGTCTTGAATAAAGAAGACTATGCGGCGATCTGATTCAAACATTCAAAATCCTAAAAGGTATAGACAATGTCAACCCAGGGGACTTTTTCGACCTGAAAAAAGAAACAAGGACCAGGGGTCACAAATGGAGATTAGATAAAGGGGCATTCAGAACAGAAAATAGGAGGCACTTTTTTACACAGAGAATTGTGAGGGTCTGGAACCAACTCCTCAGTAATGTTGTTGAAGCTGACATCCTGGGATCCTTCAAGAAGCTGCTTGATGAGATTCTGGGATCAATAAGCTACTAACAACCAAACGAGCAAGATGGGCTGAATGGCCTCCTCTCGTTTGTAAACTTTCTTATGTTCTTATGTTCACCACGGTGCTTGGCAAACAATGTCCTTTCATGCGTGCACGTCCTCCAGAGGATGGTCACCAACGGTGTGTGAGCTGTTTGGGAGTTCATGGGACTCCGGCTGGACTCCCTTTTAATGCGCACTTACCTGTCAGAGGACAGTTATAAATGGTTGCCTCTCCCTGTTTCATCAGGGATTGAGATTTCCCCTGGTGTGTTTCCAGAGACTACTGGGTCTGATGGCTGCAGCCACATCGGCTATGCTGTAACAGTCACTACAAATTAAGTGCAACGACCAGCTACAGCGAATAAAAGAAAATAATGTCATATCTGCAAACAAGGTGAAATGCCAATGGTATTTTATTGCACTGCTCGCAAGAGCTACACACAATAATTGCAATAATTGCTTATACCCACAAACAAGTAATAATTACTATATGAATTGCATATGAATTGCTATATGAATTGCAGCACCCTAACACAATAGAGAAATAAGCAGTAGCAGAAACTGCAATCCCTATAGTAACGCTCTGGTAGCATACAATGAGACACAAGCGATTAAATGCTTCAGCTATTCAAAGAGCAGATCATGAGACAAATAGAAATTCATTGGAAAAGACTATTAAACTAAACCCTATAGCTAACAGACAGCATTAATATAAGCTGTAGGCCAATGGCTCACACAGCAGTGAATAAACAGTTACAGAGTTATACAAATACATATACAATTGTGAGGCAATGCAGTTCTTTAAAGAATGACGAAAAAGAAAAGAAGAAGAAAAAAACAAAGTGCAAAGTAAATGTCCGAGTCCAGCAGTTCAGCAAACAAAAAGGCTTCCAAAACCAACAACTCAATGGCCATTCAAAAAATATAATTGTAATCCAATTAACAACTTAACTTTTTTAACGTATTTTTCATAGCTGTGTTTCTGCTATTTGAAAAAAAAAAAAAAAAGGAGGGAAGGTATCTGCGTGATCCTCCATCGGGGCTTGGCTTGCCGTGTCCCCGCTGCAGAGCTAGTCCGCCCGCCGCTCACTTTTAGCCAAAAAAAAAAAAAAGTCCTCTCTCTCCCTTTAAACTTCCCGGGACAAGAAGAAAACAAATCCCTGCCCACCTCGAACTACAGCAAGTTGACTGGGTAAAACGCGAAATGCGTTAGAAAACTAAGCTGGAGAGAGAGCACTAAAACCACGTAAGGCAATACAATTAGTACCAGGGCGGCCAAACATGTATTTATTTAATATATAGAACGGTAAACAAAATTAAGTTTACAAGGTTAAAGAAAATACTGAAGGGTCAAGAAAGCTAGGAGGCTAGCTAGCCTGGCCAGACATGTTGCTATACACTTAAGCTACTGCAGATGGAGCTCGGCTTACTCCGTATGCGCCCGCTCCAAGCGTGGCCCAACACCTTCAAGCTACACTCGAAACGCGACAGATCCCGTCGGCTGACAGTATATCGTGCGGGTTTGGTAGCCCTGCATTGGTGGAGACAGACCTCCCATCTCTGCGAAGGTGTGCATCTAGGAGTAGTGCTGAATCATCAGGTGGTGACGACAGATGCCTCCAACATGGGTTGTGGTGCAGTCTGGGAGGGCAGAGGAGTTTGTGGGTCCTGTTTGGAAAACATGCTGGAACTGCGGGCGGTTCAGCTCGCTCTCCACACTTTCTCCCGGAGCTCCACGGGGGACAAGTGTTAATCTGGATGGACAACACATCGGTAGTAGCGTATGTCAAACACCAGGGTGGACTGATGTCCCCGGGGTTGCACCGTGTATCCTGCTTTGCCTGGATCTCCTCAGTCAGGCAAAAGGCACTCTCTGGCACCCGGAACCAGGCAGGTTCCAGTTATGGGTCTGGCCCCTGAAAGGGACCGCTGGACAGCCCTAGGGCTCTCTGACGCGGTTCTGGGCACTGCAGAACAAGTGGAGGTACTTCCAAAACTGGTGTCTGACCCTCGGTCATGACCCCATATCTTGCCATATGCCTATCACATTGCATTTTCTGCAAGAGTTGCTAGATGCGGGTAAAGCTCCTTCTACATTGAAGGTGTACCTGGTAGCCATATCTGCATGCCATGGTTACGTTAGGCGCTGTCTGTACACAGCTCCTGCATGCATATTTGGTATAATGGGAACAAAGTGTCTCTGTGGAAAAACCTGCGTTCATCCCCATGGTGATATCAGCTTTCCACGTGAACCAATCTGTGGAATTGGAGTCGTTCCATCCACCTCCCTTTGCTACGGCGGAGGATAGGCGTTTAAATTCCTCCAACCCAGTGCAGGCATTGAGATTTGAGATTGAGCTTTGCGTCATTCTGATCAGCTCTTCGTCTGTCATGGTATACAGACCCTGGGACAGGCCCTCTCCAAGCAGCAACTGTCGCACTGGATTGCGTACACAGGCTCGACTATGTATGATAATGCCAGCTTACCCCCACCTGGCTGCACACTCTACCAGAGAGGTGGCCACATCTTGGGTCCTCTTTAGAGGAGCCTCACTGTCTGAGATTTGTACAGCGGCTAGCTGGACTATGCCACACACCTTAACACGTTCTACCGCGTTAATGTGATAGATCCCTCGGTGCCTTCATTGGGCACAAGGGTCCTTGAGGTTGGACACTCCCATCACTGACCTTATCAGTTATCAGTTATGTGTGGTTGAGGTATCCCTCATTAGCTGTCCGCTCACACTCCCTTGCGATGGCTTTGGCACACTTTCCCAAAAGTTATCCATTGGTGGTTGTCTTCGAATTGAACGGGAAAGAGAAGATGACCACCAACCAGCGAGGTTGCTTCAGTTGCTTACGTGGCTTCGAGGCAAAAAGAGATCAAGCATTCTGCGCAGTGACTATTTGATTCCTCAGCAGGCAGGACCCAGGACGTCACTCAGCAGAAGGGCCTATCGGCAGCTTTGACATAAAATGCTCAAAAATACCTACCAAAGGCAGGCAATATCCCAAAAGTTATCTGTTGGTGGTCGTCTTCTCTTTCAGGGAACCAGGATTACATCCATAACCTAACGTTACAAACCAGGTCAAGTAGAATAATTAAGGCAAAAAAATACAAAATAAAATAATACTCATACACTTATGAAGGGATGGGAAATGCAGTCCAACTTATAACTTTTACAACTTTGAAGTGTAATAGTAACTGTAACTTTAAATTGGATTGGCTACTGAGGAGTCTAAGAATACACGTCCAACATACGGACGGCTGGAACCTTGCTCAGCCAATCATATCTCATGTTTCAGGTTCCATAGCCAGAGCTGGATTATTAAATCACTTAACTCTAGAACACGAAAGGTGAGAGATAGCAATGGCACCAGTGGCTAAATAGAAAGAGATAAAGTGAGAGAAAGAGAGAGGAAGTGGACAGTGACTAAGAGAGGAACAGATTGAGGAGAGGGGAGAAAGAGGAGAAAGAGAGACACAGGGAGAAAGTGTGACAGAAAGAGTGGGGAAAAAACAAGATTGTACAATACCTAGCAATTTCAGAATGTAAGTCAAGACCGCTTTCAAATCCTCTGTCCAGTCTGCAATCGCACTGCCACAAAGAGCTGAACACAGAATGAAGGGGCAATGTCAGTCAGCCAGTCAGTCAGTCAATTACCTGCTATATATTGACGATCAATAGAATCATACCCTGCAAGTATAACATATCCATCTCTTCTTTTTTTGTCAATAAACTCCCACTCTCGAACTTGCTGCCCATATGGGATGTTTCCACGTAGCCATCCAGCCTAGAATACCCTGCTTCATGAGGAGTGATCTCAAACCAGGAATCTGAAATACAAGACAAATCTCTCTCTCTCTGTGTTTAATTCTCTCACTCTTATACCATTTCCACACACAAATGCAGCTACTGTACCGTCTCAGATTTTTTAAAAATGATTTAAAATACCCATTCACACAGAACAAAATTGTGCAACCTATTCCAGTATAATACTGTCATAACCTTTTCACATAGCCAAGAGATCATGGTAATACAAGTTTGAAACCTGTCAGTCAACGGATCGTTCTCATGGCAATGAAAACCAAACAAAATCACAAACCATGGTGGTGTCTTTTGTCGAAGCAGTACATTTGGCTGCATTTTGTTTGCTTTTAATTTTCTGTTATATCTTATAATGTAACAACCTGTTAAATGTCAAATTGCAGGAGCTTCAGGCACAATGTAGGTCGTGCATTTTGTTTTGAAGAAGGCGATACAATATCTGTAGAGAAGAAAGAGTCCAGCTCTAACTATTCCTTAACTTCTTCTGGACTCCAAACTACTTCTTCACTCTTGATCAGAAAAAATGTAATTGTTTAACAGCGAAAACAGTCATATGGCATGATGACTTTCAATCCACACCCACTTCAGTGTTTCAGTGCTGGCATAGCATTTCATACAGGCAGTTAAGACAGGTCACTGCAAAGTGCTTCAAAGACGGCATAAAATATGACGGCTCTGTGGCGCTATAGTCACACAGACCAAAATGCTTCAGTGCTGGTTCTGAGCCATCATAACTCGTTTGTGTAAAAGTGGTATTATTCTCTCTGTCTCTCTCTCTCTCTCACTCTTATTCTCTATCTTTCTCAGTGCAGTGTTAATGTACTGTAGTGTCCAGTCAGTCAGTCAGTGTCTGTATTAAATCCCTACCCCACCCCTCTCTCTATCTCAGTGTGGTGTTAATGTACTGGAGTGTCCAATCAGTCAGTCTCTATCTCTCTCTCACACACACACACACACACAGACACACACACACACACACACAGAGTAAGATTTTATTCAACACACAATTCTTCAGGCCATCCTGCTTGAGTTTCTCGTCTATCACAGCATAGATCGGATAGGGGTTTTCTGTTTCTCTCCCTCTCTCCTCTGAAAGCTTCCGTGTGTCCATCTGAAAGGAGAAAGACAACAGGAGTGAGAGATAAGGGAAGTGAGGAGTAATCAAGTCTGCGTTCCGTAATCCACAAGATTACACAAAATATGACAGAGGAAGAGTATTGGTAAACGTAATCCACAAGATTACACAAAATATGACAAAGGAAGAGTATTGGTCCACGTAAACTATTCTCTAACTTCTCCTCCCTCCTAAACCCTCCCCCCCTCCTCCTCCCTCCTCTATCTCCCCTGATGACTTTGCCTCCTTCTTCTCTTCTAAAATCTCAGATATCCGCAAACTCTTTAACACCTCTCCCTCCCCCGCACCCCCTCCTGCTCCAACCCCTACACCCACTACATCCCCTACTAACTCGCCCTCCTTCTCCACCTTCTTGCCCCTCTCAGACTCTGACCTCTCCTCCCTGCTCCAGGGTCACAAACCCACCACGTGTGCCTTGGACCCCCTCCCCACTCACCTCTTTCAAGCTGCTGCTCCTGCTCTACTCCCCTTCATCTCCTCCCTCCTCAACACCTCTCTACTTTCTGGTATCTTTCCCTCTGCCTTCAAAAAAGCCTCTATCACTCCCCTCCTCAAAAAACCTACCCTCGACCCCACCTCCCTCCAGAGCTACCGTCCTGTCTCCCTCCTACCCTTCCTCTCCAAAACCCTCGAGCGGACTGTACACCGCCAGCTCTCTGCTTTCCTGTCCAACCACTCTCTGCTTGACCCTCTCCAATCTGGCTTCCGCTCTGCCCACTCCACTGAAACAGCCCTCCTGTATGTCACCAACTCACTTAAATGTGCCCGAGCTGCCTCTCTCTCCTCTGTCCTAATTCTCCTCGACCTCTCTGCTGCCTTTGACACTGTTGATCACTCTATTCTACTATCATCTCTTGATGACCTGGGGATCTCTGGCACTGCTCTGGCCTGGTTCTCCTCCTACCTCTCCAACCGCACTTACCAGGTAACCTGGCGTGGAGCAACCTCCACACCTCACCCTCTCTTAACTGGAGTCCCCCAAGGGTCAGTCTTGGGTCCTCTCCTGTTCTCTCTCTACACCCGCTCCCTGGGCCCCCTCATCGCATCCTATGGTTTCTCATACCATTTCTATGCTGATGATGCTCAGATTTTCCTCTCCTTCCCCACCTCTGACTCCACCATCTCCTCCCGTATCTCTACCTGTCTGTCTGCTATTTCCTCCTGGATGCACTCGCATCACCTCAAACTCAACCTCTCTAAATCTGACCTCCTTTTCTTTCCCTCCCCCTCCCCCTCCTCTGATCTCTCTATCTCTGTTCCTCTGGAATCTACCACACTCTCTCCCTCTTCCTCAGCTAAGAACCTTGGAGTCACCCTGGACCCCTGCCTCTCTTATTCCCAGCACATCTCCACTCTGGCACGCACTTGCCGATTCTTCCTGAGCAACATCCGAAGAATCCGACCCTTCCTCACCAACTATGCTACCCAGCTCCTGGTCCAGGCCCTGGTACTCTCCCGCCTAGACTACTGCAACTCCCTCCTGGCTGGCCTCCCTGCGTCCGCCACCCGTCCGCTCCATCCAGAACTCTGCTGCCTGCCTGGTGTTCTCTCTGCCTTGCTTCGCCCACGCTACTCCACTACTCCGCTCGCTCCACTGGCTCCCGATCACCGCTCGCATCCAGTTCAAGACTCTTGTACTAGCCTACAGATGCCTTGACCAGACTGCACCCAGCTACCTTCAGACCCTCATCTCTCCCTACACCCCCACTCGACCTCTCCGCTCCGCCTGCACTAGAAGACTAGCTCTACCTCCGCTACGCTCCCCTGCCTCCAGAGCCCGCTCCTTCTCCACCCTTGCTCCGCAGTGGTGGAATGACCTTCCTACAGATGTCAGGACTGCCCAGTCCCTGACCACATTCCGGCGCCTCCTTAAGACTCACCTCTTCAAACAGCACCTGTAGAACTCCTCTGTTTGTATCCTGGGACACTATCACCCTTCATGTAAATGTGCTGTATTTTGCTCTTATCTGCCCCCTATTTTACTGCATTTAATCCTGTACTTCAGAATACTGTAATCTGCCAAGTGTTTAACCTGTAGTACTTTGTATTTAATCATATCCTGATGTAACTATCACTATTTAATCATATCCTGATGTCACTATCACTATTATCTGCTGTATTATTGAATTGTGGTTTGTCACACTTGTACTTTGCTTGAACAAAAGTTATTGTATTTCTTGCTCTTATTGTATTACTTGTATTGTAACACTTGAAATGTATTTGCTTACGATTTTAAGTCGCCCTGGATAAGGGCGTCTGCTAAGAAATAAATAATAATAATAATAATAATTGGTGAAACACAAACACAGTGTGTTAGGGGTGTGCAAATATTTGTATCTGTGTCAGAGACAGGGCTCCGTGTGAGTGTGCTGCTTATGGGAACTAGTGCTTGGTGGCACTGGTGTTATCGATATTTGGAGGGGATAATAGCTTGTTGGATTTAAATGCATGTGTCCACAATGGCTTATCTTTAGTTTTTGAGTTGGGGTGAGGTGACTTGTGTCTCCCTGTCACAGGGAGCTCTGACGCTGGCTCGTGGAGTGTGTGTGCCTGGGAGAAATCAGCTGCGACGAACAACCAGCTGAGCGGGAGGCTTGCATGCACTAAGCTAATCAGGAGGTCCGCATTGGCTAGGGGGTGTGCCAGGGGATGCTGCACAGAGCTCAAAAAGCACCTGCGCCACAGTTCGAGGCGAATGCAATGCCACTGACACACAGACGGGAGCTGTGTGTTTGTTGACATCAAGAAGGGAGTGTCCGCTCGGCAGGAGCTACTACTACTACTACGGAACACAAGTAGGCCAGCTCGGGATGTGGATCCCAAAACAGTATAGAGAGGGTTACCATAGAGTTGTAGGTTTCTGGAGCAGGGACATTCCTGTTAGTGGCACTAGCTCTCGTCATTTTGTGTGGCAAACTCTAGTGTCATCACTTGTGTTGAAAATTAAATCTGTGCGCCTGAGCAGCGTATCAACACCAATGCTCTGTGTCTGTGTCAGTATTTTCCAGACTACCCACACCATAGCACATCACCCTGTTACACTCCCACAGACCAAGTTCATTTCATTGCCATCTTAGCTTGTGAACTTTAGCTCCATAATGAAAAGCTTTTGCTTTGATTATTATTATTATTATTATTATTATTATTATTATTATTATTATTATTATTATTAAGGGTAAGAAACAGCAGGTGCTCTCTTAACAGAGAGTCAAATTATTCTGAAGGGAAAAGATGAGCGTTGATTTACTGATAATTTAAGGTATCGCATCTTAGTGAATAATGAAAGAATCCAAAGAAGCTGGCTTACATACTAAAAATATGTTTCAAGAAAGGGAAAACAATTGATCAGACAGAAATGTGTCTTATTGAAGCTGAAAGAAAGTACTGGCGTCATGTTTTGACACGTCTGAATTCAATTGTGCAGTCACTTGCAGAAAGAAACCTTGCTTTCCGTGGTTCTTTAGATAACTTATACATGCCAAGCAACAGAAACTTCTTGAAAGAAGTTGAATTGCTAAGTTTGACCCAGTAATGCAGCAACATATAGGACGTGTTAAAAGGGGTAAGTCCCATACTCATATTTAGGGAAAGACATTCAGAATGAACTGATTGAAGAAGTTAGAAACAAACTGCTTCAAAAAACAGTGACACAAGGGAAAGAGTCAAAATACTATTTACCATTTCCTGGGGTTCCTGATAGAGTATCAAACAACTGGTCTCAGTTTGTCCAGTGCAATTTTAGAAGCTTGACGAGCTCAATATTCCATTCGATGACTGCAGAGGCCAGTCCTATGATAATGGTGCAAACGTGTAAGGCAAAACGGCAAGGTGTTCAAGCTCGACTGCTGCTGCTGCAAAAAATACTTGAGCTCTTTATGTTCCTTGTGGCTCACACACTGACTTTGGTTACTGCAGATGCTGCAAAATCATCACGTGATGCAGCCAGTTTCTTTGGATACCTTCAGAAACTGCTGCCACACAGTGATGGGATGTTTTGTGCCATCATGTTAATGTGAAGTTGAAATTCTGGAGCGAAACAAGATGGGACAGCAGTGTTTTTCATGCGTTTGATCCATGTTTATTGTGCCTGAAAAACATAAGCCAAGTTAGTAGAAACAACTGGGGCAACCTTGGCCCCCATCGGTTTTACAGTTGTGCCTATTTGCTTTGTGCTGGGCAAGGTTTCCCCAATGGTTTCTTGAAACTTTTTGATATCTCTACTTTAAATGACTGGGCACTTTTAAGAAAATAAGAATATAAGAACGTTTACAAACGAGAGGAGGCCATTCGGCCCATCTTGCTCGTTTGGTTGTTAGTAGCTTATTGATCCCAGAATCTCATCAAGCAGCTTCTTGAAGGATCCCAGGGTGTCGGCTTCAACAACATTACTGGGGAGTTGGTTCCAGACCCTCACAATTCTCTGTGTAAAAAAGTGCCTCCTATTTTCTGTTCTGAATGCCACTTTACCTAATCTCCATTTGTGACCCCTGGTTTCTTTTTTCAGGTCAAAAAAGTCCCCTGGGGGGCTCCCGAGTGGCGCATCCAGTAAAAGCACTCGCTAGAGTGCAGGATGCGCTCTATAGCCTGGACGTCGCGAGTTCGAGTCCAGGCTATTCCACAGCCGACCGTGGACGGGAGCTTCCAGGGGGCGGCGCTCAATTGGCCGAGCGTCGCCCGGGGGGAGGGAGGGTTAGGTCGGCCAGGGTGTCCTCGGCTCACCGCGCACCAGCGACCCCTGTAGTCTGGCCAGGTGCCTGCGGGCTTGCCTGTAAGCTGCCCAGAGCTGCGTTGTCCTCGACGCTGTAGCTCTGAGGCGGCTGCACGGTGAGTCTGCAGCGTGTAAAGAAGCGGGCGGCTGACGGCACACGCTTCGGAAGACAGCGTGTGTTCATCTTCCACACTTCTGATTTACCTCTCTAACTACATGATATAAACCCTGTATATATTTTGTTTCACCTCATTCACAAACATTTTCAATATCACCAAGCAGATGTGATAAAAAGATCTTGCAGACTTATCAAACAAGCGAGAACACTGCTTAGTCAGCCGACTCCTCCCTAATCGCCTCCTGCTTTAGTGCAGGAAATACTGGTACATTTACCTTCTAATACGTTATTTGGGAAAGGGTTACAGACGAGTACACAGAACACATTTTTGGTGATTCAAATTCAGACCCGAAAATTTTTTTTTTGACCCGCACCCGAACCTCAAACTGCGACCTGAACCCGACCTGCTTTTGCACATCACCCGCGGGCCCCGCGGCTACCCGACCCAATGCAGGACTGTAGCACACACTGTACACATACTGGGGTTTTGATCAAATGGTATTTCCAGATTGTCCCGTTATTACACTGTGACAGCTGCATAAAGTAAATCAAATAATATTGTGCATTATTTTCAGAGCATTGATATAATCTGTATAGACTGTATACGTACTGTATTCACTTGTACAAACTCTAAACACACACTGTAGGTACACACTGTATACGCACACACTGTACACACCTCTTTTATCATGTAGTAAACGACAATCGCTGCCCAGATGTCAGTGAGTGAGCAGTTCTCGTCCTTGAATGCTTTCTCCAGTCTCTCCACCATGGCGTCCCAGCTGAACGTGCCCTCTGTGAGTCTGTGGCTAATCTTCTCCTCAGCCGCGGGCAGGTTGTGGGACCACCGGGGGTCCTGATACAGTGAGGACATACACCTACACACAGCAGCCAAACACATTCACTGATTCTTATGTTTCTTTCTCTCGCTCTTATCCTTTCTTTGTTAAGGTATTGGAAGTAAGTGTGTGTCTGTATTGTGTGTATGTTCACAATAGTAACAGGTTGTGTGTTCAATAATAGAAAAGCAGCAGTTATAAAACAGAACATTTAGTTTAAACCAGGGATTCGAACCAGATTTTTTTTTCTGTTCCGGTACAGTACCGGTTTGCAAAAGTCTGAACGCCCGATTTTTCAGGCCCGGATTAACCTATTCTGAGGCCCTGTGCACTACCATAAATGGGGCCCTGTGCCCAGGGTTGCCTGATCTGTATGACGTTTGTAGCCAAAAGCTCAACCAAAATCTGTGAAATATAGCTAAAAGCTGATTAAAAAGTAGCCCAAAAGTAGCCCTTTTATTTTTTTTTTACCACACTTTACACAATATTAACCCAAATTAATTAATTTGCCTTAAACTGTACTAATTTAGGACATACAAGTATTTTAAATGAATAGTAATAAAATAATCAAATTAAATAGATATATAAATAACAATTTTAAAAAGACCAATGCTTACTTTACATTCTTGGTGAGATTTAAGAAGACGCTGACTGACTGGAAGCTGGCTGGCTGGCTGACTAGAAGCTGGCTGGCTGGCTGGCTGGCTGGCTCACTGGAAGCTGGCTGGCTGGCTGACTGGAAGCTGGCTGGCTGGCTGACTGACTGGCTCACTGGAAGCTGGCTGGCTGGCTGGCTCACTGGAAGCTGGCTGGCTGACTGGAAGCTGGCTGGCTGGCTCACTGGAAGCTGGCTGGCTGACTGTTTACTAAAGGGGATATCCACTTGTTTTTTTGTGTGTGTTATAAAGGAACATGTAACACACACATACAGTGGCACTGGAACCATTTGGGGGTGCTGAAAGCCATTGAACAAAACTGTAACCCCTGTATATGATGGAAACCATGCAATGCCAGTACCTCTAGTTCCAGCGCCCCTGCACACACACACACAAAACAAGTGGACGTTCCCTTTAAGTGCCATGTACCTGCTGAGACAAACCTTGTATACCATTTACTTGTTTATTTTATACTGCCTACAGTGTAAAATATCTTGCATCCTGCCTGGACCAGGACAAAAACTGAATAAATACTAATGATAATGATAGCGATAATGATAATTAATGATATACATTTTATACAACAAATTCAAATTAGAAAACGATTCAGTACTGTCAGCCAATCGGTTTCCAGCATTAGCGTCACGAGCAGTATATGCCCGTTGGAATATCTCAGCACAAAATCAATCTGCGTGTAAACCGTTTTTAAGAGTAGGGGGGTTGAAAAGCTAAAGAGAAAAATAAAACAAAAAACTATTTTGTGAATAAAAACACATTGTTTTTCTCTTTAAATGTGCTTCATCCTTGTTTTTTAATTAAAAAAATGTTCTGGACTATTTTTTTAGAATGTCGTTACTCTGCGGAAGGGTCCCCAACGAATCAATGCAAGCTCAAGGTAAATCAAGGTGAAAATGTTCCCAGGTCAGTGTCGTTTACCGATTAACTAAAGAATACGCTCAGTTTAGGCATTTTTCTGAGCAGCTCTTTGCCCCGCTGTTGCTTTTCTTTCATTCATTTTCTTTTGGCAGAACCGCTTTCGTATTTTCGAGCAGCAGACAATGTAAAATAAAATATAGATTTAAGTTTGCGCAGTGACTTCCGCATAGCAACAGATAGCCGCTCAAAACAAACCATTGTCATGCTGTATAACATACGAGCGATGGACATGGCTAATTTTGTTGACAACCTACGTGACCAAAAAAATAATAGATACAAACTAAAATTAGGTGTTGTAAGTTTAAAGCAATGCCCATACAACCCGTTGGCCGATTTCTGGGTCATAGTAATAATAATAATAGCTAGGCCTTAACCCAAAAAAATCTAATGTCTTCATTTTATGAAATCTTACAATATTAGTTAGTCACACAGTAAACTAATCATACATCTATATATATGATGGGTTAATTTTACTGGAGCAACGTGGGCAAAGCACACTGCCTTGCTCAAGGGTACAGCAGCAGTGTCCCACAGGGATTGTTAGGGTTCGTTTGTTGTTCAGTTTTTAAGGATGTTGTAGAACGTAATCCTTCATTTTTTTTAATATTGTTTAAGTGTGTACACCATGCAACTGTTGGAACTACATTAAATGTCTCATTATACATTTTTCTATTCCGAACAGGCATTGTGAACTGGAAAATATTCAGTAAGGAATACAAGGAAGAACACTGCACAGAATTTACAATTTCCATGTAATGACATTGTGGGAACTTGTACAAAGACTTTGAATCAGGATATTTTGGAAATGTGAGACGTGGCATTCTAATTAGTTTTGCCAGTGACATGGGATACAGTGGCTTCTTTTCTATGGAGTGTGATGAAATGTAACAAATGTAAATGTGTAATAAAGTTTATTTTCCTAATTCAGTTCAATTGTTTTATTTTTGTTAATAGAATATCTGAAATTGAAATTGCTAGATTGGTTTTCAACAGGTGGACCTCCCAATCCATATCAACAAACTGATTAATAGTGTTAAATCAAATAGTTAGCTGTAGCGAAAGTCTAGAAAGAAATGAATTGGAAGATGTGTTAGTTGAGCACTCCTGGTATTATGCATTCATAGAGTACACGGGATCCTACTTTTGAAAGAATCATTCTAAATTAAAGTGCTCCAGAGTGGCGCATCCAGTAAAGGCGCTCTGCGTGGAGTGCAGCTATGCGCCCCATACCCTCGACATCTCCGGTTCGAGTCCAGGCTATTCCACTGCCGACCGTGGACGGGAGCTCCTAGGGGGAGGCGCACAATGGCCGAGCGCCGCCAGGGGGGGGAAGGCTTAGGTAGGCCAGGGTGTCCTCGGCTCACCGTGCACCAGCGGCCCCTGTGTTCTGACTGGGCGCCTGCGGGCTTGCCTGTAAGCTGCCCAGAGCTGCTTTGTCCTCCGACACTGTAGCTCTGGGTTCAGAGCTGCATTGTCCTCCGATACTGTAGCTATGGGTTCAGAGCTGCGTTGTCCTCCGACATTGTAGCTCTGGGTTCAGAGCTGCGTTGTCCTCCGACACTGTAGCTCTGGGTTCAGAGCTGCGTTGTCCTCCGACACTGTAGCTCTGGGTTCAGAGCTGCGTTGTCCTCCGACACTGTAGCTCTGGGTTCAGAGCTGCGTTGTCCTCCGACACTGTAGCTCTGGGATCAGAGCTGCGTTGTCCTCCGACACTGTAGCTCTGGGTTCAGAGCTGCATTGTCCTCCGACACTGTAGCTCTGGGTTCAGAGCTGCGTTGTCCTCCGACACTGTAGCTCTGGGTTCAGAGCTGTGTTGTCCTCCGACACTGTAGCTCTGGGTTCAGAGCTGTGTTGTCCTCCAACACTCTAGCTCTGGGTTGGCTGCATCATGGTGGGCCTACAGTGTGTAAAAGAAGCGGTCGCCTGACAGCACACGCTTCGGAAGCGTATAGTTTGGCACTGACATTTACCTGTCGTGCACAACTTCAATCCTCATTGGCCAGGGAGTTTCCTTACATTGTTGCTATAATGTCTTCATTGAGGACTGATTTAACATGTTTCTAAGGCTTAAGCACTTGTAAAGTTAACTTATAACTTCTGTCCTCGTTCTGCCTGTGTATTTGAAGGTTTAATGATTGAACGAGTATATTTATGTTGTCTAATTTCAAATAAAGATCCTAAATATTACACATATGCCTATATTGTGTGTATGTAGGCTTTATATATATATATATATATATATATATATATATATATATATATATATATATATATATATAAGAAATATTTACTGTATACATATGCATATTGTTTGGCACGTTTCTTTAAATTAAACAAGTTTTTAAAATAAGAAACATACTTGTAGTGGTCGTTTAGTTGTATAGTATAACAATACATACACTTAACAGAATTTGAAAATATACTTTCAATTCCTTATTTTCTTGATGCTGTACTTCCTAGATTATCATTAGGGCTCTTCATTTCAGAACACAAGGAGTGAGTAAAGTTCAATTGATTCAACTAAGAGAACTATCATTTGCACAACGTTATACAATTTATGCAGAGACATACATATTTAAAATCAGAAAATCGATTTAACTACTCACTTTTTGGCCTCGGTTTGAATTAAAAACAAGGAGTTGCCTTACTGTTAACAATGAAAAAGGAATGATGCGCTTACTGAAGTTGCAGAGAAAAAAACAATCTGTCTTTAAATACTTTGAAATAAATGGACATGACGTGTTCTAATAAAAATGGCGCTTTCAACAGTCTGGGTTGTTCATGAATTGTCACGTGACATTGTTGTACCGCCTTCAGTGATGACGTAATGTAAGCCTCGCCCCTTCCGCCACCCAGCTCCAGCTCCGAGGCTGCAGTTATACAGTCTTGGAGTGTGGGGGAGGTGAGAACATGTAAAGAGCTTTTTTTTTTAATTATTGTATGTTTGAAGGAAAGAGATACAGATAACAGGCTGAAAGAGAACAAAATAAAACTGTTATTTACTGATAAACAAAACCTTGTGTATTGTTTTTATTCCAGAAAGTAATTAATTAATTTTGTTTCTGCTTTTGTTTCTGTTCCTTTTTTCATTTTTTTTTTCGTTCTGGTTTGAATCCCTGGTTTAAACGCTACCTACCCTTAGTGGAGCAATGATACGAGTTAAAAACCAAGCAGCATATAAACAAAATGTGTGTGTGCGCATGTGTCTACATCTGCGTGTTTGTATGTCAGTGTGTGCGCTCTCATGTGCGTGTGTGTCTGCATCTGCATGTTTATATGTCAGTGTGTGTGTGCATCTGCGTGTTTGTATGTTTGTATGCCAGTGTGTGTGCATGTGCATCTGCATGTTTGTATGTCAGTGTGTGTGTGTGTGCATATGCGTGTGTGTCTGCATCTGCATGTTTGTATGTCAGTGTTTGTGCATCTGAGTGTTTGTATGTCAGTGTGCGTGTGCGCGCATGTGCGTGTGTGTCTGCATCTGTGTGTTTCCATGTCAGTGAGTGTGTGCATGTGCATCTGCGTGTTTGTATGTCAGTGTGTGTGCATGTGTGTCTGCATCTGTGTGTGCGTGCATGTGCGTGTGTCTGCATCTGCGTGTTTTTATGCGAGTGTGCATGTGTGCATGTGCCTGCATGTTTGTATGTCAGTGTGTGCCTGTGTGTGTTCATGCGAGTGTGTGCCTGTATGTGTGTCTGTGTTTGTGTCTCTTCCTCACCAGGTTGACCCAGACACTCCACACAGATAGAGAGCGCAGTTTAGCAGTCCCTCCTCTCCCAGCTGCACCAGGGTCCCCAGCAGCCCCAGCATGGCTCTCAAACCTCCCCCAGAGCCCAAGATCGCAATGTGAGGAACATGATCCTGAGAGAGAGAGAGAGAGAGAGAAAGAGTTTCTTTTTTATACATATATATATATGTGTTCATGTGTAAATAATATGGATTGGTTAAGAAATTGGCCCAATTTCACAGTATTTTATTATAACGATTTTATGTATTCATATATGTAACATACATTGCCTTCTATATGTGTTTTTTATACTCAAATATATATATATATATATATATATATATATATATATATATATATATATATATATATACTTTAAATATATATATTTATATAATCTACATGTGTTATTATACTTTAAATATGTTTTTATACTCTGAATTTGTTTTTTATACTTTAAAATATATTTTCATACTCAATGTGTTTTTTATACTTCAAATATATAATTTTATAATGTGTGTTTTTATACTCTAAATATATATTTATACTTCAAATGTATATATTTCCAGTTCTCAAAAAGATTTTGAAAGTTTTTTTTTCCCAAAAATGTGTCAGGCTGACACAGGAGCCCAGTTTTTTCACATTTGACTTGTACTGTCCCTGGGATGATACCTGTCAGATTTGGAGTTGATTGGTTACACAGTATTCGACCAGGAGCAATTTGGGAATAAAAATAAAAATAATAATCCTACATTAAATTATAGGCTTCCACCCTTGCTTGGAAACCTAATAATAATAACAAAAAATAAACTTTCTACTAATTTTGGGTATTGTTTATTTGAATCCTATTAGTGCAGTATTTTTTGTGTTTAGCTGCGCGTGGATAACCCAAACACTAAACTAACTTTCGGCTAATCCGTGTTCACTAAACCAGGCTCTGTTCGGTCCCAGTCTGCACGGATTAACGGGTGGCTACTGTAGTTTCTCCATTTTCAGGTCTTGAGAGTATTAATATTTTTTGTTGGATTGTTAAAACAACACGCTTTCTTTTGGTAACCACTGCAGACAAGCTGTTTTATGTTACTCTACAGACATGTGTGATTGTAGAGTGGACAGTATTGTACAGTGTAGCAGGGTTTCCAGTTTCCGGTACCAGGGAAGGGTAGGCAGTTAATCAGTCGGGTCGGATAAGTGACGGGTGGATATGCGACGGATCACTGTATATTGAAAATAGATGTTCTTTGCAGGCAGGCAAAGCAGAGGGACAAAATATACCAAAAGGGTTACATAACGAAAACACAATACATAACAGAACAGAACACACACCAGCTCACAGCAAAAACCCTGTTGTCTCAGCCATTCCAGAATGTGTGATTTCCTCTCCTGGACTTTGGCCTCTTCTCCATCATTGAGAGAGGGAGACACACGGATCCAGTCACTGCAGGAGAAGCAAACACACAGATACACATTAAATGGACATCTATCTGTCCATCCCTATCTTACCATCAGATCCGGGACAAAATGGGGAAATATAGACAACATGCCACACATTTAATAATACAAAATAAAAATAAACAAACAAAAACCTAGCTCTTTCGAGCACCAACTAAACACAGGAACAGTCTAGCCCGGGACAGCTAAGCTGTTTGCCCGATATAAAACAAAAACACACAGTTTTTAACAAATAACAAAACAACTATACACATTACCTTTGATGCAATTGCACACACTACCAGTTGGGCTTCTTCACACAGCTGCCCTGAAGAGACTACCTACTCTCTTTTAATACCCTGCACCTGGCTCTAATTTACAATGGTAGCCAGGTGCAGGGGATAATTAACCAATAAATAAACAATTAACACACATTTATTTTTTTCAGGGAGGTTATCATTGTGAATAAATAGGTCTGTTAATCTTTAATCTTATTGCAGACATATTTATGAGCTCTGTTCATTTTTTTTAAAAATTTTGGATTAATTTTGTTCTGGATGCAGTTGCGCTAAATTGAATGTTATCCTACTTGAACCTAACCCAAACTTGAACCCTTACCTTTATCCTAACCCTAGCCACAACCCTTACCCTATCCTTAACCCAAACCATAACCATAACCATAACCTTCAATCTGAAACCTCTGCCTTAAGGGCAGATCTGCCCCCAGAACAAAATGAATCTAAAAAAAATGAATTGTGCTATTTATGAACTTGCTTAACATGTGAAAGCTATTAATCTATTAATCACAATATACATATACATTTTGTCTATTTGATTTTAATAAATAGTTTTAATCATTTTGTGTTCATTTTTTATATGATATATACTTATTGTGGGATTTTGTCAAATTTTTGGATCCTGTGGGATTTTGTCTTGGTACCATCTATTTCTATCTTTTCATCTCTATCTGTCTCTATTTTAAATCCAACAGGGGAGGACCAGGCAACATCAGAAGAACAAAACTTTGTTCAACACTTTTTTTTTATTTTTTATTTAGTAGTCACCAATTAGTTTATTATTTTCTCCCCAATTTAGTAGTTATTTTGTTAGCTCAGCTCATCGCTACCACCCCTGCACTGACTCGGGAGGGGTGAAGACTAACACACGCTGTCCTCCGAAGTGTGTGCCATCAGCTGACCGATTTTTTACACACTGCAGACTCACCATGCAGCCACCCAGAGCTACAGCGTCAGAGGACAACGCACCTCACAGGCAAACCCGCAGGCGCCCGGCCAGACTACAGGGTTTGCTGGTGGGCGGTGAGCCGAGGACACCCAGGCCAACCTAACCCTCCCTCTGGGCAGCGCTTGGCCAATTGAGCGCCACACCCTGGGAGCTCCCATCCTCGGTCGGCAAAGGAATAGCCTGGACTCGAACCGGCAACATCCAGACTATAGGGAACACTGTATTCTTTTACCACCCTTGTGTTATATCAAGTTGTATTATCTTGAATAGGCTTATTGATATTGTACTAATATTGTAAATATAAGTAAAAAAATATAACATTCATAAACATAACATAAGTCATAAATATAACAGACTGTACCTCTGGGAAGTTTGCTGGTCACTGTTCTTGCTTGACATCTGTAACATCTGTAACGACAGAGGTGTTATAATGAAGACTTTTTATATTGACTCATTTAAGGACCAATTACTTGTTAAACAGTTTGTAACAAACTTACCTAGTATAAAATAACTAAACACCTAGGTCATATGTGTATACTGACACCAAACATAAAACATCAAATACTGCGGCCCCAGCAAGTAAATCAGTACAGCATAAAACAAGGATTTCACGAGAACCAAGAGAGTAAACTAACAGGATCTGTTTATTATATACTACTATTAGCAAATAAAGCATTAATGACATGTGTGTACATGGAGAAATCAGTGTAGTAGGACTTAAACAGTATCAGAAAACTTTCAAGTACAAGCCACCCTTTCAATGTTAAATAAACCAACCATTGCAGCTGGTAGAAAAAGAGAAATGTATATATCATGTGTTTTAATAGCTACATACATAATACCATTTAGAAGGATCATTAATTGCAAACCATTACTACAGAACACTGGTTAATATATTTAAGAAGATATGCCTCTAAATAATTAGACTGCTTATTCAAAAATATACACAGCTGCACATTACATGTATACAGAAATAGTTGCACATCAATGTCTCAGTCCCGGTCTTATAGCAAAAAGTACAAAAAAAACCCCAAAAACAAATGTCCAATACAGTTCCCAAAAAATAACAAAGAGATCCAATAAAACAATAAAAAATGCTCTTCAAACAAAAAAAAACGCTCTTCAAACAAAATATTTGTAATCCAATATCCAGCAATCCAGCAGAAAAAAAAAGCATTGATCTCACCCGGTTATAGTGAATCCGATGTGTAGCTCCTTCAGTTCATATCCCGCTGGAAATCTCATAAGTTTGAAACTTCTTGGTGCGTAACAATTTAACAGTGTTACAAAGTAGTAAAATAAATAAATCAAACTGACGGGTTATTAAAACTGTACGTGAAACTTTTCAAAAGCAAAAGAGCTGCGTGTTAACATAACTGCATGTTTGTAAGAACATAAGAACATAAGAAAGTTTACAAATGAGAGGAGGCCATTCAGCCCATCTTGCTCCTTTGGTTGTTAGTAGCTTATTGATCCCAGAATCTCATCAAGCAGCTTCTTGAAGGATCCCAGGGTGTTAGCTTCAACAACATTACTGGGGAGTTGGTTCCAGACCCTCACAATTCTCTGTGTAAAAAAGTGCCTCCTATTTTCTGTTCTGAATGCCCCTTTATCTAATCTTCATTTGTGACCCCTGGTCCTTGTTTCTTTTTTCAGGTCGAAAAAGTCCCCTGGGTCGACATTGTCTATACCTTTTAGAATTTTGAATGCTTGAATCAGATCACCGCGTAGTCTTCTTTGTTCAAGACTGAATAGATTCAATTCTTTTAGCCTGTCTTCATACGACATACCTTTTAAACCCGGGATAATTCTGGTCGCTCTTCTTTGCACTCTTTCTAGAGCAGCAATATCCTTTTTGTAACAAGGTGACCAGAACTGAACACAATATTCTAGATATGGTCTTACTAATGCATTGTAAAGTTTTAACATTACTTCCCTTGATTTAAATTCAACACTTCTCACAATATATCCAAGCATCTTGTTGGCCTTTTTTATAGCTTCCCCACATTGTCTAGATGAAGACATTTCTGAGTTAACATAAACTCCTAGGTCTTTTTCATAGATTCCTTCTTCAATTTCAGTATCTCCCATATGATATTTATAATGTACATTTTTATTGCCTGCGTGCAGTACCTTACACCTTTCTCTATTAAAAGTCATTTGCCATGTGTCTGCCCAGTTCTGAATGCTGTCTAGATAATTTTGAATGCCCTTTGCTGCTGCAACAGTGTTTGCCACTCCTCCTATTTTTGTGTCGTCTGCAAATTTAACAAGTTTGCTTACTATACCAGAATCTAAATCATTAATGTAGATTAGGAATAGCAGAGGACCTAATACTGATCCCTGTGGTACACCATTGGTTACCTCGCTCCATTTTGAGGTTTCTCCTCTAATCAGTACCTTCTGTTTTCTACATGTTAACCACTTCCTAATCAATGTGCATGCATTTCCTTGAATCCCTACTGCATTCAGTTTGAGAATTAATCTTTTATGCGGGACTTTGGAAATCTAAATAAACCATGTTGTATGCTTTGCAATTATCCATTGTCGATGTTGTATACAAACTGTCATAGCACTGAAGATGCCCTTGATGCATACCCAGCACTTCGGCTGCCAAGCATAGTGAGTTTCAATTAACAAATTATAAAAAGCTTAAGGAGAACCTTAACATTAATTAATAAAAAGTAATACATTGGAGGAAATGGAATGTATAACATATTCTTATTTGAGGCACGGGACCGACCTAAGAATTGTCACAACTTATAGTTATACATATTAAATAGATTTTCAAACTTAAATAGAGTCTCTTTCAAACAGATTTTAAAGTAAATACCACTGAGACTATATCAGATATTTCAGACTTTGTCAGCGGTTTCGAGTGCACATGACATGGATTTTGACAGAATTCTGTGTGGTTTTGGGATGGTTGCAGACAAGATCATGAAATAAATGAAAAACCAAATAGGAAAAGATCTGCATTTATATGAAGAGGCTTATGAAAAGCAATCAGATGACACACGCAGAGGTATTACAGTATGATTGCATTACATAAATACACCAGTCACAATGTGTTATTTTAAAAAGTGCACCTTATATTTGTTTTAATTGTCATGTGTCTTTATATCAGGTTTTAAGGTAACAATTGACATAATGCTTCTGCCTTACCTATTCAAAGAAGATTCTGATTTTGTTTATGTTATTGACAAGGTACATTTCTGTACTTATTTAAATGTTATTAAAAAATCTGTGTTCATCTGAAATACATGTATAATGTATGCAGAAAAACTTGTCTCTTTTGATAAGTTATATATTTTTAAAAACAGAAAGAAATGGCAATTATAAATCCACATTTTCCATGTCCAGTACCGAGCATCAAGGGCAACCCGTTTCAGATAAACAGTGAGGTCAAACTGTTAATGGATGGACAAGAAATTCCGGCTGAGGAACCGGACGACATCACAGTGGGCTTTGGCCTCCCTTTAGCTGTGTATTTTATTTTGAATGTGGAACATGCACATGGTGCAGGAAACACGTTGTTATTTATACAGAGGCTCATTGTGGGTATAGGGGAAGATAGTAGGGTTCCACCCACAGTTGTTAAAAATATGCAAAGATAATTTATGTAGGTAATTTCAGGGTGAGGGAGAAGGAGCACATTTATGTATAGGATTTTGTTTTCTTTTCATCAAATGCTTTTCAGTGCTTTAGTTTGTACTGTCTCAAATATGATGAAATAGTCATTTAATGAATCCTAATTTAATATAAAATGTAATTGACCATTTTCTTTCTGTTTACAGTTTGCTAGTGGTACAGTTTTACTGTTTGTTACTGAGGATCGTTTTGAATGTAATACACTTATGTGTTCATTTATATAAACTTTAAATAATATACTAATTTATGTATTAATTATTACATTGATAATTGTCTTATTTTAACATTTAATTGTTTTAATAGTTATATAGTTTTTATTCATGGGTTAATTTTTTTAATTGTTTTTTGCCTGTGTAAACATTTAAATTCAACTTTATTGCCGTCATTCCAGCCTGTGTTTATAATCTGTTATACTCTAAAGGGTTATATGGTAAACATGTTCATAGTTTTTGATTATATGTTTAGCTTTTATACACCTGATTGTATCTACACAAAGGTATTTATCTTTTTAGAAATCCCATTGTTTGTACATTTTAAGTGGTTTTGCAGAGTGTTGCTATAGGTCAGTGGTTCTCAAGCCTGGTCCTGGGGACCCACTGTCCTTCTGGTTTTTGTTCCAACTGAGCTCTCAATAGCTCTCAGTTACTTAATTGAACTAATAATTAGCTTAATTTGACTTTTTTTTAAATTGTTTAGCTTACAAAAAGTTGGAGAATTCAAGTTCCTTATATAATTGTATATTTAACTTGGAACCTCCAGCTGTTTAAAATAATTAAAAAGCTCTGATTAGGCAAATTATAGTTCCATTAAGGGTTCAATTAAGTAATTTAGAGCTTGGCTGGAACAAAAAGCAGCAGGACAGGGGGTCCCCAGGACCAGGACCAGGATTGAGAACCACTGCTATTGTGTATAGGTGAAGTTAACTTGAACAATCAATCACAATCAAAATACAAAAAGGGGATCAAATTAAACTGTTCAGGTAACATTAGAAACCAAACAGTGTGATTTTACCAGCAATAAAACATGACATTATAAACATGGAATCTGTGCTGGACACTTTGTGTTTGTGATCAATGTGCTTATTTCAAACTAGAACTAAACCATATACACCAGGGGTCTCCAATCCTGGTCCTGGAAAGCAGCTGCCCCTCCTGGTTTTTGTTCCAATTGTACCCTAAATTACTTAATTGGACCAATTAAGTGATACATATATTATTGGTCCAATTAAGTATTTTAGGGTACAATTGGAACAAGAACCAGGAGGGGCAGCTGCTTTCCAGGACCAGGATTGGAGACCCCTGATATACACAGTTCTATAAATGGTTCTAAAATGAACCCATGGGTTCAGAAAGGAACCTTTATTATAAGGTTCTTCAAGGAACCCCATCAACAAGGTTCTTTGAAGCACTTTAAAAGGTTCCCCCACAGTGGCAACGCCACAAACCCTTAAAGGTTCTTATTGGAACTATTTCTAAGAGTGTAGTTTGAATTGATAGAGAAAAGCTTCCATGTTTGCAATTATTGCTGAGGAGTTTCAGTATATATTTGTAGTGCTGGCAAAAATAAAGACAATTGTATTATACTTTTCATTTCATCGGGTAACCTATGCCGATTTTTCTTTTGTTTTCTTAACAAGGAAATGAGTAAAGTCTGGGCTATGCAGGAAGCCCATTGTGAATTTGATTAGCAACTCCTGTGCTCATGTGTTTTAGCCTTTATAATCTCTGCAGGCAGCAGTTTGTGGGAGATAGAGAGCGAGAGTCTGACCCCTGAGGAGGAAGCACTTTTGGAGTTTGATAGGCTTCTGATCTAAGTACGAATAAATCTATGTGGTTCTGGTGAGAAGCTAGGAGTCTTGTTTCTTTGGTCAATGCTTAGAATGAACCACTGTGCATAGAAGGCACAGTTTAGAATGAACCGCTGTGCATAGAAGGCACAGTTTAGAATGAACCGCTGTGCATAGAAGACACAGTTTAGAATGAACCGCTGTGCATAGAAGACACAGTTTAGAATGAACCACTGTGCATAGAAGGCACAGTTTAGAAAGAACCGCTGTGCATAGAAGACACAGTTTAGAATGAACCGCTGTGCATAGAAGACACAGTTTAGAATGAACCGCTGTGCATAGAAGGCGCAGTTTAGAAGGAACCGCTGTGCATAGAAGACACAGTTTAGAATGAACCGCTGTGCATAGAAGACACAGTTTAGAATGAACCGCTGTGCATAGAAGACACAGTTTAGAATGAACCGCTGTGCATAGAAGACACAGTTTAGAATGAACCGCTGTGCATAGAAGGCACAGTTTAGAATGAACCACTGTGCATAGAAGACACAGTTTAGAATGAACCGCTGTGCATAGAAGACACAGTTTAGAATGAACCGCTGTGCATAGAAGACACAGTTTAGAATGAACCACTGTGCATAGAAGGCACAGTTTAGAATGAACCGCTGTGCATAGAAGGCAGTTTAGAATGAACCGCTGTGCATAGAAGACACAGTTTAGAATGAACCGCTGTGCATAGAAGACACAGTTTAGAATGAACCGCTGTGCATAGAAGACACAGTTTAGAATGAACCACTGTGCATAGAAGGCACAGTTTAGAAAGAATCGCTGTGCATAGAAGGCACAGTTTAGAATGAACCGCTGTGCATAGAAGGCACAGTTTAAGTCTGCTTTATTTTTTTGCCAGATAATTTCTGTCTGGTGCTTGGAATCAGATTCTGGCCAAATCCATTTGTTAAGTATTTATTGTAGATTATAACGAGCTCTATGCCTCCTTCTCTTGGCGGTATTTTTTGTTTTGTTTTAAACTGATTTGAGACTGATTTAAACTTTCTGTATATTTACATGTTTAAACATTCCCACATCCCTTCTCTTCAAAGCCACACAGCCACTTCTAGTTAGAAAAGTTGTAGGATAAATCAATAAAAATGTTCAAAGGGCAATGTCACAGATGGTAGCTGACATTGGACTGCCATTATGTGCATTTTATTATTATTATTATTATTATTATTATTATTATTATTATTATTATTATACTTAACTTGCATTACAAAAACGGGGAGCTGTCTTCAGCACCACAAGTGATTATTATTGTTTTTGCCTGGAAGCATAAAGATTTATTTAGGAAACCAGCCATAATGATCATTCCAGTTTGTATGTAATGCTTGGGGAGGGACTAACACATTGATGCATGATTTATGACGATCTCAGAGCAGTTTTAGTGCCCGTCCGCGCACTTTTGTTTCTGTCTGGCTTTTACCCAGTCCCGAAAAAAGGTAGGTAGGCTTCTTTAGTACGGTTTAAATTGGTACTTCTCTCAGATTGCCCATCCCTGTGCAAATGGAGATGTAGTCTGTTTAAAACATGGTACTATTATGAATAGTTTAGCTACACATCCACTTGACAGAAAATCAATTTAAAAAAATGGTGTTTGTTTTAATTACGTAGATTGAGAACTGTTTAAATATTATTTCTTGTCATTTTTATTTTAAATAGTTTGTTCCTCCAGAGCTGTAGTAGGGTGGGCAAACATCTTTTTTTTAGATTTCAACAAACAAAACGCCAAATAGGTTATTATTAATAGTTTTTACGTAACTTAAACATATCCGAAATAAAAATAACAATAAAAAAAAAAAATAATGAAAACGTTTAAAAATGCTTTTTTCTGCACCAAATTCAACTATAGTTCCTATCCGGTAGCCATCTTGGATTTAAGTTTTGCACGCTACTGACTTTAGCTTTTAGAATTAAACAAATACAATAAAATAAAAGATTTGTCAACAAAATATTAAAACTTTTTATTGGAAAAATTAATTCCAAGCTAGATTGTGATTTTAAATTGAAAGATCTTTTTTATTATTATTATGCCAGAGCCTACCCCTAAAAACACATCTGTCACTCTGCCATGACTGTCAGGGGGCCGTGGCACCGAGACAGACACTGTACTGCAAAAAAATGCATAGGCGTCTGTGGCAGTGTGGGGCACTGATTTGTGTGTCATATGTTGTGTTGCGTGTGGTGTGTTAATGTTGGTGTATAGGTGTTGGTGCACGGGATATAAATGGGTCTGTGTAGCACGAGTGATTTAAAATATATAGTTGTATTTAGGCACGGGGATTGCATAATCACTTCACATGCAATTAAAGGCCCAGACCAAATCAAAACTTTGCCAACCCGCTAATCGCACTTAACAAAGCTGTATTTAATAGCTTTTCTTTTTTTTGTAGGTATCTTATTTCTTCTACTCATAAAAAGAAAACTCTATTAAATACAGTTTTGTTAAGTGCGATTAGCGGGTTGTCAAAGTTTTGATTTGGTCCCAGCCAAAGTATGTAATAGTATGTGAGCACGGGATTGCACAAATTAGTTCACATGCTGAGATTCAAGTGAATAATTAATTAGTAATTGAATCCCAGCACAACAGTATATATATATATATATATATATATATATATATATATATATATATATATATATATAGATAGATAGATAGATATAGATGCACGTTTGACTCACTTGTGGTTGCGTGTTCGGTGAGTGGAGAGGAAAAATAAAAATAAAATAAATAAATAAATAACAATTTCTATGACAACTTGTCAGTACAACTTGTCAGTCTGCTCGTCCACTGTTTTGTCTGTCTGTTCGTTTGACCATTGCACCTTTTATTTTGAGTTTTGTTTAAACATTTTATTTTACAATAAAGCACTGAGCGCCGCAGCGTCTGAGTTTCGCCCGCAGTTGCTGTGTGTCTTGCATTCATTTCCTGGCCTGACCTCACCCCTACAGCCAGATAAGAGCAATTATAAAAGTACGATAAGATCACATTCCCCCCCCCCCCCCCCCCCCAATAACTTTATATTTTAACAGTTCCCCCACGCCCCGATTTCGTGTAAATTGCGTATTTTTTTCTTAACCACAAAAAAAGTCCGATTTAGCTAAATACAGACGCAGATCACAAATTCAACATTTAAAATCAGTCTAGAAATCTTTTTTTTCCACTTCGAGTGAACATTTTGACATGTTAAACCAGTGAATTTAAATATTTTGTTTACATTTGGCAAGTCAACATTTAGCTAACATTTCTAACAAATAAATCCGTGAAAAAATACATGTAACTTAACTCTTTTTTGTTTGTTTGTTTTGTTTAAACTTGGCGATTCAACAGTTACCTGACAGATACATCTGATAAACATTATCGTTCAGCAATTAAATCTTAGGTTTTCACAAAATACAGTACGAACATCGGGAGCGAAGCGAACGACAGGAATACAGCACGGGTACAGAAAAAATTTAGCTAATCATGAAAAGAAAAGACTGTCTCCTTTTGTGGAGACGAAATAAAATAAATAAAACACAGAAGAGCATGGGAACACCACACACTAAAAAAAGGAAACAGTTTAGGGAATACCACCGGCTTGTGAAAGAGCTAATTTGATTATTATTATTGGTCAACATTATTAAAACAAAGCAGTATAATTTTACAGAAAAACGAAACCAGTGTGTGGCGCTCCCCGTCACTGACTAAAATGATGATGAAATAAAGAGAGATAGACATACCATCAAATCAATTTCCAATTGTTCTGCTATTTCTTGACCTTTTTATTGTCTTTATAACCACAGACACTGGCATCATAAAGAACATTATATTTTTAGTCTTTAATAATTAAATTCTCATTGATGTAGTTTTTTTAATTATTATTATTATTATTATTATTATTATTATTATTATTATTATTATTATTATTATATTTCTGTGGTAACTTCTGCGTGAGCGAGACACTGACAGTCTGAGAGCCGCTACCTTTGCCCTTATTTCTGATTGGTCCATTGCGACGCGAACCGCGCGTAGCAAAATACAAATAAAACAAATGTATTTCTATATTTGCTCGCTTCATTCACGCCACTCGCTTTGCTTGTGTTGTGCATTACTCCATTTAAATCAATAGTTTTAATTATTTTTGATTGGCAGGCTCGCGTCCGGTGTGCATAGCTCTTAACATGCAAGCCCATGCCCATTGACGTGTTTGATTTGGCATTGTATGTTGCAGAACTGCGCTTACACTCTGACTTTTAATACCGTGTTTGTTAACATTTATGTATTTAGCTAAATCTCAGAAAAAATACGCGATTTACATTAATACAGGACATTTTTATTACACTTATCGGCACTGTTCACTGCAGTTTCACTGATACACTTGCCACTTCAAACAATTTCTCCGGTTCTACAACTTAGTCCTACCTAGAGTAATCGTCAACGGCTCATTTGAAATGTAAGAGTTTGGCCTAATTAGCAGTCATTTATGTATTTATTTATGTAAAATGTTTGTTTTTTTTTTTTAACAGAACTGCCTCTTTAGTCGCGCCCCCCCCCCCCTCAGTGACACTGCACGCCCCCCCAGGGGTGCGCGGCCCGAAGTTTGCGCACCACTGTTCTAACACTCACAGCAGCAGCACTTGCTGTTGTCATTGACGGTGTTTACATGCAAGTTTTAATCGCGCTACTATAGTGCATTCATGACGTGTCACGCGCAAATGAGGCATGATTGTGCTCGTTCCAAAAGTGCATGGCAAAAAAAGTGTGCGACTCAAGTGTCATTACACTTTGGTAAAGCACGGTAAAGTGCACGCTAATTGGCCCAATTGGTCCCATAGCAACAAACTCCATAGTCGTGCAAAATACTTAACGATAGACTTTCATGAAATAACACGATACCTCCTCCACTTCCTCTATGTAAAAGAATGCTTTTCTCTGGGATTCTGTCCTCCTCTGTAGCGTAAGTAAGATTTTCCTTATCCCAGTCTTACTAATACAAATCAGTTAAATATCCATCCATCCATTATTATCAATCCACTTCTCCCGATGAGGGTCATGGCTAAATTATATATAAATTGTATATAGAGATGTTGATTTATACCAATACAATGATGTTAGCAGTTTATAACATTATTTATTCATTTCAGTGTATTATGAACGCATGATAACTACTAGATCATTATTACCAGCATTATTATCAAAATAATAATACTAGGAATAATGTAGCTTTTTTCCTGCAGGATGTTTCAAGCTTCCACCCCTTCTGACAGCACGCAACACCAGGTCACAGGGGTTGTACCGACAGACTGGAAAATTGCAAATGTAATGCCGATCCACAAAAAGGGAGACAAAACCGTACCAAGTAACTACAGACCAATAAGCCTGACTTCTATTATATGTAAACTTATGGAAACTATAATAAGTTCCAAAATGGAAATTACCTATATGGTAATAATATCCTGGGAGACAGTCAGCATGGTTTTAGGAAAGGGAGATCATGTCTAACTAACCTGCTTGATTTTTTTGAGGATGCAACATCGAAAATTGATAATTGCAAAGCATACAACATGGTTTATTTAGATTTCCAGAAAGCTTTTGACAAAGTCCTGCATAAAAGATTAATTCTCAAACTGAACGCAGTAGGGATTCATGGAAATGCATGCACATGGATTAGGGAGTGGTTAACATGTAGAAAACAGAAAGTACTGATTAGAGGAGAAACCTCAAAATGGAGTGAGGTAACCAGTGGTGTACCACAGGGATCAGTATTAGGTCCTCTGCTATTCCTAATCTACATTAATGATTTAGATTCTGGTATAGTAAGCAAACTTGTTAAATTTGCAGACGACACAAAAATAGGAGGAGTGGCAAACACTGTTGCAGCAGCAAAGGGCATTCAAAATTATCTAGACAGCATTCAGAACTGGGCAGACACATGGCAAATGACATTTAATCAAGAAAAGTGTAAGGTACTGCACGCAGGCAATAAAAATGTCCACTATAAATACCATATGGGAGATACTGAAATTGAAGAAGGAATCTATGAAAAAGACCTTGGAGTTTATGTTAACTCAGAAATGTCTTCATCTAGACAATGTGGGGAAGCAATAAAAAAGGTCAACAAGATGCTCGGATATATTGTGAGAAGTGTTGAATTTAAATCAAGGGAAGTAATGTTAAAACTTTACATTGCATTAGTAAGACCTCGCCTAGAATATTGTGTTCAGTTCTGGTCACTTCGTTACAAAAAGGATATTGCTGCTTTAGAAAGAGTGCAAAGAAGAGCAACCAGAATTATCCCATGTTTAAAAGGCATGTCATATGCAGACAGGCTAAAAGAATTGAATCTATTCAGTCTTGAACAAAGAAGACTACGTGGTGATCTGATTCAAACATTCAAAATCCTAAAAGACCCACGGGCCTTTTCAGCACGTTTGGTGATATTTAAATAAACCCTCCCATTATTTTATTATTAATGAGGTAGTTTGTATTTAGACGACTAAATTCTCTCTCTAAAATAAACTCTCATGTAAACGTGGAAGCAGAACTGTCATGACCATAAAAGCGCGAGAGATCTGTTGTCACGCTTTTCAGTCTTTGCTTGTAAACTGCCCCATTGTCTAGTCAGAGGGAGGGAACTTCGACTGGACGCCTATGAAAACCTGAAGCGCATTACTTAATCCCACCTAAATATCTTACAAAACCACACCTTATATGGTAATATTTCAAAGAGTTAGTCTTGCACTAACCAATTATATAGTTTTTGAGAGTATATAGTTTGGTTTAGTTTTCGAAATACCGGCCCAAAATATTTAAACTATTTTTTTTAATGTTCTGACTGCCAGAAATAGCGAAAACTGAGATTCAGAACGAGTGAAATCTGTTATGTTTATTTTGATGCAGTTTGTATGTGTCGTTTAATGAACTCGGTGTGTTTTTTTTTTTTTAAATACAGTAAGTAAACCGCAAACGGAACTGAGTTGGCCACAGACATGACATGGCTCCGCGGCTAGTCTGGAAATGCCATTGCCGCTTGTCTTTAAAAAGTGTTATTCAACTATGATTTTTTTTTTTGTGCCGAATGTAGTTTAGGTGGATTGTACACTCCAAATATAATATTTTCATAAATTATTATTACGATTAACGTCACGTTTCATTGTCTTTTGCGATATGTATTGACTTTAGAGGTCTGTCAATGTAAAACCACTCAAACATACTTAAATATTTTAAGACAAAGTTGTATAAAAAATATATATTTGTTTTGCAACTGGTGAATGCTAGGATAATTTTACATCGATTTCAAAATGGCTGCATTCAGGATTCGCACACACTCGTTCTCATGGAGGGTGAACTTGATCACGCTCTGTTCGCTCACCCTAGTTAGTTGTAGTAATCAGTCTGGGACAGGTAGTGTATGCTTAATGTTGAGCCCTAACCCTAAAGGAGGCTTTTTTCTGTACTATGGAATCATACATTAATCTCTTTAAAGATGGTAGGAAAGATCGTGTCCTCATACGTGACACACGTGTATATAATGGTGGGTTGGATTGTTTTCACTGCTTACTGCACACTGATCATGATGGTGAGAACTGTTTAATCTTCATACATGGGCTTAATCTTCAAGATTTTTAGATTCTATAACTCAGGTTATCACCGTATTGAGGTCAACAGTAAATATGTGTTCTGTTCACAAAATTATGTATTGGAAAAGGGAAGGATCTTGACCAGTGCATTCTTCTACTGGTCTAAAAAAAATATTAAGGCCCAGCTCTGATTTAGGAAACCTAAAAGGCCCATTGGCCTTCTCATTAAAAATTCATATAAACAAAATATACAAGGGCAGGTACAGGTCATGTTAGAAATATACCATAACATGGTAAATTATTTCAATTTCAGCTGAGGTGCAGTAAGTATTTCCTGACTGATTGGCTGAAATAAAGGCATATATTACGACAGAAACTCAGCAATGCATCAAATACGTGAAGACGCCAGCAAGCAAGGACTGCAGCAACAAGTGGCACCAACAGTGAGACAATGAATGAAGTATTGTAATAAGACTTGGGGTCAAATGCAATTCAATGCAAATTTAAATGACTTCCTATGTCCATTGCTTCCACTACAAAAACTAAATAAATACAATTTAAAATACTTCATCATGCACTTCCAAATGCATTTCACATCGTTGCATGTAACCCCTTTCATCAAGTTGACACCTGCTAATCACACTTTTACCAATCGCCATCCATTCAAGTCAGTCAGACTCACCTGTTCATGTCTTCTCAACCTTTGAAGGTGACAGTTTTAAAGGACAAAATAATTCAGTGAACAAAGGTGTGGCATGGCAAATGTAAATAATGTATATATTAAAAAAAAATTGGACGTAAGTGTGCACTAGATAGGGCAGGTTTTTGCAATGGTACATAAAGTTGAAAAATGTTGAATTTAAGTTTGGCAAGGATGGGGTTAAAGCCATCTTTGCCAAATCCATGTGCGGAATGTGGCTGGGGCTTAATTGACTAATTGATGATGAAGCCCAGCCACATGGTATAAAAAAGGAGCTGGAAACCCAGTTCTCTTGGTTCTAGTTCTTGCAAGCGTGCAGCCTCACTACTGTGTGGAGAACCAGGGTGAGTGGATTGTGTAGAGATTCATTTAGGGGATTTTGATCCCACAGCAGTTTATTTTAGTGTGTCACAGAGTAGGTTCTGGAGCGGGACCTCCCTTTTAGTGGGAGCAGCGCTAGGCCAGTTTTTGGCAAACTTTTGTTTTTAGCTGTTTTCTCACTGTATTTTGTTTTGCATTTTTTTGAGTTATTATTTTGATTACACCGTATCCGTGTATGTCCTCCTGCACTAGGGCTATCATTGCTGGTACCCTAGTGGCGGCTATGTTTTGTATTTTCAATAATATCTATATTAGTCTTCGACTTGGACGTCTCATTGCACGTCAGTTTGAACAGTATGTGCACACACGTTCTCCAATCAAAGGAGTCGAAGGCTGAATCTGGTGTAAAAATAACAGGACTGCTGAGGCGGGCGCAAAGCAAACAGCTCACGGGTCAGAGGCTAGCTTACATTGGTTGGGATGGGGGTTTACAGTGTCGCTGACATTGTTTTTTGTCCCACATCGTTGAATAATGCATTTCGGGAGGGGGTTCAAACCCCTAAAACCACCCCCCTAGCTATGCCACTGATACATTAACACATGAACACAGCACCCCTACACACGTTAAAAAATGCAGCACCAGCTCTAGATTAATTATGAATACAGGAGTAATAATATTCATGACCATAGCAGAAATAGAAGATTAACTTTTAAGAAGACAACGTAAACATGCTTATATTCGAGAAATCCACCTCAAACGACTCAATTTCTGCAAAAATACTCAGGTCAATTGGATGCTGACAATGTGTTGATCAGGCAATAATCTAATAATAGGTTTTCAGTCGAGCAACAGGCCTTTACCAAAGTATACACAAAAATGAATGACAAAACAACCATTGGTTTGTGATGTTAGTCACTGTAATTGTTAATTATATACAAGTATGTATTTAAGAAAAAAAAAAAAAGCTAATGATTTCTTTTGGAGCAGTTTTTATCACCTGATGCAGTCCACTCCAGTTCTTAATCACGACTCTTCACGAGAAATTAAAACTCCCACTCACTTGTACAGTCTCTTGCTGCACACATTTACATTCATACTGCAGTTTGATTGGTTGCATCTCCAGTCATTCATACTGTGGGCGGTCGAAACAGCAGTTTGATTGTAAGAGGATGTCCATGTACACTGCAGAAAACGCGTTCTGTTCTACAATGCCCGCCCCCACATATTTAAAGGTACAGGTAATTCAGTGGTGTTGATAACTATCTTAGATAGAAATCTTCCTGCAGCAAACACATCTCTAGCATCCCTGGTGAGAAGTAAGGGGGCCAAAACACGGCCCCCTGGCGCCTTCTAATATAAAAAAGTTAAGGGGTTGTTAAAAGAAGTAAGGGGGCCTACCTGCCCCCCTCCTCCCCTCCATGGTCCCACCTACCAAGGGATTAAACAGTCAATCTGCGGAGACCATTTTCTCTTTTGCATCGAACCCGTGAGGGTGACCGATGCGACCTCGCTGGTTGGTGGTCACACCATGCATAACCTAACGTTCCCTTTCAAGTCGAAGACGACAACCAACATTACTTTTGGGAAAGTATATCACAGCCGTCGCGAGGGAGAGGGAACGGCAGCAGACGAGGGATGCCTCGGAACCGCAGAACCAAGGTTAGCAGTGCGTGCGTGCAACCTCAACGACCCTCGCGCCTAATGAAGGCAGTGAAGGATCTATCACATTAAGGCAGTAGAACCTGGTGAAGTATGCGCGTAGCCCAGCTAGCCGCACTACAATTATCGGACAGTAAGGCCCCTCTGAAGAGGGCCCAAGATGTAGCCAACCCTCTGGTAGAATGCGCGGTTGACCTCCCAGGTGGGGGCAAGCCGGCACTATCATACGCAGTCAAGACTGTGTCCACAATCCAGTGCGACAGTCACTGCTATGAGAGGGGCTGTCCTAGGGTCTGTATCCCGTGACAGACAAAGAGCTGGTCAGTATGACACAGAACTCTTGTCCTATCCACGTAACACCTCAATGCCCACACCGGGCAGCGGGAGTTAAATCGCCTATCCTCCTCCAAAGACAACAGAGGTGAATGGAAAGACTCCAATTCCACAGACTGGTTCATGTTGAAGGCTGTGATCACCTTACGGTGGAAAGCAGGGTTTGTACATAGTGACACCCTGTTCCCATCGTCCCAGATACGTATACCAGAGCTGTGCACTGACAGCGCCTGAAGCTCACTGACCCGCTTTGCACAGGTGATAGCCCAGATGAAGGCTGTCTTCATAGACAGATACGTCAACTTTATGGAGTGTATGGGCTCAAACGGGGCCTTCGTGAGAGCCTCCAGCACAATATCAAGGCTCCATTCGGAGAGAACGTCCCTCCGTGGAGGGCGTAATCGCCGAGCACCCTTGAGAAAATGGGTCGCACGCAGCTATAGCTGCCAGGCATGCCTTCAGGGTAGAAGGTGATATACCCACACCCCACAGTCCTTGCAGAAACTGCAAGACAACTGGCATAGGGCAGGATATGGGGTCATGACTCTGGGTCAGGCACCAGTTCTGAGAATATCTCCACTTATAGGCATTATAACGACATAGTGGAGGCTGCCCTAGCATTCTGCAGGGTGCCTACAACTGCATCAGATAGCCCTAGGGCTGACCCGCGGTCCCATTCAGGGCCAAACCCATAGTTGGAACCTGCCTGGTTCCAGGTGTCAGAGAGTCTTTTGCCTGACTGAGGAGATCCAGGTGAAGCAGGATTTCCCAGGGCTGACCTTGGAGGAGCTGGCACAGGGTTGAAAATCAGATTCTCCTGGACCACTGAGGGGCAACCAGGAGAAGCGTCGTCTTCTCAAACCGGACCTTCTCTAGGAAGGCCGGGAGCAGCAGTAACGGCAGGAATGTGTAAAGCAGCGCTCTGGGCCACCTGTGGTCTAGGGCATCGACTCCGAGTGGACATCCTGAGCAGTGGAGGGAGTACCATAGGGGGCAATGGGTCGTCTCTGTCGAGGCAAAGAGATCGACCTGCACCTGCCCGAACCGTTCCCAAATGCACTCCACCACCTGAGGGTGGAATTGCCACTCTGACGAACGCGGACCCTCCCTGGAGAGGAGGTCCGCTGCCCAGTTCACCACTCCCGGAAGATGGACTGCTCGGAGGAATAGAAAGTGCATCTGTGCCCAGATCAACAGCCGAAAGGCTACGCGGTGTAACCCCGGGAACGAACACCTTCCTGGTGGTTCACGTACGGCACTGTCAGTGTCAGTAGTGCCGTACGTGAACCACCAGGAAGGTGTTTGTTGACCGTGCGGACAAGGACATGTCTGTTCTGGAGCACATGAAATGGTGGACCACTCTTAGCTCTAGCGCATTTATGTGCAGGGATGTCCAGCAACCCATCCAGGAGCTGTGGACTCCTCTGCCTGCCCAGAACGCACCCCAGCCGGAGTTGGATGCGTCATGTCAGAGACAAATAGAAAATTCATAAGTTATGAGCCCTCTTTTAAAGAGACCACCTGTGTTAAGAGATCACTATTAGACTGTCCCTTGAGTGCAGGTCTCTTAATACAAGTTTGACTGTATATTGCACTTGATTGTTTTTCTAGTATGTATTACATTAATCATTAGTATTTTCTTATTGTATTATTTTTACAGATCTTGTGTCATCTGTGAAAGAATTAAAATCCATCACTGAAAATAGGAAAAGGAAGCAACAGACAGTGGCAGGGGGAAAAATCTGTCAGTTACAACACCTGAAAATATATTCAGCATGCACAGGAGTTCAAAAGTTACTCAATAAGAAGCAGCTCGACGAAGCCCGAAAACAGCAACAAATACGGTAACATTTTAATAATGTTTTAAATTATTTTGATTGATGAAAAATTAACTAAAGTTAACAATCATGGAGTTTCCATGCGGGTCAATTTACATGTAAAATAGCGATGCGTGTGCACGTTTGGGAGAATTACTCGTGTAAATCAGGTTTCTGGCCGAAAAAAAACCTACCAAAGAGAGGTGTTAATGACACACGGGCGAATCCACAGCCAGTTTCGCATGGGAACCCGCATTTCACGTGTAAATGTTAGTGAGCTTGTGACATCACTATAAATAGGGAGCAGGTCAGTTGTTACTGTGGATTTCAAGACGGCAGAAAGTAAGTGGCTGATGGGTGGTTATATGGTTAGCAGTGGTGTAGTTCACCTTAATGATAATGCGGGCAGCTTTTTTTGTTATTGTTTTTGTTATTGTTTTTTGCTGTGTCTGGCCTGTCATGATGTATATCTGTATAAAAACAGTTGTGTATAAAAACCACTTAACATGAACTGCGGTGTACACTTGTTATATTATTAAAGCAGCTGTTTGAGAATACCCTTGCTGTAAAAACTACGCTAAAGTTAAACACTAAATGTCTGTAACTGAATTCCCTTGCTTTTGATCCCAGCTTTGTCCAAAGACAACGTGTGTCTGCCCTCCACGTTAATAAATATAGTTGGTGAACTGGGTGTCATGAACCAGCTCGATCGTCCAAAACAGCGCAACAAACATCCATCAAGTTGTTGATGCTTTCTCAGAACTGACCAAATAACATTGCAGATGAAAGTATTGACTGTTTTATTTGTTTGCATCATTAATATTTAACACAACAGCAAATCCAACACAACTTAAAAGAAAGGACAAAATTTCTGACAGCACGAGCCTCCTCAGATCGCTGTTGTCCAATCTAGTTATGCACACGGAAAATATGCATTCATATTCACTTTACAATAGGCTACGCCATATAATGGTACATAGCTCCTACATAGAAACTCGCAATCCAATGCCATTTCACCTCATGAAAGGTGTCATGCTAAGGAGTAATTTAAACCATGTCTCGTTGATTTGCGAGTTAGCAATCTCCAGTTACAAAAAACATGTTTTTTTTTTATTTTTCTTTTAACAGATGATATAGCGAATGCTTGTGTTGTATGTGGAACTATGAAAGAAAAGTCCAACACAAAATGGGTAGGTTGAAAAATTAAAGGATGATTTGAATGTTATTATCCGATAAAATACATGGAATGAATTGACATACAATTAACCTGTCTATTTATAAAATTTTAGATTGGCTGTGACATGTGCCATCGTTGGTTCCATGATGCCTGCTTAGATGCTAGAGTAGCAGAGCGAGCTCTCTTGCAAATCAAAAAATGGAAATGCATAGTGTGCACAGAACAATGCAACTAGAAGAGTACCGAGGCATAGATTTAAAGTATTGATGCACATTTTTCATATTTGCAGACCGTGGATTGGCATGGATCTAAAGATTTGCAGCATGCATTTTATTTTTGTTCACATGAATTTCTCAAGCATTGTATTAAGACTTGCTGTATATGCAACATTTTTGGGCATCAACAAACATGCCATTTCTATATAATTCTCTACATTTTAGAAAACGTTTTGTTTGTTCAGTTATAGGAAAATCATCACGTTTCAAAGCAAAACCTGGCGATAATAATAATAATAATAATAATAATAATAATAATAATAATAATAATAATAGTAATAAAAGTAATAATAATAGTAATAATAATAATAGTAATAATAATAATAATAATAAAAGTAATAATAATAATAATAATTAGTAGTAGTTGTTGATGATGATGATGCTTTTCTTGATGTTCTTGTTCTTATCCCCATTCGTGTTTTGTATAAAAATTAAAAACATATAGTACCCTAACCGTGTTTTGTCATTTGATGCTACACATTCTTTTGCTGTCCTATTTCACTAACCTGATACTTTTGAGTTTTTTCACACTTTAACATTATAAACCACAGGAGGGACGCCCTGGCAGCTGCAGTTCTTTAATGTGGGGAAGCGATACCAAAAGCGTTTGTGTGTGTGTGTGTGTGTGTGTGTGTCTATATATATATATATATATATATATATATATATATATATATATATATATATATATATATATATATATAACACATACGCACACCCACCAAGAATTAAGAATTCATGAATGTTGTCAATTTGCTGCAAAGGCACTACAACATTATATTCGCTTGCGAGTTTGCACATTAAAAAACCGCAGGCTATGACTTTTAGCTTGTATATTTCGTGTTCATAAAATGATACTAATAACAATGCAATATGCGTGAAATAGCATTATTTTGCGAGTTTTTACGTAGGAGCTATGAACCGTACTGCACCGCCTTGACCAGACTGCACCCAGTTACCTCCAGACCCTCATCTCTCCCTACACCCCCACTCGACCTCTCCGCTCCTCCTGCACTAGAAGACTGGCTCTACTTCCTCTACTCTCCCCTGCCTCCAGAGCCCGCTCCTTCTCCACCCTCGCTCCGCAGTGGTGGAATGACCTACCAACAGATGTCAGGACTGCCCAGTCCCTGACCATCTTCCGGCGCCTCCTCAAGACTCACCTCTTCAGACAGCACCTGTAGAAACTCCTCTTTTCCATCTGGACACTTATCACTCTTCCTTAAATGCGCTTTACTTGCTCTTATCTGCCCCCTATTGTACTGCATTCAACCCTGTACTTTAGAGTACTGTAATCTGTCAAGTGTTATTTAATCTGTAGTATTTTGTATTTAATTATATCCTGATGTAACTATCACTGACACTGTGATCTGCTCTGTTATTGAATCGTATTTTGTCATATACTTGTACTTGCTATAACCAAAGCCATTGTATTTTATCTTTCTCTTAATTGTATTAATACTTGTACTGTGATTATTGAAATGTATTTTTGTCTACGACTGTAAATCGCCCTGGATAAGGGCGTCTGCTAAGAAATAAATAAATAATAATAATAATAATAATAATAATAATAATAATAATAATAATAATAATAATAATATATGACGTAACCTACTGTACAATGTAAAGTGAATATGTATGCTTATTTTCCGTGAGATTGCTAACTCGAAAATCAACGAGACATGGCTTAAATTACTCCTTAGCATAACATCTTTCATTGGGTGAAATATTAGTGTTTTGCGCGAATATCGAATATCCACCCGAATATCCAATATCAGCCTAACCGTGGTATTGTAATAAAGTGTATCTGACATGAAATACTTAGTTTTTCATTGTAGCTTTAATAAAGATGAGTCTCTAACAAGTTGCAATCTCGTTTGTACATTCTGCTTGTAAAATAAAAAAAATAAGGCTTGGCCGATTTAAAAGCCCATTTAGTTGTTTCACAGCAAAAACCCGTAAATTAAATCAATTTTACTAATGACACGTTTCTCAGTTTTGATTGAGATACACAAAGAGCTTAGCAGGTATCAATTTAACTCTTAAAGGAGAGTATACAAGTCGGGGTAAAGCACCGAAACATCTGAAGCCATAAGTATAATCATTACCTTCGGTTCTGACCCAATGCAAACCTTACTGCCGCCCAGTATTTGACAAACTGCATCTGGATACATCATCAGAATGCCAGTGTCTAAGCCGCAAGTTCACTATTGTATGATTGTGATAGCTTTTACCAAAGCTGAAACGACTCAAAAGTGAAAATAGAACAGGATTCCAGAATGCATAAGGGTGAAGCCAGAGAAAACAAAAATTAAAACAAACCTGCTTTCTTGCTTGCTTGTCTCGATGTCTGGATAGGACCCGAATGTAGAGCTACAGAAGAAGGTTGTTTTATAGAATAGCCTACTGGTTAGGAGTATGCTCGAATCGAATGCTAAAACCTAAATCATCTGTCGTGGAAATTCTAATAAAAGGAAGAGAGACTGTGAGTTCCAAACACACAAGCCTTTATTTCTTAAGTTTGCAAACTGAAAACGCTCTCAACACACAGGGTGCTAGATAATCATCGAGCAGTGTTTCAACATACAGAGTTAGATCAGTTTCTTATATACCTTAAAACTGTCAGCAAGGCAGACGGTTAGCCAATGATGATTCAGATATTAGCATATAAGAGAAACAACTTATAACTATGCATACATGGCATAAAACTAAGCAAGCAGATAAAAAGCGTGGATGGTTTGGGTATACGTGCAAAAAGACACATCTGGCTCATTCTGCTATCTCACAGCTGCAGTTGCAGCGTAGGCATCTTGCGGTTTATTGTTCTGCGTAATAAACTTTATCTTAAGCAAAGCAAACAAGGTTATGCAAGCAAGGTTATAGGAGTCAAAATGCCTGTACTTTTTTATTGTCGAGCGAATCCTATTTTCTGTAACATTTTTATTACACATCACAGAACATGGCCGAGACGTCATGCTGCCTGGGACCTGAAAATAAGGACAAAGCATAGAGGTCAGTATAGGACTCAGCACGAGTGACCACGTCCTGAAAGAAAGGCAGAATAGAACAGAGCCTCAAGTGAGGTAAGATAAGCGCAGGAGCTGTCACAGGACAGAGTTTGGCCGGGGGTCCGCTCTGACTCACATGGTGAGAACCCCCCTGAAGGTAAGGGAGGCGGATGCCTAGCCCTGAGGTCGGGGAAGTGAGACTCACTTGCTCCCAAAGGATGGACCCCCGGCACCACACGAAAACTCCCACACCGTGAGACAAACAAAAGACTGCACATGCCAACGCATAACATAAACAAAAGACCAGAAGGACAAACAGGACAAACAGAGGGAGATTAGTAATTTGTTAGTAGGATGTGACTATGTGTATACCTGCCGCTCAGTGGAGTGGAAAAAAACCCTTGAGGCCGATTAGGGGAAAACCTCTGGTGGCCCCGGCGGACAGGAAGCCCCCACTCCAGGCATACTAGCAATTTTTAAAAAATGGGCAGCAACTATATGAGAGGAAAATGCATGAATGAAAGAATCCACTGCAGAAGAGGGCCAGCTCCCCCATTCATGATCTGGCTGTGATTGATGTTGGCCCTTGCAGCAGAGGGGGCTGTGTCTACAGAATGATTGGGGGGGGGAGGCCCGCTCTGGAGGCGAAGTAGGTTGAGATTCAGTGACGAGTGATCCGAGGAGTGGGGTAGAGTAGAGGAGGGAGGCTTGCTCTGGAGGGTGGAGAGGTGGGTTGAGAACCAGTGATGAGTGATGATAGGAGTGAGAGGAATCAATGAACTGAGGGTCCTGGGGGAGGGGGTAGAGTGGAGGAGGGAGGCTTGCTCTGGAGGGTGGAGAGGTGGGTTGAGAACCAGTGATGACTGATGATAGGAGCGACAGGAATCAATGAACTGAGGGTCTAGGGGCCGGGGGGGGGGGAGAATTAAGGTTTCCTGCAGGGGAGATACCTTGATGTTGAAAAGAAGGGGCAGATAGGGTACTCTACTTGACAGCTGAATGAACTAACCATGCTACAACAGACGGGACCAGCTGACGGAACTTGGATACCGAAAGTAGAGGCCGAAGGGGAGCTGGAACTGTAAATCGACTGCTGGGGAAGCTCAGCACCCTTTGTGCTCCATTTTCTGGAAACGAGGGAAGAGATGAGATGTCGACCATCCTATGCGTTACTTAATACGGGATCGATCAGCAGTCTGCTACTATCCTGTCTGCTTGAAATGGAAAAGGTGAACTCACATTCAGAGATGGTGTTTCACAACTCCAGTCATTCTCCTAGTAGTGGAACTCCTTAACTCATAATCAAGACAGATTTCCAGTCTCGTACCACGTCTCTCACCATGCATTAATGCTGTAATATTTCAGAGAATGTGAGGACATATGAATAGATTGCTGAGAAGGTCAAGGGGATCATGGTCATGGGGATTAGCGTTAGCCTTGATTGCGGAATGCTACCGCGATCTGCAAATTGGAGGAAAGCGGGAGCAGTGGAAGCTCTGGAGAAGTGCAGTTACAGATTTAAACTGTAAACTAAAGCAACTTTGCATGCTATAATAGTGAGTAGATCTGAAGAGGGAGCAGAGATCTGCTGTAGTGAGGAGCAATTAACAGTAGAGGACGGGATCTACTGAACGGTGCAGAGATCTGAGGAAGTAAACAAAGAAGTGCTGTCAATAATGAGCAGTGGTCTGCTGTAGAGAGAGAGAGAGAGAGATCTGCTAAAGCAGTGATCTGTTATTGTGAATGGTGGACTGCATTGGTAGAGTGTGGTGGTCTGCTGCAGAACGCAGAGATCTGCTGAAGCAGGGATCTGTAATAGTGAACGGTGGATTGCCATCGGTAGTGTGGTGATCTGCTGTAGAGCGCAGAGATCTGCTGAATGCGGTGGATATTGGTCTTTGAGTTAAAGTGATTTCGATGAGGCCAGAGATGAAGAATGCATAGAGCTGAGGCCGCTGTAAAACCTGAGAGGATGAAGAATGCGTTGCTCTGAGGCTGCTGCAAAATCTATTGATTTGGTCAGGAGCAGTCCGAGTGTATTGTCTAATCGCAGGATAGGACACTTGACTGAAATGATGATAGTTGTAGGACATGGTTTCCGTTTCTGACTGGCAGCTCACGTTGCTGAAATGGTAACTTGAAGGTTGAATAAAGTGCCTTGGTGAAATTTGTCGGTTTGAAGGAGAGGAGCCAGATGAGGAAGCACGAATCCGGGAACAGGAAGAGGTCGCTGGGATGGAAGCCTGGTGCAGGGAAGCTGAAAGTTAATGTGACGGAAGATTCAGAGCATCTCAGAAAGCAGACAGTGCGTGGCTTCATGACCATTTCCTCAAAAGGGGCGGGCGGGTGGGGGGGGGGGGGGGGGGTGGAGTTGAAATTGAAGAATGTCAGTTGATATAGATAGACAAAGGATGAGGCAGGAGGGGAACTCCCGAGAATCCATCAGAGTGAGAACTGCGGGAAAAGCTGTAGTGTCGGAGCTTCGCAGCGATACCAAACTGGTTTAATATATAGAGAGAGAACTTGTGGTATTATACTGTCATCCAGAGGTTATAATTGGAATTAAACCATTGACTGAGTGAAGCAGGGTATAATATGAGGTTATTACGATTAAAATCCTTGTCTATGTAGAACAACATTTGCTTATTCCTTTAGATTTGAATAATAAATATTCTAGACATGTTTTAGAACATTTAGTCATGAATATAAATAAGTTAACGCAGTATTTAGATGTCATGGTTCGGCGCTCTGAATTCGTCTCCGCCAGTTGTGAAAGCGCAGCAACAGGAAGCCGGAAGATTGCAGTACTGAGGCCATAACACGCAGAGCCTGATGAAGCTGCCTGGTCACAATGACAACTTACCACTCACCGCAGTCACTCGATGAGGGCGTTGCCGTGGTAACCATGGTCTGTGAGGCGCCGGTGGAAAAGTTACAGTACAATAGTGTCGTTGGAGCATGTTGTGACCAGTCAAGTCACGAGCCGCCACTGGTTGAAATTGAGTTTGTAATGGGAAGGTTACGTCTTTTAAAAGGTTGAACGTAGCTGATGGAGGTCCAGGGCAGGATCTTCTGATGGAACGGTAATTGTGCTGGCTCTGTGGGAGCGGGGGAGGGGCGTCTGATTGCAGGCGAGGAGTAAAGAGAGATTCCGCAGACAAAGCTTCGTGGTGGATTTAACAGAGCTAAAGCAAGGCAATCACTGACAGCGGGAATGTCGATGTCACGTCGAAGGAGCTTGAAAGTTTAGCGGAGGACCAGACTTTCTGATAAAGTTGCAGACAAGTTGAGTAATGAAGCTGCGCTTTGGACGGCTCTGATGCTGAGGTGGAAACTGGATGGAACAGGAAAGAGTAACGTTGGAGCTCTTGAAGCTGAATGAAAAGAAAGATCACCTGAGCAGGTAGGAAAATGATTGATAATATCTTGGCAGCGCTGTGCAGAGAAATGACCTGCAGTGAGCGAGACAACGAAGTTTAGATATTAGCGGTGAAGCACGAAACAACGGCGTCTGAGCGTTTGCTACTAAAACGAAACACTAGACAGAAAAGGTGCAGGTGATCAGGGCTTAAATAGAAAATAGATGCTAATTAACAGGAGATTAGAAAATTAGAAGATTAGAGGCCCCCAGCTCCATGCCCCCTGAACCATGTAAACTAACATTTCCCAACACTCTTACGTGAAATGTAAAAAAAAGTAAATACCTGTCATATAGTAAGAGAAATAAGTCGCCAAAGGAAGGTGAAAATGTCCATCTCATTTTTCCCCCCCGATATATTTTTACACACCCCAGGCACTTTTATCCACCCATTACAGGACACCCGAGTTTAATGACAATTAACTTGTTTTGCCAACATGAAAATATACTAGAAGGTAAAAAATATTTCTTTATATAAATATATATAAAAAAGTTTGCTATACATGAGATTTGAACCTACAACCTTTAGTTTTAAAGCGTGTTGTGTTAACTGAGTGCTACACAATCAGTTGAAACAAGCATTATTTTGAAAGATGAAGTCAGCCAGCTGAGAATTCTCGGACTTTTTTGAGAGCATTCATCATCATCCTCATTCTGAGATTCTGATCTTGAGCTCTGAACATTTGTGGTTTCCTGTCCACCCGATACGCATGCCAGCGTCGGTGACACACTGCCGCTGGAGGTGAAAAGCGCTCAGTGCCTACTGGCGCTGGTGTGTAACACCTGTAACATGTTAAACCAGTGCTCAGTGCTGCACCACTGCGGACCAGCAGCCAATTGCAAGCTAACAAGCCAATATAGAAAGTGTCACATGACAATTGTTTGTGTGGTGTTTTAGATTGCTGAAATCATCTTCTTTAGAAACCTTATTTTTATTTTTGATGGCGCACATTGGAAGTGATATTCTGGAAGATGAGACTCCCTTTTCAAAGCGTGTAGAAACAACCAATCAGCAGCGACAGTGCTTCCCGGCAGCTTTTGTCGAAATTCTCTTTTTATATTTATTTTCTGTTAACATTAGTTTATGGATAATCCTGTTTGCTTTTAAACCAATTAAATTGTTAAAAAAAAACAAAGCAAAAAAACAACTATTCTATAGTCCATTCATTTTAATTACGTACATGGTCTTGTTGTACTAGTGCTCAAATACACACTCCCTTTTTTCTTTATATATTTACCCGAAACCTCGCTTAATATAATTTTAGGAAATGACATGTCAGTACTGTACTTGCATCCAGAGCGTGTCTGCCGATGAAAATAAAAATACGGCTAAAAACAAAACGGTATTCGGTTCAACAGAGACAGTCAGTAGATTAAAAACAAATAAGCGAAATGCTCCGTGTCTGTCTGAGTAGTTTGAATTTTGAATGTGCCGCTCCTGCTAGCTCTGCGTCGCTCAGCCAATAGGCAGGGACGGGACGTTGAAAGGAATTGTGGGAAATGTCGTTTTAAGACCTTGAAATATACCTTTGCTTCTATGCCTGATCCCACATTTCCCACAATTCTTTTCATCATTATTTATTTTGTTTATATATTATTGTATAACAAATAAAACACAGGAAATATGACAACGTAACACACACACACACACACACACACACACACACACACACACACACACACATATATATATATATATATATATATATATATATATATATATATATATTGTAAGGCAGTGTGTTGTGTGAGACAGCAGGGAGGGGGTTAAAACCTCCCTGAAGGAAAAATGGCACCTTTTTGTATTTAGTTAATTAGTTTTGTTAATTGTTTTATTATTAATTATCCCCTGCACCTAGTAGCTATTGTAAATTAGAGCCAGGTGCAGGGTATTTAAGAGGAGCAGTCAGTCTGCTCAAGGCTGCTGAGTAGAGGGAGGCAGAAAGAGGTGCTCTGCTTCCCAGAAGTCATAAAAGAGTAAGTGCTGTGTAAACCTGTGAGTTTATGTTTGTGTCGGTGCCAGGTAAACGGCTTAGCCGTCCTGCAAGTTAGTCAGGGAAATTACCTGTTTAGTTAGAGCTCGTACAGAGCTAGGTGTTTGTTTTGTATTTTGTTTATTTTGTGTTTATTAAAAATTGGTTCAACCGCGTTTTGAAAACGCCATTTCTCTGTCCTGGGTCGTAATTTTAAAGGGGCACGAACCCGTGTTAGGTGAAACCTTTTCACATTTGGTACCAGAAGTGGGGCCCTGTCACAAAGACGGCCAGAGTGGGTTGCGTCAGACCAGAAAAGGAATACACAGACACAGAGTGGTTGTGATGAGCTGAGTGCAATGGCTGCACTCAGCGTTTATTAACAAATAAAAGGGTTTTAAACGGTACACAAAACAGGACACGGCACTATACGCCAAAGTAAAAAGACAAACAAAACGCACTAAACACAAACGGTGCACGGAGACAAACAAACACGGTGAGTACACACTATTTTTACGTTATGTTATTTTACTTTACTTTATTTCTCCTCCTCTCTCCCGTTCTCCACTCACCGAACACCTAAAAAACGAGTGACTAAAAATGTGCCTATTTATACTGTTGTGCTGGGATTCAATTACTAATTAATTATTCACTTGAATCCCAGCACGTGAATTCATTACATGCAACCCCGTGCCACACATTATACACATTTTATCTGCACGTGAAGTGATGTGCCATCCTCGTGCCTAAATATAATTATACACTTTAAACACACGTGAAACACAGACCCGTTTATATCCCGTGTACCAATCTATACACCAACATTAACACACGCAACATACAACACATAACACACAAAATACACACAGGGGCGGGCACTTTGCCACATATACCCCCCCCTGTGCAAAGCACACATGGCCTCAACGGCCACCTCCCCCCTTAAAAATCCAGCAGTCCAGCACAAAGTCTCGGGCTGGGAAGGGAGGCTTCAGTGGGCCCAATGCTGGCAATGCTGTCAGCACCCCTGCCGGTAGTGGCACGGCTGACAGCATGCCGGTCCAGTCCTGCAGCGAAAAAGCTGCTGGGGAAAGTGGTCTCCAGACCTCGTCCCCCTTCTTCGTGGCCGGCAGCTCCCCTTTCTGGGGCTCCGGCCACCGTACTCCCTGTGGAGGTACGGGCAGCAGAGGCAGCTCCTGCTCCTCTGCTCTGGGCGGTGGCGGAAGCAGAGGCAGCTCCAGCTCCTCTGCTCCTGGTGGTGGTGGAGGCAGAGGCAGCTCCAGCTCCTCTGCTCCCGGCGGTGGTGGAGGCAGAGACGGCTCCAGCTCCTCTGCTCCTGGCGGTGGTGGAGGCAGAGGCAGCTCCAGCTCCTCTGCTCCTGGCGGTGGTGGAGGCAGAGGCAGCTCCAGCTCCTCTGCTCCTGGTGGTGGTGGAGGCAGAGGCAGCTCCAGCTCCTCTGCTCCTGGCGGTGGTGGAGGCAGAGGCAGCTCCAGCTGCTCTGCTCCTGGCAGTTGGGCTGGTGCGCGCTGCGCTGCCCTCAGCAGCATGAATAGAGGCTGCTGGGGGACACCAGCCTCCTGCCCCTCTCCCCCCCAAAAATGTTCAGGGGGTTGAACCGGTAACTCCTCCCCTTCCGGCTCTTTGGGCTGAACCAGCAGGCATTTTCCCTCTGCTGGTGGCTTGGGTCCCAGGGCTGTGGAAGCCCCGACTTGCCTCCCTTTGGGCTGTGGACGCACCGACTCTTCCCTTTTGGGCTGTGGACGCACCGACTCCTCCCTTTTGGGCTGTGGACGCACCGACTCCTCCCTCTTGGGCTGTGGACGCACCGACTCCTCCCTCTTGGGCTGTGGACGCACCGACTCCTCCCTCTTGGGCTGTGGACGCACCGACTCCTCCCTCTTGGGCTGTGGACGCACCGACTCCTCCCTCTTGGGCGTAGGACGTTCGGGCTCCTCCCACTCGGACGTAGGACGTTCGGGCTCCTCCCACTCAGGCGTAGGACGTTCGGGCTCCTCCCACTCAGGCGTAGGACGTTCGGGCTCCTCCCACTCAGGCGTAGGACATTCGGGCTCCTCCCACTCAGGCGTAGGACGTTCGGGCTCGTCCCACTCAGGCGTAGGACGTTCGGGCTCCTCCCACTCAGGCTGTGGAGGCAAAACCAGCAGGCATTCACCCTCTGCTGGTGGAGATGGGGACAGCAGGTACTCACCCTCTGCTGGTGGAGATGGGGACAGCAGGCATTCACCCTCTGCTGGTGGGCCTGCTACCTGGGCTGCTGTTCCTTTTATCGTTGCCTCCAGGTAGCTGAGGAGAAACTCCACACCTTCCTCCAAGGTGTTTGGGGTGTGTTCCTCCTGATAGGCCTCCCATCTCTCACTGTCCATCATCCACAGGGCCCGGACGACTATGGGTAGAGCCTGGGCCTCCAGCCCAGCATTCTCCAGGACCCAGTCCCGCAGTTTGATGGCGTCTTCTGCCATAATATATATATATATTTTTTTTTTTAAACAAAACCCCTCCTGGTCTGACGCTTGGAGGCGCGGCTATCCCACGATGACACCACGTGTCACAAAGACGGCCAGAGTGGGTTGCGTCAGACCAGAAAAGGAATACACAGACACAGAGTGGTTGTGATGAGCTGAGTGCAATGGCTGCACTCAGCGTTTATTAACAAATAAAAGGGTTTTAAACGGTACACAAAACAGGACACGGCACTATACGCCAAAGTAAAAAGACAAACAAAACGCACTAAACACAAACGGTGCACGGAGACAAACAAACACGGTGAGTACACACTATTTTTACGTTATGTTATTTTACTTTACTTTATTTCTCCTCCTCTCTCCCGTTCTCCACTCACCGAACACCTAAAAAACGAGTGACTAAAAATGTGCCTATTTATACTGTTGTGTTGGGATTCAATTACTAATTAATTATTCACTTGAATCCCAGCACGTGAATTCATTACGTGCAACCCCGTGCCACACATTATACACATTTTATCTGCACGTGAAGTGATGTGCCATCCTCGTGCCTAAATATAATTATACACTTTAAACACACGTGAAACACAGACCCGTTTATATCCCGTGTACCAATCTATACACCAACATTAACACACGCAACATACAACACATAACACACAAAATACACACAGGGGCGGGCACTTTGCCACAGGCCCCTATGACCCTAAAAATGGAAAGCATTAGGGAGTTGATTGCAAGGATCAACCGCGATACTGCTGCTCAAATAGAGCGGACTGCAAGGTTGGAGAGATGGACGAGAGAGATGGAGTGGGCACTGCCAAAGATTCAGGAGTGGGAGCAGGCTAACGCAGCTCCGCAGACTCACAAGCTAGAGAAGGAGGAGCTGCTACCGCCGCTTCCGGAGCCCAGAGGGGAGGAGCCGCCGCTTCCGGAGCCCAGAGGGGAGGAGCCGCCCCTTCCAGAGCCCAGAGGGGAGGAGCCGCCCCTTCCAGAGCCCAGAGGGGAGGAGCCGCCCCTTCCAGAGCCCAGAGGGGAGGAGCCGCCGCTGCCAGAGCCCAGAGGGGAGGAGCCGCCGCTGCCAGAGCCCAGAGGGGAGGAGCCGCCGCTGCCAGAGCCCAGAGGGGAGGAGCCGCCGCTGCCAGAGCCCAGAGGGGAGGAGCCGCCGCTGCCAGAGCCCAGAGGGGAGGAGCCGCCACTGCCAGAGCCCAGAGGGGAGGAGGTGAAAAGCATACCTCCACCACAGCCCCGACCACCACCCCTACAGTCCAGTTGGGGCCGCTGCGTCCAGTCTCTCACCCCTTGCTCCTGGACACCCGGCCGGTTTTCCTGGACCTCCCTGTGCTGGGCCTAGAGCCCAGGAGTTTGCAACACTGGCCACAGCTCTGCCCCTGGTTCCCTGCTCCGCTCTCCCCGAGCACCCAGACGTCGCTGGGCTGCTGCCAGACGTCGCTGTCGCTCCCCCTGTTTGCTGCTTCGCTTCCCCTGGGTGATCGGACATCACTGCACCGGTTCCCAGGGGCAGACCTCTGTCCATTGCTGCATCCTCCAGTGCCCCGGCCTACGCTCCGGTCGCCCCTGTCAAACCGTTGGGTTCCCTTGTTGCCGGTGTGTGGTCCTTACCTGGCCGGGCCGGGACGTGGACAGATCCACCCTCAAGTCCGCCCGTGGAAAAGGGCGAAAAAGGACATTCATGGACTCGAGGGTGGGTGGTTGTGTTTTAGGGGAGGAGGTGGCCGTCGAGTGGCCTGTGTCTTGAAAAGACAAGAGGGGGGATATGTAAGGCAGTGTGTTGTGTGAGACAGCAGGGAGGGGGTTAAAACCTCCCTGAAGGAAAAATGGCACCTTTTTGTATTTAGTTAATTAGTTTTGTTAATTGTTTTATTATTAATTATCCCCTGCACCTGGTAGCTATTGTAAATTAGAGCCAGGTGCAGGGTATTTAAGTGGAGCAGTCAGTCTGCTCAAGGCTGCTGAGTAGAGGGAGGCAGAAAGAGGTGCTCTGCTTCCCAGCAGTCATAAAAGAGTAAGTGCTGTGTAAACCTGTGAGTTTATGTTTGTGTCGGTGCCAGGTAAACGGCTTAGCCGTCCTGCAAATTAGTCAGGGAAATTACCTGTTTAGTTAGTGCTCGTACAGAGCTAGGTGTTTGTTTTGTATTTTGTTTATTTTGTGTTTATTAAAAATTGGCGCAACCGCGCTTTGAAAACGCCATTTCTCTGTCCTGGGTCGTAATTTTAAAGGGGCACGAACTCGTGTTAGGTGAAACCTTTTCACAATATATATATATATATATATATATATATATATTAGCTCAAAGAGCCAGCTGCCCAACGTTTCGATATGTTGTACATATCTTTCTCAAGGGAGCCTGTGTTTGAATCATTATTTATAGGTTTTTGACGGCATGACAACTACTTGTTATTGTTTACATTCAAATCCATGATTTATTCTTACATGATGTAATGGTATTCTATATATTGTGACATCATTTTTACTTCTATCTTTGAATCTGTATTAATTCTAATTAACACTACTTTATATAAACTTATATTTTTATTATATCATGCAATGCTGGCTCTGATGATCAGTCTTGATTTGGCCTCCCCAGCGCATCAGCATGCACAACTTTTGAATGAATTTTGTTTATTTATTTAAATGTTATATATTTATTGAAGTTAATTAGTTCATTCTTTTCTGTTGAGTCCCGCTGGCATAATCATGTTCAGTCTATTTATCCATTTACTTTCTTTTATTCTTCTATATGTCGCATTGTCTAATTTGAGCTGTTCTAATACTACAAACTTTACATCATTTATGTCATGTCCCTGACTGGTGAAGTGCTGTACTATTGGTTCATTCATTTTTTTTTTTATTTCTAATTAATGAAAGGTGGTTCTGAATTCTTTTATATAAAGTAGTTCCAGTCTCTCCAACATATTTGATTTCATCACATTTTTCACAGGCTATTCCATAAACAACATTGCTATTTTTACAGTAGGTATTAGTTTTTAGTGGATATGTGGTGTTCTTATGTTTAATTATATTTTTACTTTTGTCTATGTATTTACACACTTTACATTTACTGGTGCACATGTTCGTAGAACCTATTTTGTCAATTATTCTTTTATGTTTACTGTGAACTAAAATATCACCTAAATTAGCTTCTCTTTTGAATGCTACAACTCTGGGGTCTTCAAGTGGGCACCTTCCATCCTCAGTGTTTCGTCGACTAGACCACGACACCTCAAGAGGGCTCGACGGTGATTCTGGCGTCCCAGCAACACCCCCCTCCGCCCCCCACTCAACTCAGCCCATCTTACTTACCTGTACATCAGTGTTTCTTTCTTTCTATTGTGCTTGAGATCCCCGGACAGAATCTTTCTGTCTCAACCACAGCCAGTTGTTGCTCTTCTCTGCTGCTTCAGATAAGTTCTTCACTGTGCGACGCAACTCTTGGCCACTGAATCCGACGTCTCTGAGAAACCGGGTTGTAGAGTGTGCCACAAATCCTCGACAACCCACCTCCACTGGGTAAACCCGGACTCTCCATCCTCGCTGTTCCGCTTCAGTGGCTAGTTGAGCGTACCGCAGTTTCTTCCTCTCATACGCCTCATCTACAGCATCCTCCCATGGCACTGTTAACTCTACCAGGTGAACAAGGCATGCTGATCCAGACCACAAGACAATATCTGGTCGAAGGTTAGTGGTGGCAATCTCAGGTGGAAAAATAAGCCATTGACCAACATCTGCCCGCATTTTCCAGTCTCTAGCAGCTTCCAGTTGTCCTGGGCAAGGATTGGTTTTAACACTAGAACCGCCATGGTAATTATTATGACGGTTTTCACTTTTAAAATTTAAATTACTCTGCATGCGTTAAAGATCCGCGGTTGTCTGTTCTTGACTTTTCCTAAATACATGTATTAAATATACTGACGGCGTTTGAAAGTCAGAATCGCAAAAATAAATAAAAGTTATGAGCACTTCTACCTAAAACCGCCAAAAGTAGTCATTTTGACAGCTTGTTACAATACATGCTTTTATTAATAATATAACCTACAATACGCTATTTTTTATATGTATACAATCCAGTTTGTTATCTGTACCTCTGCTGAGTTTACAGCAGTATGTATTTGAATAGAATATTGCTCTTGACATCTAGATATGTGTTATCCAAATATCTATTGTAATCCTATCAATTCCTCGGAGAACTGCCATCTGGCTGTCTACGTGAGCATATATAGTCTGCTGTATTATAATATTACTGTAATGAACCTGCTCGTTCACAGCTACTGGATTAAATATGCAATAGCGTGCCGCTGCCTTGTTGTAGTTAATGTATTGTATTTTATCACTTTTTGATTGTAGTGTGATTTGTGTTCACTAATGAATTATTGTTATTGCATTATTTCCATACTCCACGGGATTTGCAGTGGGTGTGTCTGCCCCCTTGCGTTTCCTATTTCGCAGAGAATAATTAATCTAGCTCAATTGGTCTAATTTATTGGTATGGTCTAAGATCACTAACTGCCCTGTTTTAATTAACTATATTAATAAATAGTTTGCCCTGAGTTGCTGTTCCTGATGTCTTTGTGGCGTGACTTCATACACTCTCCCTTATTCTATAAATATACCTAACTACCGGACCCTCCGGTTAAACAAGGGTAGTGGCAGCGGCATGCTATTGCATATTTAATTCAGTATCCATGAAAGAGCAGGTTCATTACATTGGTGGTAACAGTTAGTTTGCCTGGTAAAGCGCTGCTGTCTATGCTCTTCAACCCTTCCACTGCTTGTTGTCTAACTTCTCCCACATGAACTGTGTCCTTTAGATCCCCGTCGTACCATCTCCCAAGACTCTTCACTGGCTTCTCAGACACTGTTGGTATTGCCTCACCATTAATGAAGAATGTTTTATCTACTACTTTGCCTTCAATTATAGAGATGCTCCTTGATTTAGTGGGCTTGAATGTAAGAGGACAGTCCTTTTATCTTAACAAAGATAATATATTTTCAAGGTATATTTTCTACTGGTGTCTTTAGTGGTTGTTGTTGGAAGAAGTCCCTGATGTCAACATCTATTTTGCGTGTCTTCTAAACATTTTCAGGACACACAGTGAAGTTGTTTCCATTTGCTCTGGATTGCACGTCCCCTTCATGTTGTGATTTTGAAGGGAGTTTGAACTGGGCTCGCAATGTGGCTGGATTGCACATCCCCTTCATGTTGTGATTTTGAAGGGACTTTGAACTGGGCTCGCAATGTGGCTGGATTGCGCATCCCCTTCATGTTGTGATTTTGAAGGGAGTTTGAACTGGGCTCGCAATGTGGCTGGATTGCGCATCCCCTTCATGTTGTGATTTTGAAGGGAGTTTGAACTGGGCTCGCAATGTGGCTGGATTACGCATCCCCTTCATGTTGTGATTTTGAAGGGAGTTTGAACTGGGCTCGCAATGTGGCTAGATTGCGCGTCCCCTATGTTGTGATTTTGAAGGGAGTTTGAAGTGGGCTCACAATGTGGCTGGATTTTGCTTCCCCTTCATGTTGTGATTTTGAAGGGAGTTTGAACTGGGCTCACAATGTGTCTTTGATAATTAATTTGTATCATGTTATGTTGGCTTCTCCACCTGCTTCCCTATGTTTGCCTTGTTGAGCACCTAGTAATTGAATTATTGATCAATTTCTGCACCTGAATATAAACAGCACATGTTTCTACAAATGGGATGGCCATCCTGGGGTTTGTGTGTCTGCGCAGGAGTGGGAACGCAGTGTTTGGAGCGCAGAACGACGAGTGAGTGTGAGAGAGAGATGGAAACGATCCAGTAAATGGAGCATCCCGACAATAAGTATTGGGCTGATGGTATGCCGGTGTTGAATAATGAGCGTGAACGGCCCGAGTGTTTTTTTAGCCTATTTGGTAGTCGATTGGAGTTTAAGAAGTGCACAGAACAGGCTACATTGCGATGCTGGTTTCTCTCTCGCTGTTCCCTCCCCTGCATGGACATTGTGTCTGTATGTGTGTGTGTGTGTGTGTGTATGGCGGGGGGGGGGGGGGGGGGGTATTTGTACTTTTGTAGCGCGTTGTTATTGTTTTTATTATGACAGTTTTAACGTGTATTTGAATGTGTAGCTCCACTTTATTGCTGGGTAGCAGCGTTGTTGCATTTGTACTTTAATACATGACCTCATTCATGTGAACCTTCTTTAACTGCTTGAAATCTTGCTACCTGTTAATAGGTGAATGGAATTATTGTCTTATTATATTAGTACCGTTGAAACTAGGTGTTGCTATTGGAAGTTTACAATAAACAAATGCTTGTTAAAATGTATCTGTGTGATTTTCTTGGTGACCTTGTTCCTACAGCTTTAGATCTGTTATCTGAATAAAAAGAACCTAAAGGATCTTTAATTTGTTCAGTGACTTATTGCACTAAACTGGTGTAGTCAGGCTACATTAGTACTTTTATATAAAACACTTGCTACATCTTGTGATATTTTGTAATTAAAGGCAGGTTTGTGGTGCGTTTGTACGCTTCCGTGACCTTACAGGTGTTACATTATCTATATAACAAGGACTATCTATATAAACAAGGACTATCTATATAGGTTGGACGGACTGCACTTAAACAAAAAGGGAACCAATCTACTCGGAGGAAGGATCCTTGAGGAGGTCCAGAAGCATTTAAACTAGAAAGGAAGGGGGGAGAAAACAAAAAAAACAGAAGGGAGACAACATCAAAATAAAGGCAACAACTCAGGTAAGTAAAACTATTAAATGTATTTATCTTAATGCTAGAAGTCTCAGAAACAAAATGTTAGAACTTGAAGCTACTGCACTAACAAGTAACTACAATGTGATAGGTGTTACAGAAACGTGGTTGTCTGAGAGTGATGGAGACGAATACAATATTAGTGAGTACACACTATATAGAAGACAGGCAGGTCAGAAGAGGCGGAGGGGTAGTGCTATACATAAGAAATAGACTTGAAACCCAGGTGTTAAATATGGATGAAGAAAACAACACTGAATCAATATGGGTCAGAATAATGGACAGAAATTCAAAGGGCATAATAATAGGAGTATGTTATAGACCGCCAAATTCAGACGCCGAGCAAAATAATCTGTTATACAATGACATTAGAAATGCTTGTAGCAAAGGAGAAGCCATACTAATGGGGGATTTCAACTTCCCCCGTATAAAATGGGAAAGCCCGGTGGGGAGCACGACGGACGAAATTGAAATGGTGGAAATGACAAATGACTGCTTCTTAATGCAATTTGTCATGGCACCGACTAGAGGGGAGGCATGCCTTGATTTAGTCTTTTCAAATAACGAAGACAGAATAACTAAAACAGAAGTCAGAGAGCCATTGGCAAACTCAGATCACAACATGGCCTCATTTGAAGTGATTTTAAAAACCCCAAAAGTAATGACTAAAGCTTAGGTTTACAATTTTAGAAAAGCAAACTATGAAGGTATGAAACAGAGGCTAACAGAAGTAGATTGGAGTAAAATAGAGAAAACATCCACAGAAAAAGGATGGCTGTTTTTCAAAAATCTAGTACTAGAGGCGCAAAACAATTACATCCCAAAAGTAAATCTAAATCTAAAACAAAATCTAAATCTAAAACAAAATGGCCAAAATGGTTTAATAGATCAATTAAAAAAATATTCAGCGAAAAAAGGCACTTTACAAAGCATTTAAAAATGACCTAAAACAAAGTACACAGAAAGAGTAAACTGCAAACACAAGTCAAAGAGGAAGTTAGAAAGGCCAAGAGAGAGATAGAAATCAATATTGCTAAGGGGGCTAAAATCAATTCCAAATTCCAATATTATAACAGCAAGAGAACAATCAAAGAGGAAGTTATATGTCTAAGAGACACAAATGGCAAAATCATAGACGAAGAAAAAAAATAGCAAATATATTAAATGATTACTTTTCACAGGTTTTCACAAAGGAGGACACAGACAACATGCCCCATATGTCGACCTGTTCCTATCCAGTTTTAAATAACTTTAGCATAACAGAGGCAGAAGTGTTAAAGCGACTAGGAGCTCTTAAAATAAACAAATCCCCTGGGCCGGATGAGATCCTTCCAATAATACTCAAACAAATGAGAGAAGTTATTTACAAACCGCTAACCAAGATCATGCAACACGGGTTGTACCGACAGACTGGAAAATAGCAAACGTAATACCGATCCACAAAAAGGGAGACAAAACCGAACCAGGTAACTACAGACCTATAAGCCTGACTTCTATTATATGTAAACTTATGGAAACTATAATAAGATCCAAAATGGAAAATTACCTATATGGGAACAATATCCTGGGAGACAGCCAGCATGGTTTTAGGAAAGGGAGATCATGTCTAACTAACCTGCTTGATTTTTTTGAGGATGCAACATCGACAATGGATAATTGCAAAGCATACGACATGGTTTATTTAGATTATCAAAAAGCTTTTGACAAAGTCCCGCATAAAAGATTAATTCTCGAACTGAACGCAGTAGGGATTCATGGAAATGCATGCACATGGATTAGGGAGTGGTTAACATGTAGAAAACAGAAAGTACTGATTAGAGGAGAAACCTCAAAATGGAGCGAGGTAACAAGTGGTGTACCACAGGGATCAGTATTAGGTCCTCTGCTATTCCTAATCTACATTAATGATTTAGATTCTGGTATAGTAAGCAAACTTGTTAAATTTGCAGACAACACAAAAATAGGAGGAGTGGCAAACACTGTTGCAGCAGCAAAGGGCATTCAAAATTATCTAGACAGCATTCACAACTGGACAGACACATGGCAAATGACATTTAATAGAGAAAAGTGTAAAGTACTGCATGCAGGCAATAAAAATGTGCATTATAAATATCATATGGGAGATACTGAAATTGAAGAAGGAATCTATGAAAAAGACCTAGGAGTTTATGTTGACTCAGAAATGTCCTCATCTAGACAATGTGGGGAAGCTATAAAAAAGGCCAACAAGATGCTTGGATATATTGTGAGAAGTGTTGAATTTAAATCAAGGGAAGTAATGTTAAAACTTTACAATGCATTAGTAAGACCTCATCTAGAATATTGTGTTGAGTTCTGATCACCTCGTTACTAAAAGGATATTGCTGCTCTAGAAAGAGTGCAAAGAAGAGCGACCAGAATTATCCCGGGTTTAAAAGGCATATCATATGCAGACAGACTCAAAGAATTGAATATATTCAGTCTTGAACAAAGAAGGCTACGCGGTGATCTCATTCAAGCATTCAAAATCCTAAAAGGTATAGACAATGTTGACCCAGGGGACTTTTTTGACCTGAATATAGTAGATTGACTTTTTTGACCTGAATAGTAAGATTGTAGAGACGAGTAACTACTGTAACAGCATCCCTTTTTTTAAATGTGGTTTCTTATAGTTAGTTTTATTTATATACGTGGTTATTTTAGATTAGTTTTCCTTTTGTGGACTTGTTTCACCTCAGGAGACCGACTGGGGCAAATACCGCATTTAGCTTTAGTCATTATTATTAGTTTGTCTTTTACACACAGAAAGATAAATTAATCATTATTCAGCTGTAGCCAATATTATTGTTTAGCTATGTATTTTATCATGTTTAAGTTCTTTTTATTATTATTTTTAATTAACTTTTTCTTTACATGTGTGAAAATGTATAGACTATCATTATTATTATTATTATGAATTGGTATTTATTGTAATGTTTTTTGTGTGCATGCCAGGATATGGATGGAGACAAGAATCAGTTCCAGCATCTGATTCAGTCACTGATGAGGAGGGCCCTGACTGAGGACCTCCTTGATGAAGAGCTGCTGCTGCAGGAGGATGAGAAGATGATCTGCAGGAGCCCCAGCACTTCAACTGCAGGGTTTGGTTTACTTCAGTTTCATCATCAACCTTATTGCATGTTGCCTTACAGTTTTCTTATTGCATGTTGCCTCGCTGTTTTCTTATTGCATGTTTTCCCTGTTTCATCTTTCTGTAAAAACCATACTGTAAATAGATTACTGATAATTATCTTGTACAAAATGTTACTAAATTTATAAAACGTTATTTGTTATAAAATATAAATGTTTTTCAATAAAAGGTTTTCAGTCTGATTTTATTTATTCTAGTTTTGAAAATAAAAATCTTCATATCAAAGGTTTTGTCCAAGACAAGCAATATTTGTAATTTGCTTATTTTTTAAATAAAAAAAACAAAAACTATGTTTTACTTTATCTTGTGTGTTTCTTTATTTTTATACTTAAATAAATATAATTGTATCACTATTGTATCAATATTTCAGCACCAAAATCAGTACTATTTGCCTACACCTCCGGACTCTCCCCTAGACTAGCCCCTACCTACGTTCCCCATTCCACCTCTACTTGCTCCTAATGCCCCCCCCCCCACCCTTACCTGAACTCTCCTCCATCATTTCCAAGGCCCACCCTACTTCTTCCCCCATACCCCCACTCCTCCCTCTTATCCTCCCTTAACTAGTCTCCCTCTAACTCCTCTCTCTCCACTGGTATCTGTCCTGCCACCTTCAAATCAGCTACCATCATCCCTCTGTTAAAAAAAAACCCTCTCTCGACCCTGCCTGCCCTGCCAATTACCGCCAAATCTCTCTCCTCCCATATTTCTCTAAGCTCCTTAAGCGTTTAGTCCACTGATGTCTATCATACTACATATATCCGCCAATTCCCTCTACCCCCGATTCCAATCTGGTTTCTGTCCCTCCCATTCCACTGAGACTGCCGTCCTCACTGTCCAGAATCATCTGGCCAACTCTTCAATTCTCATTCTCCTTGATCTTTCCTGTCTTTGACACAGTCGATCACCCCATCATCCTCTTCACTCTTTCTAACCTCTGCATTTCTGGCACCCCCCTTAGCTGGCTGCAGTCATACCTATCTTCACGCACCTCTGCTGTTACTTTCAACAGCCTCACTCCCCCCCTCTCAACTGACTGTCGGTGTTCCCCAGGGCTCTGTCCTCGGACCCTTGTTATTCTCCCCTCTTGAAGCTCTTATCTCTTCATTTAACGTTCCCCTCCTTCACCCCTGACCTTACCGCCAGTATATCCGCTTGCTTGGTTGCTATCCAATCTTGGAATGCGCGCTGACATCTCCTCATCAACCCATCAAAAACTGAAATAATTTTCTTCCCCTCCCCTTCTCCCCCACCCTGCTCCACCATCTCATTCCCTCCCTTGTCCCTCATTCCAACCAATTATGCTTTAACCTCAGCGTCATCTTCGACTCCACCCTTTCCCTTTCTGACCATATCTCGGCCATAACACACACCTGCCATTTCCACCTATTCAAAATCCGCCTCTCCATTTCCTTTTCTGCTACTAAGCTTCTGATCCATCCTCTCATTTTCACCTGCCTCGATTACTATAACTACCTTCTCCTTGGCCTTCCCTCCTATGCCTTCACACCACTACAACAAATTCAAAGTGTCTCTGCCCATATCATATTCAACCTCCCCTGCTCCTTCCATACCTCCCCTCTCCTCCTCCAGCTACACTGGCTCCCTGTCTATTATCGTTGCCTGTTCAAATTCCTTACCCTTGTGTATAAATCTCTCCATGGTCTTGCCCCACCTTATCTGGCTGCACTGATCACCTACTATGTTCCCCCACGTCCCTTACGCTCCCAATCCCTATTGTCTGTCTCTGTCCCACCCTCACCCTGTACCCAATCACTATTGTTCCTCTCGGTCCCACCCTCACTCTGTGCCCAATCCCGTTTCCATTCCTTTTCCCTTCTTGCTCCCCTTCATTGGAACAGACTCACACTTATCATAAAACAGTCACCCACACTGCATAGTTTCCGCTCCTCCCTCAAAACGTATCTCTTCTCCCGAGCCCATCCTACTGCTACTTCTGGCCCCTGACCTCCTGTTATGACCCTGCTTTCCTGACCCTGACCTAGCCTCTGGCCCTCTGCTTTCACATGAGCAACCAAATTATATCTCCCCACCTAGCCCAATAAACTTACCTTCTTTCTTCACCCATGTTTCTTGACTGTACCGTTTTTTTAATAATTGGAAAGCACCTTGGTTAAAGGCGCTATAAAAATACAAATAAATAAATAAATAAATAAATAAATAAATAAATGGTAATGTTTCCAATCTCAGTTTTTGGAAAGTCTTAGGCCTGGTCTGAATTTGTAATTTCGAAGGTTGATTTTTCTAAAATGTTATGCATTGTAAAACCTTATGCAGTTCTGCAACTGTACAAGATATTTCAATTCTGATTTCAGATTTGAAATCCTTGTGGAATTATGAAGCTACAATATACTAAGTTTTATTTTCTATAAAACTTGGAAAGAGGTTGAAATCAGCAGTTTTTAAAATGATTTATGATTGTTTTACATTTGCTGTTTCTGAGGTTGATTTTTCTAAAATACTATGCATCCTAAAACCATGTGTAGCTATGTAACTGTACAAGATATTTCAATTCTAATTTCAGATTTGAAATCCTTTGAAAACTGTGCAGCTAACATATCCTCAAGGTTTTTTTCTATAACTTTAAAACTTGGAAAGAGGTTGAAATTGGCAGTTTTTAAAAATATTTTTGTATTATTTTACATTTTTTAAAAAAAAAAAATTTGGGAGGTTTAGCTCCTATGAAAAAAATATAATAGTTCCTACAACAAAATAAATGATATCACTGGAAATATCTACTTAATGCCTTTCTGTAGATATATTGGGGTTTAATTTCTGATTTAAGGTTCCAAAACTAGAAGCACTTAAACACAAAGGGGGTGGGGGGATTTCAAATGATAACACCAGTGTTAATTAACAAATCGTTATTTACCATTGATTTTGGCATTTTCAAAAGGTCGTTATGTGTATTTCGTTATTAAAAAAACATGCTAATGTGATTGACGAGTATATGTTGATTGACAGCTGTTTTAACGATCGGCAAATTAACGAAAATGTATATAACTGCCCTTGAAACAGATATTTTCAAGGGCAGAGTGTCCCGGACCAGAATTAATTTCTTGCAGGTAATTCAATATTTGTAGTTATGAAAATATTTTAGCCTTTCCTATACTTGTGGTTATGAAGGAGATTTATTCACTTGTTTTAACCTTTTGTGACCTTACGGAACATTTGTTGTATTGCTAAAATTATGAACTGTTTTTGCACGAACTGTAATGTTACTTCTAAGAAATTATCAATGCAATTGTAGCCTATTGGAATTCTGCATACGTACATTATATGACAGCTGACCTCGACTGTAGATTTTATTTGAATTATACAACTGAAATCTTGGTATAGAAAACGGCATATTAGATATTACAATGCAGATTTACAATGCGTCCCTGGCTTTTCACACAAGAACGAAGAGCAGGTGCACAAGGACACACAGATCCGCTAGGAATGTGATCATTGACATGGAATTTGCCTAAAGCTTAATAAATATACAATGAAGTGTTACATACATTGTGTACATGTATAATGTAGCTAACAAATACAAACACAAATTCAACCGTATTTATTTATAGCCTACAATCGTACATACTAAAATACAGACAAAAGATAAATTCCAACCAATATACACCGAATGCTTACAGTATTTTTTTTTCTTTTTAACCCCCCAAAAAAGACTGCAAAATGCACATTAAAATAGTGAGGTGTGGCAAACTAATCCCCCCAAATGAGTGGAAATGACTAGTGAGTGTTACCTTTTATTTTTTATTTTTATTTTTTTTAAATCTGTGTCGTCCGATTTTTACCCACACGCCATCATTATCAAATACCGGTAATTGAAGTGTTCTGCATTCTGCATGACAAAATGCACAATTTTAAATGAAGTTTACATATTACACACACATAATAGATATTCCCATTATTTTTTTATTTTCATTTGGCTGCTGCTCGAAAATCACTGGCTACTAACGCTGTCGTTACCATACCGCGAGTTCCATCCAATACCACTGCTGTTTGAAAATCCCCCCCCCCCCGTGTTCATATTCAAAAGGGTTAAGGGGTTATGAGGCGCAACACGCTCGTATCCTTTAAGTGTGAGGTTAAATCAGCGCAGCGCGTTACCTGGAGTGCCTTAATTGAATTATGAAACCATTATAAAATTATTAGATTTATTTACTTTTAAAATGAACACCGCAAATTAAAAATCTTCCACGAACAGTAAATATCACTCCACACAATAAAATAGTTACAGTAAAAAAGTAAAGAACATTTGTTAGAAAAATAAAATAAAATAAATAAATTCGCTTGAACATTGCCAAATATATTGTGCAGCAAAATATCAGGACCAGAACTGAATCAACTCGAACTTGACCGAAACGGGGGAAAAAACATGAATACACAATAAAGGCTACTAAATGGACTGTAAATATCCAAGACGAGGTGGAAAATACAAAACACCACACTATCCCCCAAATAACACCAGCAGACATGAAGAAAGTAAACACATTCTGTAAGTGGCGGCAGAGTAATTTTCCAAGGAGGTTTATAAAAACGTTTATCACAGTAAATTAGTATTTTTCCACGCTTTTATCATGACAATACTATATTTACTATGGTTTGCCATACTCACAATTCAATCTTTGCGACATCTGAGGAATAATTACCTAAAGAACAACAATCCATGGTCAGAGAGAGAGAGAAACAGAACTACTATAGAGCAGCTTTGTGGGACTCGTTATCCTCCTAGCAATTCATATTAAAAGAGGAGACACATTTTGGCAACTTTTGCTTAATACAATCATCTGCAGCTCTGAAGAGCAGTACCCATTTTTTTAAAAACTTGATCAAATTTAACCGGTTAAAAAAAGATCTGGATTTTGTAACCCTATATTTTGTGATCAAGATTAATTTTATCTGGATCATTTTGATCCTGTTTTTCAGAAAATGTCACTGCCTCGATTAAATTTATTCAGATAACAAATGATGACGATTGCAAAATCTTTTTTTTAAAGTTGGAGCGTTTACCAGTATATAAGCTTGTGACAGGGCTGGGAGCTCTGCACATGAAAGGGGGCCGGGCAAAGCCCTGCTGAAAATGTGTGTTTGTTTAGAACGGGGTCTCCCCTCCACCCCTGTGTCTTGTTTGTATTATTTTGTATTTGTTTTATTGTTATGGTTAATTATTATTTATGTATGTAAATGACTGTGAAGCTGTATGTTTGTTATTGCTTTGAGTGTGTTCTGACAGAGGCGGGGTTGGCAGCTTGTCCTCTGCCATATAGAGTATAATTAAAAACCTTGTGCAAAATGTGACCGAGGGATAATCAGCTAATTGATAGCTGGTTAATCCCTCAGTCATCAATATAACAGCCTTTTTAAATTCTGAAAAACCCAACAGCAACCTTTAACCGTGATTGAAAGTACCATAAAAAGAAATTCAGATCACACTAGTCCCGATCGCATGTTGATGTTGTGAAAATCTTGATTTCTCAATATAATCCTGATCATATGCGGAAATCTGAATACCAAAGTTTTAAAAAAATTGGGCACAGGATATTACTGAATCAGATATTCAAGATATTTAGTAACCCTGGTAGCAAAACAGGAAAAAAGTGTCCCATCCCCTTCCCGCTTCACCGCAAACCAGCAGGGTCATTATAATACTGTCTTCAGCCACAGCACAGGCTTCTGAAACGGTTTACTGATTAAAACGATTTTTCAACACAAATAGTAAACTTTAGGATTTTGTACTTATTCACTAGGAAAGGCAAAGTCAACCCGTTTATATTAATCAGGGAATGGCACTGTGACGGTGTTGTCAGTGAGGTTGGCATGGCCTCTGGTAGCATGAGTGTGGGCTTTGAGACGGACCGTTTGTCCCGTGGCAATACTGTGGTGGGTGGTTATTGAAGAGATTATCTGAATTTCAGTGTAGCAGCTACCTCCTTATTTGTATGCTGGTGTCTGTGAATAGGGGTGAAAGGGTAAGCATGTTTTCCCATGTGGTCTAGCAGATAGGATCTTGATTTTCCACAGCCTCCCCCGCTGAGACAGAGTTCTGGTTAAATGTATACATTAAAAGACAATGAAGCTAGTAAAATAAATCAATAAAACCTGCCCTTAATGTGTTATTATCCTTTGTTTGTTTTTCTGAACCAGAATATGACAAAAGAGAAAATGATATGAGAAGATTCTATTTAGATTCTGAAATCTACAATTTGAAATGCTGATGAATCCCAAAACATTTGCAGATACAGAGGCACTAAACTTCATTAAAAGGAGGAAGTGTCTAAAAGATAAAAATGAAGAAATCATAGATGGAGACATAAAATAGGATATATATATACATATATATATATATATATATATATATATATATATATATATATATATATATATATATATATATATATATATATATATATAAACATTTTTCGTATTTAGTCATACGGTCAACATGCCCCAGAAGTCAGATTGTCCCCACTCAGTTTTAACACTAGAAGCGCCAAACCGGTCATTTTAACGGTAGCTTTTTAAGCAGCTGTAATATGATAATGAACGACAAACGATCGTATAAAAATCAAAAGTTTTATTTATGAACATCAAATCAAACATTTGCATAGCAGAAACTCCATATTTAAATGGAAAACAAAACGTAATATTTTTTTTCAAAAAGAAGCAGTACAAAACAAAATAAAACAAATTAAATAAACATTTCACTAGTAACTATTTTGTAACGGGTCTGTGCACATACAAAACTGTAAAAACATTTTATTTGTTTGTAAAAATAACATCAAAAGGTCTTTTTTTAAATAGTATATTATACACTACTTCAAAACACAAATAACTATAATACAATAAACTATTTACATAACATATTTATTTAGCCTACACACCTGGCAGCTTTGTAACCTGTACAGTCCACACACAATACACACTTCTTCACTTTCCCTGAGCATTTACCACACAACCGGCGCAGACATCCAAAATTTCGTTGTCGCTGCATTTTCCAACCTGGCACTGTTTCTTAACATAAGAAAGTAAGAAAGTTTACAAACAAGATGTTATGGAAAAGTTACATTTTACTGTCTGTACACTTTGATGGCTTTGCTAGGTTCGTAGGACAAAAAGAACTTTAGTTATAGAATAATATGTGCTTTGCTGTTATAAAGTATAAAGTGTGCTTTGCTATTATAAAGTATAAAGATATGTCTGTGGTTTTGGCTGTAGCTGTGAGATAGCAGAATGAGCTAGACGTGTCCTTTCGCACGTATACCCAAACCACCATCCTGTTATCTGCTTGCTTATCTATAGCCAAGTATGCTTAGTTGGAACTGTTTTTCTCATATGTTAATCCTTGAATCAACATTACATAACCCTCATGTGATTAACTAGATGTTTTTCTCATATGTTAATACCTGAATCAACATTACATAACCCTCATGTGATTAACTAGCTGATGTGTGACTAAAGCCACGTAAGACATAGATTAAACTGCCTATATAAGGAAGGACTGAACATAGGGTCGTTGAGCTTCTATGCGATTGCTTGCAGGGTTCATGTTACTCTGTTGAACGCTCCAGTTTGCAAACTTAATAAAGCTTTGATTACTTCAACTTGTCTCTGCTGCCGAGTCTCTGTTCCGGGGTCATCGAGTATAAAGAAGTAAACTTCTACCACAATTAGGTTCAAAGAAGTGAAACTTCCATGACAAAGAGGAGGCCATTTGGCCCATCTTGCTCGTTTGGTTGTTAGTAGCTTATTGATCCCAGAATCTCATCAAGCAGCTTCTTGAAGGATCTCAGGGTGTCAGCTTCAACAACATTACTGGGGAGTTGGTTCCAGACCCTCACAATTCTCTGTGTAAAAAAGTGCCTCCTATTTTCTGTTCTGAATGCCCCTTTATCTGATCTCCATTTGTGACCCCTGGTCCTGGCCCTGGTCGTCTTGCGTGTGGGGGCTGCAGTATTGCCAGAAGGGGCATCTGTCTCTGCCCTTTTCTGATACATATGTGCTTGCCTGGAGCTAAAGGGAGAGCTCACGTCTCAACTTATTCACAGTTCCTACCAGGGTGTTTTTTTTTTTTCTTCAATTCTCTGGCCAAATGCAGTGATGTAAAAAATTGTCCATGGTCACATTCCTCCCTTTGTCGAGGTACAGCTCTGTCAGCCTCAGCACCACGCAGTCTCCCAGTCTCTGGCCAGCAGGGCGAGTGTCATCATTGGCCAGTTAGGGGAAACTATTGACGAGATATTTTGAAACAATGTCCACTGCCAGCCAGAACTTGATGTCAAACTTATCAGGTTTGTTAGCCATATATTGGGTGAATGGACAGCATGATTTTGTAGGAAACAGCTGCTCATCTACCATGATGTTTTGGCCTGGCTTGTAACAGGCAATACTGTTTGTAATGAAACCGTTCCAAATGTCCGATGCCAGGGCACATTTATCAGTCAGAAGGCGTGTGACTCTTGTTGCTCTCTCACATCAAAATGAATATATCGCATTATTTCTCTGAACCAATTGCGTGCCATTGTGTGAGGGGAAAAAAAAGAAATTCCCCACTGCTTGGACCACATGCTCTCCAGATGAACACTTTTGCCCCTGTATGCACCGCGAACATACAACACTGCAATAAAGGCTTGCAACTCTCCACAGATAAAGGCTTGCAACTCTTCACAGATAAAGGCTTGCAACTCTCCACAGATAAAGGCTTGCAACTCTCCACAGATAAAGGCTTGCAACTCTCCACAGATAAAGGCTTGCAACTCTCCACAGATAAAATCCATGAACCATTATTTTGTATCAGGGATGCACCGAATCCAAATTTTTGGGATTCGGCTGAACACCAAATCCATCTCAAAAGATTTGGCCGAATACCGAACCGAATACCGAATCTACAAAAACTGAAGAAAACTGTTCAGACTGAAAAACCAGACTGGCAGCTACTAACAAGGGACGCGCACAATCTATAGTTTTGAGACTTTTAGTTAGTATTTTTATTACCAAATGGAAATATATCCCTGAATAAGGTTTCAGTTTGAAACTTACACAATTTACCGCTAGCCCCCTCCCCCCACAACAGAAACGTCAAAATACAGAACCGTTTACTTTACCTTTACAAGAAAGGAGAGCTGCGTCTTTGCCATAACCCACTATTTTCTTTAATGATGTTTCAACCTGTGTCGCCTGATCTGAGAGTAGGGTTGTCAACAGGCTCCAGAACCTCGGGACACTTTAAGGCAGGTCAGGTTTTGCAACTCACCTCTCTAAACTGCAATGTATACGACATGTGAAGTGAGTGTGAATTGTGTGAACTGTCGCTAAATTAATTGAATTGTTTTACTTAGTTGTTAACAAAAGCACACACATGCCTGCGAGGATCGTTTCCATCAATCAGACTGTGACGGGGTACTGCCCCGTCTTTATGATCATGGTTGGGACTGGCAGGGAGGGGGTTAAAATTCCTCCCTGCCAGGAAAACATGTGAGAATGTGGCTGGAGCCCTAATTGACTAATTAGCAATTATTGATTAATTGGGCTCCAGCCACAGGGAATAAAAGCCAGGGGAGAGGCCCTGGCTAGGAGAGAGAGTTGAAGGAGAGTTCTAGAAGCAAGTGTGTGTTTGTATGTGCTGTTTTTCTGTTCCAGTGAAGGCAACGCCCAGCCTGGAAACTTTATTTTGTAAGTTTTTGATTTGTGTTGGTATTTTGTGTTTGAAATCTTTTTGTTTGGCCCTCGTGCTGGTTTATTTTGTATTTTTGTTTATTAAAAACTTTATTTTTGAACTTTATACTGTCTCTGAGTCTCAAACCTCGGTCAATCCTGTCACACAGACCTATACAGCAGCTGATTGGCTTTCATAAGAACATAAGAAAGTTTCCAAACGAGAGGAGGCCATTCAGCCCATCTTGCTCGTTTGGTTGTTAGTAGCTTATTGATCCCAAAATCTCATCAAGCAGCTTCTTGAATGATCCCAGGGTGTCAGCTTCAACAACATTACTGGGCAGTTGGTTCCAGACCCTCACAATTCTCTGTGTAAAAAAGTGCCTTCTATTTTCTGTTCTGAATGTTCCTTTATCTAATCTCCATTTGTGACCCCTGGTCCTTGTTTCTTTTTTCACGTCAAAAAAGTCCCCTGGGTCAACATTGTGTATACCTTTTAGGATTTTGAACGCTTGAATGAGATCACCGTGTAGTCATCTTTGTTCAAGACGGAATAGATTCAATTCTTTGAGCCTTTCTGAGTCTCTGACTAGACGGGACTGTAGAAGCAAGAAATATTAAACAAATAGAAAATTTACCTGCTGCCACAAGGTTAAATGAAAGAGTGCAGGTGAGTGTAAAGTTATCTATAATAATGGTGTTGCGCTATTTTGATAGATATTGTTTACTGTATAAAAAAAAATCAAGTGGAGCTTCCGAGTGGCACATCCAGTAAAAACACTCACGTAGAGTGCAGGATGCCCTATCGTCTAGATGTCGTGAGTTTGAGGCCAGGCTATTCCTTTGCCGACCGCGGACGGGAGCGGCGCACAATTGGCCAGGGTGTCCTTGGCTCACCGTGCACCAGCGACCTCTGTAGTCTGGCCTGGCGCCTGTGGGCTTGCCTGTATGCTGTCTGAGAGCTCTGACGCTGTAGCTCTTGGGTGGCTGCATGGTGAGTCTGCAGTGTGTAAAAAAGCGGTCGGCTGAAGGCACACGCTTCGGAGGACAGCTCAGCTCACCGCTCACAGGTTGGTAGTGGTGAGCTGAGCTAAACAAAAATAATTGGACACACAGAAGTTTCCAAATGGTTCAACTTGTACTGGCACATTACAATAACGTAATTTAATTTACTAAAGCATATTGTTCAACAGCGTCTTGCACATCTGATGGTTGTATATATTTCTGTGCACCAATTAAAAAAAAAAAAAGTTTTACTCTCAGTATGATCTCTAGAACATGTTTGACAGACAAAGCATGATTACTAAATCATTGCCAGCCTTGCTAACTATGCATGTGGGTTCCGCGCGATCATTCATGTCACTGGGCGACACCGTGGACGGGCCACCTAACCCGGAATTGAATCCGCAAGGGATATCTCAGTAGCCAAATGCCTCGTCATCTAATTAGTGACGCGCTTGAATGGATAAACGAGATTCCCACTGTCCCTACCTACTATCTAGCGAAACCACAGCCAAGGGAAGGGGCTTGGCAGAATCAGCGGGGAAAGAAGACCCTGTTGAGGATGACTCTGTGCCACCAGTGGCACACCCATGGGTTGGTATTGGGTTCCAGACCCTTTTGACTATTGCAATGAAATTTGAAGTTAGCATAATGTTTAGGGAGATCATTTAATGCACTTTACGTTATTACTTTTCAACTTTATACTTTTTGACAAAATTAGCTATTTATACCATTGTTGAGAAATTCCCTTTAAATTTAGTGAAACAACCAAATCAAACAATTATGTTATTCCTGTGTTGTTAAGAACCTTGTTACTATCATGTGTGTTCCATTTTTGTTCATTGAAGAGATATTTTACATTATTTATATTTAATATTTAATATTAAATATGTACTTTTTCTCTCTTTATTCTTAACAATATTGTATAGTTTTTCAGTCCTGGTATAGCCCTGTTTGCTGTTCCTAATATTCTGGCCATTCTCCTTGCGAATATTCTGGAGGATTTCAATGGAAAATTGAAAATTATGGAAGAACCGAGTGTGGAAGGAGAGACGTGCATGAGGGATCCAAGAATAAGTGCTCTTCCCTGGGTCACCATTGAGTTACATGACCAGAGACACAATAGTGCTAAATAACCAGTCACAATTGAGTTACATGACCAGAAACACAATAGTGCTAAATAACCAGTCACCATTGAGCTACATGACCAGAGTCACCATTGAGCTACATGACCATAGTTAGAATTGAGCTACATGACCAGAGTCAACAATGAGCTACATGACGAGCCAGAATTAAGCTACATGACCATAGTTAGAATTGTGCTACATGACCAGAGTTACCATTGAGCTACACGACGAGACCCAGAATTTAAGTAAATGCTGAAGTTTGCAGTGAGAATGGGGGAGAATTGCCACTGCTGACATTTTTCGTATTTAGTCATACGGTCAACATGCCCCAGAAGTCAGATTGTCCCCACTCAGTTTTAACACTAGAAGCGCCAAACCGGTCATTTTAACGGTAGCTTTTTAAGCAGCTGTAATATGATAATGAACGACAAACGATCGTATAAAAATCAAAAGTTTTATTTATGAACATCAAATCAAACATTTGCATAGCAGAAACACCATATTTAAATGGAAAACCAAACGTAATATTTTTTTTCAAAAAGAAGCAGTACAAAACAAAATAAAACAAATTAAATAAACATTTCACTAGTAACTATTTTGTAACGGGTCTGTGCACATACAAAACTGTAAAAACATTTTATTTGTTTGTAAAAATAACATCAAAAGGTCTTTTTTTAAATAGTATATTATACACTACTTCAAAACACAAATAACTATAATACAATAAACTATTTACATAACATATTTATTTAGCCTACACACCTGGCAGCTTTGTAACCTGTACAGTCCACACACAATACACACTTCTTCACTTTCCCTGAGCATTTACCACACAACCGGCGCAGACATCCAAAATTTTGTTGTCGCTGCATTTTCCAACCTGGCACTGTTTCTTAACATAAGAAAGTAAGAAAGTTTACAAACAAGATGTTATGGAAAAGTTACATTTTACTGTCTGTACACTTTGATGGCTTTGCTAGGTTCGTAGGACAAAAAGAACTTTAGTTATAGAATAATATGTGCTTTGCTGTTATAAAGTATAAAGTGTGCTTTGCTATTATAAAGTATAAAGATATGTCTGTGGTTTTGGCTGTAGCTGTGAGATAGCAGAATGAGCTAGACGTGTCCTTTCGCACGTATACCCAAACCACCATCCTGTTATCTGCTTGCTTATCTATAGCCAAGTATGCTTAGTTGGAACTGTTTTTCTCATATGTTAATCCTTGAATCAACATTACATAACCCTCATGTGATTAACTAGATGTTTTTCTCATATGTTAATACCTGAATCAACATTACATAACCCTCATGTGATTAACTAGCTGATGTGTGACTAAAGCCACGTAAGACATAGATTAAACTGCCTATATAAGGAAGGACTGAACATAGGGTCGTTGAGCTTCTATGCGATTGCTTGCAGGGTTCATGTTACTCTGTTGAACGCTCCAGTTTGCAAACTTAATAAAGCTTTGATTACTTCAACTTGTCTCTGCTGCCGAGTCTCTGTTCCGGGGTCATCGAGTATAAAGAAGTAAACTTCTACCACAATTAGGTTCAAAGAAGTGAAACTTCCATGACAAAGAGGAGGCCATTTGGCCCATCTTGCTCGTTTGGTTGTTAGTAGCTTATTGATCCCAGAATCTCATCAAGCAGCTTCTTGAAGGATCTCAGGGTGTCAGCTTCAACAACATTACTGGGGAGTTGGTTCCAGACCCTCACAATTCTCTGTGTAAAAAAGTGCCTCCTATTTTCTGTTCTGAATGCCCCTTTATCTGATCTCCATTTGTGACCCCTGGTCCTGGCCCTGGTCGTCTTGCGTGTGGGGGCTGCAGTATTGCCAGAAGGGGCATCTGTCTCTGCCCTTTTCTGATACATATGTGCTTGCCTGGAGCTAAAGGGGGAGCTCACGTCTCAACTTATTCACAGTTCCTACCAGGGTGTTTTTTTTTTTCTTCAATTCTCTGGCCAAATGCAGTGATGTAAAAAATTGTCCATGGTCACATTCCTCCCTTTGTCGAGGTACAGCTCTGTCAGCCTCAGCACCACGCAGTCTCCCAGTCTCTGGCCAGCAGGGCGAGTGTCATCATTGGCCAGTTAGGGGAAACTATTGACGAGATATTTTGAAACAATGTCCACTGCCAGCCAGAACTTGATGTCAAACTTATCAGGTTTGTTAGCCATATATTGGGTGAATGGACAGCATGATTTTGTAGGAAACAGCTGCTCATCTACCATGATGTTTTGGCCTGGCTTGTAACAGGCAATACTGTTTGTAATGAAACCGTTCCAAATGTCCGATGCCAGGGCACATTTATCAGTCAGAAGGCGTGTGACTCTTGTTGCTCTCTCACATCAAAATGAATATATCGCATTATTTCTCTGAACCAATTGCGTGCCATTGTGTGAGGGGAAAAAAAAGAAATTCCCCACTGCTTGGACCACATGCTCTCCAGATGAACACTTTTGCCCCTGTATGCACCGCGAACATACAACACTGCAATAAAGGCTTGCAACTCTCCACAGATAAAGGCTTGCAACTCTTCACAGATAAAGGCTTGCAACTCTCCACAGATAAAGGCTTGCAACTCTCCACAGATAAAGGCTTGCAACTCTCCACAGATAAAGGCTTGCAACTCTTCACAGAAAAAGGCTTGCAACTCTCCACAGATAAAGGCTTGCAACTCTCCACAGATAAAGGCTTGCAACTCTCCACAGATAAAATCCATGAACCATTATTTTGTATCAGGGATGCACCGAATCCAAATTTTTGGGATTCGGCTGAACACCAAATCCATCTCAAAAGATTTGGCCGAATACCGAACCGAATACCGAATCTACAAAAACTGAAGAAAACTGTTCAGACTGAAAAACCAGACTGGCAGCTACTAACAAGGGACGCGCACAATCTATAGTTTTGAGACTTTTAGTTAGTATTTTTATTACCAAATGGAAATATATCCCTGAATAAGGTTTCAGTTTGAAACTTACACAATTTACCGCTAGCCCCCTCCCCCCACAACAGAAACGTCAAAATACAGAACCGTTTACTTTACCTTTACAAGAAAGGAGAGCTGCGTCTTTGCCATAACCCACTATTTTCTTTAATGATGTTTCAACCTGTGTCGCCTGATCTGAGAGTAGGGTTGTCAACAGGCTCCAGAACCTCGGGACACTTTAAGGCAGGTCAGGTTTTGCAACTCACCTCTCTAAACTGCAATGTATACGACATGTGAAGTGAGTGTGAATTGTGCGAACTGTCGCTAAATTAATTGAATTGTTTTACTTAGTTGTTAACAAAAGCACACACATGCCTGCGAGGATCGTTTCCATCAATCAGACCTATACAGCAGCTGATTGGCTTTCATAAGAACATAAGAAAGTTTCCAAATGAGAGGAGGCCATTCAGCCCATCTTGCTCGTTTGGTTGTTATTAGCTTATTGATCCCAGAATCTCATCAAGCAGCTTCTTGAATGATCCCAGGGTGTCAGCTTCAACAACATTACTGGGCAGTTGGTTCCAGACCCTCACAATTCTCTGTGTAAAAAAGTGCCTCCTATTTTCTGTTCTGAATGTTCCTTTATCTAATCTCCATTTGTGACCCCTGGTCCTTGTTTCTTTTTTCACGTCAAAAAAGTCCCCTGGGTCAACATTGTGTATACCTTTTAGGATTTTGAATGCTTGAATGAGATCACTGTTTAGTCTTCTTTGTTCAAGACGGAATAGATTCAATTCTTTGAGCCTTTCTGAGTCTCTGACTAGACGGGACTGTAGAAGCAAGAAATATTAAACAAATAGAAAATTTACCTGCTGCCACAAGGTTAAATGAAAGAGTGCAGGTGAGTGTAAAGTTATCTATAATAATGGTGTTGCGCTATTTTGATAGATATTGTTTACTGTATAAAAAAAATTCAAGTGGAGCTCCCGAGTGGCACATCCAGTAAAAACACTCACGTAGAGTGCAGGATGCCCTATCGTCTAGATGTCGTGAGTTTGAGGCCAGGCTATTCCTTTGCCGACCGCGGACGGGAGCGGCGCACAATTGGCCAGGGTGTCCTTGGCTCACCGTGCACCAGCGACCTCTGTAGTCTGGCCTGGCGCCTGTGGGATTGCCTGTATGCTGTCTGAGAGCTCTGACGCTGTAGCTCTTGGGTGGCTGCATGGTGAGTCTGCAGTGTGTAAAAAAGCGGTCGGCTGAAGGCACACGCTTCGGAGGACAGCTCAGCTCACCGCTCACAGGTTGGTAGTGGTGAGCTGAGCTAAACAAAAATAATTGGACACACAGAAGTTTCCAAATGGTTCAACTTGTACTGGCACATTACAATAACGTAATTTAATTTACTAAAGCATATTGTTCAACAACGTCTTGCACATCTGATGGTTGTATATATTTCTGTGCACCAATTAAAAAAAAAAAAGTTTTACTCTCAGTATGATCTCTAGAACATGTTTGACAGACAAAGCATGATTACTAAATCATTGCCAGCCTTGCTAACTATGCATGTGGGTTCCGCGCGATCATTCATGTCACTGGGCGACACCGTGGACGGGCCACCTAACCCGGAATTGAACCCGCAAGGGATATCTCAGTAGCCAAATGCCTCGTCATCTAATTAGTGACGCGCTTGAATGGATAAACGAGATTCCCACTGTCCCTACCTACTATCTAGCGAAACCACAGCCAAGGGAAGGGGCTTGGCAGAATCAGCGGGGAAAGAAGACCCTGTTGAGGATGACTCTGTGCCACCAGTGGCACACCCATGGGTTGGTATTGGGTTCCAGACCCTTTTGACTATTGCAATGTAATTTGAAGTTAGCATAATGTTTAGGGAGATCATTTAATGCACTTTACGTTATTACTTTTCAATTTTATACTTTTTGACAAAATTAGCTATTTATACCATTGTTGAGAAATTCCCTTTAAATTTAGTGAAACAACCAAATCAAACAATTATGTTATTCCTGTGTTGTTAAGAACCTTGTTACTATCATGTGTGTTCCATTTTTGTTCATTGAAGAGATATTTTACATTATTTATATTTAATATTTAATATTAAATATGTACTTTTTCTCTCTTTATTCTTAACAATATTGTATAGTTTTTCAGTCCTGGTATAGCCCTGTTTGCTGTTCCTAATATTCTGGCCATTCTCCTTGCGAATATTCTGGAGGATTTCAATGGAAAATTGAAAATTATGGAAGAACCGAGTGTGGAAGGAGAGACGTGCATGAGGGATCCAAGAATAAGTGCTCTTCCCTGGGTCACCATTGAGTTACATGACCAGAGACACAATAGTGCTAAATAACCAGTCACCATTGAGTTACATGACCAGAAACACAATAGTGCTAAATAACCAGTCACCATTGAGCTACATGACCAGAGTCACCATTGAGCTACATGACCATAGTTAGAATTGAGCTACATGACCAGAGTCAACAATGAGCTACATGACGAGCCAGAATTAAGCTACATGACCATAGTTAGAATTGTGCTACATGACCAGAGTTACCATTGAGCTACACGACGCGACCCAGAATTTAAGTAAATGCTGAAGTTTGCAGTGAGAATGGGGGAGAATTGCCACTGCTGACATTTTTCGTATTTAGTCATACGGTCAACATGCCCCAGAAGTCAGATTGTCCCCACTCAGTTTTAACACTAGAAGCGCCAAACCGGTCATTTTAACGGTAGCTTTTTAAGCAGCTGTAATATGATAATGAACGACAAACGATCGTATAAAAATCAAAAGTTTTATTTATGAACATCAAATCAAACATTTGCATAGCAGAAACACCATATTTAAATGGAAAACCAAACGTAATATTTTTTTTCAAAAAGAAGCAGTACAAAACAAAATAAAACAAATTAAATAAACATTTCACTAGTAACTATTTTGTAACGGGTCTGTGCACATACAAAACTGTAAAAACATTTTATTTGTTTGTAAAAATAACATCAAAAGGTCTTTTTTTAAATAGTATATTATACACTACTTCAAAACACAAATAACTATAATACAATAAACTATTTACATAACATATTTATTTAGCCTACACACCTGGCAGCTTTGTAACCTGTACAGTCCACACACAATACACACTTCTTCACTTTCCCTGAGCATTTACCACACAACCGGCGCAGACATCCAAAATTTCGTTGTCGCTGCATTTTCCAACCTGGCACTGTTTCTTAACATAAGAAAGTAAGAAAGTTTACAAACAAGATGTTATGGAAAAGTTACATTTTACTGTCTGTACACTTTGATGGCTTTGCTAGGTTCGTAGGACAAAAAGAACTTTAGTTATAGAATAATATGTGCTTTGCTGTTATAAAGTATAAAGTGTGCTTTGCTATTATAAAGTATAAAGATATGTCTGTGGTTTTGGCTGTAGCTGTGAGATAGCAGAATGAGCTAGACGTGTCCTTTCGCACGTATACCCAAACCACCATCCTGTTATCTGCTTGCTTATCTATAGCCAAGTATGCTTAGTTGGAACTGTTTTTCTCATATGTTAATCCTTGAATCAACATTACATAACCCTCATGTGATTAACTAGATGTTTTTCTCATATGTTAATACCTGAATCAACATTACATAACCCTCATGTGATTAACTAGCTGATGTGTGACTAAAGCCACGTAAGACATAGATTAAACTGCCTATATAAGGAAGGACTGAACATAGGGTCGTTGAGCTTCTATGCGATTGCTTGCAGGGTTATGTTACTCTGTTGAACGCTCCAGTTTGCAAACTTAATAAAGCTTTGATTACTTCAACTTGTCTCTGCTGCCGAGTCTCTGTTCCGGGGTCATCGAGTATAAAGAAGTAAACTTCTACCACAATTAGGTTCAAAGAAGTGAAACTTCCATGACAAAGAGGAGGCCATTTGGCCCATCTTGCTCGTTTGGTTGTTAGTAGCTTATTGATCCCAGAATCTCATCAAGCAGCTTCTTGAAGGATCTCAGGGTGTCAGCTTCAACAACATTACTGGGGAGTTGGTTCCAGACCCTCACAATTCTCTGTGTAAAAAAGTGCCTCCTATTTTCTGTTCTGAATGCCCCTTTATCTGATCTCCATTTGTGACCCCTGGTCCTGGCCCTGGTCGTCTTGCGTGTGGGGGCTGCAGTATTGCCAGAAGGGGCATCTGTCTCTGCCCTTTTCTGATACATATGTGCTTGCCTGGAGCTAAAGGGGGAGCTCACGTCTCAACTTATTCACAGTTCCTACCAGGGTGTTTTTTTTTTTCTTCAATTCTCTGGCCAAATGCAGTGATGTAAAAAATTGTCCATGGTCACATTCCTCCCTTTGTCGAGGTACAGCTCTGTCAGCCTCAGCACCACGCAGTCTCCCAGTCTCTGGCCAGCAGGGCGAGTGTCATCATTGGCCAGTTAGGGGAAACTATTGACGAGATATTTTGAAACAATGTCCACTGCCAGCCAGAACTTGATGTCAAACTTATCAGGTTTGTTAGCCATATATTGGGTGAATGGACAGCATGATTTTGTAGGAAACAGCTGCTCATCTACCATGATGTTTTGGCCTGGCTTGTAACAGGCAATACTGTTTGTAATGAAACCGTTCCAAATGTCCGATGCCAGGGCACATTTATCAGTCAGAAGGCGTGTGACTCTTGTTGCTCTCTCACATCAAAATGAATATATCGCATTATTTCTCTGAACCAATTGCGTGCCATTGTGTGAGGGGAAAAAAAAGAAATTCCCCACTGCTTGGACCACATGCTCTCCAGATGAACACTTTTGCCCCTGTATGCACCGCGAACATACAACACTGCAATAAAGGCTTGCAACTCTCCACAGATAAAGGCTTGCAACTCTTCACAGATAAAGGCTTGCAACTCTCCACAGATAAAGGCTTGCAACTCTCCACAGATAAAGGCTTGCAACTCTCCACAGATAAAGGCTTGCAACTCTCCACAGATAAAATCCATGAACCATTATTTTGTATCAGGGATGCACCGAATCCAAATTTTTGGGATTCGGCTGAACACCAAATCCATCTCAAAAGATTTGGCCGAATACCGAACCGAATACCGAATCTACAAAAACTGAAGAAAACTGTTCAGACTGAAAAACCAGACTGGCAGCTACTAACAAGGGACGCGCACAATCTATAGTTTTGAGACTTTTAGTTAGTATTTTTATTACCAAATGGAAATATATCCCTGAATAAGGTTTCAGTTTGAAACTTACACAATTTACCGCTAGCCCCCTCCCCCCACAACAGAAACGTCAAAATACAGAACCGTTTACTTTACCTTTACAAGAAAGGAGAGCTGCGTCTTTGCCATAACCCACTATTTTCTTTAATGATGTTTCAACCTGTGTCGCCTGATCTGAGAGTAGGGTTGTCAACAGGCTCCAGAACCTCGGGACACTTTAAGGCAGGTCAGGTTTTGCAACTCACCTCTCTAAACTGCAATGTATACGACATGTGAAGTGAGTGTGAATTGTGCGAACTGTCGCTAAATTAATTGAATTGTTTTACTTAGTTGTTAACAAAAGCACACACATGCCTGCGAGGATCGTTTCCATCAATCAGACCTATACAGCAGCTGATTGGCTTTCATAAGAACATAAGAAAGTTTCCAAATGAGAGGAGGCCATTCAGCCCATCTTGCTCGTTTGGTTGTTATTAGCTTACTGATCCCAGAATCTCATCAAGCAGCTTCTTGAATGATCCCAGGGTGTCAGCTTCAACAACATTACTGGGCAGTTGGTTCCAGACCCTCACAATTCTCTGTGTAAAAAAGTGCCTCCTATTTTCTGTTCTGAATGTTCCTTTATCTAATCTCCATTTGTGACCCCTGGTCCTTGTTTCTTTTTTCACGTCAAAAAAGTCCCCTGGGTCAACATTGTGTATACCTTTTAGGATTTTGAATGCTTGAATGAGATCACCGTGTAGTCTTCTTTGTTCAAGACGGAATAGATTCAATTCTTTGAGCCTTTCTGAGTCTCTGACTAGACGGGACTGTAGAAGCAAGAAATATTAAACAAATAGAAAATTTACCTGCTGCCACAAGGTTAAATGAAAGAGTGCAGGTGAGTGTAAAGTTATCTATAATAATGGTGTTGCGCTATTTTGATAGATATTGTTTACTGTATAAAAAAAATTCAAGTGGAGCTCCCGAGTGGCACATCCAGTAAAAACACTCACGTAGAGTGCAGGATGCCCTATAGTCTAGATGTCGTGAGTTTGAGGCCAGGCTATTCCTTTGCCGACCGCGGACGGGAGCGGCGCACAATTGGCCAGGGTGTCCTTGGCTCACCGTGCACCAGCGACCTCTGTAGTCTGGCCTGGCGCCTGTGGGATTGCCTGTATGCTGTCTGAGAGCTCTGACGCTGTAGCTCTTGGGTGGCTGCATGGTGAGTCTGCAGTGTGTAAAAAAGCGGTCGGCTGAAGGCACACGCTTCGGAGGACAGCTCAGCTCACCGCTCACAGGTTGGTAGTGGTGAGCTGAGCTAAACAAAAATAATTGGACACACAGAAGTTTCCAAATGGTTCAACTTGTACTGGCACATTACAATAACGTAATTTAATTTACTAAAGCATATTGTTCAACAACGTCTTGCACATCTGATGGTTGTATATATTTCTGTGCACCAATTAAAAAAAAAAAAGTTTTACTCTCAGTATGATCTCTAGAACATGTTTGACAGACAAAGCATGATTACTAAATCATTGCCAGCCTTGCTAACTATGCATGTGGGTTCCGCGCGATCATTCATGTCACTGGGCGACACCGTGGACGGGCCACCTAACCCGGAATTGAACCCGCAAGGGATATCTCAGTAGCCAAATGCCTCGTCATCTAATTAGTGACGCGCTTGAATGGATAAACGAGATTCCCACTGTCCCTACCTACTATCTAGCGAAACCACAGCCAAGGGAAGGGGCTTGGCAGAATCAGCGGGGAAAGAAGACCCTGTTGAGGATGACTCTGTGCCACCAGTGGCACACCCATGGGTTGGTATTGGGTTCCAGACCCTTTTGACTATTGCAATGTAATTTGAAGTTAGCATAATGTTTAGGGAGATCATTTAATGCACTTTACGTTATTACTTTTCAATTTTATACTTTTTGACAAAATTAGCTATTTATACCATTGTTGAGAAATTCCCTTTAAATTTAGTGAAACAACCAAATCAAACAATTCTGTTATTCCTGTGTTGTTAAGAACCTTGTTACTATCATGTGTGTTCCATTTTTGTTCATTGAAGAGATATTTTACATTATTTATATTTAATATTTAATATTAAATATGTACTTTTTCTCTCTTTATTCTTAACAATATTGTATAGTTTTTCAGTCCTGGTATAGCCCTGTTTGCTGTTCCTAATATTCTGGCCATTCTCCTTGCGAATATTCTGGAGGATTTCAATGGAAAATTGAAAATTATGGAAGAACCGAGTGTGGAAGGAGAGACGTGCATGAGGGATCCAAGAATAAGTCCCTGGGTCACCATTGAGTTACATGACCAGAGACACAATAGTGCTAAATAACCAGTCACCATTGAGTTACATGACCAGAAACACAATAGTGCTAAATAACCAGTCACCATTGAGCTACATGACCAGAGTCACCATTGAGCTACATGACCATAGTTAGAATTGAGCTACATGACCAGTGTCAACAATGAGCTACATGACGAGCCAGAATTAAGCTACATGACCATAGTTAGAATTGTGCTACATGACCAGAGTTACCATTGAGCTACACGACGAGACCCAGAATTTAAGTAAATGCTGAAGTTTGCAGTGAGAATGGGGGAGAATTGCCACTGCTGAACCCCCCCCCCCCAAGTCTCACAAAATTTTGAATTACTGTTATATCATTGTCTAATTGTTGTCCAGGCTTGATAAGTTCTACATTGCTCTACATACTGAACTGGATATTATCATTGTGTTAATTCTCGGCCATTTTGCTGGAAAATTGAGAGATATGGAAACACCAGGAGCTGGACGGTCAGGGTTAGGGTTAGTGTAACTGCTACAGCTAGGATTAGGACTGATATAACTGCTGGAGCTAGGGTTATTGCTTGAGTATTGTTTTTTTTGTTAATTGAATAGTTATTATCATTTGTTAATTTTTAATATTAAATTTGAACTTTTTCTCTCTTTATTCTTAATATTTTTGTAGCTTTTTCCAGTCCTATTATAGCCCTTTAGACTGTTCCTAATACTCAGGTCATTCTCCTTGCTTTAATTCTTGAACATTTAGCTGGAAAACTGAGAAATACAGAAAAACCGGGAGCTGGAGGATCAGGGGCAGGATTAGGGATAGAGGTTGAGTTAGAGAATATCTTTAAATTACAGGAAACTGCCAAGTAACATATTTCTGGTGGTGGCATATCACAAATCCCTGTTCCTAATGATCTGGCCATTCTCCTCGCGAATATTCTGTAGGATTTCAATGGAAAATTGAAAATTATGGAAGAACTGAGAGTGGAAGGAGAATCGTCTGAGAATAAGTGCTCTTCCCCGGGCACAGTGTAGTGCTACACTTCCTCTGTCCATGGAAGTTTGCAGTGAGAATGGGGTGACCAAGTTCCCCCACTCTCATGAAATTTTGAATTACTGTTATATAATTGTCTACGTGTTTTTTTTTCTATAACTGCCAGTTTACTAATAATAACCTATGTGGGCTCAAATTGAAGATCACATCTTCTAGTTTCTATGGCACTTGATTATTTAGCTTGGAAATGTGTAGTTATTGAGAAAATGGGCAGAAACCATTGACATATTCAGTTATTCAACTGTATTGAACAGAATGGTCTAGGAGGGTTTAAAATTCACACAAAGCTGCATTTTTTCCCCAAATGGTCTCAAATTGTAGGTCTGATCACTGTGGACTAGAGCATGTTTGCAATATGTGTGGAACTTTCCTATTTATGGAGGTATGCAGCCTCAAAGCTAGCAGGTTTTGCTGTGCAGTCAAATCAACTGTATTGCAGTTTATATTAGAATGTATGTGCAGATCTGGAGAAAAATGCCCCAAACCGTTGCAACTGCTTTCCAATTTTGTATCAGTGCCATATTAGAAAAATAGCCAAAAATCAAAAGAAACGCCACAGATGATCCCAATTTAAAAAAAAAAACAGAGTAAATAAATCAAATACCAATGCCCTGCCATATTAAAATTCATCCTTGAGGTGAACAGACAAAACACCAAGCAGAGAACAGAGGCTCCATCTTATTTACATGGGTTGAGTTCTTAACCAATCTGTAATCCAAGCCTCCACTAACAACCCACATAAACTATTCTCTACCTTCTCCTCCCTCCTAAACCCTCCCCCCTCCTCCTCCCTCCTCTATCTCCCCTGATGACTTTGCCTCCTTCTTCTCTTCTAAAATCTCAGATATCCGCACTTAACACCTCTCCCTCCCCCGCACCCCCTCCTGCTCCAACCCCTACACCCACTACATCCCCTACTAACTCGCCCTCCTTCTCCACCTTCTTGCCCCTCTCAGACTCTGACCTCTCCTCCCTGCTCCAGGGTCACAAACCCACCACGTGTGCCTTGGACCCCCTCCCCACTCACCTCTTTCAAGCTGCTGCTCCTGCTCTACTCCCCTTCATCTCCTCCCTCCTCAACACCTCTCTACTTTCTGGTATCTTTCCCTCTGCCTTCAAAAAAGCCTCTATCACTCCCCTCCTCAAAAAACCTACCCTCGACCCCACCTCCCTCCAGAGCTATCGTCCTGTCTCCCTCCTACCCTTCCTCTCCAAAACCCTCGAGTAGACTGTACACCGCCAGCTCTCTGCTTTCCTGTCCAACCACTCTCTGCTTGACCCTCTCCAATCTGGCTTCCGCTCTGCCCACTCCACTGAAACCGCCCTCCTGTCTGTCACCAACTCACTTAAGTGTGCCCGAGCTGCCTCTCTCTCCTCTGTCCTAATTCTCCTCGACCTCTCTGCTGCCTTTGACACTGTTGAGCACTCTATTCTACTATCATCTCTTGCTGACCTGGGGATCTCTGGCACTGCTCTGGCCTGGTTCTCCTCCTACCTCTCCAACCGCACTTACCAGGTAACCTGGCGTGGAGCAACCTCCACACCTCACCCTCTCTCTCCCCCAAGGGTCAGTCTTGGGTCCTCTCCTGTTCTCTCTCTACACCCGCTCCCTGGGCCCCCTCATCGCATCCTATGGTTTCTCATACCATTTCTATGCTGATGATGCTCAGATTTTCCTCTCCTTCCCCACCTCTGACTCCACCATCTCCTCCCGTATCTCTACCTGTCTGTCTGCTATTTCCTCCTGGATGCACTCGCATCACCTCAAACTCAACCTCTCTAAATCTGACCTCCTTTTCTTTCCCTCCTCCTCCCCCTCCTCTGATCTCTCTATCTCTGTTCATCTGGAATCTACCACACTCTCTCCCTCTTCCTCAGCTAAGAACCTTGGAGTCACCCTGGACCCCTGCCTCTCTTATTCCCAGCACATCTCCCCTCTGGCACGCACTTGCCGATTCTTCCTGAGCAACATCCGAAGAATCCGACCCTTCCTCACCAACTTTGGTACCCAGCTCCTGGTCCAGGCCCTGGTACTCTCCCGCCTAGACTACTGCAACTCCCTCCTGGCTGGCCTCCCTGCGTCCGCCACCCGTCCGCTCCAGCTCATCCAGAACTCTGCTGCCCGCTCGCTCCACTGGCTCCCGATCACCGCTCGCATCCAGTTCAAGACTCTTGTACTAGCCTACAGATGCCTTGACCAGACTGCACCCAGCTACCTCCAGACCCTCATCTCTCCCTACACCCCCACTCGACCTCTCCGCTCCGCCTGCACTAGAAGACTAGCTCTACCTCCGCTACGCTCCCCTGCCTCCAGAGCCCGCTCCTTCTCCACCCTTGCTCTGCAGTGGTGGAATGACCTTCCTACAGATGTCAGGACTGCCCAGTCCCTGACCACATTCCGGCGCCTCCTTAAGACTCACCTCTTCAAACAGCACCTGTAGAACTCCTCTGTTTGTATCCTGGGACACTGTCACCCTTCATGTAAATGTGCTTTATTTTGCTCTTATCTGCCCCCTATTTTACTGCATTTAATCCTGTACTTCAGAATACTGTAATCTGCCAAGTGTTTAACCTGTAGTACTTTGTATTTAATCATATCCTGATGTAACTATCACTATTTAATCATATCCTGATGTAACTATCACTATTATCTGCTGTATTATTGAATTGTGGTTTGTCACACTTATACTTTGCTTGAACAAAAGTTATTGTATTTCTTGCTCTTATTGTATTACTTGTATTGTAACACTTGAAATGTATTTGCTTACGATTGTAAGTCGCCCTGGATAAGGGCGTCTGCTAAGAAATAAATAATAATAATAATAATAATAAGCATCAAAATAAGTTTGAATTGGTTTAATACCACTGCCTGTGTAAAAAGGTGAACACAAATCAAAAGTGGCTGAGCTTACCAGCAATACAAATGCCCCACTCTTCACCTGAAAACGCCCATCTCCTAGATGAACAGTGTACCACTCTGGCAATGTGCCCCACCCCTGTGTGCATTTGTGTGTTATATATTGTATGTTGCATGTGTTAATGTTGGTGTATTGTAGTTGGTACCCGGGATATAATGCGGGTAATGAGCACGAGTGTTTAAAATGTATAATTGTATTTAGGCACGGGGATTGCACTTCACTTCACGTGCATTTAAAGTATTTAATATGTGAGCACGGGGTTGCACATAATTAATTCACGTGCTGGGATTCAAGTGAATAATTAATTAGTAATTGAATCCCGGCACAACAGTATATATAGGTGCACGTTTCACTCACTCTGGGTGGTGTGTTCGGTGAGTGGAGAACGGGTGTGGAGAGGACGTAAAATAAACGATAATAAAAAGAATAATAATAATAATAACAACTGTTTAGACTCACCGTGTTTGTTTGTCTGTCCGTCCACTGTTTGTTAATGTTAGTCTGTTTTGTTTGTCTATTTATTTTGGCGTAAAGTGCTGTGTCCTGTCTTCTGTTTGTTTAAACCTTTTATTTATAATACACTGGGCAACAGCGCTTTCATTCATTATTTTCACTCGCAGTGCTGTGTGTTCATTTCTGGTCTGAGGTCATCACTAAAGCCAGCCTGTCACAACCACTCAGCTGACATCTCACTCTTCACCTGAAAACGCCCATCTCCTTGCTTCATCATCCAGATCCACAGTGTACCACTCAGCTGACATCTCACTCTTCATCTGAAAACACCCATCTCCTAGCTTCATCACCCAGATCCACTGTGTACCACTCAGCTGACATCTCACTCTTCACCTGAAAACACCCATCTCCTAGCTTCATCACCCAGATGAACAGTGTACCACTCAGCTGACATCTCACTCTTCACCTGAACATGCCCATCTCCTAGCTTCATCACCCAGATCCACAGTGTACCACTCAGCTGACATCTCACTCTTCATCTGAAAACACCCATCTCCTAGCTTCATCACCCAGATCCACAGTGTACCACTCAGCTGACATCTCACTCTTCACCTGAAAACACCCATCTCCTAGCTTCATCACCCAGATCCACAGTGTACCACTCAGCTGACATCTCACTCTTCACCTGAAAACGCCCATCTCCTAGCTTCATCACCCAGATCCACAGTGTACCACTCAGCTGACATCTCACTCTTCATCTGAAAACACCCATCTCCTAGCTTCATCACCCAGATCCACAGTGTACCACTCAGCTGACATCTCACTCTTCACCTGAAAACACCCATCTCCTAGCTTCATCACCCAGATCCACAGTGTACCACTCAGCTGACATCTCACTCTTCACCTGAAAACACCCATCTCCTAGCTTCATCACCCAGATGAACAGTGTACCACTCAGCTGACATCTCACTCTTCACCTGAACATGCCCATCTCCTAGCTTCATCACCCAGATCCACAGTGTACCACTCAGCTGACATCTCACTCTTCATCTGAAAACACCCATCTCCTAGCTTCATCACCCAGATCCACAGTGTACCACTCAGCTGACATCTCACTCTTCACCTGAAAACACCCATCTCCTAGCTTCATCACCCAGATCCACAGTGTACCACTCAGCTGACATCTCACTCTTCACCTGAAAACACCCATCTCCTAGCTTCATCACCCAGATCCACAGTGTACCACTCAGCTGACATCTCACTCTTCATCTGAAAACGCCCATCTCCTAGCTTCATCACCCAGATCCACAGTGTACCACTCAGCTGACATCTCACTCTTCATCTGAAAACACCCATCTCCTAGCTTCATCACCCAGATCCACAGTGTACCACTCAGCTGACATCTCACTCTTCACCTGAAAACACCCATCTCCTAGCTTCATCACCCAGATCCACAGTGTACCACTCAGCTGACATCTCACTCTTCACCTGAAAACACCCATCTCCTAGCTTCATCACCCAGATGAACAGTGTACCACTCAGCTGACATCTCACTCTTCACCTGAACATGCCCATCTCCTAGCTTCATCAACCAGATCCACAGTGTACCACTCAGCTGACATCTCACTCTTCATCTGAAAACACCCATCTCCTAGCTTCATCACCCAGATCCACAGTGTACCACTCAGCTGACATCTCACTCTTCACCTGAAAACACCCATCTCCTAGCTTCATCACCCAGATCCACAGTGTACCACTCAGCTGACATCTCACTCTTCACCTGAAAACACCCATCTCCTAGCTTCATCACCCAGATCCACAGTGTACCACTGAGCTGACATCTCACTCTTCATCTGAAAACGCCCATCTCCTAGCTTCATCACCCAGATCCACAGTGTACCACTCAGCTGACATCTCACTCTTCACCTGAAAACGCCCATGTGGCTATGTGCCCCGCCCCTGTGTGCATTTGTGTGTTATGTGTTGTATGTCGCATGTGTAAATGTTGGTGTATTGTCATTGGTACACGGGATATAAACGGGTCTGTGTTTCACGTGTATTTAAAAATGTAGATTTGTATTTAGGCACGTGGATGGCACAAATCACTTCACGTGCATTTAAAGTATGTAATATGTGAGCACGGGGTTGCACGTAATTAATTCACGTGCTGGGATTCAAGTGAATAATTAATTAGTAATTGAATCCCAGCACAACAGTATATATAGATGCACGTTTGACTCACTGGGGGTTGTGTGTTCGGTGAGTGGAGAACGGGATTGGAGACGGAGGTAATTGTAACAATAATAAGAAAAATAGAAGCTCACCGTGTTTGTCTGTGTAGTCCGTTTTGTTTGTCTGTTTATTTTGGCTCAAGTGCCGTGTCCTGTTTTGTGTTCAACCCTTTTATTTTCTGTTCTGTGTAATTATTAAATGCTGAGCGTAAGCATTCGCTCAGCTTCACCAAACTCTACATCTCTCTCTGTTTATTTTCCTGTTTCTGGTCTGACGCCACCCACTCCGGCCGTCTTTATGACAGCCCATCTCCTAGCTTCATCACCCAGATGAACAGTGTACCACTCAGCTGACATCTCACTCTTCACCTGAACATGCCCATCTCCTAGCTCACATACTTGTTCTGTAGTGTAGTGAGATGCTGCCTCAAGGCTTTTCAGACACACCTTAACAAAGCTTCTATGGCGGTTGTGCAGATACTCAGGCACAAGCTTGTTGTAGGCAGTGCTGTAAGTATAGTTCTTTTTTGAATAAGACAGGAGCACATCTAGTATAAAGTCACTAACAACAGTGCCCACCAATGAAGAAACTACCAGTACCAGAAATCTTGAGGTGAAAGCTCTTCAAGGAGTTGTTCATTGCTTCTACACCATTGTTTGTGGTGACTGACACATTGAATCCCTCTGGTGCATATGCTCTACACCACCTCTGAAAGTAACAGAGTTGGTTACTTATTTGAAAAAGCAGGAGTTGGTTAGAAACAAAGTCCAAAAATACTTTTATGAAAAAGGAACATTGTTATAAAGCATAGTTATAAATATGAATTACTTAATTAGGAAATAAAAAAACAAATGTCTAATAGCTTACGACCATGTGTTGCCATATGACTTGATCAACTGCTAAACTGTTAATTTCAATATGCCATTATAATTGATGTACTTCTAAAAAATAAAATCTAAAAATAAATGTTAAAACATGGTTTACCAAGCAATGAAGTGTAACAATGATGTCTAAGATTCAAAGAACATCACATTATCACATGACCACATGCTAAATACAGGTTATGAAGTCATGTGCTCTACATTATGTATCTTTCCTCCTTTATGCCAAGCCATCTGCTTTCTACATAGTTCCTAACTCTTGCATTAGATTTGTTCAGAATACTATCCCTCAAACTCTGAACCTCCTTAGCACAAGCTTCTTCACTGTAAGCAGACACAATCTCACGGAGGTGGCCAAGCAGTTCACTTTGTTCATCAATGGGCAGTTGGTTCTTGCCTGCAATAATGAACTTTGTCAATGACAGTTTATCTTTTTTTAAATGGTAAAAATACAACGTGTTATTCATCTTTCTTTGTATTTCTAAAATAGTAATGGCAGGTATATTTTTCTGTCTGATGATATTACTGTTATGAAATAATGAAACATGAGTTGTTAGACCATTTCTTTAGAATGGGCTGGTTTACATACAGTCAGGTTCATGTGTCATTGCTATTTCAATAAATTGTACTTTCTAATGCACAGTATATTGTTTGTACACTGAGTTTGGAAAGGGGGGGGACGACAGACTGTCAAAGCTGTACTCAAACCTGGGTCACCTGTTTCACAAGCCAGCTTGTTACCGCATCACCAAAGGGTCCGGATCTTTTAGTGATGCGGTAATGAGTTAGCATGGGGACCGTGTTTGAGCCCAGGCTTCAACAGTAGCCTGGGCTCGAACACCCCCCCCCCCTTCCCTTCCCTTCCCTTCCCTTCCCTTCCAAGCTCAGTGGCGGAACGTAGACATCACAGTATTTTTTTTTATCTATTATGCTTATTTATTTATGTTTTGTGATGTGTGGAGCAGTGAGGTGTTACACATTGTGAAGATAATGCCACTTTTGCATGTAAATCCGCCCATTGTCTAATAAAAATCATAATCGTGCAAATGCCATTATTGTAATGTCAGTACAGTAAAAGCCAAGTTGTGTTACACAACATGATTGTACCAACTGATATACAAATACATTTAATTACAAACAAACAGATAGATTCTTACTTTCCCTGGTCCATCGAATCCAGGCTTGTTCCCAATGGAAAGAGCAGAGTTACGTCTGGGCATCAGGAAAGACCAATTGAAGTGCCTGGAATTCTTGTTCGGAGTAATCCAGCATGAAGAATTTAGGTTTCCATCCCACATTCCACTCTTTCAGCATGAAAAGGGCCTCTGAGATGGCATCAGTGGTTTCATTTTCACACATGAACTCAGCAATGGGCTTATATCCAACATTTGTTCGTACAACAACCAAGAATAGGGGTAAAGCATACTTGCAGGTTCGATACGTGGCATCGAGAAGGACCATTTCCCTGTAGCGTTGGAGTAGTTTCTGCTGTTGTGTATTTTGATGCACAAACATGAAGGTGTTTAGCATAGATTTCTTGGTAGCGGATGCTTGCTCATCATCTTCACTGGTGCTGCTGTCATCATCTTCAGTGGATCCCAGTTGCTTTGGAAATTCCTTTTCCCTGTGTCCTTCTTCAGATTCAGTACACTTTCTCAAGAGAAAATGTGCACTGGGGTCTGCCAACTTCCATGCCGTTGCCTTTTTTTCTAAATGATGCTGGTCCAGACCAGAATATCTACCGGCCACTCACGCCAAATGAACGTGGTTCTGAATGACATGACTCGATGGATAGTAAGACTGGTCACGTGAATGGGGTTGAAAACTGTCAGGACCGCAAAGCTGAGTTAGCACAAATTGTTTCAGCACTCGCTTGAGAAAGGGGATTGATGTAATTCCTAGGGAGACATACTCATATATTTTGTCATGCACTTCAGGATGAATATACCTTGAAAAACCACTTTCCAGGGATATGTGGTGGTTTGGTGTGCGTCAGCCAAAGGTAGTTGGAGTAGTTGGGGTATCTTTTTTTTTCAAAGATTCGGCTACAGCATCAAGAGCCGCTTGTTTCTTGGCTTTTGAAGCCCCTTCCTCTACACAGAATGTGTCAGATCTGTAACAGAAGTGGTAATATGTATTCATTATTCTACCCTTAACTCACTACCCCTACTACAAAAGTACGACTTGCCACTTTTGCACCACACTACCTCCATCCACATGTTAAGCCCTCCCAGCACACACACACACACACACACACACACACACACACATCAAGTTTACTTTTGTTGCTTTCTATTAAAATTACTGAATTTTAAGTTATTTCCTTCTAACGACAGAAAATTTATCAAAGATATTCTTGTTTTCCATTTGAAATATAAACATACATGCTATAACCGATTATATTTACCTTAGTAATATAGCGGATAAAAAGCTTTGCAGGACAGTCTACCTTCTTGGTTTTCTGAATGTGGAATCTTCTCTTGACTGTGTAGTCATGTTCACCATCTTCACAAGGCTGGAGCAGTTCATGCACAAAGAGACATGGAACATTTGTCCTTATTTAGAATAAATGTATCTTTGCAGTAATTTTGCAGATATGTACGAACTTGGAATTTAAATGTAAATGTTTTTTAAATATATATACTGTATAACATATATATATATATATATATATATATATATATATATAGTGCCTTGCAAAAGTATTCAGACCCCTGACCAATTCTCTCAAATTACTGAATTACAAATGGTACATTGAAATTTCGTTCTGTTTGATATTTTATTTTAAAACACTGAAACTCAAAATCAATTATTGTAAGGTGACATTGGTTTAATGTTGGGAAAATTTTTTAAGAAAAATAAAAAACTGAAATATCTTGCTTGCATAAGTATTCAACCCCCACACATTAATATTTGGTAGAGCCATCTTTCGCTGCAATAACAGCTTTAAGTCTTTTGGGGTAAGTATGTACCAGCTTTGCACACAGTGTCAGAGTGATTTTGGCCCATTCTTCTTGGCAGATTTGCTCCAGGTTGTTCAGGTTGGTTGGACGACGCTTGTGGACTGCAATTTTCAAATAGTGCCACAGATTCTCAATGGGATTGGGATCAGGACTTTGACTGGGACACTGTAGGACATTCACCTTTTTGTTCTTGAGCCACTCCAATGTTGCTTTGGCCTTGTGCTTGGGATCATTGTCCTGCTGAAAGGTGAATTTCCTCCCAAGCTTCAATTTTTTAGCGGACTGAAGGGGGTTCTCTTGCAGCATTTCCCTGTATTTTGCTCCATCCATTCTTCCTTCAATTTTAACAAGATGCCCAGTCCCTGCTGATGAGAAGCATCCCCACAGCATGATGCTGCCACCACCATACTTCACTGTAGAGATGGTGTGTCTTGAGGCATGGGCAGTGTTAGGTTTGCACCACATATAGCGCTTTGAGTTTTGGCCAAAAAGCTCTATCTTGGTCTCATCTGACCACAAAACCTTTTCCCACATCGCAGCTGGGTCACTCTCATGCTTTCTGGCAAACTCCAGACGTGCTTTCAGATGGTACTTTTTGAGTAACGGCTTCTTTCTTGCCACCCTCCAATACAGGCTAGTGTTATGCAGAGCTCTTGATATGGTTGACTGGTGCACCATTACTCCACTCCCAGCCACTGAACTCTGTAGCTCCTTCAAAGTGATTGTTGGCCTCTCTGTGGATTCTCTCACAAGTCTCCTTCTTGATTGAGCGCTGAGTTTTGAGGGATGGCCTTTTCTTGGCAGTGCCTGGGTGGTGTGATGCAGCTTCCACTTCCTGATTATTGATCCAACTGTGCTCACTGGGATATCCAAACACTTGGATATTATTTTGTACCCTTTCCCTAATCTATGCATTTGTATTACTTCATCTCTAACTTCTGTAGAATGCTCTTTGGTCTTCATTTTCCTTCAGATTCACAGCCTGACCAATGATCCTTCAACAGTGGGTTTTTATCCAGAAAATGTGACAGCAACTTTAATGGTTCACAAGTGGAGGCCAATGGTTAGGTAATTGTGTCCTTGTTAGGGCAATTTCTTTCATCGGTGTAAACTGGGAGCTTCCACAGCACAGGGGTTGAATAATTATGCAAGCAAGATATTTCAGTTTTTTATTTTTCTTAAAAATATTTCCCAACATAAAACCAATGTCACCTTAAAAATAATTGATTTTGAGTTAATAAAATATCAAACAGAACGAAATTTCAATGTACCATTTGTAATTCAGTAATATGAGAGAATTGGTCAGGGGTCTGAATATTTTTGCAAGGCACTGTATATATATATATATATATATATATATATATATATATTGTAACAGGGGAGATCTGGACTGACTGTCTGGCACATCCGTATTACTGCAGGTAGAGGGCAGCAGTCTCGTGGGATCCGCCTGTCGGCCATGGCAATGACACGGAGAGGTGGGGAAGAGTGTGTGTGTGCTTTCCCTCTCTCTGAGTGGCTGAGGGGCGGGCCTTGGGAGACTGCTCGGCCCATAAGAACTAGCTTGGTTATGCGCTCGGGTGGCCGGATTGGGGAAAGTACAGTGTCGCTGGCGGAAGAGGCCAGCGTGAAATAAGGAGCAGGCGAGCCCGACTGAGGGGACAGCCTTTTGTAAAAATAATTTACAAAATAAAAGAAATAATTACCTACCCGAGGGGACGTGTATAGATATACGGGGAACCCTGGCCAACCCCAGTGTATAAGCACAGCGGAGTGTAGGATGGAGACCCATGCTGACCGGCTTAGCGGCAGTGGGGGCACTGCATAAGCAGCACTTTTGTTTGTAGTTTTATTACTGTGTTTTATTTTCCCTTTTTCTTTTGCCTTCTGTTTTCATTATTACTTTGGAGCACTTGAAGGTGCACTGAGTTGGATACCTGTGTTGGTAACCCCGTGGTCCTGCTTTACTGTCGGCAGTATCCAGACCACGGACAACAGCGCCCTCTGCGGGCTAAAGTAAATAAAACAATTAATAAGAAAAATAAATAAATCTGGGCACCTGTGCGGTGTTTCCAAATAAAATCTTCTGTCTCCTGTGTCAGTGAATACCCTCACCCTTCCACACGTGGTGTTAGAAGTGGGATTCACTGGCACTGCCCAATTTAAGCAGTGTAATAGCCAAGGGAGTCAGAATGGACCCGCAGCAATTCGCCGCAATAATGGACCTCCTGCGCCAAACCCTGACGGAGATAGGGCAGGGGAGTGTATGAGCTGCTGCGCCCGACCCAATGCTACAGCAGCCAACAAAAATGACGGCAGAGGATCGGCCGGACGCTTACCTGGAGGTGTTCGAGGGGATGGCGATTTCTGCCGGATGGGCCCGAGAGCATTGGGCTAGCTACCTCCTGCCCCAGTTGACGGGGGAGGCGCAGGCGGCGGCGAGCACCCTGGATCCGGTGGCAAGGATGGAGTACCCCACGTTAAAAACTGCCATCCTCAACCGCGTGGGTGCTACTCCAGAGGGCTACCGCCGCAGATTCCGGGAGGAGAGCTTTTCTGCGGGGGAACACCCCAGGGCCATTGCGCACCGGTTGCAGGATTACGCCCGGGGATGGTTGAACCCGGGAGTCACCACCACTGCCAGGCTGGTGGAGGTAGTGGTGGTCGAGCGGTTCCTGCAGTGCTTGCCCCCGGAACAGCGGGTGTGGGTACAACGGCAGCCACCCGCCACCCTAGAGTTGGCGATCCAACTGGCTGAGCAGTACCAGGCAGCGGAACCAACGCCCGCTAAGCTGCCTGGAAACCGCGCTACACCGGCATCACCCCCTCTACTGGCCCCAGGGAGGGCGAAGGGACTGGGGGGGAGGGGTAGCAAGGTCTTTGGACAGAGTGTGGTGGTAGGAGCTCCCGGCCCGAGAACTGGGGCAGAGTGGGGTCACCCACGGGCTGCTGCGGTGTTGGACCGGGGTCTCGCGCGGCCACCCTACCGTCGATCCCCTTTGATGGGTCCTGTGTTTCGACCTCCTGCTGAAGCTTCCTGTCGAGAAACCAGTTCACTGATGTGTGGAACAAGCTGGGAGGTGAGCCACATCGACCGGGATTGCCCCGCTATGGGATGTGACGTCATTCGACCAGGTAAGACTGTTCCATTCCATCAGTCACTCCAGCAGACGGGTTTTGTGATTCCTGTGTCAGTGGATTATACACAAACCCAGGCTCTCTTAGATTCAGGGTGTAGTCAGTCCCTGATACAAGAGAGCTTAATCTCACCGGGGCATAAGCAAATAACGGGACAGGTGCATATAAAATGTATTCATGGGGATGTGCGCACTTATCCCAAAATGTATGTCAATCTGAAAATTGGCCAGCAGGTGACGCGAGTGCAATTGGGTTTGTGTCCTCGATTGCCGGTACTGGTAGTTCTGGGACGGGACTGCGAGCAGTTTAAAAATTGGTTGGCTGCTGTGACGGCCCCGTCCTCCTTATTGGCTAAGAAAGAGGAAGTAATTGGCGAGATCTTTCCCTTTCGTGACCCGGATTGCTATTGCCACAGATTTAGACCCGGCAAAACTAAACGGGAACGCCGGGCCACTAAGAATGAGGGCTGGCAATGGAGGGAGTCCGAGAAGTATCAGGTGGGGGCGATTGGTGAAGAGACTGGGAGGGAGGCCGCGGAGTCAGCGCAGGGGTCTGGCTCTGCTGCCTCCACTCAGGACCGACCTCATCCCGAGTTGGAAGCCATGGGAGCTGATTTTTTAGCTCGTTCCCGTGACTTCCGACTCGAGCAAGGGCGTGACGACGTGCTGAGCAGGCTCTTTGATCAAGCAGCGGTGGTTAATGGTCGTGTGGTCGAGCCCAGACGTGCCGCCACGTACCCTCACTTTGAAATCGCTCGAGACCCCCTGTACCGTGTTGACAAATTGCCCCAGACCGGGGAAGTGCGTCACCAGTTGTTGATTCCTCATCCCTTTAAGGAGGATTTACTGCGGCTGGCTCACGCTATTCCTTTGTCTGGTCATTTAGGCAGGGATAAGACTAAAGCAAGGCTTGTGTCACGGTTCTATTGGATGGGGCTGGATGGTGACGTCAGACGTTTTTGCGAACGTTGTGGGGAGTGTCAGAAGGCTAGTCATAGAGCCGTCCCACGAGCCCCACTGGTGCCATTGCCCTTAGTGGAAGCTCCGTTTGAGCGTATTGGAGTAGATATAGTGGGACCGTTAGAAAGGAGTGCGGAGGGATACACACACCTATTGGTCATTTTGGATTATGCTACGCGTTATCCAGAGGCCATTCCCCTCCGATCTGCGTCTGCTAATCTGTTGCCAATGAGCTCATGAAGGTTTTCTCCCGGGTGGGGATCCCCAAGGAAATACTGACCGACCAAGGCACCAACTTTATGTCCCGGCTAGTCCGCGGAACATGTAAACTTTTGGGGATTAAGACCATTAGGACCTCGGCTTTTCACCCTCAGACCGATGGTCTTGTGGAGCGTTTTAATAAGACCCTCAAAAACATGTTGCGCAGATTTGTAAACAGTGACGTGCACTACTGAGACCAGCTGATTCCGCCCCTTCTCTTTGCTATCAGAGAGGTACCCCAGGCTTCCACGGGTTTTTCGCCATTCAAGTTGCTGTATGGTCGGAGACCCTGGGGTGTGCTTGATCTGGTCAGAGAGATGTGGGAGGAGCAGCAGGACAATTCGACCAATACTGTCCGGTATGTGTTGGATCTGCACAAACGTCTTGAGTCTGTGGGAAAATGGGCCTATGACAATTTGCAGCAGGCTCAGCACAGACAGGAGACCCAATATAACAGGGGGGCCCGGTTGCGCATGTTTCAGCCGGGGGATAAGGTGCTTCTGTTGTTACCCAGCTCTGAGTCCAAACTTCTGGCAAAGTGGCAAGGACCGTTTGAGGTTACACGCCGGGTTGGGACGGTGGACTATGAGATCTGCCAGCCGGAGCGACGGAGAGAAAAGCACATTTACCATGTAAACCTGCTGAAGCCTTGGTTACAGCAGGAGGCTTTGTTAGCGGCGCAAGCAGATGACGTCACCGACCTGGGACCAGATCTTTCTGTGTTGGCGAAAACAGGGTCGGAACAGATTACAGAAAATCTCACACCAACACAGAAAGGTCAGGTGCGGGTGTTGGTGGCGGAATTTCCTGATGTGTTTTCTCCCGTCCCGGGGCAGACTCGAGTAGCCCACCATCACATTGAGACTGAGCCGGGGGCGCTAGTTCGCCAGAGGCCGTACTGCATACCTGAGCGCAAAAGGCAGGTAGTGAAGACGGAGATTGACGAGATGCTCAGACTGGGGGTAATAGAGGAGTCCCAAAGTGACTGGAATAGTCCAATTGTTTTAGTGGATAAGCCGGACGGGTCAACTCGATTTTGCATTGACTTCAGGCGGGTTAATGAAAAATTGAAGTTTGACGATTATCCCATGCCCCGGGTAGATGAGTTGCTGGAGCGTCTTGGCACGGCTCATTTTATGACGACACTGGATTTAACGAAGGGGTACTGGCAGATACCCCTGACCCCGGAATCCAGAGAGAGGACGGCGTTTTCGACTCCCTTCGGGTTGTACCAATTTAGGACCATGCCCTTTGGGTTGCACGGAGCACCAGCCACTTTCCAGCGGATGATGGATCGCATTTTGCAGCCCCATCAGCAGTACGCCGTTGCTTACATAGATGACATGGTTATCCACAGTGAGGATTGGCCGAGTCATCTGTGTAAGGTAGCGGCGGTATTGCAATCCTTGCGGGAGGCTGGGCTCACTGCTAACCCAAAGAAATGTGCCATTGGGAAGAGTGAGTCGGAGTATTTGGGGTATCGAGTAGGGAGCGGCCAGATCAGACCGCTGATTGCTAAGGTGAAAGCCTTGGCTGACTGGCCGGTCCCTACAACCAAAACCCAGGTGCGCTCTTTCTTGGGACTAGCGGGCTATTACAGGAAGTTCATGCCGAGTATTCGCCATGCTCGCTGCTCCTTTGACAGACCTCACCAGGAAGGCTGCCCCAAATACGGTTCAGTGGACGGAGCCGTGCCAGAGAGCCTTTCTCGCTTTGAAGCGAAGGCTGTGTAGCAAGCCAGTGCTATGCAGTCCTTTTTTTAGTAGGTTCACCTTGCAGACGGATGCGTCAGAGACAGGTCTCGGGGCAGTGTTGTCTCAGGAGGTGCGGGGAAGCGAGCACCCGGTCCTGTACATCAGCAGGAAGCTCCTTCCCCGTGAAAAGAACTATAGTACCATCGAGAAGGAGTGTCTCGCAGTTAAATGGGCAGTCGAGTCACTCTGGTACTACCTCCTGGGGCGACACTTCACCCTGATTACGGATCATGCCCCCTTAGCATGGCTTCACCGGATGAAGGATAACAATGCCAGAATCACGCGGTGGTACTTGGCCCTGCAGCCCTATGCCTTCAGGGTAGTCCACCGAGCAGGGAAACTGCATCTAAACGCAGACTTTTTCTCTCGGGAAGGCATTGGGTTGTAGGATTTTCGAATGGACCGGTGGTGCCATTCTGAGGGGGAGGATGTGTAACAGGGGAGATCTGGACTGACTGTCTGGCACATCCATATTACTGCAGGTAGAGGGCAGCAGTCTCGTGGGATCCGCCTGTCGGCCATGGCGATGACACGGAGAGGTGGGGAAGAGTGTGTGTGTGCTTTCCCTCTCTCTGAGTGGCTGAGGGGCGGGCCTTGGGAGACTGCTCGGCCCATAAGAACTGGCTTGGTTATGCGCTCGGGTGGCTGGGTTGGGGAAAGTACAGTGTCGCTGGCGGAAGAGGCCAGCGTGAAATAAGGAGCAGGCGAGCCCGACTGAGGGGACAGCCTTTTGTAAAAATAATTTACAAAATAAAAGAAATAATTACCTACCCGAGGGGACGTGTATAGATATACGGGGAACCCTGGCCAACCCCAGTGTATAAGCACAGCGGAGTGTAGGACGGAGACCCGTGCTGACCGGCTTAGCGGCAGTGGGGGCACTGCATAAGCAGCACTTTTGTTTGTAGTTTTATTACTGTGTTTTATTTTCCCTTTTTCTTTCGCCTTCTGTTTTCATTATTACTTTGGAGCACTTGAAGGTGCACGGAGTTGGATACCTGTGTTGGTAACCCCGTGGTCCTGGTTTACTGTCGGCAGTATCCAGACCACGGACAACAGCGCCCTCTGCGGGCTAAAGTAAATAAAACAATTAATAAGAAAAATAAATAAATCTGGGCACCTGTGCGGTGTTTTCAAATAAAATCTTCTGTCTCCTGTGTCAGTGAATACCCTCACCCTTCCACATATATATATATATATATATATATATATATATATATATATATATATATATATAGACAGTTTAGATGTATATATGTGTGTATTGGTATTCATAAATTAAAGTGGTGTACCTCAGTTCCAATAAAGACTTTTGTTTTGAAATTATGAATGATCACAAAATGTATAATCTAGTTCTGTGATCCTCACTCCTGGTCCTGAAGAGCCACAGCCCTGCAGGTTTTATAGGCAACTTTAAATCCTCACTGGATGAAGACCTGGAGGTCAATAATCGGTTCAATTAAAGCAACTAAGAGCTTGAGTGGAATTAAAACCAGAAGACCCCGTGGCTCTCAGACCAGGAATGAGAATCACTAATCTAGGTGTTTGTCTATAAACATTAAAAATACACATGACTACTTTTGGCCAGACTGGCCAGCTAAGTTAAATGTTGAATATTACACATGACCTTTTTACATTTTGAGTCCCGCTTGTGTGCTTTGCCGTATTGACAGCAATGAATGACACGATTGTTCACGGCAAGTGGCACATTGTCTGAAAAATCCTCTATTTGCCAAACGAGTCGCTGCGTCCCTTTGTCTTTCTTCTTTTTGTCATCAGACCTAAAATGAAGATGAAGCAAGTTAATTTACATAACCTGTATGAAAGGGTACACCACAAGTCTTTTATAAAATATTCAACAGTGTGCATTAAGGGTTTTATAACATGAAACACCTGGCATTTAAGCCTGTTGATTGGGTCCAGGGTACAGCTACACAAGCAGAGTCCTTTATATCATGAAACACCTGGTGTTTAAACCTGTTGATTGGGTCCAGGGTGCAGCTACACAAGCAGTCCTTTATAACATGAAACACCTGGCGTTTAAACCTGGTGATTGGGTCCAGGGTGCAGCTACACAAGCAGTCCTTTAGATCATGAAACACCTGGCGTTTAAGCCTGGTGATTGCATCAAGGGTGCAGCTACACAAGCAGAGTCCTTTATAACATGAAACACCTGGTGTTTAAGCCCATTGATTGGGTCCAGGGTACAGTTACACAAGCAGAGTCCTTTAGAACATGAAACACCTGGCGTTTAAGCCCGGTGATTGGGTCCAGGGTGCAGCTACACAAGCAGAGTCCTTTATAACATGAAACACCTGGCGTTTAAGCCTGTTGATTGGGTCCAGGGTATAGCTACACAAGCAGAGTCCTTTAGAACATGAAACACCTGGCGTTTAAGCCCGGTGATTGGGTCCAGGGTACAGCTACACAAGCAGAGTCCTTTATAACATGAAACACCTGGCATTTAAGCCCGGTGATTGGGTCCAGGGTACAGCTACACAAGCAGAGTCCTTTATAACATGAAACACCTGGCATTTAAGCCCGGTGTTTGGGTCCAGGGTACAGCTACACAAGCACAACATGAAGCGTTTGGGTAGAGCTAAATATACAACCTTAGCCTTTTATAACAGCAACTCGCCTTATTTACTGTTAATCATTTTTGTGAAGAAATCAAAGTGTAATTAAAAAAAAAAAAAGATATTTATACTTGCATCAAACAATTGTTCTGTAGTTTCCTTAGTTTTTTCACCACGCACTCTCAAGTTTCAAGATTACATGACATTGTTTTAATGCGCTAATGAAATTTATGTTATAGATAATATACAATGCTAGTGAAACTGTAGCTGTTGCCTACTATATACCTAAATAGCATTGTAAAAGCAAAATGCAATGCGAACGAATACTATAACATACCACAATAGATTTGTTAAGAGTCGTTATTGATGACAAATATAGTATTAAAGAGTAAGTAAATAAAATAATACAAACCTTGGAGTGTTGCGGTAGTTCACATTCGGCAAACCTGACGAGCAATTGGAGTAGTTTTGAATGCGGCGCGCTTGTCAAATCCCTTCAGCGTGCATAACCGCAGGCCTTCCTTGTTTTTTTTTTATTCTAACCACGCCGTAAGATTTTGACGACAGACTCGAAACACCGGGCTTTTAGTGAGAACCCCAAGTTAGCAGCTCCACGGAACAGTTTGGAATTTTTATTTTGTGAATATAACATTCCAAGGTAGGAATCGAGAGTTTTAAACAAATCACTTTGTTTCTTTTTGTTTTTTGTGTTAATACTGTTGGTATCAAAACTTATCTGCTGAGGATTTCACTGAAACCTGCTTCCACAGTTCAAGACAAAATTAGCTACAAATCTGAGTTTCAATACAGATGTATGTTTTTATATTTTTCTGTCACAGTGGAGGAAGATCTTGGCTGGGTGCTCTTTATATTTCATACGGGAACAAAGTGAGCTCCTGCCAGGCTAAAGACAGCAGTCGCTTTGTGAGAATGCAGGCTTTTATTGGAAGTAGTCTTTGAGTCCCAAAGTACATTAATAACTTAAACATCGATCAATCTTTATTTTTGTAAAGCGCCTTTCGCAAATAGATTGCCTCAAATATAACACGCTTTAATAAAGTATTGATGTGTAACATACAGCCATTCTAACGGCAGTAAATTAGAAGTGCTTTTTATAAGTCATGTTTTTTGCTTTGTAATATTGCAGATTCACTGAACAGTTTTACTTCGTAATTCATGTGATCTGTAAGCTTCCTTTTAAATGGTCTCCCGTGCTATATTTATGTCTGGAAATGTACAGGTAGTGGACAAAAAAATGGAAACACCTGGGTAAATGTATATTGAAAGCAAGGGCTTCCACACAGGTGTGGCTCATGCGTTAATTAAGCAAGTAACATCCCAGCATGCTTAGGGTCATGTATAAAAATGCTGGACAGGCCTGGTTGCCTATAATTATGGCTAGCATGGCGGCAAGAGGAGACCTCAGTGACTTTGAAAGAGAGGTGATTGTTGGGGTGCATTTGGCAGGAGCTTCAGTGACTAAGACAGCTCAACTTGCTGATGTTTCACGAGCAACGGTGTCTAAGGTGATGTCGGCATGGAACTGCGAGGGAAAGACATCATCAGCAAAGGGCAACAGTGGGCGGAAGCGCATACTCCAGGATCGTGATATCCGTGCATTAATTCAAAGTGCAAGGCAAAACAGGCGAGCAACTGCAGATCAATTGACTACAAATCTCAACCTGGGGCGCGAGCAGCCAGTTTCATCAAAAACGGTCAGCCGAGAACTGTCAGAGCGGGATACCATAGTGGCACAACTCCCTATTAAGTGACTTCACATTAGTGTTTCCATTTTTTTGTCCACTACCTGTATGTATTTAACTGTGAAATTAGTTGCACTTTGGGGAAAGCCCAATTATTACAGATACTTTTTCAAAGGGTTCAGTTAGTAGAATCATTCAGCTAAATTATACTGGAAAACTGGGTTGTTAAAGTCATTATTAAAATAAGGGGTTCCTAGTAGTGAGTCAGAATATTCCAGTATTCTACATCAAATTAATATTTGAATACTTTGATATAGGTTCAAATACTCCAAAAAATGTTTATGCAGTAATTGTTTTTAAATTAATCCATTATTTTAAACAAATGGAAAAATGTGCCAACTACACGCAGAAAACAGTTTTTGTGATGAGGAAGTTATGAGTGATCAGCCAGTAAAACTCATCTCACTGGCCACTGCAGATATAATTACCATTCCGCTGTTGGTAACAGCTACAATGGCAGCTTCGAAGAAGAGGAATGCCTGGAATTATTTTGAGAAATTAAATGACACCACTGAGCAAAAGCCTATCTTTGCATCCCAGCTACATCTGTACCGGCGTTGTGAAATATCCTGCGTAATACTTTGTATACCCTGGCTTGCTGATTGACAAACGCAAAACTGGAACCCAATATTACCGATTGTATGCTAACTGGGTTTGGGGTGAAGGTGCTGTTCAGTTAATTTACTCCTGAGCATCAAGACTTTCACTGGGTGCAGCACCGTTTTGTTTTGTATGTAGGAGTTATGAACCGTTATATAACCTTGTATTGCCTATAAGACTTCTCGCCTTGGATAAAGGCTTCTGCCAACAACTAAATAAATACAAAAAAGAACGATGCTGCACCCAATGGAAGTCTTGATGCTAAGGAGCAAATCCAGTGATGTCTAAATGACTTGCAAGTTTTCGCATTAATATGTAGGAGAACATGAACCATTATATGAGTATTTTGCGTGTTCATAACTAGAGATTATTAACAAGCAGTTGTATTGTTTTAGCATTTTACCCCAGCCATGCGAGGTCAGAGATACCAACTATTATGAGATGTTATGTGGTTTCAGTAAAAAAGAATGGGGAAGCCTAAGAGAGGGTGAAACAGCACAGCACACACCCTCCAGGCTACCCAATACAAAATAAGCTGAATTAGTGCCCCATTTAATATTAACCCTTAAAAGACAGCGTGTGCCAGTGTTAGGCTATAGATGTCCATAAACATATAAATAAATACATGAGTGCTACTAGTACTAATAACAGGATTCAGCTACAAGTGACTTTACGTCAAGATAATGCACTAAAGCTTTTTTTTATTCAAACCACTGTGCTTTGAAACGTTAATAACTATCTGTATTTAAGTGAGATAAATAAAGGTGCCTTTTGTGTAGTAAGTATTTTTTATATTTTAGCCTACTGGTAAAAAAAACAAAACAAAAACAGCACTCGTTTGAAACGTTAACTCAGGGATCTCATTTTCATTTAAAGTAGGAGGCTAGACATCATAAGTAGAAAGCAGGGGGTGTTATCGGTACATTTCACACTACATTTCAAAGCATGTATTTAAACTGTTCTATTTGGTTTTGCAATAATGTATTGCACACAAGAAAAAAGTTTGTAAAGAAAGAGAGAACATGGCATTTTATGAAAAAAAAATCGATCAAATTGAGCAATGGGCAGTGTCACTGTTTCTCTCTCCTTGTGTGGGTGGCACGTTTGCCTGCATGTTATTGTTCCTCTCTCTCTTTCTCTTTGCGTGCTCTTTAATGTTCCTCGCTCTCAGAGTGGGCGGAGCGAGATGAGTGAGAATTATGGAGAGCCGTTTGTGCCAAAACTATCCAGCCGTTAGTTTGTCAATTCGTGAATTGGTCAATTTGTCCAGCAATTTGTCCATAAATGTGTCAATTCATACAGCTATTCAAAAACGTATTTGTTAATTCATCTAATAATTAATTAATTGACTGTTCCTCACTCTCTCTTTGCGTGCTCTTTACTGTTGCTCTCTCGCTCTCTCTGTGCGTGCTCTTTACTGTTCCTCTATCACTCGCTCTCCTTGCTTGCTCTTTACTGTTCCTCTCTCTCTCGCTCTCTTTGCGTGCTCTTTACTGTTCCTCTCTCTCTCGCTCTCTCTTTGCTTGCTCTTTACTGTTCCTCTCTCTCTCTCTGTGCATGCTCTTTACTGTTCCTCTATCACTCGCTCTCCTTGCTTGCTCTTTACTGTTCCTGTCTCTCTTGCGCTCTCTTTGCATGCTCTTTACTGTTCCTCTCTCTCGCTCTCTTTCTCTCTGCGTGCTCTTTACTGTTCCTCTCTCTCTCGCTCTCTCTTTGCGTGCTCTTTACTGTTCCTCTCTCTCTCGCTCTCTCTTTGCGTGCTCTTTACTGTTCCTCTCTCTCTCTTTGCGTGCTCTTTACTGTTCCTCTCTCTCTCTCGCTCTCTCTTTGCTTGCTCTTTACTGTTCCTCTCTCTCTCTGTGCGTGCTCTTTACTGTTCCTCTATCACTCGCTCTCCTTGCTTGCTCTTTACTGTTCCTGTCTCTCTTGCGCTCTCTTTGCATGCTCTTTACTGTTCCTCTCTTGCTCTCTCTCTGCGTGCTCTTTACTGTTCCTCTCTCTCACTCTCCTTGCTTGCTCTTTACTGTTCCTCTCAATTCAATTCAAAGTGCTTTATTGGCATGACTTATTTTCCACAGTGTTGCCAAAGCAATTACATACATATTACGAACAGATGCATATACACACATATATATATATATATATAGTGGCACGGCTGGTGGCGCCATGCACGTTGTTTTTGTGAGATAACCGAGTGACTGGTAGAACCTTGAGAAAGAGAGGTCGGACAACAGGAATGCATGCAACGGTAGGTTTTATTATTTATTCCTCCCTGTGGGAAAAAGAAGCAGCAAATAAAACTGCTACCAAAGCTGGGGGTAAATCCCAAAGAAAGTTCAAATAATAAGTGCCAAAAGAATAACAGAAAAAGTTCCTCTTTGAACTGGTGTCCAGAGTGTTCCCCAACCGTCCACTTAAACCTCCTGGCGTGGAACGGTATGGTAGGAATTTGTAATCCTCTGCCTGGAAACAGCAACTCCTCTCCAGTGCGGCCCCTCCTGGAGTTCAGTGGTAGTGCACTCTCCCTGGCTCTCTACTGTCCCTCCTAGGACTATGTGGAACCAGCAGCTCTGTGCACTTATAGTCCAAACAGTGTAGGGATCTGAACAACTCTGGAAGTTAATTAAGTCTTTTGTTAGTTGGTGGTTTCGTTCCTTTTCTAAAACCACTTGTTCCTCTCTCACAGCTTATACTCCGCTGCTGGAGAAAACGTGTATAAAAACCACAGTGCTTATTCCTCCGTGTTCCCAAGCCGTTTGGAACACTGTGCAGTTTCTTTGGTATTAGGGTACTCCCTACAGAACTATGTTGGTCTTGCAACAGGTTTGCACACAGTCCCGTTCTCTCCACAGTAATGATAGCATTTAATCAAGACGGGTTTTACACACAACAGTCTGTATACTCGTGTCGTTTCCTTCTCACAACTCACGGTACCTTGTTTCACTGCTTTAACGTCGTGGCGGTTCTAGTGTACACAATACTACTGAACGTGAATAGCACTTTACTGTTGGAATTTCTAACACGTTGTGTCTTTGCTTGTACATAACCACTTCCCCAGCTAGGTTCATATGCAAGCACAAGTTTTCAATAACAAATACTGCGAAAAATTTTTAGGAGACAGCTGTTAAATGGTCACATCTGGTGGCTTGAAATGAATGCTGGACATGAATCGAGGACAATCTGATTGACATGAAGTTGGCTGGTATACACTCAAAACACTATGATAAAGTGTCCCTCCTGGAAGTTGGTTTGACATCCCTGCTATAGAATTACTAATAACCTGAATTATAACCTATCCCAGCCTTACTGTAATCTACCCATACCCCTGGTGCTACAAGCATGAGCACATGCACGCTTACGTGCTCTGCCTGCCTCTCCTGTGTCTGTGCTGCTGCTCGAACCTGGGTGCATTGCTTCATTCACCTGATAAAATAATAATTTGATGCATGCCATATAGAGAGAGAATATATGGCTATGCTAACTTTATTTGCTGAGTGCTACTATACAGCATTAGCCAACTATCATATCACAATGTGCCTCAAACAATAACATATCTCAAAACTGACTCTAATATTTTCACTGTTATAATCACTAAGCCATTACAGACCTCACCTGCGACCCTGTTGCTCCACCTGCCTCTGTACTGCTTTTACCAGGTTGCACTGCTTCATTTGCCTGATAAAATGATAAATTGATGCATGCTGTTTAGAGAGAAAGTATGACTGCTAACTTCATTAGTAAATTATTTTTTCATTTGCTATGAGAATCATTATCAATTGTGTTTATTACTTTAACGACATCTTCCTACTTACAATGTGACTTTTTGTAAAAAAAAAAAAAAAAACTTCCTTACGTCCTTCTTTCTTTTTTTGGCTGCCATTATGCTTTAGTCACCTAAAGCCAAATTTAAGTGATTAGATAACCTTAGTTGGTTGACGATATCAAAACATTCTCTCTCTCTCTCTCTCTCTCTCTCTCTCTCTCTCTCTCTCTCTCTCTCTCTCTCTCTCTCTCTCTCTCTCTCTCTCTCTCTCTCTCTCTCTCTCTCTCTCTCTCTCTCTCTCTCTCTCTCTCTCTCTCTCACACACACAATGATTTAGCTGTGAAACAAGCTAGCTAGCCACCAATGACGTAGGGTTAGCAGCTAGCAATGGGTCGCTAACGTAATAAACCTACTTACCTACCCATTAGGTAGGTAGGTATGTTTATTCTCTCAATCTATGTTGCTGACGACCTGACAATACCTTCAGCCCCGGCTCACACTCATATCAGACTGACCGGCAAGCGGCAACTTCAGATGAGCGTCTTTCCAGAGTCCAGCCTAAGCCAGCGATTCCCAACCTTGTTTTACTCACGCCCCACTGGAATTATTTTTTATATCTGTGCCCCTGCCCCCGCCCCCGCCCCCGCCACCCGGTTAATTTGACTTTTTAATAGGTAATTTTTTTACTGCCTATATAATATAGTGCGTTTATTTAGCCGCCTGGATAATCACACTGTCCATTCAATCAAAAACATATGTTCGTGTTCGCTTTTTACACACACAATACAAAAATATCTAGCAAGGAGTAAGTTAGTTACAAAGGGAGGAAGGCGGAGGATAGAAATAATGTGACAACGCATTAACCAACAAACACAAATATCGAATTAAACTGATTATATTTAGTCTTATTTTAAAAAATAAATGTGAAAATTGTGGCACAATATACACCGTTTAAGAATGACTAGATTTTTTGAAATTTTAAACCCGGAACACGACCTTTCACTCCCGAGTCCTTGTGCACTTTCGCGCCTCAATGAAAACAGCACTCTGCTTGGTCCCTGACGTCAGCCGCGCACTGAGTCCGTGTTACAGTGATGCATTATGGAATTTGTAGTTTTCTTGTCTGCTAATTACACCCCAAAACCCCACCAAACACCTACACATCCCAGGGTGCCATTCTTTTTAAAGCTACCGGTATCTCTTTTTCTCTCTTTCATAACTCGCTGCACTTAAAGGGCGAAATCGGCAGTATCGTTTGGCACGTCACTGTTATTATTACTAGTACGTTATTATTCAAACGTTCACCGCGCCCCCCTGGAAGGTTTCACGCCCCCCCCCCCCCCCCCCGGTTGTGAACCTAGGGCCTAAGCCAATCAAATTAGCGTTGTTTTTTTTTTTTTTTTTTGAGGAGGGAGGAGCAACAAGGGGATCGTGAGAGAGTTAACCCTTTGTGGAGCGGATAAAATGACTTGACAAAAGACGTTTCAGATTTATCAAAATTATTGGTAGGGACAATTCAACGGTCCCTTGACATTGCCGTCCCTAGCTAAATCTACGCCGGTGCGTGTCATGGTAACATATGAAGCTCCAGGACACACCCCGCTGTGTCATAGTCATAGAGACTGACGTATCATTTCCTTTGTGAACACACATAACACGGTTACACACACGCACTCCCTCTTAAACACTGTTATATGTTCATGATCAGAGGTGACTTGTTTCACAGCAGTATTGTAGAAGAAAACACTGATCAAGGTGTTAACGAGTAAAGGATAACGGAATGACGGAGAGGCAAAACAAATTGATCTTGACATAATTAGAGATAGTCTTTTTGATTGTTGGAGAAGAACATCGATCATGTTTAATTGTTGAATTGTGTCATTTTGCCAATGATGGCGCTACATTGATTAGTATTGTATGTATGTATGTATGTAGGTATGTATTTATATATCTTTATTTATTTAAATACTGATTGAAATATATTACAGTGAAATGTGGTCTTTATGATAATAACATATTAAAACGGAAGAACTCACCACTAACAAGTTAAAAAAAAAGTTTCTATATAAAACCATTTGACATATTCCTTTTGATGTAAAGTGTCTCCGTGTATTCTCGGGGTGCTGTGTTTTTGTGAAGCTCTTCAATATCTCATTGTCACTGTGGGCCTCAGCGCACAGTAATACACGGCAGAGTCACACAGCTCTGTCTGCTGGATTGTTAAAGGGACGGTTTGGGAAGTTTTGTTGAGAAATGCATCAAATCTGCCTTTGAAATCATCAGCGTTCTCTCGTGCTCCAAAAGTATCTCTTCTCAGCACATACCTCGGGAAATCATTCGGGTACTGTATGTACCAGAATAGATACGGCAAAGAACTGCTAGTACTGTATTTACAGTGGAGTGTAACTGATTGTCCTTCAACAGCGTTCATATTGCCTGGAGTCTGAGTCACCGTGTCTTCTGCTCTGCATTCTGGACAACAAATAAAGAAAAAAAATATTTTAAAAACAAACACACAAAACAAACAGCAATAATAAACAAATACATACATACACACACACACATACATACATACATACATACATACATACATACATACATACATACATACCAAAACAAACTATAGCACAGATAATGAGAATGCTCCGTGTATATGCCATGCTATACAGCGTAGCACAATGTTTCAGCGTCATGCAGCAGTGAACTCTTTTCAGAAGATTTAAACCCTCAGAGTGTCTTGTTACCTCTTATACTGTCATCAGGAGTTTCTACATGATGTGATGTCATTTCACCTGCTTATCAGAACCCGTATCGATGTTACACTAGCGCCTCCTGTAGGAAGATCTTCCATCATCTGTAACCTGACATTTTACAATGTTCACTATTTGTATTTGTTTTTCGTTCATTTCACAGTAAGTTCAGACAAACAGACTAACTGTTATGTATGTATTTATTTATTAGAGCAGAACACGATTAGTGCACTTGAAAAAAAGACAGCAGTTCTAAAAGAAATACATTAATACATTATTATTAATTTCTTAACAGACGCCCTTATCCAGGGCGACTTACAATTGTTACAAGATATCATATTATTTTTACATACAATTACATTATTTTTTTTTTACATACAATTACCCATTTATACAGTTGGGTTTTTACTGGAGCAATCTAGGTAAAGTACCTTGCTCAAGGGTACAGCAGCAGTGTCCCTCATTGGGGATTGAACCCACAACCCTCCGGTCAAGAGTCCAGAGCCCTAACCACTACTCCACACTGTACTCCACATGTACTTGTAAGTGACAGTTTCGTCACCGTAGTTTTGCATTCTTGCTAAAGGAAAATGTTAGCTAATATTTTTATTTTTATTTTTCTGTTATTAAATCATGGTATACGATATTGGTGCTTGGACTTATTTCAACAGCAAGTACAACTTTAAAAAAATGTATTGTAAAATGGCCGCATTTTTCCAGTATATTCTGATTCTTGGTTTATTAAGCATATCTGAATATGTCAGTGTGTAATAGCGTGTGTCATGCTGCAATTTAAATGAGCAATACATAATTGATCCCTTTAGTCTTTCCTCCTTCATGGTGCTCCCCAATATGTTCAGGGGAGATCCAGCAACATTTGGAATGCTTTCAGACCATCCACTTGTGGACAGCTCCGCTAGAACAGCAAGAGACGCCAGTACCGTTTTGGAATTCACTGTGTGACAGAAACGCCAGACCGCAGTGTAGCTGTATCGAGAGCCGCAGGGTCTTCTCGTTTTCATTACAGCTTAAGATGTCAATTCATTTTATTGATCATATTCCTCAGCTAGACATTTATTTATTTATGTTCAATGTGCTTTACAGTTGATGATTGCAAAGATTTCAGGGATAAAGTGTGTTCAATTGGATCAATTGTTAAATACTTCGTTCAGTTGGGTAATTTGTTCAATTGGGTTATTAAGATCTCACGTGGGACAAAACCCAGAAAAAACGTTTAACTTGGGGAAAGGCAGTTGATGAATACCTACCCACCCACCCAACCAACCCCACACACCCAACCAACCCCACACGCAATCAGTGTTATTCATTCTGATTCGAGACGCTGGTAATAGCTGATGTACGGGGGGAGGGCAGTGTTGTTGATTCTGATTCGGGACGCTGGTAATAGCTGATGTACGGGGGGAGGGCAGTGTTGTTGATTCTGATTCGGGACGCTGGTAATAGCTGATGTACGGGGGGGAGGGCAGTGTTGTTGATTCTGATTCGGGACACTGGTAATAGCTGATGTACGGGGTGAGGGCAGTGTTGTTCATTCTGATTCGGGACGCTGGTAATAGCTGATGTACAGGGTGAGGGCAGTGTTGTTCATTCTGATTCGGGACGCTGGTAATAGTACGCTGCATTTCTTTGTTTGTAATATAGTGACATGTTTTCTACAGTTTGCAGTTGATTTTGTTTCTGTTTTGCAAGATGGTTTCGCTCACAGCAAGCACCCTCAGGGTAATTTGGGTCACGCTGACAGTTGTTGTATTGGGGGGGGGGGTATAGCGGATTGATGAACACCCATCTGACTGGCAACGCAATGTGAGTGTTGATCAGATTGAAGCATGCCCAGGGAGTGAAAGTTTTCACTGATTGGTAAAGATCTGCTTCTAGACATGGCATAAGCATGAACATCCACGGCTTTTCTGCACACAGAGGTGTGATTCATAGGGTTTCCACAGAGGTTTTTGTAAGCAGCTGCACTTTAATCAGCATCACTGTGGTCCCCAGTGCACAGTAGTAGAGTGCGGAGTCAGACAGCTGCGTGTTTGAGATTGACAAATAAGTCATCTTTGTTGAAGTATTCAAGTGTCCAATAAACCTTCTGTCAGATTCTTCAGATCTGAGCTCCTTGCTGCCACCACTTGCTTTATAGTGATGAAGAATATATCTGGGATTCCTCCCTGGTGTCTGCTGGTACCAGAACAGATACTCAGTGTATGCGTTGTTCGACAGAGAGTAATTGCATTAGATCTTGGTTTCCTGGGTCTCCTCAGATGTTTGGAGATCCTTCCATGGACGCACCTCATCTCCATAACTCAGCCCTGGAAATGAAGCACAGTGGTTAGGAGCAGTTCACTGGGAGCATCACAGAGTATGGAATAGGAAAATAATGCATTGTAAATAAATAATTACCAAAATAAAGACTAAACAAGACAACGAGAACCATTGTGATCAGCGTTCTTCAGTTCAGAAAGAACACAGTCAGTGTTTAAGTTTGTGTTCAACCAGCCAGCATCTACTGAGGGAATGATGTAGAGCTCATAAGAGTGCTTCACTTCATCAACGTAGAAGACACGCCACTTTCCCTCATCCAATCACCACAGCCTGAGGCACGAGCAGATCAGTTGATGAGCAGTTTCTGTTGTTGTTACTTCCTGTGAGTTGGGCATTTCATTTCCATTTAGAAGTATTGTTTATGTTGTACAGAATGTATATCTTGAAAAAGTATAAGCACTGTTTTCTCTTACAGTTGACCAGTATATGCTACACACAGTAGCTACGATCAGAAGAGTGGATACAATGTCCCAGATGGTCTCTTCAATAAAGTGTGACTTTACAAACATATATTTTAAGTTGAACCACTCCATGAAATCTTCACAATTACAGTATTTTAAAATGAAGAGATCTGCACTTCACTGTACAATCGCTTGTTGAACTGGAACAAAGAAACTTGGCCTCATTGGGGATGGCAGAAAGGTGCTACATAAATGTGCATTTGTTCATACATTCAGTGACACTATAAACACACTTTGTCATAATTCATTTGCATTACTAAATTACTGAAGGCAATTAAAAAAAGTTGTGTGAAAAGATGGAAATCTGGGACATCATTATATAAAAATTAGTAATGCAGTTCTACAGGGATTTCGAAAAGAAAAATTGATGTTTGAACAATTTAGATTTGTACCCTATTTGCCTCATGCACTATTAAAAGTATAGAACAATAACAATACATTGGCAATACAATAATAATGACAGTCGTTGTGCTGTTGTTATGCTTATCGTTATTATTTGTAACTTTTACAATTGCTCTGTGTATCAAAACTTGTTGTCTTCTGCCATCTAGTGGTTATAGTTTAGAAAACAGTGTACAGAAATATGCAATTAAAAAGCAACACAAGACCACATGTATATTGTAATAAAGAATTGTTCCTTTAACTCTTTTACTGCCAGAGCAAGATGACGTCCAAGAGCAATCTGTCAAAAAAACTCCCCTTTCGCACACAACACTCCTCTTGTCATGCCTCACTCCTCTTTGAGGCGCGCGCCCCTCCTTCTCGAGTTGTGAGTGACTCCTCCTCCCTTCTCTAGTCATTCCTAAATATCGGTACACCTCCTTTTCACAGTAAAGTATAAGGTGACAGAAGTCACCCATGGCATGGCAACCGAGAGTCAGGTTTGAATGCAGAAACTAAATAGCCTGACATTGATTAGAAATGCATGGGGATACTGGTGTATTATTTGGTGTTTAAAACATCACTGTCAGCAAGGACATAACGTGTCCTACTTGATACAGACACATGGTGTGATTAAATGAGTGTAACATTAATATGGTTAGTAAGTGTGTATAAATTGCAATAAGGATGTCTTGCTATGAGAACACATGCTGGACAGTCCAAGTACAAGAGGAAGCAGCATGAAGTTTTTGTAAAGGTGAGATACAGACTGACACAGTGTGGGCCTCAGAGCACAGAAGTATGTGGCAGAGTCAGACAGCACAGCTGCAGAGAGAGTCAGATTAAAGGTCTTCTCACTCTTGTCATGAGATGCAGAGAAACGCTCTTTAAATCTTGGATTATCGTTTAGGTACTCATTGAGCAAGCGCTCTGGAGCTTTATTGTGTTCCTGGATGTACCAGAAGAGGTTCGGGCTGCCTGAAGTTTCATACTGGAAAAATAATATTCTTTTCTCATTTTCTGTCAAGTGAATTGAAGGTAATTGATGGACTGCGTCTCCTTGTGTCATACCTGATAAACAATAGAAAGAAATATTGAAGAAGTATATCAATTATTAGTGTAAAAATGCCAATAAATAAATAAATAAAAATAAACAAAATGATACAATTTTACATCATGATTTTATTAATTTTTTTAACAATAACACCAGAATAATTAATTGCAGAGAACAATAACTCTTTACTTTGTAAAATGTACATTTCAAAATAACAGAGCAGTTCTATTGTTAGTTGAAAATAGAAAGGTAATGTTTAAATGAACCAGAAAGCCCCTGTGTTCCATCATGTTATGTCTACTTGCCTACGACACACACCAGTATGATATTGACTAGGTGAGCCTTTCCTCCTTGAAGCATCATTGTGTGCAGGTTGAAAGTAGCTGTGACTGCCCTCTCTCCTGCACTGAAGTGTCAAACCAGAGCAGTGAAGAGCCTCTCTATACCCTTTGGCAATGCCTGTCAGTCATCCTGTGGTGGGAGTGACTGCTCATGTTATTATTGTATTATTAGTATTCAATTTATTAGCGGACACCCTTATCCAGGGCGACTTACAGTATAATTGTTACAAAACAATCACATTATGTTTACATACAAATTCTGGTACCCATTTATACAGCTGTGTTTTTTTATTTGAGTAGCCTAGGTAAAGTACCTTGCTGAAGGGTACAGCAGCAGTGTCCCCACCTGGGATCTGACCCATGACCCTCCGGTCAGGAGTGCAGAGCCCTGACCACTACTGTGCTCCACACTGCTGTTCACACATCTGTTTCTGACCAGGGGCGACAAGGAGTAAAACCCTTCTGAGTAATATACTGTATCAATCTGCCTTCCCCATGCTATTAACCCAGAGACTCATTTCTCTTGAATTTTGTCTTTTTGCAGAGTTGTCTGTGGTTCTGTTCTAGTTCCTCTTAAGGTTGTTCTCCACGCTGACAAACTATTCCAGCAAACCGCTTCTCAAAGATTGTATCTAAGCTGATGGGAGGAAGTGTTAATGGGAATCCAGTGTGTATTGCACAGAGCTCAAGAGATCATTGATTATGTATTAGTATTGCACAGAGCTCAGAAGATCATTGATTATGTATTAGTATTGCACAGAGCTCAGAAGATCATTGATTATGTATTAGTATTGCACAGAGCTCAGAAGATCATTGATTATGTATTAGTATTGCACAGAGCTCAGAAGATCATTGAGTATGCACAAAGAACTTAAGGTTTGAAGGCCGAGACACGCACTTTCCGTCCCATCGAGACCAATTGCACGCAATCATTCGCATCATTATAGCCTGTCATACACTGTCCCATGTGGTCATTTGAGATATAATTTGGGTATCACACTTAAACATGTTTAAACCTTGTGAGCCGACTGAAATCGATCGACCGATTCAATCCAAAACGCATCTCGGAGTATCATATACTCACTGCCCGAGGCGACTGAAAAAATGTGAGTAATCACATGGGACAGTGTATGATGGGTTTATTCACACTGTATCCACATGGGACAGTGTATGATGGGTTTAATCGCACTGTATTCACATGGGACAGTGTATGATGGGTTTAATCACACTGTATTCACATGGGACAGTGTATGATGGGTTTAATCACACTGTAATCACATGGGACAGTGTATGATGGGTTTAATCACACTGTATCCACATGGGACAGGGTATGATGGGTTTAATCGCGCTGTAATCACATGGGACAGTGTATGATCGGTTTAATCACACTGTAATCACATGGGACAGTGTATGATGAGTTTAATCGCACTGTATCCACATGTGACAGTGTATGATGGGTTTAATCGCACTGTATCCAGCCAAATGGAATATTGTAAAGGGGAAGGGAGTCTGCATGAGGAGAAATAGCAGACTGGATAATAATAAATCAAATCAATAAATAAATAGGCATCAAGACTCCCTTCTCTCATTGTGTTGTGTGAGAAACAAATGGATGGGCTATGGGATATGTATTTAATAATTTGGCTGATGCTTTTATTTAAGAAGCGATAGTAGGAATACAAAAATCAAATACAATGTGTTAGTAATAGACAGTGAATGAGATAACCAGTCCCAGAACAAGATGACTTAAATAGTATCAAGGAACAATTGTAAACAGAAGCCCAGCAACCATACAGGGCAGTGCTGCACTCAGAGGCAGACAAGAAGATTCACTGTGTCTACAAATGCAGCCTCAACAGCTGGGTTTATTGAACACAGAATATACTAAAAACCTTTCAAAAATAGCAAACATTGTCTGAACATTTAAGCATTGTCTGAGTCTTTCAAGCAAATTACCAAACCATGCTAATAGCAAATAGTTGTATAAACAATTTAAATGAACATGTTTTTTTTATTATTATTATTTTTTTTTTTTTACAGAATATATGTCAGTAGAGTCTAATGTCCAATTAAAGGGCTGTTGTCCTGTTTCATGTGCAGATCCACCAGATGCAGGCTGTTCAGTTCTGTTAACTCCACTGTGTGTTTCTGTCAGGTCCTCTCACAGCTTTCAAACACTGTGCCTCCACTGCACAGTAATAGGTCACAGAGTCTTCTGCTTGTGAATTGCTCACATTAAAAACCCCAGAGCTCTTCCCCTTGTCCAGTGACCCACTGAACTGTGAGTCTTTCATTGGGTCTGAAACCAAGATCATCACATTCTCTGGGCTTCTGTTTGGCCTCTGTCTGAACCACTGAAGACTCCTGAAATCAGAAGCTGTGTAGTTGCAGTGAAGGGTTGCAGTCTCCCCTTCACTCACAGTCAGTGATGGTGCTGTCTGAGATACTTGAGCCTGAGATCTCACACCTGCAGAAACACGTTTACAAACAAGAGACAACTTTAAGAGTCAGCTGTGGAATTTTCTGTACATTTTGTCTGGTTTCTTTCACATCTCATATATCATAATATAATGATATTGGTAATTACGTATTACATGCATATTACTTTTATATCAGAATTGAGCAGTATTTTGACATAATGACAAGTCCTAGATACAAATGTACAGAACCCGGTACAGGGGAAATGATCAGTAAAAAATCCTCAGATACTCACAGTGTAAATAAACTAGTGTGTTTATCAGGAGGTATAAGAATCCAGACTCTGTGCTCATGATAGGGGCTATTGGAGTGATCAGAAAGAAAAACAGATTAAAGCAGTTGTGAAGCAGCTTCTTATTGTGACAGTGCAGTACAGTAACCCCTCCTACCAGTGTGCAGTGAAGATTCAGAGCTGTGAAGCAGCTTCTTATTGTGACAGTGCAGTACAGTAAACCCTCCACCAGTGTGCAGTGGAGATTCAGAGCTGTGAAGCAGCTTCTTATTGTGACAGTGCAGTACAGTAACCCCTCCCACCAGTGTGCAGTGAAGATTCAGGGCTGTGAAGCAGCTTCTTATTGTGACAGTGCAGTACAGTAACACCTCCCACCATTGAAGATTCAGAGCTGTGTTTCCTGTCTTATTTACAAATGAGTTAATATTTCAATGAGAATTTTAACACAATGACATTGAAACACCTGTTTACACATCCTACCTCTGTAAAGTGCTCTGTGATGGTGGTCCACTATGAAAGACGTTATATAAAGATAAAGATGATTGCATTTAAATCATAGACTATTGCGCATGCGTTTATTCATATACAGTCCTGCCTATTTGGGGGGTTTTTGGGTTTAACCCAAATGCAGAGATAAGCTTTTGGGTAAAACCCGAAAATCAGAACCCCTAGTTATTACTTATATGTTTGGAAACAAATGAACCAGTACATCATATGTCTGCTGTGTGTTTGTGAGGCTCTGCAGTTGTTCATTGTCACTGTGGTCCTCAGCGCACAGCAGTACACGGCAGAGTCACACAGCTCTGTCTGCTGGATTGTTAAAGGGACGGTTTGGGATGTTTTGTCGACAGTGGCGTTAAATCGCTGTTTGAATCTGACAGCATTATTCTTGTAACCAAACATATCCCTTTGAAGCATGTACCTTGGAAACTCATTTGGGTATTGTATGTACCAGAAAAAGTCAGGTGAATTGCTACTAGCGCTGTAACAGCAGCCAAGTTCAGTTATTTTCCCCTCAGTAACGTTCAGATTGTCAGGAGACTGAGTCACCATGTCTGCAGCGATGCAACCTGAAAGAAAGAATGCTCAGAAATGAAACAAATCAATTATTAAATAAATAAATATATACATGAAATATCTTACCAATCCAAGGTAGTATAGTCACAATAAACAGAATATTACAAGTCATTATATACAGTTGAACAGTGTGTTCACCCTCCAGCAATGCTTAGCAATGTTCTTTTTACAGAGGACTGAAACTCTTCAAGTCTCTCCCTGAGTCTCCTCACAGATCTGTCGGCGTGTCTCAGTACTTTCACAGTGTGCTTGTTACAATGTCGCCCCCCTACAGGAAGATGTCACAAGGCAATGCCTCCAAGCGCTTTACATGACTAAAACAGAAAATACAAGCAGGAAATACAATAATCACAGTAAATGAAAATACATGAGGAGAGAGGAGTGAAACAATAAAACCATAGACGATAAAAGAAAACAATCATTTTAAGATACAAAAAGATTATAAAAGTGTGTCTTCAGTCTTATTTTAAAAGCTGCAATAGTTGGTGCTTCTCTTACAGAAATGGGCAAATCGTTCCATAATTTAGGGGCCTGTAACTGAAAGCTCTGCCACCAATACTAGTTTTTAAAATATTTCTAAGATGAAAGAAAGACACTTTATTGTTGTATTGTTTCATGTTCTAATAAAATTGTTATCACGTGTTTTTTTTTTTGTTTTTTTTTTTTTAAATGAAGATGAATATGATGTTTATTTTATCCACTAGGTGGCAGCAAAGCACCACAGTTGTTTCTTTTCACTGAACTAGAACTGCACAAGAAATCTCTGAAAGGATCTGCTTCAGAATTTCTAAATATGCTCTGTAGGGCAAAAACATGGCTTGCAAATGTAATGTATGTTTAGTTTCTCAGTTCATGACATTTAAGTGTCTTCTTTTCAACAGCCCCCCTTCTGTCACAGCGGTGTGGAGTCGTGGCATTGTGCTTCTTGTTTCAGAGGTGTAACAATGTAAACTGCACATGTGGTGAGTTTATGGTGCCCTTGGACTTATGGGACATCACAAGTCTAACACTTTTGGGTGCTTTGATTGTGTTAAAGAGGCTGAATTAAATATTGTGTTTGATGAAGATCTGTTGAGATTGGACTGCTGTTACTCTATTCCAGCTCCTCTGCTTGTGCCATTCAGCCTCTTTGACTTATTCATAATGCTGCTGCTCACTTTATATTTTCTCTGCTTCGCTTCTCTCATGATACTCCTCTCTCGTCCTCTACATTGGCTGCCTATCCCTGCCCTTATCAAATGTACCACGCCCTCTTCAACATTCTGTTCCTTCCTACCTCCAATCTCTCGTCTCTCCCTCTATCCCTCTTGCCCTCTCCATTCAATCTCTCGTCTCTCCCTCTATCCCTCTTGCCCTCTCTGTTCAATCTCTCGTCTCTCCCTCTATCCCTCTCGCCCTCTCTGTTCAATCTCTCGTCTCTCCCTCTATCCCTCTTGCCCTCTCTGTTCAATCTCTCGTCTTTCCCTCTATCCCTCTTGCCCTCTCTGTTCAATCTCATCTCTCCCTCTATCCCTCTTGCCCTCTCTGTTCAATCTCTCATCTCTCCCTCTATCCTTGGGCAGCAGTGTGGAGTAGTGGTTAGGGCTCTGGACTCTTGACTGGAGGGTCATGGGTTCAATCCCAGGTGGGGAGACACTGCTGCTGTACCCTTGAGCAAGGCACTTTACCTAGATTGCGCCAGTAAAAACCCAGCTGTATAAATGTTTAATTGTATGTAAAAATAATGTGATATCTTATAACAATTGTAAGTCGTCCTGGATAAGGGCGTCTGCTAAGAAATAAATAATAATAATAATAATCCCTCTTGCCCTCTCTGTTCAATCTCTCATCTATCCCTATATCCCCTCTCACCCTCTCTGTTCAATCTCTTGTCTCTCCCTCTTGCCCTCTTCGTTCCTCTTGTTCTGGCCAGCTGGTCATGCCTTTCCTCAGGTGCTCTACTCTAGTTTGGAATAGACTTATAGACTCTACAATATGTATCTTCTGCCTTGAACATTGCATGAAATAATTCTGTACAGTCAAAGGTGTGTAAATTCCTCTCATAATTGGAATCCTGAAACCTGAACTGTGCAAAGTAACCATGTCCTGTAATGTGGAATAGAAAGGGTCACTGCTGCCCTGTGGTAGAGTTTACTATCAGACACAAGCTGTGTTTCCATCTGTCTCGGGGGAATCTTGTGTAGAAGTAAGTTCTTGTATGGGGTGAGATACAGACTGACACAGTGTGGGACTCAGAGCACAGAAGTATGTGACAGAGTCAGACAGCACAGCTGCAGAGAGAGTCAGATTAAAGGTCTTCTCACTCTTGTCATGAGATGCAGAGAAACACTCTTTAAATCCTGACTCTGTAGAGGAGTATAAACCAAGCATGTGTTGTGGAGCTTTGTTACGTTCCTGAATGTACCAAAAGAGGTTCAGAGAGACACTTGTTGTCTCATGTTGAAAATGAATTGTAGTGTTCTCATCTTCTTTTACTGGAACTGAATTCTGAGGCTGAGTCACTGAGTCCCCGTTTGATATACCTGAAAACAAAAGAAAGAAAATGTCATATTAGTTGAAATGATGCTATGAAACTTTAACAAGGAAATATTAAACATCTATCTTCAAATAACAATACATGTGTAATATGAAAAACCTGGAGGGAATTTCTTCAAAAGTAACTAAATCCATAACATGTGCTCACCAATGATGAGACAAATGAAAACAGAACACACAGCTTGCTTTTGTCTTCCTTCCTTCATTGTGAACACACAGATTGTGCAAAGCCTCCTCTTATCTGCTCAGGCTTGTGAGTAAAACTGAAGAGTGCTTTTCCTGCAGCCCGACTGCATACCTCCCACTGCTCCACCCTTTTCTCAAAGGAAGGCATGTTGAGGAACACAAGACAACAAGACTGTTAGCATTAGGACAGGCTTTCCATTGACTTCTATGTTTCAATTGCTAAAGCAGTCATTAGAGGTTAAGACACATGTGTATGAATAGCAACATGGCATGGACGGCTGGGAACGTGGAGGGGGGCCCAAGGGAGGGGGTGTCCTTGCACGAACACGGGGTGGTGCAGGTCTGCCAGGGGGTTTGTTTGGTAACCCTTGCTTGTGGTCATGCTTGTGGAGTGACCACCCTGAGTTTTACTTGTGCTGTACAACGTCACATATCTGATCCCCTTTGGACTGGGGTATAGGCGGATACAATTCAGCTACAAATACACAGTGTTGCTATGTGGTTTGCTATAAGCCATCTCCATGCAAAGCTTTAAAAAATCTGAAGATTGAGGAAGAAAAAGAACATTTAATAGACAGTCAGAAATAATAATAATAATAATAATAATAATAATAATAATAATAATAATAATAATAATAATAATAATAATAATAATAATAATAATAATGTTTTTTGTTGTGTTGAAATTACCTGGCAGGATAATAAACATACACATGATTAATGGATCCATTTTAGCTCAGTGCTGATCTCTTTAAGAACAGAATAGAAAGGTCCTGTCTCTGTGTTGATTCTGGTGCTTTTCTCTTCACAATGCTGCTCTGAAATATTCTGCTTAAAGGTCTTGAACGGCAAAAGTCTGTAACCAATCAGCAAAGAGAAATGTAAACATGTGATGTAAATGTGATGTAATGATGTAACTCTGTGGTTCATAGTTGTGGTTACCATCTTGTTTTATCAACACCTTCATTATCAGTTAACTGGATGCAAGTCAAAGAGGTTTCAATTCTTCAGTGACTAACTGCAGTCGCCCTACCCACTTTCCAATGAACCTTCCCAGAACTCAGGAAATCCAGCACTCCCCACATTATAATGTGCACTGCGGTTCCCCTTCTACACAGAAGAGCTGTCACTGGAAATGCCATCAGCATTGTAATCACTAGCCTCTGTACACTCCAGGGTTTTTGTATGGGTAGGGTGCTGCTTTGTATCACTGTGCTGGTTCTATTGCACAGTAGTAGATGTAAGAATCAGACACTGAAGGCTGTATTGTCAGTTTTATTTTATTTTATTTTTTTTTTTTAATTAGTCGTTGCCAATTATTTTTATTATTTTCTCCCAATTTGGAGTGACCAGTTATTTTTAGGCTCAGCTCACCGCTACCACCAGACAATTAATAAACACATTTTTTACAGCGTCAGAGGACAACGCAGCTCTCGGGCAGCTTACAGGCAAGCCCGCAGGCGCCCGGTCAGACTACTAGGGTCGCTGATCCGCGGTGAGCCGAGGACAACCAGGCCGATCGTCTCCATGTGTTCCTGAGCCCCAGGCTTTGCTGGTGTATTTTAAACCCTGGTTAGGAGCTTGTTTGTACCATTGCATTGTATTAAAGCTGCTTGTCTGATAGTGACAGTTTATTTGAACTGATTCTCCTTCTGAAACTTGCTGCGAATCAGGGCTTTGAGTCACTTTGTGGAGCACGAAAATCAAACCAACCAAAAAAAATATCCCAGAGGAAAGGCAGCAAAGTCCTCTTGGTGCATGGAAAATAAAAGAAAAGTTTTGTGAGGAGCAGCTGAGAGTCCTTATGGCTGAGGTCACTCAGCATGAAACTGAGTTATTTGGAAAAGCCTCAGCCAACATCAGTTATGCTACCAAAGAGGCCACATGGTCCTCTATAGTGGAGAAAGTCAATGCTGTCGGTGTTACCAGGAGGACAGTCAACCAGGTGATGAAAAGGTGAAATTCAACTATTAGGTCTAGGATGAGTGAGACGATCACGCCACCGCATCCTCCGGCATCCCAAACACAGTGACCCTGGTTTGAGTATGCAGGTCTGCTCTGTCTTGCTCTTCTCTGAATGTTTTCCTGCCTGTCCTCAACAAGAGCCAAGCATCGCCGCATCAGGAAGTGCAAACAGCAGCCATCCTGAAGCCAATGACAGGTCTCTGCAGGTGTGTGCTTTTATACAGCTCTTAATTACTCGCTTCTACATGGTTTACACCTTGTCAGAAGAGGTGCAATGTTTTTGGAGGGTCAGCAATTGCCCAAGTGCAAGGCAGAATCCTTATATCTCATTATAATGTTTGCACCCGCTTAGTATCCCAGATCCCCTTAGTGTCCCTCGTTTCTTCACTTGAATACATTTAAATATAATTTAAATTGATTAATGATGGTGTAGCAGGCCGAGCAGTCCTGTACAGGGTTTGTTCATTTTTAGAATGGGGTCTCCCCCTCTGCCCCTGTGTTATTTTGTATTGTTTATTTGTTTTATTGTATTTAAATGTATGTATGTATGTATGAGTGTTTTTAGTTTGTTTATTCTTGTGGATGGGAAGCCCCATCCACAGCAGTTTAATTAATAAACTCGTGCAGATTGTGGCCGAGGGGTACTAGAACAATTACTAGCCAGTTAAACTCCTTGGCCACGATATAAAAGCCTGCAGCTCGCTGAACTCGGGGTGGGTGTACGAGAGGAGTGTACGGAGAGAGGAGAGAGGAGAGAGGAGAGAGGAGAGAGGAGAGAGGAGAGAGGAGAGAGGAGAGAGGAGAGAGGGGAGAGGGGAGAGGGTGAAAAAAAAAAAAAAAAACGAACCTTAAAAAAAAATATATACAGGAACAGCGACTGCCCAGCCTGACCTGTATTTATCTTATTGTGTTTGTGATTTGTTTTATTTAAACCTTTTATTTTCTTTCTGTGAGCAAGTCTTTTTGTTAAATCTTTATTTATTTATTTTTGTATTATTTAAATAAAACGGCGCCGCCGCATCATTGGTGTCAGTATTTTTACTTCCTGCATCTGGCCTGACGTCACCGCCCAGCCAGCCTGTCACAGATGGCATAATGCTAATTTGATAGTGGGTGCAGAAAATCGTTCTTTACATGCGCCACATTTTTAGTTGTCACTAAACATGGTTTGCGTGTGGAAAATGCAGATTTTGGACACAATATGGGTGTTTTGCAGCTGCAAATCACTTTGCCCGTATCCTTACATCAGCCCCTTCATGTGCTATGTTTGGATATACCCACATGTTTTGGTACATTCATAAAGAAATGTTATTGACAATCAATGCATCATAGTTATAATTAGCACTTCATGAAAAGGTGTTTTTATTTTTTTTATATACTTGACATTCTGCATTATGCTCAAGCTTCTTTCATTCCCTTCTCCAGATAATAAGGTTCAACACAATTTTGGTTTCTGTGTAATAAACATGGTTATATAACGTTATGATGCAATGTATATTTATTGAATTTATTATAAGAGTTTACATTCATTTAAAATATTTTCCATTAAAGAGTAAAAGCTATCTAATGAACACATGTTGATTTGAAATTGCAGTGGATCAATATGACCCGAAACATACCAGCTGTACCTACATTCTGAACATTCTAGAAGGGTTCAATAGATTCACATTGAGTGCTTTCAGAAGGGCGCTACGCTGGTCGCTGTTCATGGGACTGAACTGGTCTGACATGGAACTGCGTTGGGCTAAAGGGCTTAAAAGATGTATCTAAGAATGTATTTCACATTCTGTGTTATTAATGTATAGTCATCTCCTTATTGTCTGGTATGTGCCTTGTTGTTTAATGTGCCTTGTTGAGGGAAGCATTGTCTGAAGGTGAATATTGAGCGTCAAACACTAACAATTCATTGTCCTACACTGCCCCCTAGTGGCGGTTCATTTGAATTGCAATGTAACAAAGAGAATATATAAATAATAGTTAACGAAGCCTAGAAATTAGCAGTCGTATGAAATAAGATACAAAAAACAATCCATCAGTCGTGACGCAATATCCGAAAGGACAGACCCAGCAAGGCAGACGTTTTCCTATAAATAATGTCAAAGTTAATGGTGAGTTGCACGTGTTGTGTGCACGTGGATATGGGGGCTAGATAGAAATTAATTTCTTTAACGCTTTATATACATGTTTATTAAAAGTTGTTTGTTTTTTTAACGCATTAAATACATGTAAACATCGAGCACATTGATGTTTCTTTGTAAGTTAATTCTATGAAACTTCATTTTTTATTAATTGCAAACATCATACACATGTTACATGTTGTAATATGTATCAGTATTACACTACCAGACCGTACGAGGGTGCAGGGGGTAATTAAGAAGAATGTCTCTGAGTAGCTTCTACACAGAACACAGGCTGCACTGCCATCTTCACCAGCGAGACTCACTCGGCAGGCAGCAGGAGGTTTTTGTATGAAGTGATATAGAGACTCTCACAGTGTGGGCCTGTGGCAAAGTGGCTAGTGAAGGGGAACAGGTGTAGCGGTGATGCGATGCAGGAGTGAACAGGCAGACAACGGTATACAGTGGAAAAATGGTGTTTTATTTATAATCCAGGTCTGGTGACCGTCAACTAATAAATCCCCGGCTATACACACCAATGTGTAAAGCACGGGGGTAACAAAACAGGGCACAGTCCCGAACAAAAAGGAACACACGGTCACCAGTCCTGGGTGAGTGCAGTCGTGCTGGTGCTTAGTGCAAACACAAGTATTTCGTGACGGTTAGTGCAGTGGTGCTCCGGATTGTGCTGACCCTCCGCGACAGCTCCGGAGATGTGCTCTAACTGTCTGGTGAAGCAAAACACAAACAATTACCACACAGACAAACACAACACAAAAACCCTGTATCACGTCTCTTTTTTATTTATTGAGAGCTCCTCTCTCAGTCCTTCTCTCTCTCGCGCTTTACCCAAAACGAAGGAAAAGAACAGCGTTACCCTGGCCCCTATATGTAATCCCGCATGATATCTAGGTAAGCGGTTGCAGCTGCCTTATTACTTGCAGCTGCCCCTCGTTTACCTGTCAAATCAATACGGTCTTACAACAGAGTCTCGCTTCCTTCCAGGCTGACCCACTTTCCGGTCCCGGAAACGAACTGTCAGGCCAGCCCTTCCAGATACTTCTCCTCCCGTTCTTTAGCGCCCTCACAGGTCGGGAGGAAGATTTATCACCAGAACTCACTGTATTTCTGTCACATATCCCACCGCTCAGAGTGGAGCCGAAGGAACACTCGGCTAAATCTACCTTTCCCATTACTCCCCCCTCCCGGGAAAAATAATCCGCATTTTGGTGGTCTTTCCCCGCACGGTGTACCATGTGGTACATGAAGGGCTGCAACGCCAGATACCACCGAGTTATCCGGGCATTGCTGTCCTTCATTGTGCTTAACCACTTGAGGGGGGCGTGGTCTGTGACAAGATCAAATGAGTGTCCCAGCAGGTAGTATCGTAAAGAGTGAGTAGCCCATTTAATGGCTAAACACTCTTTTTCGACTACGGAGTAGTTACGTTCCCGAGGTAACATTTTTTTGCTTATGTACAATATCGGGTGTTCTACTCCAGCTACTTTTTGGGACAAGACTGCACCCAAACCTACATCCGAGGCGTCGGTGTGGAGGATGAATCTCTTGGTGAAATCTGGGGTAATAAGGGTGGGGGCCTGGCAAAGTTTACGCTTAATCATATCAGACGCCCCCTGACACTCAGCTGACCATTTAATCAAATTTGGAGCACTCTTTTTGGTGAGGTCGACTAACGGGTTAACCACTGTGGCGTACTCGGGGATGAAGCGGCGGTAATAACCGGCTAAGCCCAGTAGTGACCTCACCTGAGTCTTGGTTTTGGGGATCGCTGCATCAACCAAAGCCTGGATTTTGGTGACCACAAGTCTCACCCTTCCATTTCCCATTAAAAATCCCAAATATTGAGTCTCTGTCTTGGCAAACGCACATTTCCTTAAGTTAGCTGTCAGCCGGGCTGCCCTTAGAGACTGAAGAACGGCTGCAACCCTAGCCAAATGCTCTCGCCAGGTGGAGCTGTAAATCACCACGTCATCAATATACGCTGCTGCATATTCATGATGTGGGCGTAAAACCTGGTCCATCAGTCTCTGAAAGGCAGCGGGCGCACCATGTAGCCCAAATGGCATGGTTTTAAAGTGGAACAGCCCCTCTGGTGTTGAAAATGCGGTTTTCTCTCTGGAGCTGCGGGTTAAAGGGATTTGCCAGTATCCCTTCGTCAGGTCCAGAGTGGAAATAAACCTCGCTTTTCCCAGTCTGTCTAAAAGTTCGTCGACCCGAGGCATGGGATACGCATCGAACTTAGCAATAGCATTTACCTTCCTGAAATCTACGCAGAAGCGGTTGGTGCCGTCCTTCTTAGCCACTATTACAATAGGACTGCACCACTCGCTCCTGGAAGGTTCAATCACTCCAAGCTCGAGCATATCCCATACCTCTTTGCGAACGCCACTTCGTCGACTTTCCGGGATCCGGTACGGTCTCTCTCGCACTGTGACACCTGGAGGAGAGATAATGTCATATTCAACTAAGTTTGTCCTGCCGGGCACATCAGAAAAAACATCGCTGAACTCCTCAATAAGCTTACGCAGCTCTCGTTGCTGATCCGGAACTAATTGTTCCCCCATTGAAATCGCTCTTGTGCTCGGGGTCTCTGGACAGGGACCTAAATCATCCTCCATATTGCCTGGGGCTATAAATAAGACCTCCCTTGCCTGCCAGGGCTTCAACAAATTAACATGGTAAATTTCACGTTCATTCCGGCGATCGGGCTGTCTAATTTCATAATTTACTTTCCCTATAGCCCGAATCACCTCATACGGCCCCTGCCATTTAGCACACAGTTTTGACTCTGATGAGGGAAGTAGCAGCATTACCTTGTCCCCTGGTCGAAAGGTTCGAATCCGTGCATTTTTGTTGTAATGCTGCTCTTGTCGGTGCTGAGCCGATCTGAGGTTGTCTCGGGCCAAACGACCGACCAAATCCAGGCGATCTCTGAGTAGGAGCACATACTTCACTACATTTTTAGACGAGCCTTTGTGCTCCTCCCACCCCTCTCTCAGCAGGTCGAGAATGCCGCGAGGCTGCCGGCCGTACAGGAGCTCAAAGGGGGAGAACCCCGTTGAACTCTGCGGCACTTCTCTCACTGCAAAAAGGAGGTAGGGGAGAAGTGATGCCCAATGTTTTTGCTCTTGTGTTACAAATCGCCTCAGCATCGACTTTAAGGTCTGATTAAAACGTTCCACCAGACCGTCCGATTGTGGATGATAAACGGACGTCCTGATGGGACGTATTTTTAATATTTTGTACACCTGCTGTAACGTATTGGACAAAAAATTAGTTCCGTGATCGGTCAAAATCTCCTTGGGGATCCCTACTCTAGCCATAATCTGTGCTAACTCGGTGGCTATTGCAGCGGCACTAGTGGACCTCAATGGAACTGCCTCCGGGTATCGCGTTGCATAATCCACCACTACTAAAATGTGCGTATACCCGGAGTCAGAAGGTAGCAAAGGGCCGACTATGTCCATTGCAATGCGCTCGAAAGGAGTGGAAATAATCGGCAGTGGGACCAAAGGGGCGGGGCGCACTCGACCCGGCGCTACTCGCTGGCAGTCTGGGCATGTGGCTACATATTTCGACACATCAGTATGAAGACCTACCCAATAGAATCGAGCCAATATCCGTTCCCTCGTCTTCTCGGCTCCGAGGTGCCCCGCAAAAGGGATATCATGCGCCAGCCTCATGACCTCCAGCCGACAAGACGGGGGAACCAATAATTGTGTTACAGGCTGTCCTGTGCCCGCGGCTAGGTTTACCCTATACAGTAATTGCCCCTTGATACTGAAGTGTGGATATACTAGCGCCCCAGCGCCTTCAACATCCTTACCTTCAATGGACCGGACCTGTCCCCAAGCGTGCACCAGTGACGGGTCGTTATGTTGGCCCCACACTAGGTCCGCGCTTGAGTACCACGGGTCCGGTACATTGAGAGGGGCTGGAATAACCTCTGCTCTAGTCGGTCCAGTAACCTCGCTCTCTCGGTCACACTGCGTTCCCACTCCCTTCGACTGGCGTTTATTACCATTGCAGCACTCTCCCACCAGACCCCAGCCTTGTCTCAACAACGCTCCCTCCCATTTTGCGGTCCGTCTCTCCTTATTCGTTTTTCTAGGACGGAAAAGAGGGGAAAACATTTCAGTGTGAAAAGGAAACACATCACCAATCCGTTCCTTTTTTTTTTTTTCTGCCACGTTTACGTGTGTGGCTGAGACTGCCATTATTTGCATCAATTCTTTGAATTTTGGCCAGTCTCGGCCCAGAATAACTGGGTGTGGCAACCTTTCCGCCACCCCGACTACAAGGTGACGTTTTATCGGTCCTACCGATAAATATACTTTTAAGGTGGGGTATGCCGCCGTGTCTCCATGGATACAGGAGATGGCCACCTGACCTCGTGGCCGCCACGACACACCGCCCAGGAGAGCTGTCCTAATCAAGGTTTGCTCACACCCTGTGTCCACTAATGCGTGGGTTTTCACATTCCCTAAAACAACATTAATCAAACAAGGCCCCTCCCGACCATTTTCCCCCCGCTTACCAGTTTCAGGTGCCCAATTGCACGCGGCCACGTCACACTCCATGGCAGCGGGGCATGACCTGGCCAGATGTCCCGGCTGGTGGCACCTAAAACAGATAGGAGGGACAGAGGGGGCATAGGGTAGAAATCTGTCCCGCTGCTGGTATGGCAACGGGGCAGGGGCAGCACCTCTACCCCAACTGGGGGCCAACCTTGGTCTCCATGGGGGGGAGGCAAGGGGGCCCAATGGGGTCGGCGCTCTCGGAGGTCTGGGTCCCGGGAACAAAGGGGGTGGTGGTGGTGTTGGAGGAGAGGGAGGGAGAGGTCGGCTGCTCCGAAGGGCAGGGGCCGACAGGATCCCGACCCAGGCAGAAGTCAGGGAGTCTTCAAAGTCTTCCGCCAATTTGACCGCCTCCTCCAGGGTGTCAGGGTTGTGGCGCCGTATCCACACCTGGGTTTCGGCGCCGACCACATGGCAGAACTGCTCTACCACAATGGCTTCCCCCATCTGCTGGGCGGTCTTCTTCCCGGGGGTCAGCCAATGCACCATGTGGTCGCACAACCACTCTGCAACCACCCTGGGGCGTGTCTCCGGGGCTCTCCTGTACTCCCTAAACCGCGCCCGGTGGGTCTCCGTAGTTATATTCAGACGGCGGAGGATAGCCTGTTTGACCAGGTCGTAATCTGTGGCGTTATGGTCACTCAGGGCTTGGTAGGCTGCCTGAGCCTCTCCGATCAGGCAGGGTCCCAACTGGCTGGCCCAGTACTCCCGCGGCCAAGCCGCCGCGGTAGCCAGCCGCTCAAACGCCACCAGATACGCCTCCGGGTCATCCTCCGCCGACATCTTCATCGCCCGTGCCTTCGGGGGCGACATCCGCGGTGTTGTGGTAGGGGCCGTCGCTGCAGCCACGGCCAGCCCTACCCGTTCAATGAGCGCCGTGTAGCGCTCCTCCCTCCTTCTCTCCTCTGCGTCGCGTCTGCTCTCCAGCGCCTGCAGCAGCTCCGCCAGTGCGTTGCGGTCCATGATCCTTAGTCTGACACCACGTGTGGCAAAGTGGCTAGTGAAGGGGAACAGGTGTAGCGGTGATGCGATGCAGGAGTGAACAGGCAGACAACGGTATACAGTGGAAAAATGGTGTTTTATTTATAATCCAGGTCTGGTGACCGTCAACTAATAAATCCCCGGCTATACACACCAATGTGTAAAGCACGGGGGTAACAAAACAGGGCACAGTCCCGAACAAAAAGGAACACACGGTCACCAGTCCTGGGTGAGTGCAGTCGTGCTGGTGCTTAGTGCAAACACAAGTATTTCGTGACGGTTAGTGCAGTGGTGCTCCGGATTGTGCTGACCCTCCGCGACAGCTCCGGAGATGTGCTCTAACTGTCTGGTGAAGCAAAACACAAACAATTACCACACAGACAAACACAACACAAAAACCCCGTATCACGTCTCTTTTTTATTTATTGAGAGCTCCTCTCTCAGTCCTTCTCTCTCTCGCGCTTTACCCAAAACGAAGGAAAAGAACAGCGTTACCCTGGCCCCTATATGTAATCCCGCATGATATCTAGGTAAGCGGTTGCAGCTGCCTTATTACTTGCAGCTGCCCCTCGTTTACCTGTCAAATCAATACGGTCTTACAACAGAGTCTCGCTTCCTTCCAGGCTGACCCACTTTCCGGTCCCGGAAACGAACTGTCAGGCCAGCCCTTCCAGATACTTCTCCTCCCGTTCTTTAGCGCCCTCACAGGTCGGGAGGAAGATTTATCACCAGAACTCACTGTATTTCTGTCACAGGGCCTCAGAGCACAGAAGTACGTGGCAGTCAGATAGCACAGCCGCAGTGATATTCAGATGAAAGGTCTTCTCTGTCTTGTCATGAGATGCAGAGAAACGATTTCGAAACCTTGGTGGAATGTCATCCTGAGAATGTTCACTGAGTATGAGCTGTGGGGCTTGATTGGGATCCTGAATGTACCAGAAGAGAACTGGAGTGCCTGATGTTAAATTATATTTATGGTGTATAGTGGTGTTCTCTGTTTCTTTAACAAGGGTTGAATTTGAAGGTTGAGTCACTGTATCTCCCTGGATCATTTCTAAAAGAGGAGACAGAAGATAATCACTGTGAAATTAGAATGAAATAAACTGCAGGTACAAGCTTCCTTACAGTAAATAGAGTGACAAATAAACAACCGCTAAATGCTGTAACAGGCTACAGATAAAGTAATATGAAAGCATTGCAAAATCCGGACAAAATGTGTGTCTAATAAGAAATGCAATATTTATGCTGTATGACGGAACAGACGTTAGATAAAGTAACACTAATTGTGTCTAATTGTGTAGCAGTTTATTTACCTATGATTAAACAGAAAAGTATCAAAGTAAAAACAGCGCATTCCTGTTAAATTGTCAAAACTTTCAAACGACAAACCTCCCTCCAGCGTCTGCCTCAATCTGCAGCTGAAACTGTGAAGAATGCGTTTCTATAGCAGTGATGTCATGAAACCAGTGCCCCGCCCCCTACACAGGGCACCAATTAATTGCGTCATCACTCTGTTTCGTTCACGGATAGTCTCTTATGTTATTATTATTTGTTTATTTAGCAGACGCCTTTATCCAAGGCGACTTACAGAGACTCGGGTGTGTGAACTATGCATCAGCTGCAGAGTCACTTACAACTACGTCTAGGAGGTTAAGTGACTTGCTCAGGGTCACATAATGAGTCAGTGGCTGAGGCGGGATTTGAACCGGGACCTTCTGGTGACAAGTCCTGTTCTTTAACCACTGGACCACACAGCCTCGTGAAGTCTTGTCTCTCAGAAGTGCAACAAAGATTTATTTTGATCAGTTGAATATGTTTAAAATACACGAGCTTTCGAGACCACAGTGGAGACTGAAGGAAAAGAAAGAACATTGTTCAGGTTAGTTCAGTCTCAGACAGTTAAAAAGAACACAACTCACAAACAAAGGAATGTGTAAAACAACATTGTATCACAGAGGTGTTGTCATAGCATTCTATTGTAATGAGGACCATTGCTTTCAATTGGATTGGAAATATTGTACTCACATTTACATTGAAGCATGTCTCAGGTTTTTTTTTTTTTATGTCAGGATAATCTATAAATTATGAAAGTCATTTTTGATAGATTAGCAAAAACTAAACTAAAACAAATACATTTAAAAATGACTTGTTTTTATTCTGAGATATGGTTGATGTCGGATCCCTAATAGTTGTTAGATAATAAGAGCTGAACCTAACTGTCTGCCTCTAGTTCCATGCTACTGGTTTATATTATTATTATTTATTTCTTATCCAGGGCAACTTACAATTGTTGCAACATATCACATTATTTTTACATACAATTACCCATTTATACAGTTTGGTTTTTACTGGAGCAATCTGGGTAAAGCACCTTGCTCAAGGGTACAGCAGCAGTATCCCCCACGTGAGATTGAACCCATGATCCTCCGGTCAACAGTCCAGAGCCCTAACCACTATTCCACACTATAAATAGCAAAGCTATCGTGCTTGTTAATAGTGTGAGTTTAAGCCGGATATAGAGAGAAACTGAGATGCTGTTGTATGGAGCTCAACCAGTGCAGGTTCGTTAAATGAACTCTTATCTCGTACATTGTATGAAGGTGCCCAGGAGTATGTGTAGCAGTAGAGTCTTCTCCATTGTGTGCGGGGCTCCCAGTCTGTGCTCTGCGCTCTGCACAGGAAGTGATGAGCTGCTTGTTGCTGTGGTTTATACCCTGCAGGTGTCTGTGCAGCAGGTGGGGTGTACCTGTGGATATTAAGGCTATGTACTGTACAATACATGTTGATGTGCAGGGGGATAGTTACCAGCAGGTACAGATTCATGTGTGCTGTTTTCTCTAGTATAGTGCAGGGGGGATAGTTACCAGCAGGTACAGGTTCATGTGTGCTGTTTTCTCTAGTAGAGTGCAGGGGGATAGTTACCATTAGGTACAGATTCATGTGTGCTGTTTTCTCTAGTAGAGTGCAGGGGGATAGTTACCAGCAGGTACAGGTTCATGTGTGCTGTTTTCTCTAGTAGAGTGCAAGGGGATAGTTACCAGCAGGTACAGGTTCATGTGTGCTGTATTCTCTAGTAGAGTGCAGGGGGATAGTTACCAGCAGGTACAGATTCATGTGTGCTGTTTTCTCTAGTAGAGTGCAGGGAGATAGTTACCAGCAGGTAGAGATTACTGTGTGCTGTATTCTCTAGTAGTTTCTACACAGAACACAGGCTGCACTGCCATCTTCACCAGTGAGACTCACTCGGCAGGCAGCAGGAGGTTTTTGTACAAAGTGATATAGAGACTCTCACAGCGTGGGACTCAGAGCACAGAAGTATGTGGCAGAGTCAGACAGCACAGCCGCATTGATATTCAGATGAAAGGTCTTCTCTGTCTTGTCATGAGATGCAGAGAAACGATTTCGAAACCTTGGTGGAATGTCCTCCTGCTTAGAATATACACTGAGTATGAGCTGTGGGGCTTGATTGGGATCCTGAATGTACCAGAAGAGAGCTTGTGGAGTGGCTGCTGTTTCATACAAGCACCTAATAATGGAGCTCTCTCTCTGTTTAAGAACATTTGGATGTGAAGGTTGAGTCACTGAGTCTGCTTGGGTCATTTCTAAAAGAAAAGACAGAACACATAATTAGTAAGATTATATGAGAACATACTTACAAACATAGAAAACATGATATGATAGCATACCTATAGATAATATGAACTCCTTTGTATGTGTCAATGATTTGAACTCCACATTTTCCAATAAACAATTGCACTGTTTATTGTATAATATAAATCACTATTTCTGTTTGCAATTTATTCCTAACCTCTAAGACTTTAAACTCCATTTAATTTTAAGTCTTTAAAACAAGAAAGTCCTGTATTTTACTTGTACTATATTGTATAATAGATGGACACACATGTTTGACAAATTGCATAACCAGTATGTATACATGGACCTACTTATGCTTAAACAGAACACTAGCACAGTAACCCAAGTACGTTCTTGTTCCATTCTCAACACGACAAACCTCCCTCTGCTGTCTGGTGCAATCTGAAGCTGGAACTGTGAACCATGTGTTTCTATAGAGGCGATGTCATGGAAACCAGTGCCCCTCCCCTACACCGTGCAGTTCCTGTCCTCTATTGCCACCTGGTGGTTGTTCTGTTCATCTGCATTCGGATGGTTTTGAGTTGCGCTTTGCAGTTCAGATTTTGTGCAGGTTGATGTTTAAGGGCCCTATTCTCACTTGGTTTACGCGTTATTTACGCACCGGAAGAAGGGCTTAAACCAGGTGAGAACAGGGCCCTGAATGAATTACTGAGAGCATCAGTGCTCAGTAGTACCTCGCATATTCTGTAGAGCGTGTGTTGAAGTTACAATGGGCTGCATTCATCAATGTGTACGTTTCTTTCGAACAGTGCAAGCGATTAATAGTTTTTTCTTTTTCAAAAACTAAGATGCAGAAAGTAATTTTCTCATCAATGAATTATCTCTGGGAAGAGTTTAGGAAAACTCCTGTGAAAATATGTCATGGAAAAGTTTCCATTAAAATGTACTAAACAATGATGAATCACAGCTAACTACTAATTGGCAAAATTAATGGTGTGTAAACTAGGAAAACATGTGTTTTTTTTCGCAATTTCTTTAGAGTTTTGAAAACCTTCGGTATCATAAACCTTCCGAATGCTGGGTCGGACACATTGATGAAAAGAGCTCCCTGTGCTGACCTGTGTGAGAGGTGCAGTGAGCAGGATCCTATGAATAGAGCTCACTATGCTGACCTGTGTAAGAGGTGCAGTGAGCAGGGTCCTGTGAATCAAGGTACCTGGTACATGCAATACTTTTCCATTCAGCCATTTGTTCAATTCAATCTCTACGATATGGTTAAATAAAGGTTTGTATTATTGATACTTGATCAGTTTCAATGTGGATAAAGTTGATGCTGTCCGCAGTCCTGAATGTTTATCTCTGTTTATTGATCTTTACAAGGCCTTTGATACGGTTGATCATGAATTACTTAATAAAAAGATTATTGTGAGCTGGTATTGGACTGCAAGCAACTGGATGGTTTCAAAATTACTTTACTAATAGATCACAGATTGTCAAACATGCAGATATGATGTCAAATCCTGTTTTGTTAATAAGGGTGTTCCTGAAGTCTCTATTCTTGGCCCATTATTGTTTTTCCTATATATTAATAACATCAGTGATAACATTAAGCACTGTAAGTACCATCTTTATGCAGATGATGATACCATTGTATACTCATGTAATCCCTCCCCTTCCTTGGCAATCAATAATTTGCAGGCTGATTCTGATTCCATTCAACGAGCCTTAATTAATCTAAAGCTTCTTTTAAATTCTAGTAAGACAAAAGCTATGGTATTTTCTTCTACAAGGACAAATGGTCCTCAAGAATTATCTTTAGTTACTTTAGATAAAAAAAGTTATTAAGATAGTTGGATAGTAATCTCGATTTTAAGGTCCACATTGATAATCATGCAAAAAAATTGAAATTCATGATAGGCTGCTTTTATAGATTCCAATCTTGTTTTTCTGTAGTTACAAAAAAAGGCTAATTGCTTGTATATTCTTACCACAAATTGATTATGGGGACACAGTCTATAGGTTTGCATCGCCCTTAACATTAAGCAAACTGGATCCTATATATCATGCAGCCTTGAGATATATTACGAATTCAAGTTACAGGACTCATCATTGTGTGCTATACAGTTTGGTTGGCTGGACCTCCTTGGCTTTGCGAAGGTTGAAGCACTGGTATATTCTGTTATATAAGGCTATTCTTTGTAAATTACCTCCATATAAATGAATATTTTATAGTCACTTTTTGTAACTACACTATTAGATCGCATACAATGTGTTTTGAATTTTACAGTTCCTAAAGTGCTTACAGAGGCTGCTATAAGATCATTTGCCTATTCTGCTCCTTGGTCTTGGAATGATTTACAATCTAAACTCAAGCTGCAGTCCCGAATACCTTTACTGCAGTTGAAGAGTAAGCTGCACGATGAGAGTTGTGCATGTTTTAAGTAGTTGAGTATAGTTGTTACTGTTTGTTACTATTTGATTGTTGACTGTATTATTATGAATTGTTTGTGTCTTAAGTATTTTATTTTTGTATCTGTGTTTTTGTGCCGTGTTTTATTGTGTTGCTGCTGCCTTTCTTGGCCAGGTCGCACTTGTAAAAGAGATTGTAATCTCAATGTGCTTACCTAGTAAAATAAAGGTAAAAAAAAAGAAATTCAATGTGGATAAAGTTGACGCTGTCCGCGGTTCTGAATGTGTCAGATACGAAACGCAAATGAAAAATGTCTCTGAATTGAATGTATTCTTTGCTTATTTGTTGTCATGGTATATTGACTGAGTTTATCAAGCAGTTTACAGAACAATGTGTGCTGTTTAATGTGAGTAGTTTCTAAACACAACACAGGACAGTGTAAAGGGATTTATTAAGCCTATTGTTCTTCTAAGACGGAGTTATTAAATCTGCTTGGGACATTTCTAATGAAAAACAAGAAACAAACAGCAGATTCAGAGGAACACAATCTCCTGGCTGCTATAGGAGATCCTTGTAGTAATTATACCTACAACACAATATTCACTCCGCTTTTCTTTTTTATGTTCGTCGATTTTAACCTCAAACCTCGCTCCACCCTTTGGTTACATTTGCATCTGAAAACTATGTGAAGAATGCATCTGTAGCAGATAAAGAGTCGACCCGTCCCTTACACAAACCTGCAGCTCGCACAGAATCGGAGTTTTCATTTACTTGTGATGGCTCCATATTGAAACGTATACGTGTGTTTATTTAGCACCATGTCATGATTGTTATTTATTATAATACCATAAATAAATAAACTTGTGGTGAAGATGTTATTCTGAGCGTTTTAAGAGCATGCATTGTTATTTTAAGTAAACAGTAAAGCCATGCGGGGAGTGGCAGTGAGGTTATTGTATGGCGCTTGGTGCAGATTCTCTCGCTGTGGGCTGCAGCGCACAGAAGTAAAATGAAGAGTCTGAAAGATCCACTGAACTGATGATGAGATGAAATGTTTTTCCTGTCTTGTCGTGAGATGCAGAAAGCCGGTTTTGTAACTTTGAAGGAAGGTTGCTGTCACCAACCAGCTCACTGTAAATTGCACACAGAGCTTGGCTGCCAGTTTGAATGTACCAGAACATGTAGAAATTTGCGGGAGGGTCTTTATAAGAACAGGGTAACGTTGCATTTTCCTTCTCTTTTACTGTGACTAAGGATTCAGATTGATTCGCGAACTGTCCCTGTGTGATTTCTAAAGAAAGAAAGTAAGAAAGAAAGAAAGAAAGAAAGAAAGAAAGAAAGAAAGAAAGAAAGAAAGAAAGAAAGAAGGAAAAACAGTGTCATTATAAACCGTGTCTTTAAATATATTTTAATAAATAAACACACACGTATGTGAAATAACTTGTTAATTTAAAAAGACGATTACCTATTAAACAGCAGAACAGTGTAATAATGTGCACCAGCGCGTGCAGTCTTTGTTCCATGTTGTTCTTCTGCAGTCGTGGCTTCTCTTCTTTAAAGGACTGAACTGACTATTCGTGTCATGGTAACATATGAAGCTCCAGTACACACCCCGCTGTGTCATAGTCATAGAGACTGACGTATCATTTCCTTTGTGAACACACATAACACGGTTACACACACGCACTCCCTCTTAAACACTGTTATATGTTCATGATCAGAGGTGACTTGTTTCACAGCAGTATTGTAGAAGATAACACTGATCAAGGTGTTAACGAGTAAAGGATAACAGAATGACGGAGAGGCAAAACAAATTGATCTTGATAATTAGAGATAGTCTTTTTGATTGTTTGCTTAATTGTTGAATTGTGTCATTTTGCCAATGTTGGCATATATTGATTAGTATTGTATGTATGTATGTATGTATGTATGTATGTATGTATTTATATATTTGTATTTTATATTACCATGAAAGCGGATGAACTCACAACTAACAAGATAAAAAAAAAAAGTTTGTTTATTTATTTTTTCTTCTGATATCAAAGTGTTTGTTTGTGTAACTCATAATAAAGATCATCTAACACACAGGAAGGAATTCTACTGATACAGTATCTTTTGTAAAAACTGTTACAAATATATTATTGTGAAATGTGATCTTTATGATAATAAGGATAATAAAACGAAAGAAAAAAGCGTTTCTATATAAAACCATTTTTCATATTCCTTTTGATGTAAAGTGTCTCCGTGTATTCTCGGGGTGCTGTGTTTTTGTGAAGCTCTTCAATATCTCATTGTCACTGAGTGCCTCAGCGCACAGTAATACACGGCAGAGTCACACAGCTCTGTCTGCTGGATTGTTAAAGGGACGGTTTGGGAAGTTGTGTTGAGAGTGGCGTCACATCTTTTTCCGTATCCATCAGCATTATCCTTGTTACCTGTAAAACTCTACGAATCATATTCTTGGGAGATCCAGTCAGGTGTTGAATACACCAGAAGAGGTACGGGGTTGAAGACGCTGTATCATAGCAACAGTTTAGATTCAACGCGTGTCCTTCAACAACTTTCAGTTTGATTGGAGACTGAGTCACCGAGTCTTCCGTGCTGCATCCTGAAAATAAATGAATATATCGATGATTTCAATGTACTTTCTAACGACAATAAAATAAAAACGCGCTAAATGTGTGAATAAGTAAATGCATAGCAAAGATTAATGCAGTAGCAACGATGAGCAGAAGGCCCTGTCCCATGTTCTGTAGTGCCGCTGCTGTAATAGCCTACGCTTGGGTTAAACTATTTAGTAATGATTGTTTCAGGGGGCTGGAAGGCGTATGTCAAGTGGATGAGTTCTGCTTTTTATTGGTTAATGTATTTCATATCTTATTATTGGTTAATGTATTTCAGAAATGGAGAGGAATGTTTCATGCAGTGCCTCATCCTACAGGAAGAAAGTACAGTTTACATCCACTATCAGTTCAATTGTCAAGTTCACTTTAAATATAGAGTTAGCGCTGACTGTTCAGTGTGTATAATGAGTGTGAGCATTTATCATTTGAGGCAATTCATAATTCTTCATAATAACACACACACGCACGGACGCATGCAAGCACACACACACACACAGACACACACACATATACAGTATATATATACAAGAAAAAGAGGCTTGCCAGGGTTTTGAAGCACCACCAGTGGACTACTGAAGACTGGAAGAAGGTCTTATGGACCGATGAATCAAAATTTGAAATCTTCGGTTCATCATGCAGGGTTTTTGTACGCCGTCCAGTAGGCGAAAGGATGGTTCCTCGGTGTGTGACACCAACTGTCAAACATGGAGGAGTAAGCGTGATGGTCTGGGGCTCTTTTGCTGGATCCAGAGTCGACGACTTGCACAGAGTGAGTGGCACACTGAACCAAAACTGCTACCACAGCATTTTGCAGCGCCATGCAATACCCTCTGGTATACGCCTAGTTGGTCAGGGGTTCATCCTACAGCAAGATAATGACCCAAAACATACCTCCAGGCTATGTCAGAACTACCTTAGAAGAAAAGAACAAGACGGTAGGCTTCAAATCATGGAATGGCCAGCACAGTCTCCAGGCTTAAACCTCATCGAGCTGGTTTGGGATGAACTGGACAGAAGGGTGAAAGCAAAGCAACCTACAAGTGCAACACATTTGTGGGAACTTCTGCAACAGTGTTGGGAAGAACTTTCCGAACAATATTTGATTTCCATTGTAGAAAGAATGCCACGAGTGTGTTCGGCTGTTATATCTGCAAAAGGTGGCTACTTTGATGAGTCAAAAATGTAGATGACATTTCGTTAAACAAAACGATTCCATGATTTCTTTTTTATCTCCAATTGTTTATTTGTTCTATGCTTTAATTTCAGAGTACATTGAGACATTAAACTGCGTAAATTTCAATAAAAACTGGAAAAATGGAGGTGTTCTAAAACTTTTGACCTGTAGTGTAGATATAACTGGGCAGCAGTGTGGAGTAGTGGTTAGGGCTCTGCACTCTTGACCGGAGGGTTGTGGGTTCAATCCCCAGTGGGGGACACTGCTGCTGTACCCTTGAGCAAGGTACTTTACCCAAATTGCTCCAGTAAAAACCCAACTGTATAAATGGGTAATTGTATAAAAAAAAATAATAATAATGTGATATCTGTATAATGTATAATGTGATATCTTGTAACAATTGTAAGTCGCCCTGGATAAGGGCGTCTGCTAAGAAATTAATAATAATAATAATAATAATAATAATAATAATAATAATAATAATATAAGGGTAGTGAGACATCCCAAGATGATTACAGCACCTCCAGATTTCCTATCCACCATCTGAAGGAGTCATATACCACCACCTCCCAGCAGAAAACAGGTAACCTGGCTATTATCTTAAATCTGCTGTTGGATGCTGCAACTAAATGTAATGGAAGTTTAATACATGTAAGTTGTGCTTTGGAAATTAAATAAATGTAGTCTTGTTAAGTTTCAAGTATTAGTCATTCGAGTCTTAATTATACTTTATTGATGATCATTGATAAGGACAATCACAGAATGAATTTTGTAATTATAAGACATTTGTGGCAAAGGGTCCCCCTGTGTATGTTATATGTTACGTGTTGTGTGTAAATGTTGGTGTATAGGCATTGGTACACAGGATATAAGCGGGTCTGTGTTTCACATGTGTGTAAATTGTATATTTGTATTTAGGCACGGGGATGGCACATCACATCACGTGCAAGTAAAAAGTAATAATATGTGAGCACGGGGAATTGCACTTTAATTAATTCACGTGCAGTTGTACCGAGATTCCAATTGAATGATTGACTAGCAATCGAGTCTCGGTACAACTGCATAAAAGCTGCATGTTTTCACTCACTGGTGGTTGGGTGTTCGGTGAGTGGAGAACGGGTGTGGAGAAGAGTAAAATAAAGTAAATTGATAGTTGTTTCACTCACCGTGTTTATGTGTCTGTCCGTGTCCGTTTGTCTGTATAGTCTGTTTTGTTTATCTGTTTTATTTTGGCCTAAAGTGCCGTGTCCTGTGTTTTTGTTACAACCGTTTATTTTCTGTCTCTTTATTCATTAAATGCTGAGTGAAAGCATTCGCTCAGCTCCACCAAACTCCACCTCTCTCTGTCGTTTGTGTTCCTGTTTCTGCCGTGACGTCACCGCCCAGTCAACCTGTCACACATTGAACAGTTTATACAGTTTTAACAAGGATTATTTACAGATTCAAAATCCAGTCACTTCTTCCTAGACATAGTATACTTTATAAGAATAGAAAAAATATCTATATACATGTATACACAGTATTAAAAATGTCTTATGAAATAAAACACTACATGTTTAGGGACAGAAATTCACAGCAGATACAAAACAGAAATGTCACCCCGACAAATATAATTTTGAACACCTGACCATGTTTTTCTAATGCCTATACTATGCATTTAATTGCTTGACCAGTTCTTTTATATCCAGGATTTTGAGACAATCATAGCAAATAGCATTCAGGGGTAAGATTCACCAAATTATTTGATTTGTTTTATTAGTTTATAAATTCAAACCTATAACAAATATATTACATAAAGTACATCACATACACAAATTGTATTATAATTTACCATCAAAGTGTTTTAAATATATGCACACACAAAATGTTTATTTACTTTATTAATATATACATTATTCACAAATGTGGACTGTAAAATTTGAAATCTTCATTTCAGGAGTAAATGCCCTAGTCAAAAAATCCATTAGGAAATCCCATAGAAAAATCCTATAGGGTTTTGGAATCTTTCCAGTAGGATTTTCTAGTGGATTCCAGTAGGATTTTTTACAGGATTCTAATATGATTCCTATAGGCTTTTCTACTTGATTCCAATAGGATTCCTATAGGAATTCTACTGGATTCCAATAGGATTTCTATATGATTTTCTACTGATTCCAATAGGATTCCTATAGGCTTTTCTACTGAATTCTAATTGGATTCCTTATTGGATTTTTCTACTGGATTTCTTACTGGGTTTTTTTCTATGGGATTCTAACAGAATTTCTTTTTTGATTTCTATCAAGATTCCTATTGGATTTTCTACAAGTAATAATAATAATAATAATAATAATAATAATAATAATAATAATAATAATAATAATAATAATAATATAATAAAAACAGTAATACTAATATCATTCCTTAGGTTCTCTCAAACAGTATTACACATCTTCAGAGCAAAAGTATACATTGCAACAGTTGACTCATTTCTAATGTTATTTGCAAACAGATTTTCTGGAGAACTTCATTTAAACACACACAGAAAACACAAAATAAAATCCTGCAAAAAGTGTGTTATTAATATTTTTTTTATTAATTTAATGTTCAGAACTCAGTTTCCTTTTTGATATTTTTTCTTCATCACTACATTTTTGAGAGATGGCTTGTTTGATTATTTTTTTTTTCCATTCCTGTTTTTGCATTTATGAAATGTGCAAAAAAAATAAATAAATAAATAAATAAATAAATAAATAAATAAATAAATAAATAATAATAATAATAATAATAATAATAATAATAATAATAATAATAATAATAAATCAGCACATGGCAAAGTGGAAGTTCTTGGGCAAAGTCATATATTTGTTTTCATTCACTTTTGGAAATAGGACTTTTTTAATTTACTACAAACACATTAATTTTGTATGATTTGTTTCAATTATATCTTAGGTTTTTTTAATAACATTTTCACATTGAAGCACAAGTTAAGATGCTCATATAAATTTTATATTTAACATAATTACAAAAGTGCCGTGTGATTTCTCTGTAAATAAAAGTAAGCAAACTACAAACAGTTAAAGAAAAAAAAAAGGTTTAACTCACGAATGATGTCTGCAGTTTTCCCTGGATCCAGTGATGGTTTGGCTTCTTTGCTTCTAAAAGTCTTCCCTGTCAAGCTGTGTGTTGCTAGAGTTTTCCGTCCAAAGACTGCACAACACAGCTCTTTGGTCGCCTTCTTGGGATCCCCCCATTTTATTTTGCCAGGCTTTACAGAAATAAGTTTAAGAATAAATTAAATGGCACAGTTTTTATAATTATAAATATTATAATAATAATTTATTATCCTAGTGATGTCACTTCATCATAATTGAAGATCACTGCTCACATTTTCACCAGCTAGTACACTTCTCACATCCTGAGAGGTGATTCACTACGTTACTGTTATTTGTAGTGAGTGTTCCTTGTCTTTACTCCATGGAATTTTTGACTTTTTCAAAAATGTGTCTAACTTGGGCAGCACGAAAACAGCCTTCTCGTATAATAGTGATTGTACCTGAAAGAGAATAAAACTGAGTAACAGTGTACAGTAAAAAAAAAAGCTATCAGTCCAGGCTGCCTTAAACAAAAGGGAACAGGAAAAATATCAAGGAAATACCTTCATCTATCTTCAAACAGTTGACCACAGTGGAACTGACGGCTTCATTTGATTCTCCGTCACACAGAACCCCACTGATTTTGTGCCCGAGACGCCTGTGGGAAACAAAAAGGAAATTATAGCATTTATAACAGTGACTACAAAATATTAGCTTTCCTACACTAGCCCAGTAGGTCCTTTAATGCAGGTAAATATTATTCTAACATGGAGTATTATGTATCCATGATACAACATTTTTTTCCCATTAGTACCCAGTAGACTCTCAATAATTAGGACCAACCTCACACTGCCATGAATATAGTATGGTTGCATCTGTAGAAACCAAACATCTATGATCAATATTTTTTCCAAGGCTTATTACTTTGATTAAATATATATATATATATATATATAGTTACAGTTTCATGAACATAAAACAATTTGAATAGAAATGACTCTTCCTTAACAGCTGCTGGTGTGACTGTCACCTGGTCATCAGCACACAGCACAAATACTTACGATATCACCATGTCATGGTGTGTGCTATCAGGCTCTCCACTTGGATTGGTTGAAGTGATGGCCAGTGGTCCAGTCATATTGCACAGATGGGCGGTCACTGTGTGGTCAGGGATGCTTTCTTTAGTCCCCACTCTGTCATAGGCTGGCCCGACTCCTAAACCAGAACCAAGAGAATGCTGTGAGTGTGGGTCTTTGGACAGAGCCTCTCTTACAAACTAAACTCACACAGGTTTTTGGATTTTCTTAAAGGAAACAAATGATATCCTTCCATATGAGTAAAAGAGTCAACAAATGTAGCAGTGCTATAAAAGGGAGAGTGAAGTCATCTGTGGTTTTACACTGACATTGCCGTTACACCCAGAAACTATTAGACCAATGCAGTGATGACTGCCAGGATTTGAAACACAGACCTTGCTTTTTTCTCTAAATTATACATTCCAATTTTTGGAAGGACAGAAACATCTATTTATGTTACAAAACTAGAAACATACAACTAAACATTCAACAGGAGTTTTAAAGTACTTTCATTAAATTAACAAGTGTTTAAATAGTTCATATTACACTTAAGTTTTTTTTTTTTTTTTCCCATTTGCCAGTCATATCAGTAATATAACTAAATAACATAAACGTACTGGGTAAAATCCTATATACATACAAACTGCAGCTGACCTAACTGCCTGTACAGTGGCAGGGATCATTAACTTTAGATGGAAAAGCCTGTCTGAACTCACCTAGCTTATTTAGCCACTCGCCCTTCTTGACAATGCAGCTGATGCCTCCTGGGTAGACGTTCCTTATGAACTCCCAGAGCAGGGGGCTGAAGGGGGACTTGGCAGTCGACAGCTGCTCCAGGTTGGAGATGCAGATACAGATGGGCTTCTCCTGTGGGCGATCCTGAAAGAGGGACAGATGTGTGAGCTGAGAGCATGGCTCTGGAAAGTGACTCTACTCCTGCCTCCATGCAAAAGAACTCTTGAGTGCTTATTTTGTACAGCACAGACAAACAAACACATAAATACGCCAGTCCATACCTTGATATTGTAGATCTTCTCTATAGCCTGTGGGTGTTTGCAGGATGCTGCCAATGCATACACAGTATCTGTGGGAACACCACAGACCCCACCGGCATCCAGGAGTTGTGAGATGCTCAGCAGCACACTGGTCTTTCTTGAGGTGGCGATGGAACAAGGAGGAGGAGGGAGAGTTTTGTCAGCTTTTTCCTGTGTAGCCTATAAGAAAGAGTGTATTTAAAAGCATGCTCAAATCTGCAACAATCCACTTCAGCACTTTTGTAATGACCACTGGAAATTCAAAGGCTTCGTGGACATATATTAGTTTAAGGATCTATTAAAAATCTTTATTTCATATTATTTTGAAAAAAAAAACATTATTTTAAAACTAATTCCAATATAGCTGGATGAGAACTTTACCTTCAGCAGCGGGGGCCCGAGAGGCAGCAGCTCCTTTGTGAAGATGGAATTTGCAAGGGAGGCCAGAGTACCATACAAACAGATCAAAGAGAAGATGGCCAGCATCGCAACTGTAATGGAAAACCAACTTAGTTTTATCACCATCCTTGGAAAGAAAATGTACTGGAGTCTACAGGCAGGCTCCATAGAGGTAGTGCATGTGTGTAACAAAACAGACATCAGACCCAACAATGGTAACATTGGGGAGAAACAGGAGAGATTGCCATGCGTGAACTGTGGGTGAGCCAGAAGTCTAGGATCTGTTGAGTTCAGTTCAATCAAAAGCCAAAGATGAATACTCTAGTCTAAGGAAAACATTTACTCAAAAACTTAACCCGTTTGATTGCCAATCCAAACACAGAATATGTTTTCATTAAGGATCAATTATTAGCCATTATGTATGGTGTTCGGGTGATAGATGTCTGCCTTCCTAATTCAAATTGTTAAAATAACAAGTTGCTGTTAATCTTTGCTCCAGGTTTGACTTTGGGGAAGGAGAAGGGGAGACTCTTACTTTCCAGTTGGTAAGGCAGTCTGCCCAGTGTGGAGAGCAGGAAACACACCACAATCACCTCCATGACAAGAGTCAGCAACAGCAGCACAACATTTACATAGGCACCTTGGGAAAGAGAGGAAAAAACACACCAACACACATTCATATTTTCCATCCATTTACTCTGACACTTTTCTTTTCACTCCAACTAAACAAACCCCTAAATGTTAGACAAAGATCAAATTCTGTTAAAAAAATGACTTACCTATAAGCATTAGGAAGCCATTAATTACCAAGAAAGCTACAGCCCCAGCTGTGAATCCACCAGCAAAATCAGTAGAAATGCCAAGTAACACACCTACAAAATAAAGACATTATTTTACTAATTTTAAAAGCAAGACATTCCCAACTAAGAAAATCATGAATTAGGTGCAGGGCAGTCATGGACATCCTCAGGGGGATTTCACAAATAGAAAGTGTTTAGCTTGTTCTAGAATCCCTCTATCATGTGTGCAGTCAAACAGAGCTACTCTTTTTTACAACAGGGACATACATCTTTTATTTATTACTTTCAACACTTATATACTTCCTCAACCACTTTATTTAACTAAAACAGGTTGCACTTCCACTGATATGACTGTTGCCTACAACAGGGGTTTATTAAAACAAATTGGTCGATCACTGTAAAGTTATCATGTGAATCTACTTAAAAAGACAACTGCCTTTGCCTTTTCCCCTTATTAAAACATACCTGCAAACCGATACCAGGTCCAGGTAGCCCAGATGGCAGCATAGCAGGATGGGATAATGGGCTGAAAGTGCCTTCCCTTCTGGATGTCCAGTCGGCTCAAGTAAACCTGGATGATTGCTCCAGGGATCAGTACCCAGGGGATGGTGAGATGGAGGATGGTGGGGTGCACGTCCTGGCTGTGGATGGCAGAGAGGGCAGCTATGCCATTGGTCACGTAGAAAAGGGCATCAGGTAGCTCTGTAACGGTGCTGAGAGGGAGGTTTTGGGGTTTCACCCAGCACCGTTTGATGAGTCCCAGAACATCCTGGAGCTTCTCTGTGGATAGTGGCTGCACCCCAACAGGGATCAAGGTCTTCTCCCCTATGGAATTGATGAGTCAGGCAAAGGTACCGTAGAGAGACAGGGCTGTGAACAAGCTACAGATCACCCCAAAGAAGATGTAGTAGTCCCCCAGTGGGATCTGGGAGATTGTGGATACCGTGAGCAGGAGGAATAGCAAGTTATGGGCCACCTCTAGCACATCCATATTGAGTGACATCAAGCAGAGAACAATGGCGGTCGCTAGGAAGAACCAGTCACCAACCATCCTTTCTCGCCCGCTGACCGCTCCCTCTCTGTCGATGAGAACTGACAGCACAAACTCCTCCCATGACTTCACCAGCCAGTAGGTGCTGTGCAGACAAAACTTGGTTGTGTGGTAGACGTCTTTTCGTAGGTAGGCATAGTAACTGGAGAAAAGCTGGGAGAAAGTGTTGATAGTAACCCAAATAGTGCCCACAAAGAAGGATGGTAGGTAGCCAAAGCAGAAGGCGGCAAAGATGAAAGGAGAGATTGTGTCGCACAGGTATCCCAGTGCCATGGGTTCAGCATATTGGGTGTTCTTCTTCTTTTCTTCTCCTATTTTTTGGGAGTTGCTGTTGTTGGCCGTCCCCAAGAGCAGCACATCAAAAAGGGGGTTCCCAAAGCCCTTGAGGATGTAACGTTGCGTGACACCTTTCAGGAGCAAGGATGCCGCTCCATAAAGCCCACACATGAGGATCACCAGCTCCAGGACCCCGGAGACCACTAGAGCCCACCCCCCGACAAGCCCCGCTGCCTCAAAGATCAGCGTCAAGGTGATGGCCCCAAAGACAAAAGGCATGATGTAGTTTACAGTGGCAGAGCAGAAGGACAGGATAAATGAGATGGAAATGTAAGCGATTAGCCCTGCTATAGCAGACTGACCGATTGGTGGAGTAGCCAATTCTGTATTTCGAAAAGTGCAGTTGGCTGGATATAGCTGGTCAGTGGTGTTGGTGCTGTTAATAGAGGGTGGAAAGGCACCCAGGACTATACGGGTAGACCCATAGCTGCCCCAGAGAGCAGCAAATGCGATGAAGGATGTCCCACTTAAGTGATCATACTTCCGGAAGGATAGGAGCCCAGCCAACAGCTGAGTTACCCCCCCAATCAGAATCAGTTGAACACCTGTGAAATGTAGATAGGTAGAAGTCAGAGTCCAGCAAGGTCACCTAACAAACAAACTTCAAAGTAATTATCAGCTGTGCTATTACAGGTCCCCTTATTGTTGTGCTGAAGATCTTTCATTTCTTTTTTAAAACATTAGCATACAGGGTCACTGTATGTTCATATTGTTTTTCTAATAGAATACCAACTTTATTTGCTGCACCTCAGCCTTACACCCACGGTCTGTAAGACTGTATTGAAGCATATAAGAGTGATATAATATTACGAAACATCTTAAATATCATAGAAGAGATCAGTACAGGATGAATTGGTGTTTAGAGAACATGGAATCCTTTTTTTGCCTAAGACACAGATAGATTGTGTTTTTACCAGCCAGAATGTGCTCCACTCCCTGGGATGGTACACCAGTCTGTGCTCCGTTGAAGTTCTGCAGAAGAACAAGGAAAGCACTGATTCCATTGGCCAGGAGGCCCAGGACCCCCGACTCTCCATAGAACGTGGCCACAAATTCATCTGCACTCGCCATCTTCTTAACATCAAAACTCTCTCAAATTAGAAAATCATTGAGTACACTCAGCCAACTTTAGCAGGCTTCAATGAGACGGTGCCCACTGGAACATCACAGCATCAACTGTGAATCAAACTTAAAATCAATCAGTGCAAGAGCCGGCTTTTCATTTTGATTTGCCGTAATGAAAGCTCAGTTCTATTGGACAGCAAATACCAAACAAAGACACAACTGGTACACATTTATTGTATTATCCACCACAAACAGCCTATCAATACTTTGTACCAATGAAAGCAACCAGTCTGTACCCACAACTGCCAAATCAGCCAATCACAGCCTGTCAGCTCGACTGGAGCTCAGCATCTTTCAGCAACAACAAACCCGAGAAACTGACATTTCAGTAATGTTGTTCCATTTAGATATCTGGTACTGCCCAGATAAACAATTAAAATGGATACACCAGAATGTTTATTTTCTGCTTTTCCTTTAAAGTGATTTGGAGTTCATATGCACATATGACTGATTTTTATGGTAAACACTGTACAGCTGATCGCAAAATCAGAGTCAAACTACTTCCTTAAACAAGCATGACTGATACACAATGCTATTGAAAAAGAAGAAAAGGCTTGAACAAAACACCCAGGAGTGTCGACATGCATGAGGAAATTCCTGAATCTAGCTATCAGTGATCTGTCTGCCTGCCAGCCAATGAACAGTTAGCAATACCAGTACCAACTTAATGCACCATAAAGCATACAAATGAAACTGCATAACCATGTACTAAGAGAATAAAAGGGATATCCGCCCCATTATTTATATATTCATATACACAAACTACATAAAAAAACAAACAAACAAACAAACAAACAAACAAACAAACAAACAAATACATAAATAAATACATGTTTTTATTAAATTGTGGGTAATATAATCTGTGTCAATAGTAAACTGAACTAAGTGGTCTTTTCAAAAACACAACATATTTTCCACAGTGCCAGTTTATGACAGAGGCATTTTATTTAAGTCTTAAGCATACTTGTTCAGTACAGTATAGTTCAATATAGTATGGTGCCTCATGAAAGCATATGTCAGATAACCAGGTAGATATTCTATGAATCCTATTATGTGATTTATTGCAAATTATTATAATGATATATATTTTTTGAATGAAATATATTACCCACCCTGTATATATACTTTGTAAACTTAACTGTTTGTTCACGTAAAAACGTAATAAATTAATTATACTGGTTTATGAAAAAGCTTGCCAATTTGATCTACTTATCTTTAGTGTTTGTAAAGGAAATATTCTGCCCAGTCTTTGTGTTTCTTTTATTATATACTGTATGGTATGTGATAATAATTATTATCACACTCATGAGGATGGGCGCCCCCAATGCATGCAGTATCTGATATATATGTTTTATAATCATCTACATTTCTACTAGTTAACTAAAATACAGTTGGTATTTTTAATAATACAAAAAATGATCACACACTATATAACAGAATTTACATTAAACAAAATACATTTAAATAGTTTCTATATAATCAAACAAGCATTTGTCTAACTGTAAAAATATGAAACAAGATTGGTATTACAGTACCTGGCCAAACTCTGGTGAGAGTTTATTTTTTATAGAACCTCTCTCTCAAGCAGGGGAGGAGTCTCCCAGTGCCAAGTTCTCAGCAAGTGTCCTCCCAGAACAGAAAGAGGGTTATTCCCCAACATTCCAGACCTCTTCTTGGTCATTACATAACCCATTTCCTGGTCAAATTAGAAAAATCCCCCCAATTAGTTGAATAGTTTCACTAAAAGAAGGAGGGGTTTTGGAACCTGGAGGAAGATCGGCATCCAGATATGAAAGAATATAAAGAGAGGATGGAACCACAGCAAAATATCAGCTCAGTGACAGAACTTTGTTGTTACACAGCAATCTACTGAACACCATCATGCTCTCAGCACTCAAGGTAATTATTGCATTGAAACTCTTAGAAATGTATGCATTTTTATTTTGTATTTTACTATTATTATTATTATTATTATTATTATTATTATTATTATTATTATTATTATTATTATTAGTATTAGTAGTAGTCGTAGTAGTCGTAGTATTTTCTGTCATATATCATATTGATTTTATTTAATTTTTTTTCCCTTTTTAAATTAGTTTCAGAGAACCTCGAGGCACTTTTCCTGCCTGCGACTTCTACATAAATCTGCAGTTGAAGGTAAACATTTTTTAAAAAGCTATTTAATTAAAAAAAAAAACTGTGTAAATAATGTCAATTTTAAGGATTTCATACCATCACCAATTGAATGTACCCAGTTGTCTTTAAGTGTTGTTATTTTAGTCCATTATTGTAGAGTTGATGCTCTGAATACTAAAGTGAAGCACAGGCAGAGACTGACCTGCTGTTTGTTGTCCTGCAGTGCAAGAAAGGCCTGCCCCAGAGGAGACAATCACTAGCAGTTTTGGAGGGTTCATCCACTTGGTGCACCCGGGCCAGCTGTCAGACACTGTGCTGCACCGCAGTAAGAGGATGATCCTGGACAGCATCGGGGTGGGGCTGCTGGGAAGCAGCTCCCATGTCTTCGAGCTGGCTCTGCAGCACTGCCAGGTAATCCTTCAGCTGAGGCTTACACTGGGCTATAGTACAGAGGGCACACAGGCTGCTGACCTTAGTGGCCCCAAAGGTAACAATGCTGTCCTAAAATGATGGCCAAAGAAGTGGGCCCTGGCTGTACAATTTTAATATCAACCATTCCTTCAGTACTTACCCCATTTTTGAAAAGTTTCTTTGAACAGTCACCATTCCAATTGAGGTTTGCATTGTCAAACCAGGGTGATGATAATCAAGAATTTAACTTGCTTGTTTCCATCTTGTTTCCAAGAATGTAGAGACCCTATAATGATCTGTGATTAACTATCTTTGCAGCAAATGTATGCTCCAGATTACATCAGTTCAGTCTTTGGTCGAAGGCACACAAGACTCTCTCCAAGTCTGGCAGCCTTTGTCAATGGAGTAGCGGTAAGTCAGTGTATTTGTTGGCTGGCATGTTTTAATGTCAGGTTTGTTTACACAGTGCTCAGCCCTTTCAAATTGTAAAAATGTAGTCCATGAAATGAGCACATTCTAGCAGCTGACGAGCTCTGCAGCTCGTGTCTGTGGCTGGTCATTTCCTCATTACACTTCCTGCAACTAATTTCCATGAAAACACCTCTTGAAATACAGCATTCCAAAATGATACGCTTAAAAAAAAAGACAGTGTAAATGTAAATGTATTTATTAATTTAAAATTTAAAATGATATAAGCACAAAATAATCCAAACATAAAATTATCATGAACAGAGGCTGGGTTGCCAATATTTACTATCAGTATATACAGTACACAAATCAATAGATCTTGTAAGAGATGATGTGTTATAATTTCAACATAAAATAGTTTAAAACGTTTGTTTTATCTCTAGTTTTAAGTAATTGTTTGAGAAAAGCAAACAAGAGCACTTTACAGGTTACTTAGCAGATGATTAAGGAGTAGTTCTATGAGAAAGTCAAAGGAGAAAAACTTCTGAGATCTGAGGCAAAACATTTTCATAATGCAGAAAATTAAAAAAAAACAATGTAATGCCTTAATTGTGTAAATATAATACTTAAATAATTTAATTTGTTCATTATACTGGATATTTGCCCATCAGGGAGTGACTGTATTCAGGACACATTCCATTTATCCTGTTCTTTTTCTTTTTTTTTTGAAAAGTGAAAGCTCAGGTTTGTATTCATGTCCTTGAGTTTCTTTTGTAGAAAGATGGGGCACTGCCAGGCTTCCTCACAGTCAGGAATGTCAGTGGAGATCACACTGTACCAGGTGCTTACTGTGCCCGCATGTTCTTCTTTACAGGTCCATTCAATGGATTTCGATGATACCTGGCACCCAGCCACCCACCCCTCAGGGGCAGTCCTTCCTGCCCTGCTCGCTATTGCTCAGATGTTACCTGGCAACGCCAAGCCCAGTGGGATGGACCTCCTGCTAGCCTTCAACGTGGGCATTGAGATTCAGGGTCGGCTCATGAGGTTCTCCAACGAAGCCCAAAACATCCCCAACAGGTGAGGAGACTGCTGCCGAACAAACTTGGCACAATACTGTAGTGCTGCCAAGGAGGAAGTGTGCCAATAGTCTTCCAGCATGAATGAGACAGTGTTTGAATTTGAAAGCAAATCTTAATCTGTTTTTCATTGTTTTTTTTTAACCTCACAGTGATTATGTTGTTTTTATTGGAAATTATTATTACACTTTCCTAGTAAAATAAAATGTTTTCTTAGAAGGCATGATAAGAAACGTTTGTCTACCCGAGGTTGTTTTTAAATCAGAATTTTAAAACCATTAAAAGCATATATAATGTAAAATACTCTCTCAGTTACCAGGATGGTCATGCCAGTGTTTCTCCCTTCAGGTTCCATCCCCCGACTGTAGTGGGCCCTCTGGGTAGTGCTGCTGCCTGCTCCCATCTGCTTTCCCTGGATCGCTTGCAGTGCTCAAACGCCTTGGCGATTGCTGCTTCGCTGGCAGGGGCTCCCATGGCCAACGCTGCCACTCAATCCAAGCCTCTTCATATTGGGAACGCAGCCCGACTTGGTCTGGAGGCGGCACTGCTGGCATCCCGGGGCCTGGAGGCCAGCACACTGATCCTGGACTCGACCCCAGGCTGCGCTGGCTTTAGCGCCTTCTACAACGACTACCTGCCTCAGGCACTGCCCTCCCCAGTGGAACAGGATCCCCGCTTCCTGCTAGAGGACCAGGACATAGCCTTCAAGCGCTTCCCTGCACACCTGGGAATGCACTGGGTGGCAGACGCAGCGTGCTCAGCACGGGAGCTTTTGGTCAACACCGTAGGGGGGTTCCACCCCTCTATGATCCAGAACATCCTACTGAGAATCCCCCTCTCCAAATATATCAACCGGCCCTTCCCTGAATCCGAGCACCAGGCCCGACACTCCTTCCAGTTCAACGCCTGCACTGCTCTGCTGGACGGCGAGGTCAGTGTCCAATCCTTCAGCCCAGCCTTCCTGGACCGTCCTGAGCTGCTCAGCCTCCTGAGCAGAGTGCAGGTCGAGCACCCCCAGGACAACCCTGCCAATTTCAATAAGATGTACGCAGAGGTGCTGGTGACCCTCACAACGGGCGATGTCTTGAAGGGTCGTTGCGACACCTTTTATGGACACTGGAGGAAGCCACTGAGTCGTGACAGTCTGCTGAAAAAGTTCCGGGCCAACGCTGGGGCAGTCCTGCCAGGAGAGAGAGTGGAGGCCATCATTGATGCCGTGGAGAACATAGAATACATGCAGGACTGCTCCCACCTCACCATGCACCTGGAGTGAAGGGCTTCATGACATCCTTTGATGACATACACTTGAAGAAAACAATATGAAATGATTGGGGAAAAGATCTTTATGCCATTTGTGTTTTGTTTTACTGTATTATTATTATTATTATTATTATTATTATTATTATTATTATTATTATTATTATTATTAGTATTATTATTATTATTATTGTTGTTGTTGTTGTTGTTGTTGTTGTTGTTGTTGTTGTTATATAGTGCATAATTTGAGTGATTATTTACCAGTCATACTCAATTGTAAGTAAAGCACAGTTCACATGGATTATGCAATGTATATACTCTCAATTCTGCTAGCACTGTAAATCTCACTATTGCTCTATTTATTGAATTCTTGTTATTTTATTTGATCTTTTACAAAGATTTATTGTGTGTAATTTCAGACTTTTGTATCGGAATTGCAATACTGTTGATTTGTGTAACAGGTCACTGGTTTGGAAGATATCATACGTCAATTCAATCAATTAAATCATCAAATGTGAAATCAATGTAATGCCCCAAGTGTGCAAATATAATACAAATGAAACAATTGTAATTGCTTTGGTGTTTATATTTTATTTAATTGAAAAAGATGATTAGTTTACAGTGTTTAAGGTGTACAATAATACAGTACTTTCATTGTTAAGTGATATAAATGTATTGTATATACTGCAGATAATAAATTTGTAAAATGAAGTGTTCTCTTTTGAAATCAATTGCCCATGCAAGGGGATATTTCCTTTCCTCTCCTTCAAATTACATCAATAGACAAACTGCAGCGTGAGACTACAATGAGAAATGTCCTACTTTAGGTTACAGAAACCGTCCATGCCATTTTATAACCAAATATCATAGCATACTGATACAATCTACAAGAGAACTATTAATCGGAAACATTGGTTATTTCATTTTCTTTAACTTCTATTTCTGTTCACATTTGGCATTGGGGGCAGCACAATAAAAGTTAAAAATATATGACAAACATTATTTGTTATTGGAAACAGTCTCAGTTTAAAAGAAAGAGAATACTTGGTGGGTTTCATGAGGTACTTCCACAAGAATGCAGGTCTACTCCTCTCCTGTTCTCTCGTGGCAAGGAAAACAGACCTCGTTCACTTTATTGACAACAGCTGAATTCAACAAGAGGTTGCAATTGAACAAACTGTACCCAGCACTCCTATAAACAGAGCAAGGAACACGGAAGATATGTTTTGCAGCGGCCTGAATTCAAGAAAATGTTGGAACAGTTGTGTCAATACTCATGAAACACTGACAGCACATGCTTTTTAATTAATCAATAACAGTAATAAATAGCCACCATTGACTGCCAGGACTTATTCAATGTTGCAAGTCCACGTGTTGTTAAAATTATTCTGGAGGGGGCCATTTCACATATTGTAAGGTACCTGCATTTGAGACCCCATCTCTACAGGGGGTCCTCTCCTGCTTTACTTTAATACACCTGGGCGGTCCTGTCCTGTAGTTTTGTATGTTAGCAATTTGGAAGAAACACAGCCTACACTTCTACGTAAGCAAGAACCAGCAACAGTAAGATGGAGTGGAGTGGGACATTGAGCTTATAAAATCTGTATTTTATAAAAAGAAAACCAAAAATAATAGCATTTTAAACTTCAAATTAAGTTTTCTGTAAACTTATGGGATCATTTTTAATATTAGTGTTTGCTGCCAGCTTCTACCTAACCTAGAATCATCTGGGAATGTAAATAACCTGTCAAACTTCCCCAAATAAGTCTTTCCTCACCTAACAAAATAGTTATCTCCCCAGAAATCTCCCCAATTCCAGGTGTGGTTTATCCCTGAGGGATAGAGGTTGATCAGTTAAGAGTTGGAGCTCCAATTGAGCTGGTGTAATTTGTGTCTAGCGGGTGAAACAGACAAATACAGGGTATGCATTGACATGCATTCAGCAACAAATGATGTTATTATTGTATGATTTAAATGTATTGTTTGTGTTGATTTAGAACGGGTGATGTTATTATTGTATGATTTAAATGTATTGTTTGTGTTGATTTAGAACGGGTGATGTTATTATTGTATGATTTAAATGTATTGTTTGTGTTGATTTAGAACGGGTGAATGTTTGTTAATGTAAAAACCCCATCCCACTAAACTCGTGCAAACTCGTCATCTCCAGATTGATTAAGTGTTTGCTAATCCGGAGATAACCACATCTATAAAAACCCGCAGCAATTGCTGACCTGGGTGGGTGCGCAGGAAGGAGGAGCGTGAGCGAGCGAACAAGCAAGCAAGCAAGCAAGCAAGCAAGCAAGCAAGCAAAGTATCAAAAGAAAACAGACAATTGCCACTTGTTTGGTGGAGGTATTTGTGTTTATTTGGCTCTGTGAGCAGTGTTTTTAAATACACACACCAGCGCTTCAACCTGCAGTACCCGTGTTCGTGTCTCAACTTCCTGATCTGGGGACATCACTTATTGCAAATTTAGAAACACAATCTTCTGTCAAATATAAACCACAAATGTCACTGACCTCTTCCAACCGAAAGAGCTGCTATGACACTGCTCTGGCTGCCACACGATATGACAGAAAAGTTGAATAACGTTAATAGAAATTACTGGAGGGGAAACAAATTAGTTTAAACACTTGAATGAATTCCAGTGAAGATAAATAGTTTCTGTTGGAATAACTGTTTCTTCCTGATTCAAGCTTATACTATTCTCTCAACTAGTCTTAAACGTGACGCACCCCTAGCAAAGACTAACAACAGCCAGGCTGTGAAGTTTTAAAAAAATATATATATTTAACAATATCAGCAAAATCTAAATTGTATAACTGGATAAGCTGTAAGACCTAGAAGTATTTCGGCAAGAAAATGAGGTGTTAGTATCATGGTAATGTATAAAAAATTGTATGTGGAAAAACATGTTGTCTTCTCAAGATGTTAGGCAGATGTACAGACAGAGAGCTCATGTTTCCAGATGTATGCAGAACTGTAAGTGTGATACCCATGGGCATGGACAGACAGACAGCCAGGTATATCCCCAGTCCAATTCTCCCATACAACACACATTGCTGTTTCATCTTGTCATGTTAATAGACTTTCCTCCCCTGTCTGAACCCCCTCTCATAAAGAAAGATTGACTTCATTTAACATTTCCACGCATCTTTACCTGGTTTACCTGGGTGCAGGTGCATTGAAGAGAAATGTAATCCTACACTTCCTCATATAGGGATATATATATGTAAATGATGAGATGCATTCAGGGGAAGGACACCCACCCAGTGAAGGTATGCAGGACTCTCCATTACACTTCTTTTACAGTATTTCCTCAAACACCCTTCTAGTATGACATACATGCTGCCCTGCTACAATCTGTGCCTAATTTAAAAATCCCCTTTCTAGACCCTTGCCATTTCCTGAACCAGACCAACAGTGGTGCTCATTTTTTCTTAAGTAAAGAATTTGTTAACCATTTGGAAAACAAACAAACAAAAATATCCCCAGAGACATTTCCTTTACCCTTCTTTCTCTCATTTCCACCTCTTCATTACACTTGTGTTTATTTGTCATCCTTCCTTTTGTTTCACTTTGCTTCATCAATGTGTTATTTATTTACTTATTTTAGTTTTTGTTTCCTTTAAACTTTATGCACTTCACAAACTAGACGCCCCTCTTAGATAATTTGTGCATCTAGTCTGGGGAGGGCTTGTTTAAACTTCTCCTTTAAAAAGCCAACAGGATGTAATGACTGAAATTATTTAATTTGCAAAGTGAATCTAAGCAACAAGGAGAACACAAGATTAACACTCTCTTTTATATTGTATTATGGAGTCTATTTTAAAAATGTAAATCTAGATTTTTCACGACTTTGTCACACTGTATTTGTAATGTTAATACTGTAAGTAAATCCCAGCTGGGTTAGCACTGAGTTAAAGAGCAGGGGTATTTACATATGCCACTCTTTAGATCATTGAAATAGACTCCTGGGTGTGTTTTGCCTCATTCACGATTGCTTTTTCTGCTTTGATCATTATGTATTTATCAGGCTTACTAACTAATGTTTCTCAAAAAGCTCAGAAAAAAAACCTGAATTTCTGAACTGAGGTTTAACCTATGGACTAGAGGGATCTTAATTTGACTTTAATGCCCTTTTTGAAGAGTTTTAAAGACCACAAAACTTCTATTTTAAATCTAACAGGCCAGCATATGTGTTGCCAGAGACCCAGATACCATCATTACATAAGCACACAATGTAACCTATAATACCAGTAAAGCAAGAAAAACTGGGTTTTCTGTAACTGCATAAAGTTTCCTTTTTGTCATACAAATTATGTACATCATAATAGCATCTCTAAAAAAAACTTAAAGGAAATTGAATTAGGTGTGAATAGGTGAAGATGATGTCATATAGACAGCATAGCTAGGGGCACACTTATTATCTCATAAGCATGTTAGTGCTTTTCTTTTGTTTTCTATTTTTAAATTTAAATGGTAGATTAAACTAATCAGACAGGTGTTATGCAACGGATAACCATAAATCAAAATGACAAACATCAACATACTAGTTTTTTTAACGCAGTAATACTTTAGTTTCTCTTTAGTTTCCAGAATTTGGGACGTTATCTAAAAACCAAAGCGGCCCAGAATTTGGGACGTTATCTGCAAACCAAATCGGCCCAGAATTTGGGACATTATCTGAAAAGCAAAGCGGCCCATAATTTGGGACGTAAATGAAAACAGGGGCAGTCTATATATGTAAAACTGTGATTGCATTAGCGATAAACTAATGTATCCTCTAACAAAACTGCAATAGTGTATACATTTTATATTAAAATATATCGCAAAACCGATTATAGATATATGCTACTTGAAAGAAAAAAGTACACCACCTCAGAAAGACAATTCTTACATTCGTGCATAACATGATAATTCATATAAAATAATCACCCATAGTTTGTTATATCAGTACAGCGTAATACCACATTATATTTTAATGGAAAGGTTGTGGAAAGCAGATCTCTCTCTCTCTCTCTCTCTCTCTGATCACAATGTTAAAAATGCCGGCAAGCTTTTCCACTCGTGTGACGACATATTCATGTGACAGACATGGACCAATCAAAACGCGAGACTGTTATGCGGTTCCATCCCAAAAACCGGGCCTGTGTCATACCTCCTTTTCTTTCGACAAAAGTGTTTATCCTGCGACTATAGGACAGTATTGGTCTGTGTTGGAGATGCTTCCCAACAGTAACAAAATGTGACACAAACACAGCCTAAAGTTTGAGGTGCTGAAAAAAAATTATAACCAAAGGCACCACTGAGATTTGAACCCAGGATCTCCTGTTTACTAGGCAGGCGCATTAACCATCTAAGCCACGATGCCCTGCAGCACGAAATGCAATGTGTGCCAGAGACCTGTGGAATGAAAAGTATCAGGACATTGACTACTGTTCTACAATGCACGGCTGTAAAATTAAGCGCGCGACATTTCTGAAATTAATCTGAAACACTTGAAAATGCGCATTACTTGTTATTAAACATTTTCTGACCTCAGATATCGGAATCTGCATTGTATTTTATATCTATAACAAAAACATTGCCAATGTAAAAAAAAAACAAGTTAGAAAAACGCAACAGCCATTTAAAGGGGTGATATCAAACACAAAAGCCCAAGTTAGGAAAAGCAACTAGGCCAATCTTGTCAAGCATCAAGCAAATAGGCACAATTGGAAAGGTGCTGGAGCCCAAGATTCACACAATGCTTGCTTCTAACTTGGCGCCTTTTTTTGATCACTTCGCTCCACTTTATCGCTCCACTTGAAATGCTCTTTGTATGACTTGAAGTGACTGAGACACACTGCCACACACATTATTATTATTTGTTTATTTAGCAGACTCCTTTATCCAAAGCGACTTACAGAGACTCGGGTGTGTGAACTATGCATCAGCTGCAAAGTCACTTACAACTACGTCTCACCCAAAAGACGGAGCACAAGGAAGTTAAGTGACTTGCTCAGGGTCACACAGTGAGTCAGTTGCTGAGGGGGGATTTGAACCAGAGACCTCCTGGTTACAAGCCCTTTTCTTTAACCACTGGACCACACACCCTCCTTATATAAACAGTTTATGTAAGCCTCCTTACATAAACTGACATACACACACACTGAGACACAGACACAGTGACACATAAACACACACTGTGACATACACACACACTGACACACATACACACACACACCGAGACACACCTACACTGAGAAACACACATACTACAACACACACAGTCTCAGTGTGTGTGAGTGTGTCTCAGTGTGTGCCTCAGTCACACACTCACACACTGAGCATTTCAAGTGGTTTGAACTTGCAACATGACGTTCTTGAAGAGCACACGACCTTAACCTGTTGCGCCACTGCGCATTTCAAGTGGAGCGAAGCGATCAAAAAAAGGCGCCAAGTTAGACGCAAGCATTGTGTGAATCTTGGGCCCCAGCACCTTTCCAATTGTGCCTATTTGCTTGATGCTTGACAAGATTGGCCTAATTGCTTCTCCTAACATGGGCTTTTGTGTTTGATATCACCCCTTTAAACGGCTGTTGCGTTTTTTCTAACTTGTTTTTTTACATTGACAATGTTTTTGTTATAGGTATCACTTCTTTTTTTACTTCATCAAATAATGAATAAAGCGAGGGAAAGATATTCGAGAATGTGTATGGTAAATAGACAGACAGACATTACAAGAGAGTAATAAGTAGAGTAATATAAGAGAAATGAGAAAAGATTTGAAAGTAAAATAATGGTAGAAGGGACTTTTGGACAGTATTGAAAGTGTAAACATTGTATTCTTATAGTTGCAAGAGTGGTGAAAACAACATGTCTATTTTGGTAGGTACTGATATATTGATATTTACGTAGGTACAAAACTTCAATGTTATAAATGGTTCAAAAGGTACATATGCATGTCAGTGCTAAAGGGTAGCATACAAACACATTTTAATGCTGGAAAAAAAACATTATTCTCCTTGATATAGTGGTGTTATGAACTTAGGCTAAGGCATTTGTAAAGCATTAGATCTCTTCATAAAAGGCCATATACATTTTGTTTGCATTTCCTGACCATGGTTTGACTTCAATAAGTGCATCATTTGCATGCACCCATTTTCCAGTAGCACCCACAGCAAGAACAGACACAAAGTGTCCTGAAGTAACACCCTGTCCTTGGTGTATGATAATGGAAGCTAATTGGTAATTCCTGTTGTCCACAGTAATTGTGCTCTTCTGCACAGCATTAAACTTAGCATTGTATCTTTGTAACGGTCCCGTCTGGTTTGGTTTCCCAAAGCATAAGTTGGACTGCAATCAGTCTCCCTGCTGACTGAATAAGTTCACGTTTCATGATTGGAGAAGTTTTGCATTGCCTGCATTTGCTACCAGGAATCATTGCCCATTTGTCATTTTATAAATTAGTTCTTCCAAACACATGGAATCTGTACCAGCATGTACATGTAGAGGATAAATATGCAACACCTCTCGGTTTGATGAGCAGTAGTTACATGTAGTACATAGAATATCATGACTTATTGTTACTGAAACCATGCGAGATACTTCAGGACAGATTTCAGACAATTTGGTGAGAAACTCTGCAACATGTTGCTGCTCACCTCTATTGAAAGGTTCTCCTAAGAAGTGACAAATATCCACAGTAGTTAGAGATGCAGTGGATGGCAAGTGATCCTATTTGTGAACAAAGCTCCTGATAGCCTCTTGTTGACTGTGTTTTAATGAATCCTTCAGAGGTTGCAAGTGAAGAAGGCACTAATTATTTGTAAAGAGTTTGCCAGACACTGCTTCGGCTCCCCATCATCAGTAACTTGAAAAGTTCACAGCAAATACCTCTCGTCGTGACTTCTCAGACTTGTAGGTCATTTTCTTTGTCTGTGGGTACAAACAGATTGATACATTGTGATAGAGATATTGTGGTTGCGAAAGCACATGGTCAGGGTTGCGAATCAATGTGCACAGTCTCTGTAATAATATAAAGGGTGCACTTTTAATTGAATGCAGTCGGGCCACCGCCAAGAAATAGACATATCTACATTTGATTAATGAAGAGTAATAGAGTGGTTTTAATCGGAATAATAATGGGCAATAGAGTAAGTTGTGCGGTGCACGCGTGGGTTTGAATCGTATCCTCGTCGCAGTTTTTTTTAAAATTATTATTACTGTTTCTCGTTCTCTTTTGGCAAAAGTGTTTATCCTGCGACTATAGGAAAGCATTTGTCTGTGTTGGAGGTGCTCCCCACCAGTAACAAAATGTGACACAAACACAGCCTAAACTTTGAGGTGCTGAAAAAAATAATAACCAAAGGCACCGCTGGGATTTGAACCCAGGATCTTCTGTTTACGAGACATGCGCGTTAACCATCTAAGCCACGGCGCCCTGCAAAACGCAAAAAAATGCGTGCCAGAGACATGTGAAATGAAACGTATCAGGGACGGCGCTACTACTGTCGTTCTCTACTACAATGCAGGACTAAAATTAAGCGCGCGACATTTCTGAAATTAATCTGAAACACTTGAAAATGCACATTACTTGTTAATAAACACTTTCCGAGCTCAGATATCGGAATCTGCATTGTATTTTATGTGACCGATTGTACCCTCGTGGTCTGGACATATGACATTTGGTAGTTCACATGATCAAAACATATGGTTAAATACAGGTCCCAGCGAGATTTGAACTCAGATCGCTGGATTCAGAGTCCAGAGTGCTAACCATTACAACATGGAACCGCTGCAAAGCACTCTGGAGAGAAATGGCTATAACATCCTCAGCTCCCAGGTGTAAAATCCCCTACTGCTGACAACCCCTGGACCGCAAGGCGTTCTCCCCGTTCTGATTGTACACAATCCTTCAACAACATCCATTTCTCCAGTTTGAATCCAAAATGCGACGTTTCATTTCTTGGTTCATACTGGCAGCTGGCAGCAGGTCTGGAGAACTGCACAATCAGCACCCAACCGTGCGCCACAAACACTGCTCACATTGAAATAATAAGACACATGTTCATTGACAATATATGTATTACACATGTATATTTAGAAACGGTTTTAATAACATCGGTATTGCTAATTTAAGATAATAAACATGTCCTTAAAAACTAAACACGTTGCATCTTTATAAGTGAAAATACACTTTCAAATACAAATTCGCCCAATGCGCACAGCTGTCTCCTAGCAAGTGAAGGCACCACTGTATTCTGGACACTGTAGTTTATTCTAGGAACATGACACCTGGGCATGTTAGATATCAGAGGAAATCGCGGAGCCTCCTCTCGTTTGGTATGTAGACTGTGTGCCTAGCCCTTTCCGTTTTCGTGTTACAGGCACTTGAACGCACCTACCGATTTGCTGCACGTCACAACACTGGAGCACTGAATGAGAGGCTGCATAGGATAATTCCTCTTTTTAGTCGGTACTTATTGTGTGAACTGTGTGATTGTGTAGAGGGGGGTGGTTAAACCACAGCTGTCCTCTCACTTGTAACGAACAATTGTAAAATCCTTTTCTGCAGACTGAGAAGAAAATAATGCCAAAAGGGGTTGCGAATCAATGTGCACAGACTCTGTAATAATATAAAGTGTGCGCTTTTAATTGAATGCAGTCGGGCCACAGCCAAGAATTAGACATATCTACATCTGATTAATGAAGAGTAATAGAGTGGTTTTAATCGGAATAGTAATAGGCATAAAAGAACTTCCCTGACCGGGAATCGAACCCGGGCCGCGGCGGAGAAATCGTCGAATCCCAACCACTAGACCAGGGGTGCCCAATCCTGGTCCAGGAGGGTCTATGCCCTCCTGGTTTTTGTTCCAACTGTACACTAAATTGCTTAATTGGACCAATTAAGCTTCTAATAAGTGCTTGATTGGTCCAATTAAGTAATTTAGGGGACAGTTGGAACAAAAGCCAGGAGGACACCGGCCCTCCAGGACCAGGATTGGGCACCCCTGCACTAAACCAACAGGGACGTTGCTAGAGCAGGCTGCACGGCTAGACAGGAATTTCTTTGCTATCAACGCTGAAACATCAAAAACGATAGGTTGCGGATGCAACCCCGGTTCCCTGAAAGAGAAAATAACCATCAAGGTATGGGACATTGCCGTCAGGCAGTAGGGATTGGCTGAGCTTTATGTCAAAGCTGCCGATAGGCCTCCGCGCAAGCTGCCGTGTAAGCCCGCCCCCCTGGGAGCTTACTATACGCAGCGCGCAGAGACTCTCTTCCTCTTTTGCCCTTCAGGCCGTGAAGGCCTCCAGAGCGACCTCGCGGCTTGATGGTTATTTTCTCTTTCAGGGAACCGGGGTTGCATCCGCAACCTATCGTTCCCTTTCAAGTCGAAAATAACCATCAAGGTATGGGAACAGTGTACCCAAGCCGTCGCGAGGGAGGATTCTCGGCAGTAGGACAGCCTTACGTCATAACGCAACTGCGTAGGCAGTACATCTACACATATGCGGAGCTGCGCCTCAGCGTCTATGCTCGCAATGACACCTGTCCCAAGGTGGAATAGTCACACCATATTGTCAACCACTCTAGACGTCCGCAACCTGAGGCGTCATAGAGTGCAACACAGATGCTCCAAATGACGGAGCAGAGGATTCCAGTACATTTAACCGGTAGAACCTCGTAAATGTATGCGGTGTAACCCAACTGGCTGCAGCGCAAATGTCAGACATCGGCACCCCTCTAAAGAGGGCCCAGGATGTTGCCATACCCCTAGTGGAATGTGCCTTCAACTGCCCTGGTGGCGGAAGGCCCATAGTATCATATGCTAACTGAATAGCATCCACTATCCAATGAGAAAGGCGTTGCTTAGACAACGGCTGACCCAAAGTTTTAGAACCATGGCATATGAACAGCTGTTCTGTTTGCCTCACAGTCTTTGTGCGATCAATATAACACCTCAATGCCCGCACAGGGCAGAGCATGTGTAACCGCTCTTCCTCTGGGGAAGAAAAAGGAGGAGGATGGAACGCCATCAACTCGACTGGTTGGTTCATGTGAAACGGGGATATGACCTTGGGTAAAAAGGCCGGATTTGGACGCATGGAGACCTTAGAACCGTCTCCTGCGAAACGTGTACATGATGGATGCACCGAAAGTGCATGTAACTCGCCCACACGTTTTGCTGATACCACTGACAGCAAAAACGCAGTCTTAATAGACACGAACTTCATATCCACACTGTGGAGAGGCTCGAACGGTGCCTTGGTAAGGGCTTCTAGCACCACATCAAGGCTCCATGACGGTAAACTGGTCGACCTTGGAGGCCGCAAGCGTCTTGCGCCCTTTAGGAACTGAGATGCCAGGAAATGGCAACCAGGTGATAACCCGTCAATGCGTACATGGCAAGCCGAAATAGCGGCCAAATACACTTTAAGTGTAGAGGGAGACTTTCCCTCATCCAACAGCTTCTGCAGAAACTGTAATATCACTGCCATAGGGCAGGAGACCGGGTCATGGCCCTCAGCCAGACACCAACTCTGAAACAATTGCCACTTATACGCATATTGCGACCGAGTAGAGGGCGCCCTCGCACTCTGAATGGTGGATATAACCGCCGTCGAAAGCCCTAAGGCTGACAGGCGCTCCCGCTCAGGGGCCAAGCCCATAACTGCATGAGTTTGGGGTTTGGGTGCCATAGCCCTCCTTGGGCTTGGGACAACAGGTCCGCTCGCAGAGGGAGCTCCCTCGGGCGACCGTGCAACAACTGCACTAGACTCGGGAACCATATCCTCCGAGGCCACCGAGGAGCGATCAGGATCACTGTCGCTTGCTCTACCCTGACCTTCTCCAAGAAGGCGGGGAGCATCGAAATCGGTGGAAATGCGTACAGGAGCCCTGGCGGCCATTCGTGAGCCAGTGCATCGACTCCCAGGGGGCTGTCGAGGTCCTTCACCGAGAACCATAGGGGACAGTGCGTGGTCTCTCGCGAAGCGAAGAGATCGACTTGCGCTGTGCCGAACCAGTCCCAAATGCGCTCCACCACCTGAGGGTGAAGACGCCATTCGCCTGCAAGAGGACCTCCTCTGGACAGGAGATCCGCTGCGTAATTGACTCTGCCCGGTAGGTGAACCGCCCGCAGAGAGGCTAAACGCGGTTGAGCCCAAAGCAACAGCCGTGTTACCATCCGGTGAAGGCCGAGGGACCGCAAGCCGCCCTGGCGGTTGATATACGCCACTACCGTGGTGTTGTCTGACCGCACTAACACGTGCTTGCCTAGAAGCACTGGCAAGAAGTGCCGAAGGGCGAGGTCCACCGCTCTGAGTTCCAGAGCATTGATGTGGGCCGACCTCCAGGGAGATGGGACCCAAGCGTACGCCCTGGCGGATGTTCGACGGAACTTTCCACCAGCGCAGTGCTTCCCAGTAGGTTCGGGATACCCTCAACCTGCGGTGTTTGTCTCTCCGCGGATGCAACGCGAAGGCATTGAACCAGGCCTGCAGAGGTCTCTGGTGTAGTAAGCCCAAAGGAAGGGCTTGCGAGGCGGCAGCCATCAACCCCAGCATGCGCTGACACAGCTCCATGCTGACTGTTTCTCTCAACCTGAATAGGGAGAGACACCGCTCCAGTGAAGCAACTCTTTGTGTCGACAGGGTCGCTTCCATGGACACAGAGTCCAGATGCAGACCCAAGAATTCGGTCTGTTGGCTCGGCACGAGGCGGCTCTTTTCTGAATTGACCTTCAGACCTAGCCGCTGAAGATGGTCTGTAACCATCACTGTGTGCTGTGCCAACTGCTCCTTTGACTGCGCGCAGACGAGCCAGTCGTCCAGATAGTTCAGCAGTCGGATGCCTTGAACCCGCAAGGGGGCTAAAATGGCGTCCATACACTTCGAAAAGGTTCGAGGAGCTAGAGACAGGCCGAATGGCAGGACACAAAACTCGTAGACCCTGCTCTGAAATGCGAAACGTAGGTACTTCCTGTGACCCGGACAGATGGGAACATGAAAGTATGCATCTGTGAGGTCTACGGTGGTAAACCAGTCGCCTTGCCGGACAGACTGGACAATGTGCCTGTGCGTAAGCATCTTGAACGACAACACCCGTAGGTATTTGTTCAGTAGTCGCAGATCTAAAATAGGGCGGAGCCCGCCGTCCTTTTTTGGCACTAGGAAGTACTTGGAGTAGAACCCCTGGTCGGTCAGAGCAGGGTCTACTAGTTGAATGGCACGCTTCTTGAGCAATGCCTGTATTTCTGCATTTAGAGCTGAGGACTGAACCGAGTCCTTCACTGCAGTTACCACCACTCCCCTGAAGGGGGGGGGGTTTAACCGGAATTGAAGGGTGTACCCGGTGAGTATAGTTTTGCGCACCCAAATGTCGTTGGTGCATTGTTGCCAAAACAGGAGCTGTGGAACAGTGTAGGGGTGGGTTAACGGCTGCCGGGGTTTCTCAGGGCTGCTTAGGCTGCGCTCGCTCACGAGGGGCCTGGCCAGAGCCACGAGGGCGCGGTCTGCTACCTCCTCTGGGGCGCCACCCTCCGCGCTGCGGTCTTGCAAACGCGGGTTGGCCGCGTGCTGAAACCCCCAAAGGGGCGGTTTTACTGCCCTGTGGGTGCGCTTGCTGCTGTGGCGGTGCCTGTGGCCGCCTTGGCTGGAAAGGCTTGCTTGGCCACATCTTTGCCAACTGCTGCGACGCCTCACGCGCCTTGACGGAGCGTTGCAGCATCTCCTCCACCGCTGGGCCAAACGTGTGCCCCGGGGATATAGGAGCATCTAGCAATGGGGCCTTATCAGGCTCCTGTACCCTGGCCTGAGAGAGCCAGAGCTGTCTCCTTGCCACCACAAGGGAAGCAATGCTCCTGCCCTGTGCTCGCGCATTCAGCTGAGCCAGCTTAACCAAAAGCTGCGCAACTGCACCCAGCTCGGTCCTAAGTCTGACAGATGGGGACTCAGGCAGATCGCGGATCAGCGCCGCCTGGTAGACTGTCAGGAGGCTGGCCACATTAGACAGCCTAACTGCCTCCGTAGCCGCGGCATAACCCTTTTTCAGATGGGCCTCCGTAGTCCTACACTGCCTGTTAGGGCAGGAAGGGTCCTTAGCCAGCCCCGATAATGTCGGCGCCTTTACTAGCGCGGCGAACGCGGCGCCCACTGGCGGAAAGGACGCTAATCCAGCTTCGCTCGCCCCGTGCATGGTAAAAGCCGAAGCCTTGCGAGAAGTCGCCGGGGCGGAGGCCGGGGCTCCCCAGGTGGACTGCACCTCCTTAATAAAATCCGGGAACGCCGGGAGCATCCTGGACTGAAGGGGCGGAGCCGATGGCAACTCAAATAAAGAGCGTTGTGTTGGCTCTGACGCAGGCCAGTCCACGCCTAAGTGACGGGCTGCCCTCTCCACCACTGACCAGATAGGGTCATTAGTATCCAGCACTTCAGGGTCGTCCTGCCCAGAGTGCTGGGATGCCACCTCAGGCTCTGTGTCCTCAAAGAGCAGGTCTGCATCAGATGCGTCCCTTGAGACAGCATCGGCATCCCACTCTACTTCCTGGGGCACTGGTGGAGGAACCGTCAGCTGACTAGTGCTGGGTCCGGTTACTAGCTCTGGGGCCCGAGGCGCCACATTTGCTAGGGTCATAAGGAGGGATTGTTGTCCCATCATGAGCTCCATAAATTGTGACATCTTGGAGGTGAGCTCAGCCACCCCAGATGTGTCCTGGTAACGCCTACCCCTCCGAGGGGAGCGAGAGTGCCTTCTCCGGCGAGGCGATCGAGACCTGGATCGAGACTCCCGACGGGGGCGAGCCCCGCGAGAGGAGGGACTGCGGGAACGTTCCCGAGCACGCCTGGCTGGAGATCTCTGACCAGCTGTAAGCTGGGAAGATGGGCTCAGAGGGAGCTGAGACGTCGCCGGCAGCGACACGACCGATGACGGTGGGGCCGAGACGGTGTGGGACGAGCCCGAGGATGGGGAACGACCTCCAACTGCCTTCCTCGCTCTCTGGCGAAGGGTGCGTGTCTGAAACCCCGCACATAGCTGGCAGTATGCCCTATCTGCCAGGGCAGATGCTGCATGGTCCGGCCCCAAGCATGCGACGCAGTCTTCATGAGGGTCGCTGGCAGGCAACTTGGCCTGACAGGTCACGCAACGGTGGAACCCAGACATAGTAGAACGCCGAAGCGTCTAGTATTGACGTCAAGCACCAAAGAGTGTGCGTCGAGCACTGTCGCGTCAAACGCCGAGGTGCGCGCGTCGAACGCCTAAGCGTCGGACACCAAGCGTCGAGCACCTTAAGTGCGTGCGTCAAGCGCCGCCGCGTCGAGCGCCGAGGTGCGTGCGTCAAGCGTCGAGGGTGCATGCGTCGAGCACCGAGCGCCGAAGCGTCGAGCACCGAGGTGCGTGCGTCGAGCGTCGAGGGTGCGCGCGTCGAGGCGTCGAGCGCCGAAGCGTCGAGCACCGAGCGTCGAGCGTCGAGCGCCGAGCGCCGAGCGTCGAGCGCCGAGCGTCGAGCGCCGAGCAACGAAGTGCGTGCGTCGAGGGTGCGTGCGTCGAGGCGCCAAGCGCCGAGCACCGAGCGTCGAGCGCCTAAGCGTCGAGCGTCGAGCACCGAAGCACGGAGCACCGAGGTGCGTGCGTCGAGCGTCGAGCACCGAGCGTCGAGCACCGAGCACCAAGCGCTGATGGAACGTGCACCGAGCGTCGAGCACCGAGCGCCGAAGCGTCGAGCGTCGAGCACTGAGCCCCAAGTGCAGAAGCACTAAGCACCAAGCGCAGAAGCGCTGCACAAAGCGCAGAAGCGCTGCACCAAGCGCACAAGCGCTGACACCAAAAGCGCCGGAGCGCGAGCGCCGAAGCGCGAGTACCGAGCGTGGAACGCTAGCACAGACGCCTAAGCGTCAGCTGACCCGCCAAGCGGAGACGCTAAGTGCTGGTACGGCGTCTGATGCTGTGCAATACCTACCTGAAGGTGCTGGGGATTTTGCACGTTGGTGGTTGTCTTCCTCTGTATAGTGAAGGGAAAAAGTTTTTTTTTTTTTTTTTTTTTTTTTTTTTTCAGGACGCTGCAGAAAGTAAGAGGGTGTAGTGCAACCCACGTGGCGGGAACGCGCCGCGGGGGGGAACACTGCAGAGCAGACTACACGCACACACACGGTCTAGCTAGACCGAGGATGCAAAATGCACGTGGGCCAAGGCCAACGCAACACGCGTCCGAACACACAATATACAATATATATAACAAAATATATATATACAATAAAATATATAAATATATATACAAAATATATATATACAAAAAACCCACACAATAATAATTATAAGAACAGAGGAAAGACGGAGAGACCACGAAGAAACGCGATGCCGAAGCAAAGCGAGAAGGAAATATATAATGTAAAACAATATATAATCCTAAAATAATAATAACAAATAATAATAACTCCGAAGAGTATAACTGAAATAAACTTGGAGAAGGGGATGAACCAGCTTCTCAAGCCTAAGCTTTAGTGAGTACAATCAGTTTAAATAGCTCTAAGTCCTACCGCTACTGAGGCTGAAGGCAAAAGAGGAAGTGACTCTCCGCGCGCTGCGTATAGTAAGCTCCCAGGGGGGCGGGCTTACACGGCAGCTTGCGCGGAGGCCTATCGGCAGCTTTGACATAAAGCTCAGCCAATCCCTACTGCCTGACGGCAATGTCCCATACCTTGATGGTTATTTTCGACTTGAAAGGGAACGGAACAATCCCCAAGCCCTGAGCAATGACACACAATGAATCATAATAAACTGCCATAATAAACTGTGCTCCTTAGGACAGATTAAACGGCTTCTACACCCGCGCTGTGAACATATAGTGAGTGTTTCATCCTCTGGTTTGAGCTTCTGGTTTTCGGGGACGAGGTGGCCGAGTGGTTAAGGCGATGGACTGCTAATCCATTGTGCTCTGCACGCGTGGGTTCGAATCCCATCCTCGTCGCAGTTTTTTTTTTATTTTATTTTATTACTGTCTCGTTCTCTTTTCTTTCGACAAAAGTGTTTATCTGCGACTATAGGACAGTATTGGTATGTGTTGGAGATGCTTCCCAACAGTAACACAATGTGACACAAACACAGCCTAAACTTTGAGGTGCTGAAAAAAATATATAACCAAAGGCACCGGTGGGATTTGAACCCAGAATCTCCTGTTTACTAGACAAGCGCTTTAACCATCTAAGCCACGGCGCCCTGCAACACGTAATGCAATGTGTGCCAGAGACTGTGAACTGAAACGTGTCAGGGACATTGACGTCGATCTCTACTACAATGCACGGCTGTAAAATTAAGAGCGCGACATTTCTGAAATTAATCTGAAACACTTGAAAATGCGCATTACTTGTTATTAAACATTTTCTGACCTCAGATATCGGAATCTGCATTGTGTTTTATATCTATAACAAAAACATTGCCAATGTAAAAAAAACAAGTTAGAAAAACCCAACAGCCGTTTAAAGAGGTGATATCAAACTCAAAAGCCCAAGTTAGGACTTTTGACTGCGTAACGTGAAAAATGTAAATATTGTTGATTTCTGGCTGAGGTTTGAAATCAGATTCCGAAACATGGCAAAATTTGCACGCTATTTTGTGTCAATTCCACCAAACTCTGCGGATGCAACACAAGCAGTTTCTACATATGGACTGATTTTTACACATCAAAGACAAACCACGAGTGTTGAAACTGCAACAAGATGCACGATTATTATTATTTATTTCAGTACAACAGCAGTGTCCCCCATCTGGGATTGAACCCACGACCCTCCAATCAAGAGTACAGAGTCCTAACCACTGCTTCATACTGCTGCCATTGCTAGTCTTTAACAAAAAACTAGTTTTCTGCTCACGGGCCAGATAATTTGTGAGAGCGCGCGTGTGTGTGTGCGTGAGTGCGTGTGTGAGTGCGTGTGTGTGTGAGTGTGTGTGTGCGCGCGTGAGTGTGTGTGTGTGTGCGTGTGTGTGCGTGTGTGTGAGAGAGAGCATGCTTGTGTGCGCATCATATATAATTTAGTGTGTGTAAAGAAAAACGGGTTTGTCACTTGAACTAAACCCTGTTTTAACATTTTGTTTTTCAAAGTCAGCATAACGCTATACAACACAGTCCGTTTAATTACTGTATGAACATAGCATACAAGTTTTAAATGTTTACAAAACTCGACAATGTTGCCGAATTTGTCATTCAAAACGTGTTTAGTTTTAATCAGTTTTGTCTGCTTGTTACTTTTTTCAGCCAACACATTTACATGACCCTTGTTTGTTACATTTTAAAAGATTGTTTTAAACTCTACAATGTAAATGTTGACTCAGTAGCTACCATTAAATGTTTCAACCTCGGTGACTTTCTTTGATGCGTTATTAATTTTAGGCAATTTGCAATATGTGTGTGTGTGTGTGTGTGTGTGTGTGTGTGTGTGTGTGTGTGTGTGTGTGTGTGTGAGAGAGAGAGAGTGTGTGCGTGCGCGTGTGTGTTTTTACATGAAACTTGTACTTTTTATACAGGCATATAAATGTCCATTGCTGTCGATAAACGCATCAGCCAAATCAATTAATATGACATGTAGTTTTCTAGCTTGCTATTTATTAATTTATTTATACATTTATAATATAAACATGTATTCATTTCTACATTTATTTATTTATTTAAAAATATTTATTTCTAAATGTATTTATTCCTCTATGCATTTGTTTAAATCATTTATTTATTTCTACAAATAAATTATTCCTTTATTTATTTTTAATTAAACGACGAACTACAATTTATCAGAAATCAGAGATTAAGACAAGGAAGCTACATGCCAATCTTGTGTGCAATTCCATTCTATGGTATCTACCAAATAAACATAAAACTAGAAATTTTCAAACAGGAAATCGAAAATTTCTACTCTCGAGCAGCTTCTTCAGGTTTTCAGCGAAAGGTGGTCAGGCTTGCATGTAAGCTTAAAAAATGAATGCATTTCACTAACTGCGCAGTGGCGCAGCGGGTTAATGTCGTGCGCCCTTCAAGAACGTCATGTTGCAAGTTCAAACCACAGTTTTGTTTTGTTTTGTTTGTTTGTTTCCTGCGATATGTGCTGTTTTAAAATATAAATAATTTGTTTAATATAAAATGGTGTGCATACTTGTATTGTAACACTTGAAATGTATTTGCTTACGATTGTAAGTCGCCCTGGATAAGGGCGTCTGCTAAGAAATAAACAATAATAATAATAATAATAATAATAATAATAATAATAATAATAATAATAATAATAATAATATCAAAATGCTTGCATACCCTGGTTTGTTTTGACGTTGACCAACATGTGGAATCACATGATTGGTAGATGTCCAGTTATTTAGCTTTTCTGTTTGAATAGTCGCTACACACCCTTAAAAAGTAGACGGAAGAGGAAGAAGAAGAAGAACAACAACAACAATTTACCTTAGCTTGACGACTTATATCTCATTGTGTATAAGAGGTATGTACGTTTTTTCACATTTGATGCTTTCAGACTTTTGATACTGGTACAGATGGTAATTCTAAGTGATTTAGTTTTGCCGCTGCAACATGGTAAAAACAGTTAAACTCTTTGAGCTGTATAGAGACTCTCGGTAGTTTCAAACAAGTTTATCTAACTTGTATGAGGAACTACCGTTCCTCTCAATGACCGATTGTACCCTTGTGGTCAAGACATATGACATTTGGTAGTTCACATGATCAAAACATATGGTTAAATACAGGTCCCACCGAGATTTGAACTCGGATGGCTGGATTCAGAGTCCAAAGTGCTAACCATTACACCATGGAACCGCTGCGGAACAAACGAGAGAGGAATGGCTGTAACATCCTCAGCTCCCAGGTGTAAAATCCCCTACTGCTGACAACCCCTGGACCGCAAGGCGTTCTCCCCGTTCTGATTGCACACAGTCCTTCAACAACATCCATTTCTCCAGTTTGAATCCAAAATGCGACGTTTTAGTCATTAATATTACAGACCTTTAGATATTGATGATTTAGATATAGGTATAAACCTCCTGGACTGCAGTGATGTAGCATTGATTAAGAGTACTCTAGAGGCGAATGTCTCTGAAAGGTGTTAGTGAGGGCTGTGCATCATGATTATACAGTGTCATACAATTGTGTGCTCATACTGTAGGACTCAATCAGCTCCTGTTACAGTAACTGCTCTATTGAGATCTGGACAAACACACTACTGTTGGCATGTTCTGTAGGGAAGTTATACAGGAATATCTGAAGTTATACAGGAATATTTCTTATTAATACCACTTCACAATTCATGGCATGTCGTTTCTTTCTTTTTTTTTAACATGTTCATTTTAAAGACAAGGAAAAAAGCAAGGATATTGGATGCAAAATTGGTAGAAATGATTACTCTTTCATTTAAATAAAGCAATACATACTAGAACACTACAATTAATGATATGACCAGCAGGGGTGTAGCTGTAAGCTCATTTGTACCCAGCTTGGAAGGGTTAAAAAAATCACCTGATCTGACAGATTGCCTCCTGGTTGATCACATGAATGATACACAGATTGGTCAGTGAATCCATTGTTCATTATGTTTAGTTAAAGCAGAAAAAATTTCTAAAAAAAAAAAAAAAAACTCGACGTTTTCAAGACACATACTGCAAAGGACTTTGTGAAGGACACATGAAGGACTTTATGATTTTAATATTAATGTGCATGCAAATAAAAAACAATCAATTCAATGAAACAATCAAACACATTGCAGGATGGAAGCAGTATATCTCTAACCATGTTGATTGGATAGCAATGGGTTCCAACACATTGAGCCATCAGTGAACCCTCTGTTTAGACCTGATCTCAGCTGAGTGACTCTGTGCCATTCCCAGGTGCAGTCAGTTTGTGCACTGTTGATATGAGATTCCTGTCACTGTGGGACTCAGGGCGCAGTAGTACAGTGCAGTGTCTTTCATTTTAGTGGAGGAGAGCTTCAGCTCCACACGTTTGTTTATTCTCTTTATCAGCTTCAGCACAGAACCGAAGGTCTGAAGAGTCCTCTTTGGTTGTCATTCCAGAGTCATAAATCAGGAGGATGTATTCCAAACCTTTTCCTGGATTCTGTCGATGCCATTGGAAGCTGTTCACTACGCCGGTGTAATTGAATGAGAGACGAACACTCTCTCCCTCTCTCACTTGTTCATCATCTTCACATGATGGAGTAATTGAGTTTCCAAACCTTTGCCCTGTCGATGTAAAAGACAAGGTATTTTAATTTCAAAACAAGCATTCAAATTGATGGATTTTCTCCACTGAATTATCTGGGTCTTCAATCAGCTCATGTGTGTTTGATATTTGATTCAGCAGTACAATATGGAATGTGATTAATCACATTATAAACCACTGGAAAGCCAGGCTTTACATGCCAATATGGGATATGCAAAAATGATGTAAAAAAGATCTATATTGTATTAGCTACGTTTTTCTCAATATATCTGGTGCTCTGGCAAACTAAATATAACAGGCTGGTTTAATTGTATTCTTCAAATAAACTTAAATAAGTCAATACAAAGTTTCCCGCTTTCTAAAGTGGTATCTATGACTCTTCAGGACTTACCTGACAGAAGTGCAATGATAAGGAATGTGATGAGCAACAACATGACTCTGTGAAGGATAGCAACTCCAGCTTGAGTTAAACTAACGACTGCATGCAGATTGATTCCTTCTGTGACTTTCTCTGTTAGCTGCTGTTCTTCACATGATCAATGTGTTCTGCTAACAGTGTTGGTGCTCAAGTACTATACCTGTGCAAAGTTTGTGGTATCAGAGTTATGTGTATGAGAGCCTCATCTGACTACTATACATAAATACAGAAATAATAGGTGCTGTATGTCTAAGCTGATCGAAACACTGTAACCCTACCCCTACCCCTCATCTGACTACTATACATAAATACAGAAAGAATAGGTGCTGTATGTCTAAGCTGATCAAAACACTGTAGCCCTAACCCTAACCCTCATCTGACTACTATACATAAATACAGAAAGAATAGGTGCTGTATGTCTAAGCTGATCAAAAGACTATAAAGGTATTTCCACATAGAGAAAAGGCCAATCACAAACTATTCCCTGACTACAGCTGAATTGAAGTGTTTGCAAAGTGTTTTTTATACAAATGTACCACTTTTTAACAACAGCAGAAAACAGAAACTGGTGTGTGCATGAGCTATACATGTACAGTTGTTAGAGAGCAGTACAGCACTCATAAGAAAATGGTACCTGCATGGACTGTGGTTAACACATAACTGTAAAACACCCTCCATAGCGTGATTCAACAACACAATCTGAGAGGGGACCATTTTCTAAAATGACAAGTCTGGTTCCCTTTCAATTCGAAGATGACCACCAAAACATTATTTATGGGATATGCCTGCCTATTGGTAGGTATTTACTGAGCTCTTTATATCAGAGCTGCCGATAGGCCCCTTCCTGGGGTGACGTCCTCGGTCCCACCTGAGTGTTCCCCTGCATTCATGCTGAAAGCTGGCTTGCTGCTTTCATGGAATCAGCGGTTCTAAAATAAAGCCTCTTTCTTTTCCTTTCTTCAGCAGCCTGCCTCGCTTGCAGGCTGTCTTCTTACTGTCTGTCGTATGTGTGTGACTGCCTGTGCTACTAACAACCAAACGAGCAAGATGGGCTGAATGGAACATAAGAAAGTTTACAAACGAGAGGAGGCCATTCAGCCCATCTTGCTCGTTTGGTTGTTAGTAGCTTATTGATCCCAGAATCTCATCAAGCAGCTTTTTGAAGGATCCCAGGGTGTCAGCTTCAACAACATCTGGGGAGTTGGTTCCAGACCCTCACAATTCTCTGTGTAAAAAAAGTGTCCCCTATTTTCTGTTCTGAATGCCCCTTTATCTAATCTCCATTTGTGACCCCTGGTCCTTATTTATTTTTTCAGGTCAAAAAAGTCCCCTGGGTCGACATTGTCTATACCTTTTAGGATTTTGAATGCTTGAATCAGATCACCGCGTAGTCTTCTTTGTTCAAGTCTGAAGAGATTCATTGCTTTTAGCCTGTCTGCATACGACATGTCTTTTAAACCCGGGATAATTTTGGTTGCTCTTCTTTGCACTCTTTCTAGTGCAGCAATATCCTTTTTGTAACGAGGTGACCAGAACTGAACACAATATTCTAGGTGAGGTATTACTAATGCATTGTAAAGTTTTAACATTACTTCCCTTGATTTAAATTCAACACTTCTCACAATATATCCAAGCATCTTGTTGGCCTTTTTTATAGCTTCCCCACATTGTCTAGATGAAGACATTTCTGAGTCAACATAAACTCCTAGGTCTGCCCCTGAGATCAGGATATTGTGCAGGTGTCTCCACTCCCTCTCTCACTGTGCTCTCACTGCACAATAATACACAGCTTCACAATCCAGCAGCTCAACAGCACTGATGGTTAGAGTGCTGGAGAGCTTCTCTTTATTCACAGTCATGTTGAATCGTCCCGAGGTTTCAGTTGTAATGTAAGCAGTCAGTATGATGTCAGGACTTTGACCATGTTGCTGTTTATACCACTGCATGCTGTTGTAGTTAGAAACACTGATTGCAATTCATTTCAGCGCTCCATCCTTTATTTGAATAAACATGTGGAGTCTGTAAGAGACAGCTGTAAGAAAAGAAGAGTAAAGAATGATTCTTGTGTTTCTCAATAATAATGATGTCTCTGTGCTAGCCCCCATTGAGACCCTGTTTTCAATGGTGCATCTCCAGTGTGTTTGTGAATATCACTCACCCAGACTAAAGACAAGCAGAAGAAAAGATCCACTCATGTTAATCATTCTTGAATTGTTCCACCCAGTGGTAGAAGTGCTTGTGACGGACAGACAGCCTGAGCTGTGGGTAAAGCCATGCACAACGTCACCTCACAATGAGGCAGTGATTGGCTGATCTGTCTGAAGCACAGGGAACCACTGGTTTGGTGACTGATTTCCATTACACGAGAGTAGATGTTAAAACTTCATGCTGATTCGAACTTGGCTCTCACCAAGATAAGCACCAACTAAGACACAGCTTTACAGTAAACTAATGTGATCCATCTGTGTCTCCATCCATTTGCGTTTCCTTCCATATAATGCTGGCTCCAGGGATCAGCTTATTGCCTCCCTAGTGCATCAGCACAAACAACGGGGATCAACCATAGTGCAGTCTCCCCAGCGCATCAGCATGACAACCGTCTGGATTGAGCTAACTAGGGTACATCTCTGGGGTCTTCACACCTCATCATCAATAGTTAGAACATATATTGGTTTTATTGTTGTTGTTTAAATAGAACATTGCCACTCACTTCTTGTTGAAAAGTTTTATCAAAGTTTCCTCTGGTACCAGTATTATTAAATGAGTTCTGTGAAAATGTAAATGATGGTGTATAGCTCATAGTTACCCTTTTCCCATTCAAATTGTGGTGTGGATATATTTGATCAGCTGCTCTACAATGAAAAAGAAAGAGAAGTGTTCACTTGATAGAGTAAAGTGCACATGGTGCGCAGGGGAGGGGTTCAGTCAGGGCAGGGCAGGGATGAGTCCTGGCTGTGCCCAGTTGCTGGTCTGGTCCAGGGATCCTACAGGGAGCACTGAATTGTGGCAGGGAGGTATAATCAGGAAGGACTTCTTCACTTCATCTCATGACAGTGACTCTGCTGGTTTATGGACTCCCGCTGGGCTGGCCTTTGTACTCCAGAGTCTCACCAGCATAGAGTTCCTGGGTGTACAGAGGGGATGGCTGTGTGAGGAATCATACTGAGACACTGAAGAAATACAAATCAAGTTTGTGTGTAAACACTGCCATCTAGTGGTTCAAGCTTTTAGTGCATCTTTTTTCATTTATTTGCACTTAGGATTTTCATGAATACTGACATTTATAAAAGCTTCACTTTTTTGCATGGAATGGTGTTGCTTTACTCAACTGCACCTAGAGCACTGTGTGACATCAGCATTGGCCCCATGACTGAGGGCGGAGTCTATTTATGAATGTCAGCTGTTTCTTCTCCTTACCCACACAAGCAGGAGAGAATTCAGAGCTCTCTCCCGCCCGCGCTGTGTAACACTGTGCCTGCCCTGTACAACAGTAAGACACCGAGTCCTCCAGTGAAGCGGCACTCTCATCACTCTCCAGTCTGTGTAACACTGTGCCTGCCCTGTACAACAGTAAGACACCGAGTCCTCCAGTGAAGTGGCACTCTCATCACTCTCCAGTCTGTGTAACACTGTGCCTGCCCTCTACAACAGTAAGACACCGAGTCCTCCAGTGAAGCGTGACTCTCATCTCTCTCCAGTCTGTGTAACACTGTGCCTGCCCTGTACAACAGTAAGACACCGAGTCCCCCAGTGAAGCGTCACTCTCATCACTTCGAAAGGAGTTGAAACATACCTGTGGGACTGCAGAGTGAGAATGGGAACCGTTATCATAAGCTGTAACTAGCCTGGTCCATAAACCACACTGAAGATGTCGGTGAAAGTGAAAAGCTGTTATTTACAAAGTAGAGGTAAGCAATACAGGATTTGACACCGTGTTAATACTTTGCAGTCAGATGTATGAGGGAAAGAATGAAAGAAATAAAAACACAAAAATACTGTGAAAATGAAAACATAAAAAACACCAAATATTTTATAATACAATGTATTTACGGGAAATGTACCGTGGCCCAGAAGTGCAAAACACAAACAATATATATATTGTGGGCACAAAAAATATGTGAGGACACAACCACAATACAACGAACGTCTCACAACACCACATAAATAGTTTGTCACAACGGAAATGGGTTAATTTATATGACAAGGCAGGAGACTTCAGTGCACAAGTCAGGAGACTTGTACACTGAAGGAATCCTTGCCGTCGCTGTCAGTTTTTGCATTGAGCTGTGGAGAGTTTCGTCACTGTGGGGTTCAAGGCACAGTAGTAAACCGCTGTGTCTTCAATTTCAGTTTGGAGAATGGAAAGGGAAACGTGCTTCTTTACTTTATCAGCGCTAGCAGAGAATCGCTGTTTAGCGAATTCCGCATAGCTACCTTCCCCTCCCGTTTCTAATAACAAAACAATGAATTCCGGGGACTGTCCGAGATACTGCCGATACCACTGGAAAGAATAAGCTGACACATTATAGCTGCATTCGAGTTTAACCGTATCTCCCTCCCGGGCGCATTGCGACTCCGATCCCGCTGTGATGATGGCATTTCCAAATGTGTTACCTGTGAAGATAAACAGAATGTAATTAAATGCGTTTGAAAACTCCCTTTAGTTACAATTTTATGACACATATCTACTCTTCAAGTTAATAAACCACAGTCTAAACGACTAGGTACTCTACTCAGCATATCTATATATATGAGGAGTAGAGATGCATGCAGATGAACTGCACATGTATTGTCATGAGATTGTATTTTAAAATGAAAAGTGCTAACATATGAATACTATTGATCAATCAGAATGAACATTGTTAATATGGATGAAAGACAACCGATGTATTGATCTTTTAAAATACTGAGTGGACCAATTTACCTGGAAACAACGATGATAAAAATAAAACAATGAAAAGCATGTCAGCGAGTTCGGTGCCTGTCACACGGGAAGAGTAGACTTTGTTACTTCAATTCAAGATGCTGACAATGTGGGCAGATTGTATGTCACATTTCTTTATGAACTCTTAAATCATAGGGGCGTGAATCAGCTGTACAATGAATTAAACCTCGTTAGCGCCACCTCCTGGTCAGAGATGTCTATTTGAACAGCAGCTATTGCTTCAGTGTCAGGTGGTTTCGCCCGTGGAGACACAGAGAAGCAGGGCTGTGTATAGAACTCGGTGCATCATTGCATTCTCCATGCTCCACTCGTGGCTGATGAACCCCTCTCTAGATAACGGGTGCGAATGAAAGAGTTCGTTTCTAAACCTGTGTTTTACTTTGCTCAATGACACACCCCTTTCCAAGTTGGCATATCTACAGCAGTTAACATATTTCTTAAACTATTTAGACCGGGCCATACAAATACAATGTGCCTACCTTGTGTAGTTTGTACGGTTGCCCCGCCTTTGGCAGACAGACTTATTTTGTATGTTAAATAACTGTTTCATTACTGTGTGCCTAACACTGAGCGAACTTTAAGTCTGAGAAGAGCAATGCGGGAAGACAGTCGTGAGCCAGCTGTGGTGCTGAAATGTTGCGAGACATCTACTAACCGTAAACCATGAATTGGTTTAATCAGAACAATATAAAACTTGAAAACGGCACTCTGCTGAAGAGTGGGGTTACAAGGAAGTTAGCCGCTGTTCATTTCAAATACTTTGTATGTGTTTAAAATAGTCGCTGGATTTAGTATTACTGCACACACACACACACACGCACGCACGCACGCACGCACGCACGCACGCACACACACACACACACACATATATATATATATATATATATATATATATATATATATATATATATATATATATATATATATATATATAGACGTGCTCAAATTTGTTGGTACCCCTCCACAAAAAACGAAGAATGCACAATTTTCTCTGAAATAACTTGAAACTGACAAAAGTAATTGGCATCCACGATTGTTTATTTCATATTTAATAGAAATCAGACTTTGCTTTTGAATTTTTATTCAACATAATATTGTAAATAAGAAAACAAATGAAAATTGCATGGACAAAAATGATGGGACTGCTAACCTAATATTTTGTTGAGGCAATCACTGCAATCAAACGTTTTCTATAGCTCTCAATGAGACTTCTGCACCTGTTAACAGGTAGTTTGGCCCACTCTTCCTGAGCAAACTGCTCCAGCTGTCTCAGGTTTGATGGGTGCCTTCTCCAGACTGCAAGTTTCAGCTCTTTCCATAGATGTTCGATAGGATTCAGATCAGGACTCATAGAAGGCCACTTCAGAATAGTCCAATGTTTTGTTCTTATCCATTCTTGGGTGCTTTTAGCTGTGTGTTTTGGGTCATTATCCTGTTGGAGGACCCATGACCTGTGACTGAGACAGAGCTTTCTGACACTGGGCAGTACGTTTCGCTCCAGAATGCCTTGATAGTCCTGAGATTTCATTGTGCCCTGCACAGATTCAAGGCACCCTGTGCCAGGCGCAGCAAAGCAGCCCCAAAACATAACCGAGCCTCCTCCATGTTTCAATGTAGGTATGGTGTTCTTTTCTTTGAAAGCTTCATTTTTTCATCTGTGAACATAGAGCTGATGTGACTTGCCAAAAAGCTCCAGTTTTGACTCATCTGTCCAAAGGACATTCTCCCAGAATGATTGTGGCTTGTCAATATGCATTTTAGCAAATTCCAGTCTGGCTTTTTTATGTTTTTCTTGCAAAAGCAGAGTCCTCCTGGGTCTTCTTCCATGGAGCCCACTTTCGCTCAAAAAGCGACAGATGGTGCGATCAGAAACTGACGTACCTTCACCTTGGAGTTCAGCTTGTATCTCTTTGGCAGTTATCCTTGGTTCTTTTTCTACCATTCGCACTATCCTTCTGTTCACTCTGGGGTCGATTTTCCTCTTGCGGTCGCACCCAGGGAGGTTGGCTACAGTTCCATGGACCTTAAACTTCTTAATAATATTTTCAACTGTTGTCACAGGAACATCAAGCTGCTTGGAGATGGTCTTGTAGCCTTGACCTTTACCATGCTTGTCTATTATTTTCTTTCTGATCTCCTCAGACAACTCTCTCCTTTGCTTTCTCTGGTCCATGTTCAGTGTGGTGCACACAATGATACCAAACAGCACAGTGACTACTTTTCTCCATTTAAATAGGCTGAATGACTGATTACAAGATTGGAGACATGTGTGATACTAATTAAAGAAACTAATTAGTTTGAAATATCACTATAATCCAATTATTTATTATCTTTTCTAAGGGATACCAATAAATGTGTCCAGGCCATTTTAAAATATCTTTGTAGAATAAGCAATAATTCATCTCTTTTCACAGCTTCTTTGCTTTATTTTATGACATACCAAAGGCATGCAAGTATACATGATACAATAGCTTTTAATTTCATCACTTTTCAGGAGGAATTAAGCATTATTTCAAAGAGCTTTAAGGGTACCAACAAATTTGAGCACGTCCGTATATATATATATATATATATATATATATATATATATATATATATATATATATATATAAAGCAAGGGTTTAACATTGAATTACATACCACTATAGATTTCTTTTTTTAAAGTATGTCTCGATCCTCAGATTGTAGATGATGCAAAACTTTTGGCCATAATTGTAATGTTGAGCTCAAATGGAATACAATTAATACAATTACGAATTTTTTTTTTGGTTCCTGGGTAGTAAGTGTTATTTCCTAATTGCTTATGCCTCAAAAGTATAGAAAATGGCTATTATTCCCCACAAACTTTGCTTTTGTGACCAGGACAGTGACATTTTGAAATTTACCTATTTCCAATGAGAAAACGGGCGAATTTGTGTCTTTTCGTTCACATAAAGTCAGAAAAAAACAACATATGAATCCAAATTAACATGTATTTATACTAAAGTAATACAAAAATGACTACAAAAGATTTAGAAGTGAGTAGTTTTTCAAGATTTACGATTATACTGAAAATCACTTTCACGAATCAGCCCACAAATGTAGTCTCCCATCATGTTCTCATTATACTGTCCTTGGTAGCGGCGTTCAAAGTCCAGTATATCCTAGTGGAAGCGCTCGCCTTGCTCCTCCGAGTACGCTCCCATGTTCTCCTTGAATTTATCAAGATGAGCATCAAGTATATGGACTTTGAGGGACATCCCACAGCCCATTGTGCCGTAGTTCTTCACCAGAGTCTCAACCAGCTCCACATAGTTTTCGGCCTTGTGATTGCCCAGGAAGCCCCGAACCACTGCGACAAAGCTGTTCCAAGCCGCTTTCTCCTTACTAGTGAGCTTCTTGGGGAATTCATTGCACTCCAGGATCTTCTTTATCTGTGGTCCGACGAAGACACCGGCTTTGACCTTTGCCTCAGACAGCTTAGGGAAGAAGTCTTGAAGGTACTTGAAGGCTGCCAACTCCTTATCTAGAGCTCTGCCAAATTGTTTCATAAGGCCCAATTTGATGTGCAGTGGTGGCATCAGCACCTTCCGGGGGTCCACCAGTGGCTCCCACTTGACGTTGTTCCTCCCCACAGAGAACTCGGCCCGCTGTGGCCAGTCCATCCTGTTGTAGTGCGCCTTGGTGTCCCTGCTGTCCCAAAGGCAAAGATAGCAGGGAAACTTGGTAAAACCGCCTTGGAGACCCATCAGGAATGCCACCATTTTGAGGTCTCCTATGACCTTGATGCCATCTCAGAAAAATGCAGATATGTATCCACTTAGGCAGCTGGAACTAAACTGAACTGGTGGGCTTAAGGCCCCTGTATTTATACTACTATTTATATTACTGGAAAGTTCTAGAAAGTTCTAGAAGTTACTCCAAGTTTACTCAGCACTGAATCTATCTGGAATGTTCTGGAAAATAGGTAAATTTCAAAATATCACTGTCCTGGTCACAAAAGCAAAGTTTGTGGGGAATAATAGCCATTTTCTATACTTTTGAGGTATAAGCAATTAGGAAATAACACTTACTACCCAGGAACCAAAAAAAAAAAAAAAAAAAGTTACACGGTGTTATTATTATTATTATTATTATTATTATTTATTTCTTAGCAGACACCCTTATCCAGGGCGATTTACAATCGTAAGCAAATACATTTCAAGTATCACAGTACAAGTAATAATACAATTAAGAGCAACATAAATACAATGACTTTGGTTCAAGCAAGTACAAGTGTGACAAAATACAATTCAATGATACAGCAGATAAGTGTCAGTGATAGTTACATCAGGATATGATTAAATACAAAATACTACAGATTAAACACTTGGCAGATTACAGTACTCTGACGTACAGGATTAAATACAGTAAAACAGGGGGCAGATAAGAACAAGTAAAGCGCATTTAAGGAAGGGTGATAAGTGTCCCAGGCGAACAGAGGAGTTCTACAGGTGCTTTCTTAAGAGGTGAGTCTTGAGGAGGCGCCGGACTGTGGTCAGGGACTGGGCAGTCCTGACATCTGTAGGAAGGTCATTCCACCACTGCAGGGTGAGGGTGGAAAAGGAGCGGGATCTGGAGGCAGGGGAGCATAGAGGAGGTAGAGCCAGTCTTCTAGTGCAGGCGGAGCGGAGAGGTCAAGTGGGGGTGTAGGGAGAGATGAGGGTCTGGAGGTAGCTGGGTGCAGTCTGGTCAAGGCATCTGTAGGCTAGTACAAGAGTCTTGAACTGGATGCGAGCGGTGATCGGGAGCCAGTGGAGTGAGCGGAGTAGTGGAGTTGCGTGGGAGAAGCGAGGCAGAGAGAACACCAGACGGGCAGCGGAGTTCTGGATGAGCTGGAGCGGACAGGTGGCGGACGCAGGGAGGCCAGCCAGGAGGGAGTTGCAGTAGTCTAGGCGGGAGAGTACCAAGGCCTGGACCAGGAGCTGGGTGGCGTAGTTGGTGAGGAAGGGTTGGATTCTTCGGATGTTGCTCAGGAAGAATCGGCAAGTGCGTGCCAGAGTGGAGATGTGCTGGGAATAAGAGAGGCAGGGGTCCAGGGTGACTCCGAGGTTCTTAGCGGAGGAAGAGGGAGAGAGTGTGGTAGATTCCAGAGGAACAGAGATAGAGAGATCAGAGGAGGGGGAGGAGGAGGAGGGAAAGAAAAGGAGGTCAGATTTAGAGAGGTTGAGTTTGAGATGATGCAAGTGCATCCAGGAGGAGATAGCAGACAGACAGGTAGAGATACGGGAGGGGATGGTGGAGTCAGAGGTGGGGAAGGAGAGGAAAATCTGAGTATCATCAGCATAGAAATGGTATGAGAAACCATAGGATGCAATGAGGGGGCCCAGGGAGCGGGTGTAGAGAGAGAACAGGAGAGGACCCAAGACTGACCCTTGGGGGACTTCTGTTGAGAGAGGGCGAGGTGTGGAGGTTGCTCCACGCCAGGTTACCTGATAAGTGCGGTTGGAGAGGTAGGAGGAGAACCAGGCCAGAGCAGTTCCAGAGATTCCCAGGTCAGCAAGAGAGCATAGTAGGACAGAGTGATCGACAGTGTCAAAGGCAGCAGAAAGGTCGAGGAGAATTAGGACAGAGGAGAGAGAGGCAGCTCGGGCAGACTTTAGTGAGTTGGTGACAGACAGGAGGGCGGTTTCAGTGGAGTGAGCAGAGCGGAAGCCAGATTGGAGAGGGTCGAGCAGAGAGTGGTTGGACAGGAAAGCAGAGAGCTGGCGGTGTACAGTCCTCTCGAAGGTTTTGAAGAGGAAGGGTAGGAGGGAGACAGGATGGTAGCTCTGGGGGAGGTGGGGTCGAGGTTTTTTGAGGAGGGGAGTGATAGAGGCTTTTTTGAAGGCAGAGGGAAAGAGACCAGAAAGGAGAGAGGTGTTGAGGAGGGAGGAGATGAAGGGAAGTGTATTTTTAATAATATGTACTCTGTAGAATAGGATAATCCATGTTAGTGTATATGTGTATATATACATATATATGGGAATTTCAAATAATAATAATAATAATAATAATAATAATGACTCGGTTATTCAGCTCTACAGAACTATGAACTCTGAGCAGTTAATAATGAGCAGGTTTATTCATTCACCTGTTTCATTAAGTTTGGGTCTGGTGTTGTATTATTCAGCTGTACTGTAAACCTTTTATATGTTGCAAAGGCTGTGTTTGCTCTTACACAGTAATAAACAGTACAATACTTAGAATTATGAGGTGCCACATAGTCCTGTCCACAAGAGGGCAGTATAGACGTTTGACAAACAGTTCACCCTTAATTAAAGTAACCATAAATAAATGCTGTGACTCATAGCAAACAAAACATTAAATATTATATTATTATTAAATATCACATACTGGACAGGCACCTCTGCTTTCCCTTCAGTGTTACTGTGTTTGTCCTTTGCTAAAAATCTATAAGTTTAAAATAATAATAATAATAATAATAATAATAATAATAATAATAATAATAATAATAATAATAATAATAATAATAGTTTCAGCAGTTGTGACTGCCAGGTACCAGACAAGTCAGATTTATAGGAGAACCCCAAATTAAATGCACTTTCTGTTTTCTACATGTTAACCACTACATGTTGACCAACAGCACATTGTAATGTGGCTTGTAATGTTGATCAAAGCTCTCAAATCTGGAAGAAGACTCCAAGCAGTGCTGTTTGATATGACAGGACCAACAGCACATTGTAATGTGGCTTGTAATGTTGATCAAAGCTCTCAAATCTGGAAGAAGACTCCAAGCAGTGCTGTTTGATATGACAGGACCAACAGCACATTGTAATGTGGCTTGTAATGTTGATCAAAGCTCTCAAATCTGGAAGAAGATTCCAAGCAGTGCTGTTTGACAAAACACACAGTGAGCTTCTAAACTACACAACAACAACACTACAGCAACAAGCTAAACAATACATACGATTAATAAATACAAATAAAATAAATAATAATAAAACATTACATTTAACTTAAGAAATAAGACATTCTTTTTATTGCAGTGTAGTTTTTATCAAAGCTTCACTGTAATCGGATTGCTTTTTTAAGCTTCTCGCTCTCTTATATACCATAATAATAACATGCTGTACATACACATTGAAACTGAGATGTTTAAACCGCAACAGCACAAATAAAACAGACATGTGATATTGTTTGTGTGTTTTTCCAGTGAAGGCGTTAATTAGTGCGCACTGAATGTGCTGTGTTATTGTAGAAGGCAGTAATGTAAAGACAGCACCGTGGTACTCAGCGCACACAGGTACACTGCAGAATCACACAGCTGCGTGTTCACGATTGTTAAACTTGTCATCTTCTGCGATGTGTCCAACTGACTGGAAAACCTGGCCTCAGTTTCATCTGATCGGAGTTCATCAGTGGAAAAGCTGGTTTTAATGCGATGAAGCAGATATCGAGGGGAGCTGCATGGAGTCTGCTTGTACCAGAACAGATATTCATAGTCAGCGCTATTGCTCAGGGAGTCAGGGCCGTGTTAAGCCAATGGGCTACATGGGCTGAAGCCCAGGGCCCCGCCTCCTAGGGGGCCCCCGCCGTCCCTGTAAAGCAGTGGTCCTCAAAGTGGTGCCCGCTGGCAAATTCAGTGCTGCTCGCTTATGCTGTGCTTGTACGTACTCGACATATTTATTTTTTTTCCTGAAGGACCTCTGCGATACGATCATCCAACTGAATATATGCATTTTCTCTGCGGTAGCCCAATCATAAATTAGCTGGGTGGGACATTAACTGTGTCTGTTTCAGTTGCAGGTACTGACAGTAAGTTTAACCAATAGGAGAGTCAAATATCTGCCAAGTTTACGCAGTTGTCCAATCATAATTAAGCAGAGGCCGTTCACGGTATTCTGCATGAAAATTGAAGGCGAGTGAGTAGCCAATGGGAAAGTGAAAGATCCGACAGCTGTCCAATCATTCGTGAGCAGAGGCGGGCTGTTAATATGCTGGGTAAACACTGAATTTCGCCGACTGTTATTGAGAAAAATAATACATTTCAGTATTTAGAATTGAATTTTCTCTATATATATTTTTTAATTTCACCAGACAAGGGAAACACCGTAGTAGATTTAGTTACAAATCCACTTTCTCTGAATAATTGTACTGGGAGATGAGCGATCTTTAAAACAGAGTAGTGTTGACAGATTTGACAAATTGACACAAAGCGAGACGCTATCTATCCTCTTATTTTAGTTTATTCATGGTTATCTATGTAAACATGTTATTTAAAAATATTTGCATTGCGTATTTTATATGAATTATTTAAAAAATAAGCGCAGCACACACAATTCCTGCCTGAGACTTGGCCTTATCAGAGTAAACAAAGAATAACTCCCACTAAAACTCTATATATAACGTTATACTATAAGAACCTGTGCAATAGTCAGCGTGCCCGCAAACAGCCAAGTAAGATCAATTTATGCCCGTGCCCAAATTACTTTGAGGACCACTGCTGTAAAGTCAAACTGATAACGGTTGGCTAATAAAAAAGCACGTACTAAACTAAACAAATTGCCTATTTTTTTTAAAACATTTTGTGTCCTTTTGGCATGCCGTAGTTATTTGACGAAATAAAAAAATCTTATGCTAACTCAAATAAGAAAAGCTGAGTAGCGGTGCGAAAAAAAGAAAAATCACTAAACTCAAACTAGCTAAATCCGAGGAGGTTATAAATAGTACCCCAAAACTCACTAAACTCTTTAAAAGTCAGTGTCAGAAGAATGAAAGTGAGGATGAGCCACATGTCAGAGGAGCAAGCAGAGAGCAGCGAGTCGGTTAGCGCTGAGTGCACAGCCACTACAGCAGAGGAGAAAAACAAGAGCCAGCCATTGAACTGCCAATTTAAGGCGAAAGAAACTGACGAAACAGATAATGCTATTGCTAGCTCTGATACGGCATGTTGGGGTCCGATAACTGAGGAGGTGAGGTCGCACTAGGTGAGCAAGTGTCCCCTTATTTGCCAGTAAGACAGTAATTTTTCCGCCTCAGAGAGAATTTAATGAATTACTGAATTTAATGACTCAATCATTTAACTCTCATGTTCACTGAACATGACCTGCTTCGCCAACTGGACTTCACGGACATTAGTAAGGAATTATTTTTTTAAGTTTTAAGGCAAGAAAGCATAAGATCTAGCAATGGTAAGTCAAAGTATAAATGTCTTTATACTTTGCAATGTTAAGGAGGCTTGAGAGTAGCGCCAAATACACTATGTTTTTGTCTAATGTCATATCATGCTGTGCTGCCTGATAACATGGTCCCACCGACTACAAATAGCGTTGATTTAATTCGAAACGATGCGGTCGGTAATGAGAGCTAGTGGTAGTACCGACTACCATACTATTTTGCATGCCATAGCTACTGTGATGTGAATGGTAACGCTGTACACTGCCTATTCGAATGACATGATTGTCCAAGGGGGCCCCTGAAATGTCAGTAGCCCTGGGCCCCCAAATACCTTAATACGGGCCTGCAGGGAGTAAGTACAGAATATCCTCGTGTCGCTGCTAACTTTCGAGGTAATCGTGTCATTGAGTTGATTAATTTCTTCTCCACGACTGCAGTCTGTAAAATAAAAAATAGAGTTATGCACGATGTGGTAACTGCAGCTGAATCCACGAAATTGTTATTACAATAAAAATACATCTTTACCAAAGGTTAAATAGAAGACTGCAGTGAGAAGACCTGCATACAACATGGTGATCGCTGTTCTTTCAGTTTGAATGAGTTCTCTGTCTCTATTCTGTTGGTTTCTGCTCAGTACTGAATGCCAGTCTGCAGCCGCACCACCGAGCGGATCAGTGGGCGTTTCTTCCGAGCGTCGGGATGTTTCTCTGATGTCCAATCAGAACCCATGAACCCTCGCTGCGCTCTGTCTTCTTCATTACACAGTGAAGCACCAGAACGGGGTTCTTTCGTGTCATGAGTTGTGTTCCAATACTGTTTAAGACAGACAGACAGATCCAAGCAGGGAGTGCATTAGGATTAGACAGTAACACAATGGTTTCTGTCGAGCGCTGGGAACAGTCTAAAAAGAAACTACACTGGGGAAACTAAGGGCCATGTTTGTTACTGAGGGTGAAGAACACAATGTAACATCGCTTATCTGACATCATTTCTTCATTCTGTGAGCGGGGGTGTCATTCTCATACTGTTTTCATACAGGTAGTGTTGGACAGCAGCTGCACCAGGAGATATGTCGAGTGTGATCTGACTGTGAATGAGCATTGAACCAATGATTGTCCTACACCGCCCCCTGGTGGGATTCCCTTGAACTGTCGTACAGATCTCAGGGTTAAACTGCTCATTTCTTCTTCGTGTGTGGGAAATGGCAGTGAGTGGGCGGGGCAGGAGAGTAAGAGGAGCGCTGCATTCTGGTCCTGCATAGCTCAACGAGAGTTATAAAGCTCTGCTATTATTGGAGTTTTAAACGGTTCAAACATCACATTTTATAACTGTGTTTGTTTTAGTAGCAGCAATGATATCCGCCAGACAGGCTTTTCCAGTGTAAAATGAAACCTTTAAATCATGTAACGTGTGTTTTTCTTTTCCAGCAGTTATAATTGTAATGATAGGCGACATATCGCAATCATTTATAATTATATTGAAGCACGGCACCGGAACCAATGTGCATGGGTTATAAGGATAAGGGACACGTTATTAGGGGAACAAGGTGGAAAAGGTTGCCGCGTGGTTGTGTTGTAATGCGTAACCTGTGATGCTAGTCTGAATATATATCACCCTGGATGTAATAATAAACTGTGCGATAAACTTCAATAAAGCCTCCTGAGAATCTGTATTATCAGATACAGTTGTTGATGTTACAGAAACATTACATGGTGTCAGAAGTGAAGAAGAATGGCGAAATTTCACCCTCCCGACAACTTTGACTTCAGCCGTCCGGAGCTATGGCCGGAATGGAGACAGCGATTCCTCCAATACCGGATCGCAACGAAGCTCGACAAGGAATCGGGAGAAGTTCAGGTTTGCACTCTTATATATTCTTTAGGCAAAGAAGCTGAGAATGTACTGAAAACGTTCACGTTTGATACTAATACAGACGAAAAAGACTACGATATAGTCATGAGGAAAATGGATGAATATTTTGTGCCAAAGCGTAACATTATTCATGAAAGAGCTCGCTTTCACCAGAGAGTGCAAAAGCAGAGCGAAACGATTGAAGAATATATTCGAAGCCTGTATGAATTAGCAGAAACGTGTGCGTTTGGGGATGCCAAGAGTGAGAGTATCAGGGATAGACTAGTAATAGGCATTTTAGATAAAGACATGTCTCAGAAGTTACAGTTAAAGCCAGAATTGACTTTAGAGAAAGCAATCCAGCTAACACGCCAGTCTGAACTGATCAAAGAACAGTTGACTGAACAAGGGACTAGCAGTGCGCTTTGTGAAGTAACTCGGGAGCGTAAACAGCGTTTAGAGAAAACGTGGCCAAATCGGGGCTATAAAGAGGAGCAAAGCCAGAAACATGCACAGCCAAAGCGGGGTTGGGGTAAAACAACTCGGAAGCAAGGCCAGAAATATGAAACTCTAAACGGCCCAAAGTGCACACGATGTGGCAGAGCACACGTACGAGGAGATAATTGTATTGCAAGGAATGCTGAATGTCACAAATGCAAGAAGATAGGCCATTTTGCTGTAGTTTGTCGCACCCGTGTGGTGAATGAAGTAATTGCAGGTGGGAACCATGAAAGCAAAAGTAAAGAAACACTTTTCTTAGGATCAGTTACACGAGTGGACGATTCTAGCAAGGCATGGAAAATAGATTTAATGATTCAGGGAACTGCAGTCAATTTCAGGATAGATACTGGAGCTGATACTACTGTAATCTCTGAAACAACATACTTCGGTCTGAAGAATACTCCACAGTTACAAAGTACAGGTGTAACTCTTGACAGTCCAGGCGGGAAGCTAAAGTGTGTGGGACAATTCTTGGCCAAAACAAAGTACAAAGCGAGAGAATACCAATTCAAGGTGTATGTGATTAGTGGGTCACCAGTGAGCAATTTACTAGGACGAGATGTAGCAGCCACAATGGGTATAGTATACCAAGTTAACGAAATTTACAGTGAACTTTTTGGAAATATCGGTCTACTAAAGACTAATCCAGTTAAAATCAGCCTTAAAGAAGGTGCAGTACCTTACAGCATACCCACAGCGAGAAGAATTTCACTGCCGATGCTCCCCAAAGTGAAGCAGGAACTAGAGCGCATGATTGAATGCGGTGTGATTGAAGAGATTAAAGAGCCGACCGAGTGGTGCGCTCCTATGGTTCCTGTACCAAAGAAAAACGGATCTGTCAGGATATGCGTTGATCTGAAACAACTGAATAAAGCTGTACAGAGAGAGAAATACGTCCTACCAACTCTAGATGACATCCTCCCAAAGTTAGTCAATGCTAGAGTATTTTCGCTACTAGATGCGGCGAGTGGCTTTTGGCAGATTCCACTAAAGGAAGATAGTGCCAAACTAACAACATTTATAACCCCATTTGGCAGGTATTTTTTCCGCAGATTACCATTTGGCATCACAAGTGCCCCAGAAATCTTCCAGCGTGAGATGACAGAACTATTCAAGCAGCAAGATGGGGTCGCGGTGTATATGGATGATATCCTGATATACGGCACCACAGAAGAAGAACATGACAGAAGACTGTCAGACGCCCTCCAGATAATTGAAGCTGCAGGTCTGAAACTCAATAAAGAGAAATGCCTAATGCGTCAAACACGGCTGCAGTATTTAGGACACTGTGTAGACGAGCACGGGATACGCCCTGATCCAATGAAGGTAAATGCTATATCAGAGTTACAGCCACCCAAGAATACATCTGAATTGAGAAGAATTCTTGGTATGATACACTATCTAGGAAGATACCTACCTAACCTGTCAGAGACAACAAGACCCCTGAATGAATTGCTAAAGAGCAGTTCATCTTGGAACTGGAGTTTAGCACAGGAACAAGCTTTCGCAAAGGCGAAAAGGCTAATTTCAGAAGCACCAGTTCTAGCTTTCTATGATGCAACCAAGGCTACTACAGTTAGTGCAGACGCAAGTAGCTATGGATTAGGTGGAGTCCTACTGCAGAGCCACAAAGGACAATTAAAGCCAATTGCATACTGCTCAAGGACACTAACGGACACAGAGAGACGCTATGCACAAATAGAAAAAGAGTGCTTAGCTGCTGTTTGGGCATGTGAGAAATTCTCCAAGTACTTGTACGGTCTAGATACTTTCACACTTCAGACGGATCACAAGCCATTGATACCGCTGATAAACAGCAAAGACTTAGACTGTGTACCGCTCAGGTGCCAGAGACTACTAATGCGCATGATGAGGTACAACCCACAAGCAGAATATGTACCTGGGAAGACATTGTCTAGACATTGTTCACCAGCAGTCCAGCCTGAAATAGCTGAATTGACAGAAGAGATAGACGCTTATGAAGAAGCAGCACAGGCGGCATGGCCAATGTCTAGAAGCAAACTGGAACAAGTCAAACAGCTGACTAGCGAGGATCCAGAACTGCAGACAGTGACCCAGTTTGTGAAAGAAGAATGGTCAAAATACGCAGCAAATGTACCAGAGAGCATTAAACCCTACTATTCTGAGAAAAATTGCCTCTCATTATCAAAAGGAATCCTGCTGCACGGTAACAGAATAACGATTCCAAAAAGTTTGCGTCAGGAAATTATTGAACGACTGCATGATGGTCACTATGGCATCACAAAGTGTCGAGAGCGTGCCAAAATGAGTGTTTGGTGGCCTGGCATAGGAAAGGAAATCCAGAATACAATCCAGGCATGTAAAGTGTGTCAAGAAGCAAAACCTACCCAACACAGAGAACCACTGATGACGACTCCACTACCAGATAGACCCTGGAAGAGAGTTGGAGCTGACATATGTGAGTTACAGAAGAAACACTACTTGATTGCTGTTGACTATTTTTCTAGATACATTGAAATTGCATATCTCCCGGACATGATTAGCGATACAGTGATCTCTCGCCTAAAGAACATCTTTGCTAGATGGGGCTGCCCAAACGAACTTGTAACAGACAATGGACCACAGTTCAAAGGAAGAGGATTTCGAGAGTTTGCTAAAGCTTACGATTTCCACCATGTAACAACAAGTCCACACTATTCGCAAGCCAATGGAGAAGTAGAAAGAGCAGTGCAGACAGCCAAAAGAATCTTGAAGCAAAAAGATCAATTTCTAGCTTTACTAAGCTACAGAGCCACACCGTTACAAGCAACAGGAGTTAGTCCAGCACAGCTAATGCTTGGAAGACAGCTCAGAACTACTGTTCCCACGATTGAGGAAAATTTGAATCCAAAGTGGCCAAACTTCAAACTAATTCGTAAAGCTGACGACAAAGCGAAAGAAAGCTACAGACGCTTCTACAATAGAAGAAATTCAGCAAAAGAATTGCCAGAACTAAGACCGGGAGACAAAGTAGCAGTGAAACTGGATGGAGAGCGAGGCTGGGTAAACACAGCTACAGTACTGCGTCTAGCAGGAACTCCCAGATCCTACTTGGTCCAGACAGACAGAGGAATCCTTCGCAGGAACAGAAGACACTTGAGACTCATAAAAGAAAACTTTTCACACTTAGAAGAGCAGGAAGAAGAGAGTGAAGAAGGTCAAAAGAAAACTCAAGCAACACAAGACCTACCTGATATCGAAGAGCCTGATCCTCCTCAGAGTCCTGTGAGAGTGACATCCAGAGGACGAATTGTGAAAAGACCAATACGCTACAGAGACTATCAAATCTAGCTAGTTAACACATAGCAAGCTAAAGGAGGCAGAATAACCCTCAGCAGCTATGAAGGCAACTGGTAGTCTACCCAGAAACCTTAGAAAGATAGAGATGCTTGTTATTTCTGAATAAATGTTTAAAAGAAATACTTAACTGTATATAAGTTAATTAAAAAAAAAAAAAAAAGAAAATACTGAAAAGCAAATGTTTTAGTTAATCTAATAGTAATCCAGAAGTCTATAAGACTCAAAGGAAGGGTGATGTAATGATAGGCGACATATCGCAATCATTTATAATTATATTGAAGCACGGCACCGGAACCAATGTGCATGGGTTATAAGGATAAGGGACACGTTATTAGGGGAACAAGGTGGAAAAGGTTGCCGCGTGGTTGTGTTGTAATGCGTAACCTGTGATGCTAGTCTGAATATATATCACCCTGGATGTAATAATAAACTGTGCGATAAACTTCAATAAAGCCTCCTGAGAATCTGTATTATCAGATACAGTTGTTGATGTTACAGAAACATTACAATAATGGACGGAATTGAAATGAATGTCAATGTATGTTGTTTAATTTACATATTCAGAATGATGTTTAACTCAATGCTTTATTCATTGAACACAATAACCGCTTTGTTTAATATGTTCTAAATACACACCAAGGGTTCTGTTCATATAGTCTAAATCAGTGGTTTTCAGCCTATGGTACGTGTACCAGTACTGGTACGTGACAGGCTTGCAACTGGTACACACCGACACTTCTTTATGACGATGTGATTCCTCAACCACAATACTCCCTCAATCTCACTATCGTAATGTGTCAATCTGTTTGTACCACTGAATCACAGATAAATGAGAAATGATGATGCTGGGCTCCAGACTCCACATGGTTGAAAATGCGACTATCAGGGTTTTTTTTTGTTTTTTTTTTTGGGGGGGGGGGGGGGGGGGTCATCGAATACAAATGCTTGTAAGCACAGAGAAGTACTGTATTAACATCAGCAGATTTTGTTTTTTTTTCTCAATAGTACGCGTCCTAATTACAGTATTTCTGTGCGTTCTGCTTCCATGTATTCATAAGAGATGTCTGTGTTACCTGCTGTCAGATCCGGACTTCACTAACATTGAGCATGGGAACTGCAGCATGCTGTTTCCATATTACCACTGGACACAATTAAAGATGTGGTCACCAATTCCATGCACAACACTTGCAAACTATTTAAAATATAAACATGCTGAGTTCAGTGTTGCCAACTCCACAAAGCAGGAAGTCGCTAGAGAAACCACACAAAGTCGCTAGATGTCGCTATTTAGACATTCTAAAGTCACCAGAAATGTCGCTAGACCAGGGGTTTTCAACCTTTTTTTGAAACTGTACCCAATTCTGTCGGGAGGTTTCAGCTAAAGTACCCTTTATAATTTTCGCTCACTGAATGGTACCACAGTTGCAATAAAAGGCAGAATAATCAGGTTAACACATTTCTTTTTTTCTCCCGTTTATTTAACATATAATTTTACACAACAGTCTGGGACTGACAAATGGCTGAGGCAGAAAACCAAACAGTAGGCTTCATTCTTAAAACTTAAATGTTAACCTTTAGGTGTAATTCGGTGGACGCTGTAGAGGGTGCTCTCTCGCCGAGCTTCCAAGTATTATGTTTGTATTCGGCTTCTCTAGCTTCCCTGGCAGCTCTCAGTGGGGGCGGGATTAGCCACACAAATTACTTCCAGGTGAGGGGGGTGCAGTTCAGTTTCTCAAGTCCCAGTCTCTCTGCCAATAGCTCGCGCCGCTCTATTTGGTCAGGTAAATAGAAAGGGCGTGACCAGAGCAGTATGGGCAATCCCATTAGGTAGTTTGCATGTCAATCTCTCCTTCTTTTCTATTTATACACCCAGCAATGCTTCCGCCCTTCGTCTGTGTTTGTTTTTTTGTTCGCTCCTTTCACTGCAGGCCATTTCTCTGCTCATCGCTGGCAAGATAGTATCAGCTATTTTCCTACCTGCTCAGGTGATTTTTCATCATTCAGCTTTTCTATTTTTCTGCAGGAGCTCCAACGTTAGTTTTTTTTTTTTACTGCTCCATCCAGTCTCCAGCCCAGCTAAAGCGCCGTTCAAAGCACAGCGCCATTCTCAACTTCGTCTGCGTTTTCATCAGAAAGACTGTTCCAACGTCACTGCTGTACTGCAACTCTTTCCCACCGGCGCCTCACAGACCATGGTTACCACGGCAACGCCTCATCGAGTGACTACTGGGAGTGGTAAGTTGCCATGGCGACCAGGCAGCTTTTAACAGGCAATGCGAGGCTGCGCCTCACTTCTGGTTCCTGCTGCTGCGCTTTTGCAACGAGAGCTTCAACTCCAAATTGGCATCTAAATACTGCAGGCTCCTCTTCTAGACCTACGTTAACTTACTTTTATCATCACTAACTGTTCTTAAGCAAATGTTTTATACATAGACAATGATTTTAATCGCAATAACCAAATATATGCTACCCTGCTTCACTGAAGCCAATAGTTTTAATTACAATCACAACCTCTAGATGGCAGCACGACACCACAAGCTACATAATCTAAGCTGATTTGCTATCGCTGTGAATCTCGCACACTCCAAACTTTCTTTCAGTTCCTGCAGTTCGTTGTCACTCCGAGGGATTCTCAGACCCCTCCTGCCGCAACCTCTTTTTGCTACATATATTAACTTGAATTTTTCAAATCCAGACCCTCCCCTCGAGGACCTGGTCATGAGGCCAAGCTTATCAGCTTTCTGAGATGTTAAGAATCCACCATCACATTAATTTTCCAGCTTCCTTGCATCAGGCCATTCCTGCAACCTTGTTCCCTGATTTGCACTTCCTTATTTGCCCCCAACTTCATCAAGGCACTTAATACAACTTTCAAAGTCCATTTCATTCAATTTGAGCTACCAGGCACATACGGAAACTATGTCCTACGATTATCAACATTTCAGTCAAAGCGTCCTCCTACACCGCAATAGACAATACTCTTGGACTGCTCCTGATCAAATCAATAGGTTTTGCAGCAGCCTCCGAGCAACACATTCTCTTCCTCTCAGGTTCTGCAGCGGCCTCAGATCTATGCATTCTTCATCTCTGCCCAAAGGCAGCACCATCTCCGACATCCTCTTAAATGCCTTAACTCTCAAATACCAATTTCCACCGCATTCAGCAGCTCTCTGCTCTCTACAGCAGGCCACTGCACACCACTGACAGCATTCCATCGTTTACTCTCTCAGATCTCTGCCCGTTCAGCAGATCTTGCCTCTACTGTTAATATCTCCTCATTACAGCAAATCTCGGCACCCTCTTCAGATCTGCTCCTATTGCAGCATACAAAGTTGCTTTGGTTTACTGTTCAAATCTGCAACTGCTCTCCTCCAGAGCTTCCAGCGCTCCAGCTTTCCTCCAATACCTTTAAAAAAAAAAAAACTTTACACACATGGCGCGCTTGATTTCCTCAGCAATTTAGTCTCATGTCCGCTCATCCTCTCAGATACTACAAGCTTTAATACATGGTACGAGACTGGAAATCTGCTTTGATTTATGATTTAAGGAGTTCCACTATTAGGAGAATGACTGGAGTTGTGAAACCCAAACCTCTGATTACAAGTTCACCTTTTCCATTCCAAACAGACATTATTTATTTCTTAGCAGACGTGATGGTAGCAAACCGCTGATCGATCCTGTATTAACTAACACAGGATGGTCGGCATCTCATCTTTCTGCCTTCGTTTCCAGAAACAACTCGGCAGTCAATGTCATATTTGTTCAGCTCCAGCTGCCACCTCAGCTTCATCAAACTCTGCAACTCCAACGTCTGCCATTCAACTAAATACAACACTCTCCAACCTTCTACAATCTGCCATCACTACATGACCACACTCTTATCCCCAGCTACCAAATCTTCATTTACCATTGGATGGAAAACATTTACAACTTTCTGCACTCAAAACAAAATACATCCCATTCTGATTTAATGAACAGCGGATTGTAGCCTCCATCGCCCATGCAAGGGATTCTCTTCACTTAGTCCCCACTACCGTTAAAGCCTGCATCTCCGGAATTCAGTATTTCTGCTGCCTCATCTCCGTCCCATCAGTTTGCTTGACACTTGGAGAGATCCTCAAGAGCCCCCCCCTCCTGCTGCTCCCTCCATGCTCCCTATAGCAATAGACATCCTTCACTCTTTAATCTCTACCCTCAGAAAAGGCTGCTCTGTCCATTCAATGACCTGACCATGGAAGTGCTATGTCTAACTGCTCTCGTGAAGCACTTCCTCTGCAGAACACTTGAAGGATCAGAGTGCACCCTGTGAACTTACCATGACAGCATCAGTCGATTTACCAACGGAGGGAAAAAAAAAAAAAAAAACACAAAAGGCAACAGTTACCAGGACATCAAGGGTAATACAATGGATAGACTTGGAGCGTTAAGCCTATCAACCATGAGGTCTTGTGAACCATTCCGTGCACCCAGATACTGGACTTTGGCCAGCTGTAGTATTTTACTACGAATACTACACCTGGCAGCTTAAAAAAAAAAAATGCCCAGTGTTAAACACGGTGGAGGTTGTGCGACGGTCCACAAGTTTCACAGCCTGGTCCCAGAAGCAGACCCCAACCCGCGGCAAGTTTCTCCTTTCAATCAACTGGTGTTCCCTAAACTCCACACTCTCCGGCCTCCTCCAGTCGGCCCGCAGCGTCACGGAGCATGCCTTCGCTCTTCTTATTCTACTGCCTGGTCTTCCTTTCCACATTCTGTGCCCAGAATCAGATCTCTCTCACCTCCTATAACCTTCAGCACCTCCTTGCCTTTATCACAGACCTCAGGCTATCCCTTAACAGAGATGCCAAGTGCTACGATTTTGTCGTAGCAGCTACTATTTTGGAGGGTAAAATACGGTGCTACGACGAAGGGTTTGATACTACGAAAAAAAAAAATATATATATTTTATATATATATATATATATATATATATATATATATATATATATATATATATATATATATATATATATATAACGTTATATATAAAAATATATACGTATAGCCTATAAATATACATACAAACCATTGTTTCAACAGGCTACCATGTGTGTGTTTTCCTGTCTATTTATATATACATATTATTCTTAATAATATATTTCACTAGCATTTTACCTAACGTACTAGTAGCGGTGAGCTGGGTTGCTTAGCAACCGGTGTAGGGGGTTCTAGAGGAACTGCCACGCAAATGTTGCCTTATCACCAGCCAGATATAAATAAATGTCCTACTCTCCTCCGTCTAAAAGAAGTCGACTATCCTGCCAGAAATATAGGCAGGAATACACTACAGAATGGCCTTTTATTAAAACAAGTCAAATCTCTGACTTGCATGCCTACTGTGAATATTGCCGGACTGACTTCTCAGTGGAACACGGTGGACGTCACGACTGCATCGTTCATGTAGGTACAAAAAAACATCAACAATTTGCAAAATCTATTGGAAATCATAATTCTATGCATGAATTTGTAGTGAGTACAGGCGAAGATAATGCAGTGATAAAGGCAGAGACACTTTTTGCAAACTTTATTGTTGAGCACAATCTTCCAATTGCTGTTTCGGATCATATTGGTCCACTTTGCAAAGCTGCATTTCCGGACTCGAACATCGCCAACAAGTACGGATCAGGCCGCACAAAAACCACTGCCATAATCGAAACCCTTTCAAATGACACGTCAAAGTCTTTAGCCTTGGAATTATCGCTGGGTTATTTTTCATTGAGCACGGATGGCAGCAGTGACATAACAACCAGTCAACTGTATCCAGTTGTAGTGAGATATTATGACGGGTCTCTTGGAAAAATCGTCACGCAATTACTATCGCTACCAGCAATGCAAGAAGTTTCGAGTACTGGAGAGAACATATTTAATTTACTCAACAGAAATTTGGAGAAATTTAACATCCCATGGCAACGATGTGTGAGCTTCTGTTGTGATAATGCCTCTGTTATGGTTGGAGTTCACAAAGGGGTTGCAGCGTTTGCGTGTGCGCAAGGAAAACGAAAATGTATATGTACAGGGATGTCCTTGCCACTTGGTACACCTTGCAGCCCAGTATGCAGCTGCAAAACTACCACTGTCAGTGGAAGATCTGTTGATTGACTTGTATTATTATTTCGACAAAAGCAGCAAGAGAAATAAACAACTAAAACAGTTACGGCAGCTCTGTGACATTGAAACCAGAGGAATCATCAAGCATGTAAATACAAGGTAGGCTACCCTTTTTATTAATTAGAATGAGTCATTCTTGATAATACTACCATAGCAATTAATCCATTTTTTTAAATCATTATTTTCATTATTAATGATTCAACAAAAATTTAACATTGATGGTTGTTGACTGTGTGGCTGAATTTGTTGTGTTGCTTATATAATTTATTAGTACATTGTGTATTTTTGAAATGTAAGCCTTAACCAAATTACTAAATAATATGTATTATTTGAATGATTGTCAGTGTCCTGCTTTTTAAAAAATATATATATTCTATCTAGTTATTGTTATTTATTCATTTATCCAAGTATAACATTCCAGTCAGTTCTGACAATATGAAAAATGTAATAAATATGCTTATTTTAAGGACTATTAGCTAAATTGTAGAAAAGTACCTGATCAAGGACAAAACCTTCTACTGTCTGCATCAGCAAAGAAAGTGTTTAATACAGTTCCCATTCAGGTTCACAGATGACACCTGTAATTTGATCCCTGATGAATTTGCCTTTTTTTGTAAATGTTCAATTATCAATATTGTAATAGTAATATATAATGTTTTTCCACAATATTTGAGAAATTAAACTTCTTCTCTTTTTACTTTGAAGGTGGTTGAGTGTTGGCAAATGTCTTGACAGGCTATTGGAACAATGGCCTGCACTACTAAATTTCTTCACAAGCAAAGAGAGTCTTTCATCTTCTGTCACTAAAGGTATACAATACACACAAACATATCCTTTATGTAGGTATGTATAGGTATAACAAAACAAACAATTGTGGTATTAAATGTGTTCTATGTAGAATTTGTATAAGTATGATTTGTTTAGTAATTACTCTACTAGTAAGGGACTTATTCTGTGTAATCTTTTCATTCATCTTATTGCTTGTAATAGTGGTGCAGTAACTTAATTTTAACTCTGGTGATCTTGTTTATGTGGCATGTGGGAAGCTTTTGCTCCAGCTTACTCTCTTTTCAACAGCTTATATACTTGTATAAGATCTGAAATGAATCTGTTAATTTTAATATCTATTTATCAATCTATCTACACTTCAGCAAAAGTATATTATAGCTGTATTCACTGAGGTTTACAACTGTATTTTCTATTTTTAGGCTCCAGTGGGGCACACCCTGGCGGACCGGATAAAAAAGCACAGCCTCATAGTGACAGACCACATGAAAGAGCACAGTCTAGCAGTGCACAACAGCCTACTGTAACAGCACAGCTTAAACAGAGTCAGGTTCATAAGAAGCCTGGTCCCAAGCAGATGCCTTCTATAAGTGGGAAGTTGGTTCACACTTCAATACCTACAAAGCAAAAGGTTTGTAGTAAAGAGTCTTCAGCCAAAGCCCAAGAAGAAGGACACTGTCAGAAGTTGAAGAGGCCTAGTTCAGATTCACAGAAGAAATCCCTCTCCACATCTGGAAAAACCAAACCAAGAGAGAGCATGCCATTATCAACTAAACAGGATAGAATCAAGTCTTGCTTTGAGAGGGCATCCACAAAGTTGTATTGCTTATTTCTGCAAGCAAGTATTCCAGCATTTGATAAACTCAATCTCCTGTTGCAAAGTGATAAGCCTAATATCCATGTCCTTGGCAGGGAATTACAAGCCATTTATACAGATCTTCTCTGCAAGTTTGTTAAGCCAGCTGTATTGGTAGCAGCCTCCAGTGTGTACACAGTAGATTTTAGAAGTCTCAACAACCAGAAATCTGAGAATGACCTGGTGATTGGAACAAAGACCAGACAATATCTGCACGCCTGCATTGCTGATAAATCACTGCAACATGAAGATGTGAAGCTCTTCTACTCTTCTGTAAAGGCATACTTTTCAGAGGCATGCACATACATGCAGAAGAAATTTCCTCTTCAGGATGAACTGCTTAGGAATGCCCAAGTGGCAGACATCAGTCAGCGGGAGAAGGTGTCATTTGACTGTGTCCGTTATTTTGTGGACAGATTTGGGCTGGTCAATAGATGAAATGGATGAACTGGAGTCCCAGTTTGTAAGATACCAAATTTTCAGTTTTTCAGAGGACATTTTGTCAGCAGACAGGGCTGATGTAGCATGGAATATGATTGGGCAATTGAAAAATTGTACAACACAGAAATCCAGTTTCAGTGTGCTGGTGAAGGTCATGCTGGTGATCCTAACCATTCCTCACAGTAATGCAGATAGTGAGAGGGTGTTTAGTATCGTTCGCAAGAATCGTACAGAGTTTCGGCCAAATTTATCTGATAGGACCCTGGAGGCGCTGCTTGTCCAGAAGCTCCACATCCTTGCACGTGACAGTGTGTGCTACAAGATGGTGTTTGGCTGTGTCCTGCTTAAAAAATGCAAACAAGCTACCAATAAAAAAATAAGTGGAATTTAATACCAGAACTACATTAATACAGTAAATACCAACATACAGATCAGGAGGTCCTTACTTTTTTTTTTTTTTTATAAAAGACTTTTAAGTTGGAAATGTTAAAAGTTGGTAATGATGCAAATTGTACCAATGTTTGTGTATACCAATGCAATAGATTAATGTCTGTTGTATGGAAGAGTATTTGAAATGCATTTGGTATACTCAATTGCATTTCAAATACTTTTCCATACAACAGACATTTAATTAAATTGAAATCCAAAGTACTTGTAGTTCAGAATACAAATATCAAGTGAAATGCAAATAATTCAAAATAAATACAAATTGTTAAATCTTTCTTGAGATGTTATTTTGTTAGTTATTTTTGATAAAGTTTGGAGGTTGAATATTTCAGTCCAGAATTGATTCTTCCTTAGGTGAGCACCTAGCAGCACCTGATCATGAAAAAAAAATACCACCTCGCTGCGCTCACCAGGTAATCTTTTTACTGGTCAGGTGCTACTATTTTTTACGGCAGACTACTATTTTTTACGGCAAGTGCATCTATTTTCCACTTTCAGAACTTGGCATCTCTGCCTTAATCTGGGATAGCCTTCATCCATCAGGAATGATCTCTCGGGTATCCACACCAGTTCCGCCTCCAGCCCCCCCACCCCTTCAGCAAGACAATATTCAACTGAATAACTCTCTCTCCGGCCTCCTTCAATCAGCATGTGGATTCATGGAGAACGCTCTCGCCCCATCTACCCGTTCCTCATACTCGACGCCTGGTCTTCAGTTACTCACTTTTGCGAACAAAATCGGATCTCTCATACCTCTTGCAACCTCCAGCACCTCCTCTCCTTCAACACTCACCTCAGGCTGTCTCTATGTTTAGCCCCCTCCTCTATTTAGATGCTACCTAGCGGGTATCAATTTCGCCTTCAATCTATCTCCTCTCCTCCTCTGTCGTCCGTTCCAGAGATCCGCCTAATTCTCAGAGGCATGGAGAAAAGCCTGCCTCCCTCCTCTCCATCAAGACAACCAAGCTCAACAGACCTTCTCCTGCAAGGATGCTTCAACCCATTCGACGACATTGTCATGGACACCCTGTGCCTGACCGCCTTCTTTGGATTTCTCCGCTGTGCAGAATTCTCAACTCCATCAACTTCCAGCTTCCCAGGTCTAGGCCTCAAGCGCTCCGATCACTCTCAAATCCGGGAAAAAAAAAAAAAAAAGGGGCGCACATCACCCCCCCTTAATCACCTGGTCTGCATCTTCATGTCCAATAACGTCATTATTCTGGCCCGCCACATCACCGGGTCCCTTAACGCCTCTAAGCTTTGTCTCGTTGGCAGGTCCTGAAGTTCCACAGCCTAATTCCAGGAGCAGATCCCAACCCGCAGCAGGTGCCTTCGTTCAGCCAGCTAATATTTAACTAAACTCCACTCTCTCTGGTCTCCTCCAGTCGGCCCGCTGTTTTATGGAGAGTGCTCTAGCCCCATCCTCACGCTCAGCTGACTCTACTGCCTGGTCCTCCGTAACCACCTTCTACGCCCAGAATCGTATTTCTCACTCCATCTTCAGCACCTGCTGGCCTCTATCACGTATCTCAACTTGGCTCCTTCCTCCTCAGGAACTACCCTCAGCCATCCAGTATCAGTTTTGCCTTCAGTCCCTTCAGGCATTGCAGCAGCTCAAAAGTCCTTTGTTAGTATTCCCGGAGTGGGGGCGCCCTCTCCGCCAGGTCCACCAAAGGTTTCCCCCACTAGGGTGGGGTTTTTCCTTTCCACAGTGCGGATGGCCTCCAATCCCTAGTCATCATTACTAACCTCTCCCTGTATTTTCTCTTTCTTACAGCTTCCTATTATCTATATGTGCGGCTCAGCGGTCTCTTCCCTATCTTCACGGTGCGGTGCTGCGGGGAGCCCGGGGTCCTTCTTTTGGGGGGGAAGTGATTTTCACTCCCCCGACCGACCGGGTCAGCCTCCTGCCCAAGTCACTGCCGTCCCCGGCGGTTCCTCGCCAGCTAGAGGGCACCCCCGGCCACAACTATTCTGTCGCAGCTCATGCGCTAGCCTCACCAAGGCCACAACCTTGTTATCCCATCTACCTTGTTTCTTTTCAGGTCCGAGCACCTTTCTGCCAGTTCTGGCTGGCCGAGTCCCCACCTGACAAGCCGGGCCCCGCCAAGGGGGGAGGGGGGTCTCTATTTTCGTCTCTCCAACACGGACCCGAGACTCTTTATCCTAACTCTACGCCACCCAGCTGCCAGCCACGGTGCCTGGGGATGCTGCACTGAGTAGTGACGGATCAATCCCTTTGTCTTTTATGTCTCTGTCACACGGCTGGCTGAGTGGTGACGTCAGAACCAGGAAATGAATACACAGAGACATGACAGATGAGGTGAAATGATGAAGACGCTTGCTTGCGCCGGTTTATTATAAATAAAAAGGTTTTAACAGAAAACAGGACACGGCACTTTACGCCAAAATAAATAGACAAAATGAACAGACACTAACAAACAGGGACGAACACTAAACAAACACGTACCGTGCTGGTCCTCCAGCACGACGTAGCAATTGATTATTTCTCTCCTCCCGTTCTTTTGCCCTGAATACACAATCCCGAGTGAGTAAAACGTGCATCTATATATAAACTGTTGTGCCGGGATTCAATTACCAATTAATTATTCACTTGAATCCCAGCACGTGAATTAATTATGTGCAACCTCGTGCTCACATATTAAATACTTTAAATGCACGTGAAGTGATGTGCCATCCTCGTGCCTAAATACAATTCTACATCTTAAATAACTCATGCTGCACACACCCATTTATATCCTGTGCAGCCATCTCTATACAGCAACAATAACACACAAATGCACACAGGGGCAGGGCACATTGCCACAGTCTCTCATCGAGAGTGTCTTTTATGTTTGTCCTCTCATTCTCCTTGTTCGTCCAGCAGCTAAGAGATGCCGCCTGGTTCCGACCTGGACTGAGAGCTTTGTCCTTATTTGTTCTGTCTCTCATTCTCAATAGCCGGCCAGCAGCCAGAGGGTGCTGCCTGACCTGGTGAGACGTGAGAGTTCAGAGTGTTATATGTTGTTGTCTTGTCCAGCTTTTCTCACCCAAGCTATCCAGTTTTATGTCTCTAATCACGTGTTACACATGCACCCCCGTTCCTCAAATTTAAACCCCCCTTATTCTGCACTAATCAAGCCCTTGTAAGTGACCAGTGAATTGCATGTCTTTGGATGCAAAGAATTAAAAGGTAGTATAAAAGGTAGTATAAAAGGTAAGACTCATTCGCTTTCTTTTGGAAAAAGTCATTATAAATAATATAAAATAGTCTGCACTGTAAATGTTCACCTTCCTCATCACTGCTATCCGGTGGAATGCTGTTTTGTGCTGTTTTCCTCCATGAAACACAGAAGCTGCAATGCCTGCCCTCATATATGCTGTATAAAAGAAGGAAATGCATGCACCTTTAGAATGTTGCATTGTGTGCCTTCCAAGTCAAACCCGTACAGTGTATCTCTGGACATACATTAATATATTTACACATATCTTCAAAGATTTAGTAGGTATCATATATATTGTGACACAAATATGTTCACGTAGTTTGGGACTTGGCTAAGGTGTCTGTATTGTAGTGCAGACAAATGTGATCCAGACCATAATTGCAAATATTAAGTTCCTTTAATAGTTCCAAAATTAAATAAACCAAACACACAGAAGTTCTTCACAATGAACAACTACTACAGTGAACACAGTACAGTCTTTTCTTCCAATTCTTTTCCTGTTGTTGGTTTGTTGCTGTGTCCCCTTCCCTCTCTTTCCAAGTGCTGTGGAGCTCCAGCAGATGGCGCTGTGGAGTCAGGTCCCTCTGGCTTCACTACGTCCAGGTTTGTACTTACTATTACCCGGTGGTCCTTTGCAGAACTGCACAGCCCAGTCAACCTTTTGTGAAGGTAAAAAACAAACTACCCTTCAAGTTGAATAATTTATTAACTATACTGTAACTTCAGTCAGAGTACTGTTCATAATTCTATATTATATCTTTCCTTACAGGGTCCCTCTCTTTATGGAAATCAATCCCGTTGTGTATAGCACCACTTAAAATACCCCGTATGTTGTGAGCTTTGAGTTACCGTCCCGGTACCCCGTGGGCTTCAGCCAGGGTTTCTTAAAAATAAACACCAGTCCCGTACCACAACACATCCAGGAACAAACACAACACGCCGTACTCGCTGTGACCGGGTCCGTGTTGTACGCGTTGTTCCTCCGTGTTGGTCCTCTGTCGGAAGGTATTTGTAATCCACAGTGATCCTCTGTTCTATGTAACAGACGTGAGTCGAGTGCAGCGTCTCGCTCTCGTCTGGTATTAATTGTGTGCTTCTTACGCTCACCTCTTCGACAAGTTGTAATTTCAAACCGAGTGGAACATCCCGGTTTTGTTTGATATTTTATTTGTAATCCTTATTGCTCACCACTTTGTCAGGTTGAAAACTCGAACCGAGTGCAGCGTCCCGTTCTCGTTTGATATTCAGTTTGTAATCCTTAATGCTCACCACTCTGTAATATAGCAGACTCGAGCCAAGTGCAGCGTCCCCTTCTCGTCTGCTATTTTAATTTCGTCCGTAATATTACTAGCAACTGTTCACTCTCCTACCTAGCAGCCTTTTAAAGTCACCACCGTTCCCCGTCATGCACTGCCTGGTTTCCTGGTGGTCGTTGGGAAATGTAGTTTCTGTTTCTTCTATGGAGGTATTTAATCCCTTAAAAACCACACTCCCATCACATATATATATATATATATATATATATATATATATATATATATATATATATATATATATATATATATATATATATTATATATATAACTCATACAATCAATAGCCTAGGCTTACAGATGTTATTTTAAAAAAAAATCACCAACACTCTAGCTATATTATTTTATTTGTAAGAAAGTCTTACCTTTTAGGTTTCCATGTGCTTCGACTCACAACAGGATGTCAGAGAGTTTGGATGTCAAAACATGGTAAAGGAGAGTCACAGTGCCATCTGTTGGGTTGGAGGATTAACTGATGTGTTTTCTTTTACTAAATGCAGTTTCTTATGGTGACTTTAATGAAACACAGCCTCGACAAGAAATGGTTTTGTTATTGTATCTCCACAGATACACTGTACCATTCTGTCAAGTGTTATTTAATCTGTAGTATTTTCTATTTAATTATATCCTGATGTAACTATCACTGACACTGTTATCTGCTGTATTATTGAATTGTATTTTGTCACACTTGTACTTGCTTGAACCAAAGTCATTGTATTTATCTTGCTCTTAATTGTATTATTACTTGTACTGTGATTCTTGAAATGTATTTGTTTACGACTGTAAGTCGCCCTGGATAAGGGCGTCTGCCAAGAAATAAAGAAGCAGCAGCAGCTGTCAGCATACTCGTGACCACAAGATGGCAGCATAGACCCTTAAATTAACCATAGTTACATTATGTGACTCATATCAACCACAAATGAAATATTACAGATATAGAACCAGTAATAACAATGGTGTATATGCTGCAACACATGATAACCACTACACATGACCTGAAACTTGGGGTATTCATAGCTTGTTCTTCACCTTGTTGCTTAAAATAGATTTCTAGTTCATGTTGGTATCTGCAGAATTAGTAATACTGCAATAGGGTACAGACAATGCTAGTTTTACCATGGGGTCTGGAAAAGGTTCAATTAAAACTTCAAACATCACAGCTGCTTGCCACAGTTTAAATTTCACATTTCCAATGCAATGCTGAAGTGCAAAGAGCAGCAGGTGGTTGTTGCAGGGCGAGGTGTAGAGTTCCTGTGACTGTGGGCCTCAGAGCACAGTAATACACTGCAGAGTCAGTGAGCTCACACTGCTGTATTCTCAAAGGCACTGTTCAGCTGCTGGGGTTCAGCTCAGCTGAGAAACGGGCTGGAAACTCACTTGAGAGATCACTCAGATACTGGTTGGTTGTAGTATTATATTGACAGGTTAATATTGTTTAATTTCCTTCATGTGTCAATATCTCAGCTGGAGACTGTGACACCAAATCTTCAAGACCTCTCTGAAATACAGTTCAATAAATCCATGTTAAAGATATACAGTGCCTTGCATAAGTATTCACCCCCCTTGGACCTTTCCTAACCTGGAATTAAAATGGATTTAATTAGGATTTTTACCATTTGATTTACACAACATACTTAACACTTTGAAGGTGCAAAATATTTTTTATTGTAACACAAAAGTTAATTAAACAAAAAAAAGACATTTGTTGGTTGCAGTATTCACCCCCCTGAGTCAATACTTGGTAGAAGCACCTTTGGCAGCAATTACAGCTGTGAGTCTTTTTGGGTAAGTCTCTACCAGCTTTGCACATCTGGATCCTGCAATTATGTCCATTCTTCTTGGCAAAAATGCTCAAGCTCTGTCAAGTTGGATGGGGACCGTTGGTGAACAGCAATTTTCAAGTCTTGCCACAGATTCTCAATCAGATTGAGGTCTGGGCTTTGACTGGGCCATTCTAAGACATTCAGGTTCTTGTTTTTAAACCACGCCAGTGTAGCTTTGGCTGAGTGTTTAGGGTCATTGTCCTGCAAGAAGGTGAACCTTCGCCCCAGTCCCAGGTCTCTGCAGACTGAAATAGGTTTTCCTCTAGAATTTCCCTGTATGTGGCTCCATCCATCTTGCCCTCAATCCCGGTCCCTGCCAATGAAAAGCATCCCCATAACATGATGCTGCCACCACCATGCTTCACCGTGGGGATCGTGTTCTCAGGGTGATGAGCAGTGTTGGCTTTGCGCCACACATAGCGTTTTGCACTAAGGCCAAAAAGTTCAATTTTGGTCTCATCAGACCAGAGAACCTTTTTCCACATGTTTGCTGTGTCTCCCACATGCCTTTTGGCAAAATCCAAACAGGATTTGATATGGGGTTTTTTTCAGCAATGGCTTTCTTCTCACGACTCTTCCATAAAGCCCAGCTTTGTGGAGAGTCCGGGTTATAGTTGTCCCATGGACGGTTTCTCCCATCTCAGCTGTGGATCTCTCCAGCTCCTTCAGAGTTACCATTGGCCTCTTGTTTGCTTCTCTGACTAATGCCCTCCTTACCTGGTCACTGAGTTTTGGTGGACGGCCTTCTCTAGGCAGAGTCGCGGTTGTGCCATATTCTTTCCATTTTTTTATAACCCAACCCTGATTGGTGCTTCGCCAGAACTTTATCCCGGACTTGTTTTGATAGCTCCTTGGTCTTCATGATGCTGTTTGTTTAGATAAGCTCCCTAACAAACTCTGGGTCCTTCCAGAAACAGGTGTATTTAATCTGAGATCATGTGACACTTTAATTGCACACAGGTGGACTCCATTCAACTAATTATGTGACTTCTGAAGGCAATTGGTTGCACCAGAGCTTATTTAGGGGTGTCACAGCAAAGGGGGTGAATACTTATGCAATCAAGACTTTTCAGTTTTTTATTTGTAAATAATTTGAAAAATATGTAGACTTCGACATTATGGACTATTTTGTGTAGATCAGTGACAAAAAAATCCTAATTAAATCAATTTTAATTCCAGGTTGTAACACTACAAAATGTGGAAAAGTCCAAGGGGGGTGAATACTTATGCAAGGCACTGTAGAATATAATGTGAGTATTTGAATTGAACCCAAGCCCTGCATACACACCTATCAGAATTAGCAGAAGCGCTGTAGTGAGAACACTGTGCTGCTGATTTCCTCGCCCCATGCTCGGTGCCTGTGTGAGTGCAGAATGAGGAGAGCTCAAGAACTGCAGTGTTGGAAGATGAGACAGAAGCTGCACACGTGACCGATGATGCAGGTGAGAACTATTCCACACTGGAGTGTTCACTGGAGACATGATGATATGAAACGACACGAGTGATGTGTACTTGAAGCAGCTGCAGTGTGATGTCAAGCTTTATTTATATTTGGCATTCCAAGCTTGAGAATATATACTGTAGATATTATTATTATTTATTTATTTATTAGCAGAATTATCCAGGGCGACTTGCAATTGTTACAAGATATCACATTATACACATTATACATTATTTTTTTACATACAATTACCCATTTATACAGTTTTTACTGGAGCAATCTAGGTAAAGTACCTTGCTCAAGGGTACAGCAGCAGTGTCTCCCACCTGGGATTGAACCCACAACCATCCGGTCAAGAATCCAGAGCCCTAACCACTACTCCACACTGCTGCCCACAGTACATATATAGTGACATATCCCCTGTATATATTATTTCAATTGCAGGATCACAAGGAACAATAGCAGTAGTTTCACTGACATGCCTGTAGGGGTCAGGATTGTCTTCAAAGTGGAGTGTCAGAGGCATTATTGCATGCTGATTTGGTTGAATGAAGAGTGAAGAAAAAATAACTTGACAAAATTACTTCCACAAAAACAACCGCTCCACTACAACAGAAAAAAAAAATCTGAAGAAAAACATCAGTGTTGACAATAAGATTGAAGTGTTTGTTCTCTTTATTTACTGGTACAGCACATTCTATTTGTGTGTATCCATTGTGATGTGGTAAGCCATGATATATGGCTTCTTGCTCTTGTTATTCTTAGAACTAAGATCATAAGTCAGGGAATGATTGAGGTGGAGCGTTTGCAGAGTGTTCAGCTCAGGGGTGTGTTCAGTGGAGTCTTCACATCCGGTGCCTTCACAGCACTTTGATACGTTAATGAAGTCCTGTATCAAACACGTGTTTATTATATTATATTGTTCATTGTCGTTCACCATAACCTGCTCTCTTATTCCAATTCTATGAACAGGGAACACATTTCCAAAGAGTGCAGAGAAGAAAGTGACTCAAAATGCAAACAGTTTGCCTGCACTGAAACCACTTCCTTTATAATGGACTCATGCCAATGATAGTGTGAGGAAGCAGTTCAATACGACTTTCTTTCATCTTTTACCAGGTAATGGGCATGTGTCATTTAGTGCTGAGAGAGTTTTTGTACAGCGTCCCAATGAGTTTTCACACTGTGCTATCCTCAGAGCACAGTGATAGATTGCTGTGTCGCTCAGAGCAAGTTTGGAAATGATGATTGTAGTAGAAGAGCTGTCTGCTGTAGAAGTGAACCGGCTTTTAGCAAAGTCTGCAGTGTGAGAACTGCTACTCCATGAACCAGCTCCTTTAAGCAGTATGTATTCCAGGGCTCGGTTTGAGTTCTGCCGATACCAGTAAAGAAGAACATTGGTGGTACTTGCAGTATAAGAGCAGCTGAGCGTTACTGACTCTCCTTCTGTTCTGGACTCTGCTGTCTGTCGAGGACTGATGGAATCCCCGCTTGTCATGACTGAACATTGAGGAAGAAAAAGAACATTTAATAGACAGTCAGAAATAATAATAATAATAATAATAATAATAATAATAATAATAATAATAATAATAATCTTTCTTGTTGTGTTGAAATTACCTGGCAGGATAATAAACATACACATGATTAATGGATCCATTTTAGCTCAGTGCTGATTTCTTTAAGAACAGAATAGAAAGGTTCTGTCTCTGTGTTGATTCTGGTGCTTTTCTCTTCACAATGCTGCTCTGAAATATTCTGCTTAGAGGTTTTGAATGTCAAATGTTTGGAACCAATCAGCAAAGAGAAACAGAAACATATGATGTAAATGTGATGTAATCATGTAACTCTGCGGTTCATAGTTGTGGTTACCATCTTGTTTTATCAACACTTTCCTTAGCAGATAACTGGATGCAAGTCAAAGAGGTTTCAATTCTTCATTGACTAACTGCAGTCACCCTACCCACTTTCCAATGAACCTTCCCAGAACTCAGGAAATCCAGCACTCACCACATTATAATGTGCACTGCGGGTACCCTTCTACACAGAAGAGTATTTAGCAGCCGCACTTACAGCCCGGATGTGAGGTGATTTCAGAGTACTGAGAGCAGTAGGTGCTGTATGAGATTTGTGGAGCACGAAAATCAAACCAAACAAAAAAAAAATGTCACAAGAAAGGCAGCCAAGTCCTCTTGGTGCACGGAAAAGAAAAGAAAAGCTTTCTGAGGCGCAGCTGAGAGTCTTTATGGCTGAGGTCACTCAGAGTTTTTTGGAAAATCCTCAGCCATCATCAGTTATGCTACCAAAGAGGCCATATGGTCCTCTATGGTGGAGAAAGTCAATGCTGTCGGTGTTACCAGGAGGACAGTCAACCAGGTGATGAAAATGTGAAATTCAGCTATTAGGTCTAGGATGAGTGAGACAATCACGCCACCGCATCCTCCAGCATCCCAAACACAGTGACCCTGGATTTGAGTATGCGGGTCTGCTCCGTCTTGCTCTTCTCTGTCCTCAACAAGAGCCAAGTGTTGCCGCATCAGGAAGTGCAAACAGCAGCCATCCTGAAGCCAATGACAGGTCTCTGCAGGTGTGTGCTTTTATACAGCTCTTAATTACTCTCTTCTACATGGTTTACACCTTGTAAGAGGAGGTGTCATGTTTGTGGATGGTCAGCAATGGCCCAAGTGCAAGGCAGAATCCTTACATCTCATTATAATGTTTGCATCCGCTTAGTATCCCAGATCCCCTTAGTATCCCTCGTTTCTTCACTTGAATGCATTTCAATATAATTTAAATTGATTAATGATGGCAAAGTGCTAATTTGATAGTGGGTGCAGAACACCAGGTGAAAATCGTTCTTTACATACGCCGCATTTTTAGTGGTCACTAAACATGGTTTGCGTGTGGAAAATGCAGATTTTGGACACGATATGGGTGTTTTGCAGCCGCAAATCACTTTGTCTGTATCCTTACATCAGCCCCTGTATGTGCTATGTTTGGATATACCCACATTTTTTGGTACATTCATATAGAAATGTTATTGACAATTAATTTACCATAGTTATAATTAGCACTTCATGAAAAGGGTTTTTTTTACATACCTGAAATTCTTCATTATGTTCAAGCTTCTTTCATTCCCTTCTTCAAATATTAAGGTTCAACACAATTTTGGTTTCTGTGTAATAAACATGGTTATATAACGTTGAGATGCAATGTATATTTATTTGAATTTATTATAAGAGTTTGCATTAATTTAAAATATTTTCCATTAAAGAGTAAAAGCTATCTAATGAACACATGTTGATTTGAAATTGCATTGGGTCAATATGACCTGAAACATACCAGCTGTACCTACATTCTGAACATACTAGGAGGGTTCAATAGATTCACATTGAGTGCTTTCAGCAGGGAGCTGCGCTGGTCACTGTTCATGGGACTGAACTGGACTGACATGGAACTGCATTGGGCTAAAGGGCTTGAGGGATGTATCTCTGAATGTATTCCACATTCTGTGCTATTAATGTATTGTCATCTCCTTATTGTCTGGTATGTGCCTTGTTGTTTAATGAGGGAAGCATTGTCTGATTGTGAATATTGAGCTTCAAACACTGACAATTCATTGTCCTACACTGCCCCCTAGTGGGGGTTCATTTGAATTGCAAGGTATTAAAGAGAATATATAATAAATAACGAAGCCTAGAAATTAGCAGTCGTATGAAATAAGATACAAAAAACAATCCATCAATCTTGACACAGTATCCGAAAAGACAGAGGTAGCAAGGCAGATGTTTTCCTAAAAATAATGTCAAAGTTAGTGGTGAGTTGCACGTGTTGTGTGCACGTGGATATGGGGGCTAGTTCGTGTAAAAATTAATTTATTTAACGCTTTATATACATGTTTATTAAAATGTGTTTGTTTTTAACACATTAAATACATGTAAACATCTAGCACGTTGATGTTTCTTTGTAAATTAATTCTATGAAAGTTCATGTTTTATTAATTGCAAACATCATACACATATTACATGTTGTAATATGTATCAACATTTCACTATCAGACCGTAAGAGGGTGCAGGGGGGTAATTAAGAAGAATGTCTCTGAGTAGCTTCTACACAGAACACAGGCTGCACTGCCATCTTCACCAGCGAGACTCACTCGGCAGGCAGCAGGAGGTTTTTGTATGAAGTGATATAGAGACTCTCACAGTGTGGGCCTCAGAGCACAGAAGTACGTGGCAGGGTCAGACAGCACAGCCGCAATGATATTCAGATGAAAGGTCTTCTCTGTCTTGTCATGAGATGGAGAAAAACGATTTCGAAACCTTGGTGGAATGTCATCCTGAGAATGTTCACTGAGTATGAGCTGTGGGGCTTGATTGGGATCCTGAATGTACCAGAAGAGAGCATCGGGGGCAACGCCGGCTGCTATATCATATTTACAGTGTATAGCGGTGTTCTCTGTTTCTTTAACGAGGGTTGAATTTGAAGTTTAAGTCACTGTATCTCCCTGGATCATTTCTAAAAGAGGAGACAGAAAGATAATCACTGTGAAATTAGAATGAAAAAGACTGCAGATACAAGTTGCCTTACAGTAAACAGACAGATAAATAATCATTACAACCACAAAGGAAATACATAGTTATGCTGCCTATATGTTGACAAACTGTAAAATGCTGGAACAGACTACAGATAAAGTAACACGAAAGACATTGCCAAAATCTTGTCAAAAGTTGTGTCTAATTGTGTAGCAGTTTATTTACCTATGATTAAACAGAGAAGTATCAAAGTTAAAACAGCGCATTCCTGTTCCATTGTCAAAACTTTCAAACGACAAACCCTCCCTCCAGCGTCTGCTTCAATCTGCAGCTGAAGCTGTGAAGCATGCGTTTCTATAGCAGTGATGTCATGAAACCAGTGACCCGCCCCCTACACAGTGCACGCCTTTATTGCGTCATCACTCTGTTTCGTTCACGGTTAGTCTGTTCCATCTCAGAATGCAATAAAGATTCCTTCTGATCAGTTGAATATGTCTATAAAATACACAAGCTCTCGAGACCACAGTGGAGACTGAAGATAAAGAAAGATCCTCGTTCAGGTCAGTTCAGTCTCAGACAGTTAAAAAGAACACAACTCACATACAAAGGAATGTGTAAAACAACATTGTATCACAGAGGTGTTGTCATAGCATTCTATTGTAATGAGGACCATTGCTTTCAATTGGATTGGAAATATTGTACTCACATTTACACTGAAGTGTGTCAACAGGTTTTTATGTAATAATCTATAGATTATGAAAGTAAATGCATAGATTAGCAAAAAATAAAATTGCAAAATGGAAAATTGCAAACGTAATACCGATCCACAAAAAGGGAGACAAAACCGAACCAGGTAACTACAGACCAATAAGCCTGACTTCTATTATATGTAAACTTATGGAAACTATAATAAGATCCAAAATGGAAAATTACCTATATGGTAACAATATCCTGGGAGACAGTCAGCATGGTTTTAGGAAAGGGAGATCGTGTCTAACTAGATATTTTTGGAGGATGCAACATCAACAATGGATAATTGCAGATCATATGACATGGTTTATTTAGATTTCCAGAAAGCCTTTGACAAAGAACAGCATAAAAGATTAATTCTCAAACTGAATGCAGTAGGGATTCCAGTTAACATGTAGAAAACAGAAAGTACTGTGACAGTCTGGCTCGCAGTGGTGAAGTGGATGACGTCACGGACCAGGAAGTAACTGAAACCAAACAGTGGATGGGCGGGTGAAGCTGAGTGCAGTAGCACTCAGTGTATTTATTAACAAACCAAAGATTTAACAAAACACAAAACACAAAACAAAAGGGCACGAGGGCCAAACGAATAAACAAACAAGTAAGTGTCGTGCTGGATACTCCAGCACGTTTTAGCAATTGTTTTTTTCAAATGTGACTCGCTCTCTCCGCTCCCCGTACTCTCCTCTGTACACCCAACCTCGAATGCAGAGAGCTGCAGGCTTATATACTCTGGCCGAGGGATTAACTAGTTGGTAATTATCTTATTATCCCTCGGCCAGAGTCTGCACACATTTGGTAAGGATGCATGACTGTCAGCTAGTTAAATAATCAGTAGCTGATCAGCCATGCATCCTCACGAGGTTTTTAAATATAATAATAAAAGACGCAGCGCTTTTACCCGCGCCGCAAAGAAAAATACAAATAATAATAAATAGGGGCGGGACACTCCGCCACAGTACCGCTTAGAGGATAAACCTCAAAATGGAGCGAGGTAACCAGTGGTGTACCACAGGGATCAGTATTAGGTTCTCTGCTATTCCTAATCTATATTAATGATTTAGATTCTGGTATAGTAAGCAAAATTGTTAAATTTGCAGATGACACAAAAGTAGGAGGAGCGTCAAACACTGTTGCAGCAGCAAAGGTCATTCAAAATGATCTAGACAGTATTTAGAACTGGGCAGACACATGGCAATTGACATTTAATAGAGAAGTGTAAGGTACTGCATGCAGGCAGTACAAATGTGCATTATTAATTTCATATGGGAGATACTGAAATTGAAGAAGGAATTTATGAAAAAGATCTAGGAGTTTATGTTGACTCAGAAATGTCTTCATCTAGACAATGTGGGGAAGCTATAAAAAAAAAGGCCAACAAGATGCTCACTCGGCAGGCAGCAGGAGGTTTTTGTATGAAGTGATATAGAGACTCTCACAGAGAAACGATTTCGAAACCTTGGTGGAATGTCCTCCTCCTTAGAATATTCATTCAGTATGAGCTGTGGGGCTTGACTGGGATCCTGAATGTACCAGAAGAGACTGCGAGCTGTGCCTGCTGTTTCATACATGCACTGAATAATGGAGCTCTCTCTGTTTAAGAACAATTGAATTTGAATGTTGAGTCACTCAGTCTGCTTGAGTCATTTCTAAAAGAAAAGACAGAAAATAATGAATAAGATTATATGAAAGCATACTTACAAACATATAAAACATGACATGATAGCATACACCTATAGATAATGTGAACTCCCTTCTATATGTGTGTCAATGATTTGAACTCACTTTGCATTTTCCAATAATCAATTGCAACCAATTGCACTGTTTACTGTATAATATAAATCACTGTTTCTATTTGCAATTTATTCCTAACCTCTAAGACTTTAAATTCCATTTAATTTTAAGTTTTTTTAAAAAAGAGAGAAAGTCCTGTATTTTACTTGTACTATATTGTATAATAGACTGACACACGTGTTTGACAAATTGCATAACCAGTATGTATACATGGACCTACTTATGCTTAAACAGAACAGCAGCACAGTAATCCATCTGCATTCGGATGGTTTTGAGCTGCACGTTGCAGTTCAGGTTTTGTGCAGGCTGATGTTTAAGGGCCCTATTCTCTCTTGGTTTACACGTTATTTACTCACTGGAAGAAGGACTTAAACCAGATGAGAACAGGGCCCTGAATGAATTACTGAGAGCATCAGTGCTCAGTAGTACCTCACATATTCTGTAGAGGGCATGTCGAAGTGAAAATAATTTTTCCTTTTTCAAAAACCAAGATACACAAAGTCATTTTCTCGTCAATCAATTATCTATGGGAAGGGTTTAGGAAAACTCCTGTGAAAATATGTCATGGAAAAGTTTCCATTAAAATGTACTAAACAATGATGAATCACAGCTACCTACTAATTGGCAGAGTTAATGATGTGTAAACTTGGAAAAATGCATTTTTTTAGTAATTCTTTGGAGTTTTGAAAACTTTCGGTATTTCGTCTCAAAAGACTCGACACTGCAGTCAAAAAAGGAAAAGAAGGCTTTGATGTACAGCACGGTCCAAAAGTTTTAGGCAGGTGTGAAAAAATGCTGTAAAGTAAGAATGCTTTCAAAAATAGACATGTTAATAGATTATATTTATGAATTAACTAAATGCAAAGTGAGTGAACAGAAGAAAAATCTAAATCAAATCCATATTTGGTGTGACCACCCTTTGCCTTCAAAACAGCATCAATTCTTCTAGGTACACTTGCACAAAGTCAGGGATTTTGTAGGCATATAGTCAGGTGTATGATTAAACAATTATACCAAACAGGTGCTAATGATCATCAATTCAATGTGTAGGTTGAAACACAATCATTAACTGAAACAGAAACAGCTGTGTAGGAGGAATAAAACTGGGTGAGGAACGGCCAAACTCAGCTAACAAGGTGAAGTTGCTGAAGACAGTTTACTGTCAAAAGTCATACACCATGGCAAGACTGAGCACAGCAACAAGACACAACATATTTATACTGCATCAGCAAGGTCTCTCCCAGGCAGAAATTTCAAGGCAGACAGGGGTTTCCAGATGTGCTGTCCCAGCTCTTTTGAAGAAGCACAAAGAAATGGGCAATGTTGAGGACCGTAGACGCAGTGGACGGCCAAGGAAACTTACTGCAGCAGATGAAAGACACATCATGCTTACTTCCCTTCGCAATCGGAAGATATCCAGCAGTGCCATCAGCTCACAGTTGGCAGAAAAAAGTAGGACCCTGGTACACCCATCTACTGTCTGGAGAAGTCTGGTCAGAAGTGGCCTTCATGGAAGACTTGCGGCCAAAAAGCCATACCTCCGACGTGGAAACAAGGCCAAGCGACTCAACTATGCACGAAAACACAGGAACTGGGGTGCAGAAAAATGGTAGCAGGTGCTCTGGACTGATGAGTCAAAGTTTGAAATATTTGGCTGTAGCAGAAGGCAGTTTGTTCGCCGAAGGGCTGGAGAGCGGTACACGAATGAATGTCTGCAGGTAACAGTGAAGCATGGTGGAGGTTCCTTGCAAGTTTGGGGCTGCATTTCTGCAAATGGAGTTGGGGATTTGGTCAGAATTAATGGTCTCCTCAATGCTGAGAAGTACAGGCAGATACTTATCCATCATGCAATACCATCAGGGAGGCATCTGATTGGCCCCAAATTTATTCTGCAGCATGACAACGACCCCAAACATACAGCGAAAGTCATTAAGAACTATCTTCAGCGTAAAGAAGAACAAGGAGTCCTGAAAGTGATGGTATGGCCCCCACAGAGCCCTGATCTCAACATCATCGAGTCTGTCTGGGATTACATGAAGAGAGAGAAGCAACTGAGGCTGCCTAAATCCACAGAAGAACTGTGGTTAGTTCTCCAAGATGTTTGGGCCAACCTACCTGCCGAGTTCCTTCAAAAACTGTGTGCAAGTGTACCTAGAAGAATTGATGCTGTTTTGAAGGCAAAGGGTGGTCACACCAAATACTGATTTGATGTAGATTTTTCTTCTGTTCACTTACTTTGCATTTTGTTAATTGATAAATATAAACTATTAACATGTCTATTTTTGAAAGCATTCTTACTTTACAGCATTTTTTCACACCTGCCTAAAACAGTTTGCACAGTACTGTATCATAAACCTTCTGGGAAAATCTGTAAGCCCTCCCTTAATACAGAATGTTGGGTCGGATACATTGATGAATAGAGCTCACTGTGCTGACCTGTGTGAGAGGTGCAGTAAGCAGGGTCCTATGAATAGAGCTCACTGTGCAGACCTGTGTGAGAGGTGCAGGGAGCAGGGTCCTATGAATAGAGCTCACTGTGCAGACCTGTGTGAGAGGTGCAGTGAGCAGGGTCCTATGAATAGAGCTCACTGTGCTGACCTGTGTGAGAGGTGCAGTGAGCAGGGTCCTATGAATAGAGCTCACTGTGCTGACCTGTGTGTGAGGTGCAGTGAGCAGGGTCCTGTGAATAGAGCTCTCTGTGCTGTCCTGTGTGAGAGGTGCAGTGAGCAGGGTCCTATGAATAGTGCTCACTGTGCTGACCTGTCTGAGAGGTGCAGTGAGCAGGGTCCTGTGAATAAGGCTTACTGTCCTGACCTGTGTGAGAGGTGCAGTGAGCAGGGTCCTGTGAATAGAGCTCATTGTGCTGACCTGTGTGAGAGGTGCAGTGAGCAGGGTCCTATGAATAGAGCTCACTGTGCTGACCTGTGTGAGAGGTGCAGTGAGCAGGGTCCTGTGAATAGAGCTCACTGTCCTGACCTGTGTGAGAGGTGCAGTGAGCAGGGTCCTGTGAATAGAGCTCATTGTGCTGTACTGTGTGAGAGGTGCAGTGAGCAGGGTCCTATGAATAGAGCTCACTGTGCTGACCTGGTGAGAGGTGCAGTGAGCAGGGTCCTATGAATAGGGCTCACTGTGCTGACCTGTGTGAGAGGTGCAGTGAGCAGGGTCCTGTGAATAGAGCTCATTGTGCTGTCCTGTGTGAGAGGTGCAGTGAGCAGGGTCCTGTGAATAGAGCTCATTGTGCTGACCTGTGTGAGAGGTGCAGTGAGCAGGGTCCTATGAATAGAGCTCACTGTGCTGACCTGTGTGAGAGGTGCAGTGAGCAGGGTCCTGTGAATAGGGCTCACTGTCCTGACCTGTGTGAGAGGTGCAGTGAGCAGGGTCCTGTGAATAGAGCTCATTGTGCTGTCCTGTGTGAGAGGTGCAGTGAGCAGGGTCCTATGAATAGAGCTCACTGTGCTGACCTGTGTGAGAGGTGCAGTGAGCAGGGTCCTATGAATAGAGCTCACTGTGCTGACCTGTGTGAGAGGTGCACTGAGCAGGGTCCTGTGAATAGAGCTCATTGTGCTGACCTGTGTGAGAGGTGCACTGAGCAGGGTCCTGTGAATAGAGCTCACTGTGCTGACCTGTGTGAGAGGTGCAGTGAGCAGGGTCCTGTGAATAGAGCTCATTGTGCTGTCCTGTGTGAGAGGTGCAGTGAGCAGGGTCCTATGAATAGAGCTCACTGTGCTGACCTGTGTGAGAGGTGCAGTGAGCAGGGTCCTATGAATAGAGTTCATTGTGCTGACCTGTGTGAGAGGTGCAGTGAGCAGGGTCCTGCTGAATCAAGGTGCCTGGCACATGCAATACTTTTCCATTCAGCCATTTGTTCAATTCAATCTCTGTGTAAATAAATGTTTGTATTATCGATAATTGATCAAATTCAACGAGGATAAAGTCAAAGCTGTCCGCGGTCCTGAACTGGTCAGATACGAAACACAAATGAGATTAAATGTATCCTTTGCTTACCATAAAACTTTAAATAAACGCCCCCGCTTTTATTTACAATATTTGTCAGTAGTCCCGGCGCCTATTGGAGACCGGCGACTATTTGAGACTCAGCGTTTATTATGTAAGAACACGAACATCTGCAAAAACTTCAGATGCAATCATGAAAAAACTGCCTGCGCACAACATTATAGAAACAATATAAGATAATTACAACATTCCAGCAACGTCTTTAAAGGTGGTGTTAGTGCGTAATAACAGTTTGTATTGTACACCCCCAAGTATAAACGCAAGTGTGTATATATATACAGACGTGCTCAAATTTGTTGGTACCCCTCCACAAAAAACGAAGAATGCACAATTTTCTCTGAAATAACTTGAAACTGACAAAAGTAATTGGCATCCACCATTGTTTAATCCATATTTAATAGAAATCAAACTTTGCTTTTGATTTTTTATTCAACATAATATTGTAAATAATAAAACAAATGAAAATGGCATGGACAAAAATGATGGGACCGCTAACCTAATATTTTGTTGCACAACCTTTAGATGCAATCACTGCAATCAAACATTTTCTGTAGCTCTCAATGAGACTTCTGCACCTGTTAACAGGTAGTTTGGCCCACTCTTCCTGAGCAAATTGCTCCAGCTGTCTCAGGTTTAATGGGTGCCTTCTCCAGACTGCAAGTTTCAGCTCTTTCCATAGATGTTCAATAGGATTCAGATCAGGACTCATAGAAGGCCACTTCAGAATAGTCCAATGTTTTGTTCTTATCCATTCTTGGGTGCTTTTAGCTGTGTGTTTTGGGTCATTATCCTGTTGGAGGACCCATGACCTGCGACTGAGACAGAGCTTTCTGACACTGGCAGTACGTTTCGCTCCAGAATACCTTCATAGTCTTGAGATTTCATTGTGCCCTGCACAGATTCAAGGCACTCTGTGCCAGGCGCAGCAAAGCAGCCCCAAAACATAGCCGAGCCTCCTCCATGTTTCACTGTAGGTATGGTGTTCTTTTCTTTGAAAACTTCATTTTTTCGTCTGTGAACATAGAGCTGATGTGACTTGCCAAAAAGCTCAAGTTTTGACTGATCTGTCCAAAGGACATTCTCCCAGAAGGATTGTGGCTTGTCAATATGCATTTTAGCAAATTCCAGTCTGGCTTTTTTATGTTTTTCTTTCAAAAGTGGAGTCCTCCTGGGTCTTCTTCCATGGAGCCCACTTTCGCTCAAAAAGCGATGGATGGTGCGATCAGAAACTGACGTACCTTCACCTTGGAATTCAGCTTGTATCTCTTTGGCAGTTATCCTTGGTTCTTTTTCTACCATTTGCACTATCCTTCTGTTCAATCTGGGGTTGATTTTCCTCTTGCGGCCACGCCCAGGGAGGTGGTTACAGTTCCATGGACCTTAAACTTCTTAATAATATTTTCAACTGTTGTCACAGGAACATCAAGCTGCTTGGAGATGGTCTTGTAGCCTTTACCTTTACCATGCTTGTCTATTATTTTCTTTCTGATCTCCTCAGACAACTCTCTCCTTTGCTTTCTCTGGTCCATGTTCAGTGTGGTGCACACAATGATACCAAACAGCACAGTGACTACTTTTCTCCATTTAAATAGGCTGAATGACTGATTACAAGATTGGAGACATGTGTGATACTAATTAAAGAAACTAATTAGTTTGAAATATCACTAGAATCCAATTATTTATTATCTTTTCTAAGGGATAGCAACAAATGTGTCCAGGCCATTTTAGAATATATTTGTAGAATAAGCAATAATTCATCTCTTTTCACAGCTTCTTTGCTTTATTCTATGACATACCAAAGGCATGCAAGTATACATGATAAAATAGCTTTTAATTTCATCACTTTTCAGGAGGAATGAAGCATTATTTCAATGAGCTGTAAGGGTACCAACAAATTTGAGCACGTCTGTATATATATAAATATATTAGGTAAACAAGGACATTCAAAACGTTTGAAAATGAACAAGCAGAAGAATGTTAGATTACTTATCGTAACCATGGTTCCCTGAAAGAGAAGATGACCACCAACAACAATATGTATGGGATATGCCTGCCCATTGGGTAGGTATCGCTAAACTCGCTATACCAGAGTTGCCGATAGGCCCCTTCCTGGGCTGATGCATTCGGTCCCGCCCACCGAGGGATAAAAACCGTCATCCTGAGGAAGCCTTTTCTGTTTTTCCATCGAACCCTTCAGGGAACCAGGGTTACGGTTGGTAACCTAACGTTCCATTTCAATTCGAAGATGACCAGCAATGACATTATGTATGGGATAATGTATACCAGAGCAGTCGCGAGGGAGAAGGAACAGCAGCATATGAGGGACGCACTAGCACTGTCTAACCCAGAGGTTAGCGGTGTGAGCTTACACCTTCAAGGACCCTTGTGCCTAATGAAGGCAGGACAGGGTCTACCACATTAAGGTGGTAGAACCTGGAGAAAGTATGCGGCTTAGCCCAGCTAGCCGCAGTACAAATATCGTACAGCGATGCCCCTCTGAAGAGGGCCCAAGATGTAGCCAACCCTCTAGTGGAATGTGCGGTTACCCTTCCAGGTGGGGGCAACCCAGCACCATCATACGCTGTCAAGATTGTGTCCACAATCCAATGTGACAGACGCTGCTTTGAGACGGGCTTTCCTAGGGTCTGTATACCGTGATAGACAAAGAGCTTGTCAGTATGAGGCAGAGCTCTTTCTAATCCACGTAAAGCCTCAATGCCCACACTGAGCAGAGGAAATTCAATCTCCTATCCTCCTCTGAAGCAAACTGGGGTGGATGGAAGGACTGTAGTTCCACAGACTGATTAATGTGGAAGGCTGTGGTCACCTTGGGGAGGAAAGCAGGGTTGGTACGCAGAGACACCCTGCTGTCATCGTCCCAAATACGCATACAGGAGCTGTGCACCATCAGCGCCTGCAGCTCACTGACCCACTTTGCGGAGGTGATAGCCAAGAGGAAGGCTGTCTTCATAGACAGATACTTCAACTGTATGGAGTGTATGGGCTCAAACAGGGCCTTTGTGAGAGCCTCCCGTACAACATCAAGGCTCCATTTGAGGAGAACGGCCCTCCTGGGAGGGCGTAGCCACTGAGCACCCTTCAAAAAACAGGTCACTAGTATATAAGCACGCAGGACAATGAGTCAATGGGGACATGGCTTGCAGATATGGCTGCTAGGTACACTTTCAACGTAGACTCACGGTCCCGTTCAGGGTCCAGACCCACAGTTGGAGTCTGCCTGGTCCTGGGTGACAGAGGGTGCGTTGCACATGACTGAGGAGATCCATGTGCAGCAGGATCCTCAAGGGCTGGCCTTGCAGCAGCTGGCAGAGGTTTGAAAACCAAAATCTCCTCGGCCATCTAGGGGCCACCAGGAGAACTGTCGCCTTGTCTCTTCTGACCTCCTCGAAGAAGGCATGGTGCAGCGGTATTGGCGGGAAAGTGTACATAACGCGATCCGACCAGGGTCTGCAAACTCCTCTGCCTGCCTAGACCGCCCCCCAGCCAGAGTTGAATGTGTCTGTCATCACCAATTAATGGTTGTGTATCACTCAAGTCATTATCCCTTTGTTCAGGTAAGAGTCTTGCCTCCACCAGCGTAGAGCTTCCCAGCATAGACGAGACACTGTCAGCCGATTTTGTCTGTCGCAATTGGGGTGCAGCTGAAGGCACTGAGCCACACTTGGATCAGGTGTATGTGGAGTAACCCTAGTTGGGTGGCTGATGAAGCTGCAGCCATCAGACCCAATAGTTTTGCACAATACCAATGATACTGTGACCACTTGTTGAACAGGGCCAGACAGTTGTGAATGGCAGATACTCTGTCGTCCGGCTCAAATTGTATTGGAATCCAACCGGAGACCCAAGTAGACCGTACTTTGCACCAGTATGAACTGGCTCGTCACAATCGCTGTGTGGGTGGAGGTGGAGACACGCAGGGGCGCAAGTTCAGCTAAAGGGAAGTAACCAGCTTTGCTGTATTGAGGAGGAATTGTGAACTGGTTTGTCTGTATTTCCTCTCCCTGAAAGCTACTTTTGACCTTTCCCAGGTTTCCTGGGATCTCCCCTCTCTAGGTCGGCGGTGGATTGGAGAACGGTACCGGCGGGTGTGGCGCCTCCTGGAGGACGACGATCTGAGGCAGGGACGGTGTGGGTGAGCGCAACACCTCCCCTTTGGATTCTTCGAACTTTTCAATTCCTTTGCAGGATTCTGGACTACTAATTAAGAACTGCATTAGTATTGCATCTGGTCTTCTTTGTTGGATTTGTTGTGATTAGTAATTGAGTGTTTTAACCCGCGGGAGCGTAGCTCCAATTAGGATTTTTAAGTATTGTATTTTGTTTGTTTAGTGGAAGCTTCCTTGTGTGCATTTTTTTAAAGTGTACCTAACCCTGTGGAGAATTAATAACATTGGTTTAATTTAATTTTAAACTTGTTACTGTTGTTGTGTGTGCGGAATCCCGGGGATCAAAAAGAACCTGTGTAGGGATAAATAAAAGATTTCTACAGTAAGGAGGAAAAAAAAGATTTCTACAGTAAGGATTCTGAAGAGCCCAGAGATATCAGCGGGACTTGGGAATTAATGTGCGCACACACAACGAGGGATGAAATGCGCTTTCATCTGCGGCAAAGCAACGTGTAAAAGAGCCTAAATAAATAACTATTAGTATGATTTTTAACCGACTCCCGTGCTCGGGTGCCTCACAGCGGGGTATGATCTTGCTCATTTAAAGTGATTAAATTGGTCTGTTTTTAAGTTATAGTCGTGGTCGATACAGGGAATATTTTTTAACAAAGAGAAGTATAGATTTCGGGGTTTCTTCCGTTTTTACTTGATCTCCCCTGTTCTGTATAACTGAATTTGCTTTAAAGAATATTTTGAAATCGGGTAATTACTACTCCCTTGTTCTATAGGGTTTATTCATCTTTTCTATTGAAGGCTCGCTGTGGAAACATGGTAGCAGGCTATGTGAAGTTGGCAGGATGTTTTTGTATGACGCTGTGTGTAGATTCTCACACTGTGGGGTTCAGCGCACAGAGGAACATTGAAGAGTCTGAAAGCAGCACTCGGGTTATCTGCAGATCGAATGTCTTCTTGTCCTTATCATGCTTCACTGAAATTCGATTTCTGAAACTTGCTGGAACACTTGTAGCATCCATGTTTTCATAATATAGGATTTGTGGAGCTTGGATGTGATTTTGAATGTACCAGAACAGATTTGGCTGCGTAGCGTCTTTATAAGAACAGGGTATAGCGGTATTTCCTTCTTCTTTTACTATTAGAACTGAAGACTGGCTCACCGACTGTCCCTGAGATGTTTCTAAATGAGAACACAAAAAACAATTAATAATACCAATACGTGTTTATGAAGCAGTAAATAATGTATCTGAATCAATCATAATACCCGTTGAGACCCAGAGAAGCAGGGCTGTGTATAGGACTCGGTGCATCATTGCATTCTCCATGCTCCACTTGTGTCTGATGAACTCCTCTTTAGATAACGGGTGGGAATGAAAGAGCTCGTTTCTAAACCTGTGTTTTACTTTGCTCAATGACACACCCCTTTCCAAGTTAGCATATGTACAGCAGTTAACATATTTCTTAAACTATTTAGACTTGGCCATATAAATATAATGTCCCTACCTTGTGTAGTTTGTATGGTTGGCCCGCCTTTGGCATACAGATTTATTTTGTATCTTAAATAACTGTTTAATTGCCTTGTGCATAACACTGAGCGAACTTTAAGTCTGAGATGAGCAATGCGGGAAGACAGTCATGAGCCACCTGTGGTGCTGAAATGTGACGAGACTATTAACCGTAAACCATGAATTGGTTTAATCAGAACAATATAAAACCTGAAAAACGACACTCTGCTGAAGAGTGGGGTTACAATGAAGTTAGCCGCTGTTCATTTCAGATGCTTTGTGTGTGTTAAAATAGTCGCTGGATTTTAAAAGTTTTTTTTTTAATATTACTACATTAAGTGTTTTATGGATGAATTAACTGTAGAGCAAAAAAAAATCTATTTTATGCAAAGGGGAAAAGATATGACTACAGCTATGACCAATAAAACGTTTGCAATTAACAATTTGCTTCAGAAAGTCGAATGAAATCTGCTGCATAATTTTACTTTAACAAGTTGAATTACATACCACTTTGTAATTTTCCATATAGCCTACTTAACAAAAAACTGACAAAAATTGAAAAATGCGACATTTCAAAATCTGTATTCCGTTTGAGCTCAATATTTTTCCTATCAGCTTCCCAACACGTTTGTCTTAATAAATGATGATATTGTGTATTAAGATTTGTTAATATAAATATAGGTCTACAATACCTGAACATATTAAAAAGCAAAACACGAGCAGATGTTAAATCTTCATCTTCTCTGTGCGTGCAGGACGGGTGCGGTTGTATCGGTCTGAGAGCTGGGAGTCTCGCTGTGTACAAGTCTATCTCAACACATGAGAACTGTGAGTCTAGCTGTGTACAAGTCTACCTCAACACATGGCCTACAATGTAGCACTACAGCGAGATATTGTACCTATAATTTTTTTGCCAAGTTTTTGTTACAACTGTTTTTGCCTTGTTTTTGTTACAACTGCTTTTGCCAAGCAGTTGTAACATTTAATCAAGCAGCCTATTTCGGCGCCAGCAAGAAGCGCCAGCAAACTGAAGAGCCTCAACAAAAGAGCCGGGAGTCTAGCTGTGGGAGTCCAGCAAGGGGAGGCCTGCGCTGACACACTGGTCGAATAGATCCAAACCTAACAGCGCTCTGGAAGAAGCCATCTGCTAGTCAGGTCTGTACCCACCACCCCACTGCTCCTTCTGTGCCTTTTGTTTTGCCTGTCCTGCTATGACTGTCTCTCACATCCCTGTTCTGTCCTCTCGTCCTCGTCCTCTGCCCTCTCTCCGCTGCTGCTCCTCCAACCCTTCTAACCTCATCCCTCTGCCTCTCCCCCCCTCCAGCACACTCTCTGGTGCACTCTGGAACTGTCACTCTTCTGCTGACAAAGCTGATTTCATCTGTGCCTTTGCCTCCCACCTCTCTCTCGATTTCCTTGCTCTCACTGAAACCTGGCTGTCCCCTGATAACACTGTAACTCCTGCTGCCCTGTCCTCTCTCTACGTCCTGTCCCATATCCCGCGTCTCACTGGTGGGGAGGTGGGACTGGTCTTCTCCTCTCTCCCTCCCTACTCTTTTCTGTCCCCTCCGATCTCTCCTCACTCTCTGTTAATACCTTTGAATTTCATGCAGTCCAACTAACCTCTCCCTGTCAACTCCTGCTCATTGTACTGTACCGCCCCCCTGGGCCTCTCGCTCACTTTCTGGATGAACTCGACTTTCTACTCTCCTCCCTCCCCTCCCCAACTATCCTGTTAGGTGACTTCAACATCCATCTCTCCAACCCCAGCCACTCTGCCGGATTCCTCCCTCTCCTTCACTCCTTCGACTTCTGTCTCTCTCCATCCCCTCCTACCCACAAAGCTGGCCATCAACTGGACCTCGCCTTCTCCAGGGCCTGCTGCCCCTCCACCCTCTCTGTCACACCCCTGGACCTCTCTGATCACTATTTCATCTCTTTTTCTCTGTCTCTCTCCCCTCTAGTTTGTAGCCTCCGCTCTCTCTCCCCCTCTGTCCTTGCCTCCACTGCTCTCTCTCACCTCCCTCCTATCGACTCCTTTTCACAACTCACTGTAGACTCTGCTACCTCCAACCTCTTCTCCTCCCTCACCTCCTCCCTCGACTCCCTCTGTCCCCTCACCTCCCGACCTGCTCGCCCCTCCCCTACCCATCCCTGGCTCTCCTCTGCGCTCCGCTCGGCCAGAATCACACTGCGATCTGCTGAAAAGAAATGGAAGAGAACCAAACTCCCTGCTGCCCTAGACCTTTACCACACTCTCCTCTGCTCCTTCTCCTCTACTCTCTCCTCTGCTAAACGTACTTATTTCCAATCTGTAATCCAAGCCTCCACTAACAACCCACATAAACTATTCTCTACATTCTCCTTCCTCCTAAACCCTCCCCCTCCTCCTCCCTCCTCTATCTCCCCTGATGACTTTGCCTCTTTCTTCTCTTCTAAAATCTCAGATATCCGCAAACTCTTTAACACCTCTCCCTCCCCCGCACCCCCTCCTGTTCCAAACCCTACACCCACTACATCCCTGTGGCAAAGTGGGTGGTGAGGGGTAGCTGTGTAGCAGTGATGCGGTGCAGGAGTAATGAGCAGACAACGGTAGTCCAGTGGAAAATAGGCTTTATTTGCCAGCACTGGTCTAGTGCTCAAAATAATAAGCCCGGCAATACACAACGATGTGTAAAGCTCGGGCTGACAAAACACAGGATACAGTCCTGAACAAAAGAAACAAGAATACGGTCACCCGTCTCGGGTGCGTGCAGTCGTGATTGTGGTGAGTGAATACACAGGACGTTGTGACAGTACGTGAGGAGGTGATCCGGCTTGTGTTCGCCCAGTGCGACAGCTCCGGATATGTTCTAGCTGTCTGGTGATTCGGAAACAAGACAGACAGTTAGTTTTCAGACACTCCAGCGCACAAACACACACACACAGCTCTTTTAGAGCAGAACAGATTTTTAGGTCCTTCTCGGTCCTTGGTTTAACCCAAACGAAGGAAAAGAACAGCGTTACCCCGGCCCCTATATGTAATCCCGCATGATATCTAGGTAAACGGTTGCAGCTGCCTTTTACTTGCAGCTGCCCCTCGTTTACCTGTCAAATCAATACGGTCTTACAACAGAGTCTCGCTTCCTTCCAGGCTGACCCACTTTCCGGTCCCGGAAACGAACTGTCAGGCCAGCCCTTCCAGATACTTCTCCTCCCGTTCTTTAGCGCCCTCACAGGTCGGGAGGAAGATTTATCACCAGAACTCATTGTATTTCTGTCACATATCCCACCGCTCAGAGTGGAGCCGAAGGAACACTCGGCTAAATCTACCTTTCCCATTGCTCCCCCCTCCCGGGAAAAATAATCCGCATTTTGGTGGTCTTTCCCCGCACGGTGTACCATATGGTACATGAAGGGCTGCAATGCCAGATACCACCGAGTTATCCGGGCATTGCTGTCCTTCATTGTGCTTAACCACTTGAGTGGGGCGTGGTCTGTGACAAGATCAAATGAGTGTCCCAGCAGGTAGTATCGTAAAGAGTGAGTAGCCCATTTAATGGCTAAACACTCTTTTTCGACTACGGAGTAGTTGCGTTCCCGAGGTAACATTTTTTTGCTTATGTACAATATCGGGTGTTCTACTCCAGCTACTTTTTGGGACAAGACTGCACCCAACCCTACATCCGAGGCGTCGGTGTGGAGGATGAATCTCTTGGTGAAATCTGGGGTAATAAGAGTGGGGGCCTGGCAAAGTTTACGCTTAATCGTATCAAACGCCCCCTGACACTCAGCTGACCATTTAATTAAATTTGGCGCACTCTTTTTGGTGAGGTCGACTAACGGGTTAACCACTGTGGCGTACTCGGGGATGAAGCGGCGGTAATAACCGGCTAAGCCCAGTAGTGACCTCACCTGAGTCTTGGTTTTGGGGATCGCCGCATCAACCAAAGCCTGGATTTTGGTGACCACAGGTCTCACCCTTCCATTCCCCATTAAAAATCCCAAATATTGAGTCTCTGTCTTGGCAAACGCACATTTCCTCAAGTTAGCTGTCAGCCGGGCTGCCCTTAGAGACTGAAGAACGGCTGCAACCCTAGCCAAATGCTCTCGCCAGGTGGAGCTGTAAATCACCACGTCATCAATATACGCTGCTGCATATTCATGATGTGGGCGTAAAACCTGGTCCATCAGTCTCTGAAAGGCAGCGGGCGCACCATGTAGCCCAAATGGCATGGTTTTAAAGTGGAACAGCCCCTCTGGTGTTGAAAATGCGGTTTTCTCTCTGGAGCTGCGGGTTAGAGGGATTTGCCAGTATCCCTTCGTCAGGTCCAGAGTGGAAATAAACCTCGCTTTTCCCAGTCTGTCTAAAAGTTCGTCGACCCGAGGCATGGGATACGCATCGAACTTGGCAATAGCATTCACCTTTCTGAAATCTACGCAGAAGCGGTTGGTGCCGTCCTTCTTAGCCACTATTACAATAGGACTGCACCACTCGCTCCTGGAAGGTTCAATCACTCCAAGCTCGAGCATATCCCATACCTCTTTGCGAACGCCACTTCGTCGACTTTCCGGGATCCGGTACGGTCTCTCTCGCACTGTGACACCTGGAGGAGAGATAATGTCATATTCAACTAAGTTCGTCCTGCCGGGCACATCAGAAAAAACATCACTGAACTCCTCAATAAGCTTACGCAGCTCTCTTTGCTGATCCGGAACTAATTGTTCCCCCATTGAAATCGCTCTTGTGCTCGGGGTCTCTGGACAGGGACCTAAATCATCCTCCATATTGCCTGGGGCTATAAATAAGACCTCTCTTGCCTGCCAGGGCTTCAACAAATTAATGTGGTAAATTTCACGTTCATTCCGGCGATCGGGCTGTCTAATTTCATAATTTACTTTCCCTATAGCCCGAATCACCTCATACGGCCCCTGCCATTTAGCACACAGTTTTGACTCTGATGAGGGAAGTAGCAGCATTACCTTGTCCCCTGGTCGAAAGGTTCGAATCCGTGCATTTTTGTTATAATGCTGCTCTTGTCGGTGCTGAGCCGATCTGAGGTTGTCTTGGGCCAAACGACCGACCAAATCCAGGCGATCTCTGAGTAGGAGCACATACTTCACCACATTTTTAGACGAGCCTTTGTGCTCCTCCCACCCCTCTCTCAGCAGGTCGAGAATGCCGCGAGGCTGCCGGCCGTACAGGAGCTCAAAGGGGGAGAACCCCGTTGAACTCTGCGGCACTTCTCTCACTGCAAAAAGGAGGTAGGGGAGAAGTGATGCCCAATGTTTCTGCTCTTGTGTTACAAATCGCCTCAGCATCGACTTTAAGGTCTGATTAAAACGTTCCACCAGACCGTCCGATTGTGGATGATAAACGGACGTCCTGATGGGACGTATTTTTCATATTTTGTACACCTGCTGTAACGTATTGGACAAAAAATTAGTTCCGTGATCGGTCAAAATCTCCTTGGGGATCCCTACTCTGGCCATAATCTGTGCTAACTCGGTGGCTATTGCAGCGGCACTAGTGGACCTCAATGGAACTGCCTCCGGGTATCGCGTTGCATAATCCACCACTACTAAAATGTGCGTATACCCGGAGTCAGAAGGTAGCAAAGGGCCGACTATGTCCATTGCAATGCGCTCGAAAGGAGTGGAAATAATCGGCAGTGGGACCAAAGGGGCGGGGCGCACTCGACCCGGCGCTACTCGCTGGCAGTCTGGGCATGTGGCTACATATTTCGACACATCAGTATGAAGACCTACCCAATAGAATCGAGCCAATATCCGTTCCCTCGTCTTCTCGGCTCCGAGGTGCCCCGCAAAAGGGATATCATGCGCCAGCCTCATGACCTCCAGCCGACAAGACGGGGGAACCAACAATTGTGTTACAGGCTGTCCTGTGCCCGCGGCTAGGTTTACCCTATACAGTAATTGCCCCTTGATACTGAAGTGTGGATATACTAGCGCCCCAGCGCCGTCAACATCCTTACCTTCAATGGACCGGACCTGTCCCCAAGCGTGCACCAGTGACGGGTCGTTATGTTGGCCCCACACTAGGTCCGCGCTTGAGTACCACGGGTCCGGTACATCGAGAGGGGCTGGAATAACATCTGCTCTAGTCGGTCCAGTAACCTCGCTCTCTCGGTCACACTGCGTTCCCACTCCCTTCGACTGGCGTTTGTTACCATTGCAGCACTCTCCCACCAGACCCCAGCCTTGTCTCAACAACGCTCCCTCCCATTTTGCGGTCCGTCTCTCCTTATTCGTTTTTCTAGGACGGAAAAGAGGGGAAAACATTTCAGTGTGAAAAGGAAACACATCACCAATCCGTTCCTTTTTTTTTTTCTCTGCCACGTTTACGTGTGTGGCTGAGACTGCCATTTTTTTCATCAATTCTTTGAATTTTGGCCAGTCTCGGCCCAGAATAACTGGGTGTGGCAACCTTTCCGCCACCCCAACTACCAGGTGACGTTTTATCGGTCCTACCGATAAATATACTTTTAATGTGGGGTATGCCGCCGTGTCTCCATGGATACAGGAGATGGCCACCTGACCTCGTGGCCGCCACGACACACCGCCCAGGAGAGCTGTCCTAATCAAGGTTTGCTCACACCCTGTGTCCACTAATGCGTGGGTTTTCACATTCCCTAACACCACATTAATCAGACAAGGCCCCTCCCGACCATTTTCCCCACGCTTACCAGTCTCAGGTGCCCAATTGCACGCGGCCACGTCACACTCCATGGCAGCGGGGCATGACCTGGCCAGATGTCCCGGCTGGTGGCACCTAAAACAGATAGGAGGGACAGAGGGGGCATGGGTTAGAAATCTGTCCCGCTGCTGGTATGGCAACGGGGCAGGGGCAGCACCTCTACCCCAGCTGGGGGCCAACCTTGATCTCCATGGGGGGGAGGCAAGGGGGCCCAATGGGGTCGGTGCTCTGGGAGGTCTGGGTCCCTGGAACGAGGGGGGTGGTGGCGATGATGTTGGAGGAGAGGGAGAGAGAGCGCGGCTGCTCCGAAGGGCAGGGGCGGACAGGATCCCGATCCGGGCAGAGGTCAGGGAGTCCTCAAAATCTTCGGCCAATTTGACCGCCTCCTCCAGGGTGTCGGGGTTGTGGCGCCGTATCCACGCCTGGGTTTCGGCGCCGACCACATGGCAGAACTGTTCTACCACAATGGCTTCCCCCATCTGCTGGACGGTCTTCTTCCCGGGGGTCAGCCAATGCACCATGTGGTCGCACAACCTCTCCGCAACCACCCTGGGGCGTGTCTCCGGGGCTCTCCGGTACTCCCGAAACCGCGCCCGGTGGGTCTCGGTAGTAATGTTGAGTCGGCGGAGGATAGCCTGCTTGACCAGGTCATACTCAGTGGCGTGCTGGTCACTCATGGCCTGGTAAGCTGCCTGAGCCTCCCCAATCAGGCAGGGTCCCAATTGGCTGGCCCAGAACTCCCGCGGCCAAGCCGCCGCGGTAGCCAGCCGCTCGAATGCCACCAAGTACGCCTCCGGGTCATCCTCCGCCGACATCTTCATCGCCCGTGCCTTTGGGGGCGACGTCACCGGTGTTGTAGTCGGGGTCGTTACCGCAGCCACGGCCAGTCCTACCCGTTCAATGAGCGCTGTATAGCGCTCCTCCCTCCTTCTCTCCTCTGCGTCCCGTCTGCTCTCCAGTGCCTGCAGCAGCTCCGCCAGCGCGTCGCGGTCCATGATCCCACTTCTGACACCACGTGTGGCAAAGTGGGTGGTGAGGGGTAGCTGTGTAGCAGTGATGCGGTGCAGGAGTAATGAGCAGACAACGGTAGTCCAGTGGAAAATAGGCTTTATTTGCCAGCACTGGTCTAGTGCTCAAAATAATAAGCCCGGCAATACACAACGATGTGTAAAGCTCGGGCTGACAAAACACAGGATACAGTCCTGAACAAAAGAAACAAGAATACGGTCACCCGTCTCGGGTGCGTGCAGTCGTGATTGTGGTGAGTGAATACACAGGACGTTGTGACAGTACGTGAGGAGGTGATCCGGCTTGTGTTCGCCCAGTGCGACAGCTCCGGATATGTTCTAGCTGTCTGGTGATTCGGAAACAAGACAGACAGTTAGTTTTCAGACACTCCAGCGCACAAACACACACACACAGCTCTTTTAGAGCAGAACAGATTTTTAGGTCCTTCTCGGTCCTTGGTTTAACCCAAACGAAGGAAAAGAACAGCGTTACCCCGGCCCCTATATGTAATCCCGCATGATATCTAGGTAAACGGTTGCAGCTGCCTTTTACTTGCAGCTGCCCCTCGTTTACCTGTCAAATCAATACGGTCTTACAACAGAGTCTCGCTTCCTTCCAGGCTGACCCACTTTCCGGTCCCGGAAACGAACTGTCAGGCCAGCCCTTCCAGATACTTCTCCTCCCGTTCTTTAGCGCCCTCACAGGTCGGGAGGAAGATTTATCACCAGAACTCATTGTATTTCTGTCACAATCCCCTACTAACTCACCCTCCTTCTCCATCTTCTTGCCCCTCTCAGACTCTGACCTCTCCTCCCTGCTCCAGGGTCACAAACCCACCACGTGTGCCCTGGACCCCCTCCCCAATCACCTCTTTCAAGCTGCTGCTCCTGCTCTACTTCCCTTCATCCCCTCCCTTCTCAACACCTCTCTACTTTCTGGTCTCTTTCCCTCTGCCTTCAAAAAAGCCTCTATCACTCCCCTCCTCAAAAAACCCACCCTCGACCCCACCTCCCTCCAGAGCTACCGTCCTGTCTCCCTCCTACCCTTCCTCTCCAAAACCCTCGAGCGGACTGTACACCGCCAGCTCTCTGCTTTCCTGTCCAACCACTCTCTGCTTGACCCTCTCCAATCTGGCTTCCGCTCTGCTCACTCCACTGAAACCGCCCTCCTGTCTGTCACCAACTCACTTAAGTGTGCCCGAGCTGCCTCTCTCTCCTCTGTCCTAATTCTCCTCGACCTCTCTGCTGCCTTTGACACTGTTGATCACTCTATTCTACTATCATCTCTTGCTGACCTGGGGATCTCTGGCACTGCTCTGGCCTGGTTCTCCTCCTACCTATCCAACCGCACTTACCAGGTAACCTGGCGTGGAGCAACCTCCACACCTCACCCTCTCTCAAGAGGAGTCCCCCAAGGGTCAGTCTTGGGTCCTATCCTGTTCTCTCTCTACACCCGCTCCCTGGGCCCACTCATCGCATCCTATGGTTTCTCATACCATTTCTATGCTGATGATGCTCAGATTTTCCTCTCCTTCCCCACCTCTGACTCCACCATCTCCTCCCGTATCTCTACCTGTCTGTCTGCTATTTCCTCCTGGATGCACTCACATCACCTCAAACTCAACCTCTCTAAATCTGACCTCCTTTTTTTCCCTCCTCCTCCCCCTCCTCTGATCTCTCTATCTCTGTTCCTTTGGAATCTACCACACTCTCTCCCTCTTCCTCCGCTAAGAACCTCGGAGTCACTCTGGACCCCTGCCTCTCTTATTCCCAGCACATCTCCACTCTGGCATGCACTTGCCGATTCTTCCTGTGCAACATCCGAAGAATCCAACCTTTCCTCACCAACTATGCCACCCAGCTCCTGGTCCAGGCCTTGGTACTCTCCCACCTAGACTACTGCAACTCCCTCCTGGCTGGCCTCCCTGCGTCCGCCACCCATCCGCTCCAGCTCATCCAGAACTCCGCTGCCCGCCTGGTGTTCTCTCTGCCTCGCTTCTCCCACGCAACTCCACTACTCCGCTCACTCCACTGGCTACCGATCACCGCTCGCATCCAGTTCAAGACTCTTGTACTAGCCTACAGATGCCTTGACCAGACTGCACCCAGCTACCTCCAGACCCTCATCTCTCCCTACACCCCCACTCGACCTCTCCGCTCCGCCTGCACTAGAAGACTGGCTCTACCTCCTCTAAGCTCCCCTGCCTCCAGAGCCCGCTCCTTCTCTGATGATATGAAACGACACAAGTGATGTGTACTTGAAGCAATTGCAGTGTGAAGATGGAATACTTTACCAAATAATACCGCTATTTGTAATTAGTAGAATGATAATAAAATGCCATTGTGTTGATTGTGTGAGTCCAGCTCCATGCGGTACTAATTTTGATCACAATCTGATTCACTCTGAGTGACGTCACTACAACAGAAAATAAACTGAAGAACAAAAAACATCTGTGTTGACAATAAGATTGAAGTGTTTGTTCTCTTTATTTACTGGCACAGCACATTCTATTTGTGTATCCATTGTTATGTGGTAAGCCATGATATATGGTTTCTTGCTCTTGTTATTCTTAGAACTAAGATCCCAAGTCAGGGAATGATTGAGGTGGAGCGTTTGCAGAGTGTTCAGTTCAGGGGTGTGTTCAGTGGAGTCTTCACATCCGGTGCCTTCACAGCACTTTGATACATTAATGAAGTCCTGTATCAAACACGTGTTTATTATATTATATTGTTCATTGTGGTTCACCATAACCTGCTCTCTTATTCCAATTCTATGAACAGGGAACACATTTCAAAAGAGTGCAGAGAAGAAAGTGAATCAAAATGAAAACAGTTTGCCTGCACTGAAACCACTTCCTTTATAATGGACTCATGCCAATGATAGTGTGTGGAAGCAGTTCAACACGACTTTCTTTCATCTTTTACCAGGTAATGGGCCCCTGTGCCAGTTAGTGCTGAGAGTTTTTGTACAGCGTCCCAATGAGTTTTCACACTGTGCTACCCTCAGAGCACAGTGATAGATTGCTGTGTCGCTCAGAGCAAGTTTGGAAATGATGATTGTAGTAGAAGAGCTGTCTGCTGTAGAAGTGAACCGGCTTTTAGCAAAGTCGGCAGTGTCACTCAGGCTACTCCATGAACCAACTCCTTTCCGCAGTATGTATTCCAGGGCTCGGTTTGAGTTCTGCCGATACCAGTTGAGAAGAACATTGTTGCTACTTGCAGTATAAGAGCAGCTGAGCGTTACTGACTCTCCTTCTGTTCTGGACTCTGCTGTCTGTCGAGGACTGATGGAATCCCCGCTTGTCATGACTGAACATTGAGGAAGGAAAGAACATTTAATAGACAGTCAGAAATAATAATAATAATAATAATAATAATAATAATAATAATAATAATAATAATAATAATAATAATAATCTTTCTTGTTGTGTTGAAATTACCTGGCAGGATAATAAACATACACATGATTAATGTATCCATTTTATCTTAGTGCTGATTTCTTTATAAACAGAATAGTAAGGTTCTGTGTCTCTGTTGATTCTGGTGCTTTCTGTTCGCAATGCTGCTCTGAAATATTCTGCTCAGAGGTTTAGACCGTCAAATGTCTGTAACCAATCAGTAGAGAGAAACAGAAACATGTGATGTAAATGTGATGTAATCATGTAACTCTGTGGTTCATAGTTGTGGTTACCATCTTGTTTTATCAACACCTTCATTAGCAGTTAACTGGATGCAAGTCAAAGAGGTTTCAATTCTTCATAGAATAACTGCAGTCGCCCTACCCACTTTCCAATGAACCTTCCCAGAGCTCAGGAAATCCAGCTCTCACCACATTATAATGTGCACTGCCGTTACCTTCTACACAGATTCCATGATTAGTGACGTATTTTCTGCTCGTAATTAATTCGGGCCAGCCTGCATAGTGAAATGGTACCAATGAACCAAAGAACTCTGGTACGTAATGTCATGGTAACCAGTACCCCGCCCCCCACACGGTCCAAGCCATTATTGTGTCCTCACTCAGCTCGCAAGTTTGATGTCAGCAGCTTGTATGTCAGAAGCTTAGCTTTGATGAATATGTCTATAAATTGTAATAAAAAATCAACTTTCGTGACCACAAAGAAAACACAAGTTAAAGAACTAACTTTCCGTTTCCATCGTTTCGATGTTTAGTTTTCTTTATCTGCTTATTTCTATTATTGCCTATCAAAACAATACACTTTGTTACGACAACAAAAGATAGTTCTGTGAAAGAGAGCAATTATCGGCAACTGGAATCAATCGAGTTCATCTGTATGGAGAATGTGGTTTGTGTCGAGCGCTGAGCAGGAAGGGACTCTGGTCGCTGTGAGTGACACTGCACGGGTCTGACAAGATACTTCATTGTGGAAAAGTAACGTGCAGTTCTACACTGCCATCTAGTGGCGTTGCAGTGACACTGTATTTACAACACATTCTCTTGCAGTAGAAAGGTTTTTGTTCAGGCTCATCAGTGAATGCATCGCTGTGGGCTTCAGTGCACAGTAGTACCTCGCAGAGTCCAACGCATTGGTATTGTTCACAGTCAGGTTAGCTGTATTAGCTTCAGAGTTTAAAGAAGCAGACAGTCTGGGGTCAGTGGCTTCAGGCTTGTCTGTATTGATTTTGCCTCCAGCAAGGGAATAGGTTTGTAGTAAATATTGTGGAGATGTATTCCCATTCTGCTTGTACCATTGCAGGTAAACACTATCACCCTTGGTTGCAGTGTATGCACACTGTATTGTGGCTGTTTCTCCTTCAGTTGTGCTGACATGGGCAGACAGTGATGTCACTGACTCCTTCCCATAAGAATCTGCAAGAATTGAAGCAAAATGCTGCAGTTAAAAAAAGGTGTCTTGAAATAGGAGATGAAATACCTTGTTAACAAGGGAACCCATAGAAGCAGAAGCAGCAAGCTGTAAGCAAGCAATAAGATGCAACCAACACTCACACACAAACAATCCCATTAGAATAGAAACCCAGGCAATCACATAACACACGCCATCCATTCAAACAGGATCGCATAACAATTCACTGATATAGCCAGGCAGGCATGTCCTTAACAAGGATCTGAAATGTCTTCAGATAACATGTGAGTTTCATAGAGACACAAGGTGAGATGCAATGAGAAACTGTATAGAGCTCAACCAGTGCAGGTTCGTTAAATGAACTCTTATCTCGTACATTGTATGAAGGCGCCCATGAGTATGTGTAGCAGTAGATTCTTCTCCATTGTGCGCGGGGCTCCCAGTCTGTGCTCTGCGCTCTGCACAGGAAGTGATGTGCTGCTTGTTGCTGTGTTTTATACCCTGCAGGTGTCTGTGCACGTGGTGAGAGGTGTTGTGTGCACGTGGATATTGGGGCTAGATAGTTCCTTTAATAATTATGTTTTCTGTTTTACATACCATTTTATAAAGTTAGACATTCATCAAATCGTTGTTTTTAAAATTAGAAGTTTAAGCCAGTGTTATATATTGTAATATCTATTAGTATTACACGGTGAGACTATAGCAGGTTGCCAGAGGAATTGACAGCAGGTACAGAAGAACGTGTGCTGTTTTATCCGAGGTAGTTTCTACACAGAACACAGGCTGCACTGTGATCTTCACCAAATACTCCAAGAACGTCCATGGATACTGCAATTATTATTCTCTGTCCTCATTCGTAGAATAACTACAGTACTCTACGGGAGTCCATGGTGTATCGTCTATGTGCTGTATGCTTCCTGTATCCTCCATATACTCAGTACAGTCACTGTTGCCCGAGCATGACTCCTGCTGGTATTTCAATGGACACGGTATCCACTGAAGCAGAGTCGCTGAAACTTGAGACAATCAGTTCTACACACATACGCGTGACCATTCTTTCATTATATTACACCCTAATGATCAGGCACGGCTTATATTATCTAGTAAGGACAACAGTATCGCTCCGAGTGTTAATAACGCTGTGGCTTCAAGCTGCAGCAGTGAAGTTCATTATATTGTCATTTATTTGATAAGAAATGTCCTGACTTGGGTGGCTTCAAGCTGAAACCATAACTATGTTGTAATGAATATTGTTCTATATTGTATCCGTTTTCTAATGCATTCACATTGTGAGAAGTCGTTTAGAATGTACTGCCTGTAAGATTCCAATCCACGCGTGAGATCAATCTACACCTTGTTAAGAGGTTCATTGATCCCTGTATTAATGCAGGTGAGTTCATTTGCTGCGGTCTGTGTCTGGCACAGATGAGTGCTGGACGCTGTCCAGGGTACTGAACTGCTTTGACTGGAAATTAAACAGGTAGAAATGCTAGAGAGGTGTTTTTAAGTATTAATATTGTCGATATAGATTAACTGATTATATTTCAATTACAAGTTCCATGAGCTCTTCATGGCAGAAAACGTGTTCTTAATGCCTGAAATAAATCTGCAAAATATTTAAGGGAATTTAACACAATGTCTTCATGCTGTAGCGATGCTGGTGCTGCTCTTGAATTGCTTTCATACAGGCAGTGCTAGAAAGCAAGCTGCAGGAGAGCGAGTCACCTGTGTGAAGCGAGCAACATTTGCTGGCAACATTATGCAACTTCCGGTAAGTCAGTCGGAGAGGGTCGAAAGCGTATTTCAAAATAAAAGTCTCAAATATCTGCTAAAAAATGCCTTATTGTATTTATCTTTATTTTTGTTTATATTGCTTATTGTATTTATTTTTGTTTATGTTGCTTATTTTATTCATATTTGTTTATATTTTTATTATATTATATATTTTGTAAGTAAAAATCTGTCATGATTATATTTCATACATTCCTGAAAAAAATAAGGATGGTAACTCAGTAAAAGGGGGTGAAATGTAATGAACAGACTCATAGTGAATAGAAAATGAGGTTGGTTGTGCCAGATTTATCGTCACTGCTATTGTTGCTGGGGTTTTAGTAGTGCCCGGGTGCTGAAAACAGTGTTGTGAGCGGAAACTCTACAGGAGGAGAGCAGGAGTGTCTGAATGAATAATGAGCTTAGAACAGCGACAAATAACTGTCCTACACTGCCCCCTGGCGGGAAAAATCTGAAATGCAGAACTAAAGAGCATAATGTATACTGATAGCTAGAAAATGTCTTTTGAAACTGAAAACAGCGTCTACTATTTTTTTATTTTATTTTTCTGTTTTCTGTTCACTTCTTAAAACCCATCTGTCTACTTTACAGTGATCCACAACTCAGGAGGCAGTCTGTAAGCAACTTCATTGTTTTAAAATCGAGATATCTCTCTCCTCACTGTCAGGAGTACTGGGTATGTATTGTTAAAAAGCACTTTAGACACATGTATATGCATTGCCATTTTATATTGCTAAATATTTATTTAAATAATGTTTGTTTTAATTAATCAAATGAAGAATATACAGTATATATATATATATATATATATATATATATATATATATATATATATATATATATATATATATATATATATATATATATATACATACATACATACATACATACATACATACATACATATACACACGCAACCTTAACTCTGCACCCTTATGTGTATGTTTCCTGTCACACTTGACATCACATATGACAACATTGGCAATGACATCACTAAGCACATGACAAATTCTCCCTGAAGACTGACCATACGGAAGTCATTGTGATTGGTAACATGCTCAGTAACTGCATTCCCACAATCTTTGCTGTCAAGCTCATTATTTCACCAGTGTTCTAAATAAAACCAATGAACTCAGAATACAGTAGAGCTAATTAATTAGTTGGGACCTTCCACAGGCAATATTTCTCCAAACTCTAATATTGGAATCCACAACAGTGGCTTTCTTGTATGAACTACTCTTTTTCACATGGCAAAAGGAGTCACTGCATTTTCTACAGTATTATTATTAATTTTATTTTTACACTCTTACCCATTCTTCTTTCAAACTTTACAGTTCAGTAAGAATTCTTGCTAACATAATCTTATGGCTGGAAGCCAATTATGCCATTGAAATGTTTAGGTACAATTACAGATTTCTGAGGTTCAATGAAGTACATAAAGCAGAAGTGGATTGTAATGCATGGATTTTATGCTTCCAAGAAACATAAAACACAGTATACATGGAGCAGCAGTATACCATACAGTACTACAGAAGATTCCTTTTCTATTTCACTGGCGCCTTCTGAGTGAAATTTAATGGAGTTGTCTTACATGTAGGGTTTCACATATTGCAGGTCCCATCCATTTTCAGGCACTCCTTTCCAAACATCAAATACTCATCACTACATACCTCAACATGAATTACACATTTCTGAGTACATGGAAATCTGTTGTTGGTTAAAGAACATTTCAACAGCAAAGATAATGCAGTTACTGAACATGTTACCAATTGCAATGACTTCCGTATGGCCTTTCTTCGGGGAGAATTTGTCATGTGCTTAGTGATGTCATTGCTCATGTCATTGATGATGTCATATGTGATGTCAAGTGTAACAGGAAACATACACATAAGAGTGCAGAATTAAGGTTGCGTGGCTACCTTAACTTGCAATATCCTAACCTTTTGGACATTTGCAAACAAACCTTAACGTTATTTTAATGAAGTTTTTGCCATTGAATTTCCATAGTTTTGCAGAAGGCATCTTGGAAAATTAAACAACCAACAACAAGTATGTAGAAATGTTTTTATTTAATTGATATCAGTCATCATATAGTTATTCACAAAATACTTATTCCGAAAAGACTTAAAAACATAAATATCTGTAGATTTGACCCAATACTTTTCAATATATATTGCAATTTGTAATTGCGCAATTTACATTTGTATTACACCATCAGAGAGTAGGAGGGTTGCTCAGAGAAAGTGTATAGATCAATGTGAGCTGTTTTCTCCAGTAGTTTCTACACAGAACACAGGCTACACTGCCATCTTCACCAGTGAGACTCACTCGGCAGGCAGCAGGAGGTTTTTGTATGAAGTGATATAGAGACTCTCACAGTGTGGGACTCAGAGCACAGAAGTACGTGGCAGAGTCAGACAGCACAGCTGCAGTGATATTCAGATGCAGTGATATTCTGTCTTGTTATGAGATGCAGAGAAACAATTTCGAAACCTTGGTGGAATGTCCTCTGCCTGAGAATATTCATTCAGTATAAGCTGTGGGGCTTGTTTGGGGTCCTGAAGTACCAGAAGAGACCTTTAGCAGTGCCTGCTGTTTCATACTTGCACTGAATAATGGAGCTCTCTCTCTGTTTGAGGACAATTGAATTTGAAGGTTGAGTCACTGAGTCTGCTCGGGTCATTTCTAAAAGAGTAGACAGAAAGATAATCAGGGTGAAAATAGAATGGAATAGATTGCAGGAACACATTGCATAACAATAAACTGATAAATAAACATTACAACCGCTAAGAAAAGCAATACACACACACACACACACAGAACTGTCGGGAAAAGGGAACGGGTCCATGTAGGGGGGGAAACATGGGCCCAACAGTTGAACCCAACGGCAGCCGAATTCGACTCAAGCCAACCCCGTGTGGTGGGCCGCACTGGTGACGGGGCTTTCCTGCGTGCTCCTGTCCTCATTGAGGGGGTCCCCTGCATGGCCCTCATCGACACCGGCTCCTCCATCACTGTCGTTCGTCCTGATGTCCTTCACCAAGTAGTAGGAGACTGGAGAAACAGAGTCAGACCGACACCGGTTCAACTGAAAACGGTCACCGGAGAGCAAGCACCCATGGCAGGTAGGGGCCAACTGAGGGTCACATATGCTGGACGGACCTTCCGCCACGAAGTTTGGCTTGCCGCAGTGCAAGACGGCTGTATCCTCGGGTTGGATTTCCTGAGGAGGGCCGGTATCTCCCTTGATCTTCGCCATGGGCACATCAATACCTTTGCCGAGCCTGGCCTGGCACTGCCAGCCTTAGGGGAGTCGACCAAGTCTAGGGGGTGGCGTGTTATGCACAGACAGCCCTACAGTCGATATCAGCTGCTGCTGAAGTCCTTCCTCCAGAGCCCCCCTGCTCACAGGGCACAGCGGCTTGGCCTTCTCCAGTCCCCTGATCTACACGGGAAGGGTTGCCCCCAACCCCACAGCACTTCCAGGCCACCGTTACAACAAACAACACCCCTCCACCAATGCCCTTACCTGCCTCAGTTACGTCCCAGGAGACTGGCATGAAACCACTATCTACCACCCCGTCTGAGACAGAAATGGCAGTGGAAGCAGTCTGGCGCCGTAGCTGTGAGGGGCTTTGCCCGGAGCAGCAGGACCAGTTGGCGGAGCTGCTGGCCAAGTTCCTCAACTGCTTTGCCACCAAGCCTGAAGAAACCTGCCGCACGCATGTTATCCAGCATTCCATTAACCCCGGTGGGTCCCCCCCCCCCCGATTAGGCAGCGCCCCCGCCGACTTCCACTTGCCAAACAGGGAGTAGCTGAGAAGATTATCCGGGAGATGAGAGAGGCTAACATTATAGAACCATCAGACAGCCCATGGGCCTCTCCAGTCGTTCTCGTTCCCAAGAAGAGTGGAGAGATGCAGTTTTGTGTGGACTACCGCCGCCTCAATGAGGTTACGAGGAAAGACTCCTACTCCCTGCCTCGGATAGATGAGTCACTGGACCTGGTCGCTGGGTCCTCCTGGTTTAGCTCTTTGGACCTCCGCAGTGGGTACTGGCAAGTCGAGCTCTCCCCGGACGCTCGTTCCAAAACTGCCTTTTCAACTGGCAGGGGCTTGTGGCAGTTCCAAGTTATGCCGTTCGGGCTGTGCAATGCCCCTGCCATGTTTGAGCGTCTGATGGAGAGGGTACTGGCCGGCATTCCCCCTCAAATATGCCTGGTTTATCTTGATGACCTGCTAGTGCACGGCCCCACCTTCGAGCAGGCATTGGAAAACTTGAGGACCGTGTTGCAGCGACTGGAGACGGCCGGACTTAAGCTGCACCCGGACAAGTGCCGCTTTATGCAGCAGGAGGTCTACTTCCTGGGGTACATTGTGGGGCAGGATGGAATTAAGACTGACCCCTCAAAAATCAACGCGGTGAGGCAGTGGGCCAGGCCGGCTAACCAACACCAGCTGCGAGGTTTCATTGGGCTTGCTTCCTACTACCGCCGATTTGTTCCCCAGTTTGGCCACATCGCATTCCCTCTCCACCGAGTGAACAAGACCCTCCAACGCCTGCGGCAGAGTTACTACTGGAGCCGATGTCGGAGGGATGTCGAAAACCATTGCCGCAGGTGTGACCATTGTGCTGCCAGAAAGGGTCCTACGGGGCAGTCCTGTGCTCCCATGCAGCAATGTCCAGTGGGCGGTCCGATGCAACGAGTTGGAGTGGACATCCTTGGGCCACTACCTGTGTCTGACAAGGGCAATAAGTATGTGTTGGTGATGATGGATTATTTTTCAAAATGGCCAGAGGTCTACGCACTACCGGATCAGGAGGCAAGCACGGTAGCAGATGCTCTTATTGAAGTCTTCTTTTCAAGGTTCGGGGTTCCTCAGGAGCTCCATTCGGATCAGGGCCGGAATTTCGAATCCCGGATTTTTGTGGAGATGTGCCGTCGCCTGTGGATAAAGAAAACCCGCACCACCCCGCTCCACCCCCAGAGCGACGGCCTCGTGGAGCGCTTCAACAGGACTCTTTTGGCACAGCTGGCTATTGTTACCAGTCGGAACCAACGAGACTGGGACCTCCAGCTGCCTCTAATCATGCTGGCGTACCGCACGGTGGTGCAGTAATCGACAGACTGCACTCCTGCACTGCTGCTCCTCGGTCGTGATCTCCAGACACCGGCCGAGCTTGTGTTCGGTCGCCCTCCTGACGCCACAACTCTCCCTCCTGGACCAGAGTATGCCCGACGCCTTCAGGACCAGATCGATGCTGCTCACCAGTTTGCCCGGGACTGTCTACTGGCTGCCGGCCTACGACAGAAGAGGAATTATGACGTCCGGGAGAAGGGGCGACACTTTAAAGTGGGGGAGCTTGTTTGGGTCTACAGACCTAAACTGAAGAAGGGCCGTTGCCCCAAACTGGACAGCCCCTGGGTGGGACCCTGTCGGATCTTGCAACAGCTGGGCGAGGTGGTGTACCGGGTCCAAATACACCTCACAGGACGCTGCGTGGTCCTCCACTGGGACCGCCTCGCCCCCTACCGTGGAGACCAGATACCCGACGCACCCCAGGGAGCCGGCCACCCAGGACAGGAACCTCAGAGTGGTCCATTGGGAGCCCATAGAGGAAGGCCCCATCATTCCACATTCACCCCTCCTGTGGTGGCATGCCACCGCCGGCCTCGATCCCCTACTTCACAGAGGGGACCTCCATCCCTTCAACCCAGCCATCTTGCCTCTGAACCTAACCAAAGACCCCGCCGCAAGGTTCGGGCACCCCTGCGCTTCTGGGACACAGATTGAGCTTTCCAAGGGCGGTAAGCAGCAAAAGGGGGACAATGTAGCAGCAGGCTATAAAAACGGGGGCTAATCACATAGTTAGACACCTTGCATTGTGTAGTATAGTGGGCATAGTGCCAACTGTGTACAGCTGGGATTGGGGGGAAGTATAGTTGTCAGGGATTGGGGGGTTAGCATGCTAATTAGGGAAAACTTTAGTTGGCCAATGATCAAGCCTGGTTGGGCTATATTAGGGGGCTCAGCGCCGATGTTGGGTTGTTCTGTTCTGTTTTGTTGACTTGGGGATTGCATTGATAAAGAGCAATAAACGGTACCTTTGGGTGTGTTTCAACCTCAATAAACTGTCTGCCTGCTTATTTCGCTGCCGTTGCTGCTGAATTAACCTCCCGCTTGGAACCCACAGCACGCTCAACGTTACAATACGTTAAAACGGGTTTAGCAGCATCATGATTTCCGGGTTGCCTGTCCAACTTGCATTTTAACAGATTTGAAGAGAACTGGATATCTGATTGTGATAAGACAGCTTGCTAAAGACATCCTTTCAGGTTATTAAGAATATAAAAAATGTTTACAAATGAGAGGAGGCCGTTCAGCTCATCTTGCTCGTTTGGTTGTTAGTAGCTTATTGATCCTAGAATCTCATCAAGCAACTTCTTGAAAGATCCCAGGGTGTCAGATTCAACAACATTACTGGGGAGTTTGTTCCAGTTTACCACGATTCTCTGTGTAAAAAAGTGCCTCCTATTTTCTGTTCTGAATGCCCCTTTATCTAACCTCCACATGTGACTCCTGGTCCTTGTTTCTTTTTTCAGGTCGAAAAAGTCCCCTGGGTCGACATTGTCAATACCTTTTAGAATTCTGAATGCTTGAAACAGATAACTGCGTAGTCTTCTTTGTTCAAGACTGAATAGATTCAATTCTTTTAGCCTGTCTGCATACGACATGCCTTTTAAACCCAGGATAATTCTGGTTGCTCTTCTTTGCACACTTTCTAGAGCAGCAATATCCTTTTTGTAACGAGGTAAACAGAACTGAACACGATATTCTAGAAGAGGTCTTACTAATGCATTGTAAAGTTTTAACATTACTTCCTTTGATTTTAAAATCAACACTTGTCACAATATATCCGAGCATCTTGTTGGCCTTTTTTATAGCTTCCCCACATTGTTATTATTTGTTTATTTAGCAGACACCTTTATCCAAGGCGACTTACAGAGACTAGGGTGTGTGAACTATGAATCAGCTGCAGAGTCACTTACAACTACGTCTCACCCAAAAGACGGAGCACAAGGAGGTTAAGTGACTTGCTCAGGGTCACACAATGAGTCAGTGGCTGAGGTGGGATTTGAACCAGGGACCTCCTGGTTACAAGCTCTTTTCTTTAACCACTGGACCACACAGCCACACATTGTCTAGATGAAGACATTTCTGAGTCAGCATAAACGCCTAGGTATTTTCATAGATTCCTCCTTCAACTTCAGTATCTCCCATATGATATTTATAATGCACATTTTTATTGCCTGTGTGCAGTACCTTACATTTTTCTCTATTAAATGTCATTTGCCATGTGTCTTTGAATGAACTTTGCTGCTGCAACACTATTTGCCACGCCTCCTATTTTTGTGTCGTCTGCAAATTTAACAAGTTTGCTTACTATACCAGAATCTAAATCATTAATGTATATTAGGAATAGCAGAGGACCTAATACTGATAACCGTGGTACACCACTGGTTACCTCGCTCCATTTTGAAACGTGTACGTGTGTTTATTTAGCACCATGTCATGATTGTTATTTATTATAATACCATAAATAAATAAACTTGTGGTGAAGATGTTATTATGAGCGTTTGAAGAGCATGTATTGTTATTTTAAGTAAACAGTAAAGCCATGCGGGAAGTGGCAGTGAGGTTATTGTATGGCGCTTGCTGCAGATTCTCTCGCTGTGGGCTGCAGCGCACAGAAGTAAACTGAAGAGTCTGAAAGATCCACTGAACTGAAGATGAGATGAAATGTTTTTCCTGTCTTGTCGTGAGATGCAGAAAGACGGTTTTGTAACTTTGAAGGAAGGTTGCTGTCACCAACCAGCTCACTGTAAATTGCACACGGAGCTTGGCTGCCAGTTTGAATGTACCAGAACATGTAGAAATTTGCGGGAGGGTCTTTATAAGAACAGGGTAAAGTTGCATTTTCCTTCTCTTTTACTGTGACTGAGGATTCAGATTGATTCACGAACTGTCCCTGTGTGATTTCTAAAGAAAGAAAGAAAGAAAGAAAGAAAGAAAGAAAGAAAGAAAGAAAGAAAATTAGTGTCATTATAAATTGTGTCTTTAAATATATTTTAATAAATAAACACACACGTATGTGAAATAAATTGTTAATTTGAAAAGACATTACCTATTAAACAGCAGAACAGTGTAATAACATGCACCAGCGCGCACAGTCTTTGTTCCATGTTGTTCTTCTGCAGTCGTGGCTTCTCTTCTTTAACGGACTGAACTGAATATTCGTGTCATGGTAACATATGAAGCTCCAGTACACACCCCGCTGTGTCATAGTCATAGAGACTGACGTATCATTTCCTTTGTGAACACACATAACACGGTTAACCACACGCACTCCCTCTTAAACACTGATATAGGTTCATGATCAGAGGTGACTTGTTTCACAGCAGTATTTGTAGAAGAAAACACTGATCAAGGTGTTAACTAGTAAAGGATAACGGAATGACGAGAGAGGCAAAACAAATTGATCTAGATCATTAGAGATAGTCTTTTTGATTGTTTGCTTAATTGTTGAATTGTGTCATATTGCCAATGTTTGCAGTATATTGATTAGTATTGTATGTATGTATGTATGTATGTATTTATATATTTGTATTTTATATTACTATGAAAACGGAAGAACTCACCACTAATAAGATAAAAAAAAAAAAAGTTTGTTTAATTTTTTTTCTTCTGATATCAAAGTGTTTGTGTGTGTAACTCATAATAAAGATCCTCTAACACACAGGAAGGAATTCTACTGATACAGTATTTTTTGTAAAAACTGCTACAAATATATTATTGTGAAATGTGATCTTTATGATAATAAGGATAATAAAACGAAAGAAAAAAGCGTTTCTATATAAAACCATTTCTCATATTCCTTTTGATGTAAAGTGTCTCTGTGTATCTGAGGGTGCTGTGTTTTTGTGAAGCTCTTCAATATCTCATTGTCACTGAGTGCCTCAGCGCACAGTAATACACGGCAGAGTCAGACAGCTCTGTCTGCTGTATTGTTAAAGGGACGGTTTGGGAAGTTGTGTTGAGAGTGGTGTCACATCTTTTTCCGTATCCATCAGCATTATCCTTGTTACCTGTAAAACTCTACGAATCATATTCTTGGGAGATCCAGTCAGGTGTTGAATACACCAGAAGAGGTACGGGGTTAAAGTCGCTGTATCATAGCAACAGTTTAGATTCAACGCGTGTTCTTCAACAATTTTCAGTTTGATTGGAGACTGAGTCACCGAGTCTTCCGCGCTGCATCCTGAAGGTAAATGAATATATCGATGATTTCAATGTACTTTCTAACGACAATAAAATAAAACACGCTAAATTTGTGAATAAGTAAATGAATAGCAAAGATTAATGCAGTAGCAGCGATGAGCAGAAGGTCCTGTCCCATGTTCTGTAGTGCCGCTGCTGTAATAGCCTACGCTTGGGTTAAACCATTTAGTAATGATTGTTTCAGGGGGCTGGAAGGCGCATGTCAAGTGGATGAGTTCTGCTTTTTATTGGTTAATGTATTTCATATCTTATTATTGGTTAATGTATTTCAGAAATAGAGAGGAATGTTTCATGCAGTGCCTCATCCTACAGGAAGACAGTACAGTTTACATCCACTATCAGTTCAATTGTCAAGTTCACTTTAAATATAGAGTTAGCGCTGACTGTTCAGTGTGTATAATGAGTGCGAGCATTTATCATTTGAGGCAATTCATAATTCTTCATACTAACACACACACGCACGACGCACGCAAGCACACACACACACACACACACACATATACAGTATATATATATACAAGAAAAAGAGGCTTGCCTGGGCCATGAAGCACCGCCAGTGGACTACTGAAGACTGGAAGAAGGTCTTATGGACCGATGAATCGAAATTTGAAATCTTCGGTTCATCACGCAGGGTTTTTGTACACCGTCCAGTAGGCGAAAGGATGGTTCCTCGGTGTGTGACACCAACTGTCAAAAATGGAGGAGGAAGCGTGATGGTCTGGGGCTCTTTTGCTGGATCCAGAGTCGACGACTTGCACAGAGTGAGTGGCACCCTGAACCAAAACTGCTACCACAGCATTTTGCAGCGCCATGCAATACCCTCTGGTATATGCCTAGTTGGTCAGGGGTTCATCCTACAGCAAGATAATGACCCAAAACATACCTCCAGGCTATGTCAGAACGACCTTAGAAGAAAAGAACATGACGGTAGGCTTCAAATCATGAAAAGGCCAGCACAGTCTCCAGACTTAAACTCCATCGAGCTGGTTTGGGATGAACTGGACAGAAGTGTGAAAGCAAAACAACCTACAAGTGCAACACATTTGTGGGAACTTCTGCAACAGTGTTGGGAAGAACTTTCCGAACAATATTTGATTTCCATTGTAGAAAGAATGCCACGAGTGTGTTCGGCTGTTATATCTGCAAAAGGTGGCTACTTTGATGAGTCAAAAATGTAGATGAAATTTTGTTAAACAAAACGATTCCATGATTTCTTTTTTATCTCCAATTGTTTATTTGTTCTATGCTTTAATTTCAGAGTTCATTGAGACATTAAACTGCGTAAAATTTCAATAAAAACTGGAAAAATGGAGGTGTTCTAAAACTTTTGACCAGTAGTGTAGATATAAGGGTAGTGAGACATCCCACAATGATTCCAGCACCTCCAGATCTCCTATCCACCATCTGAAGGAGTCATATACCACCACCTCCCAGCAGAAAACAGGTAACCTGGCTATTATCTTAAATCTGCTGTTGGATGCTGCAACTAAATGTAATGGAAGTTTAATACATGTAAGTTGTGCTTTGGAAATTATATAAATGTAGTCCTTGTTAAGTTTCAAGTATTAGTCATTCGAGTCTTAATTATACTTTATTGATGATCATTGATAAGGACAATCACAGAATCAATTTTGTAATATTGACATTGAACAGTTTATACAGTTTTAACAAGGATTATTTACAGATTCAAAATCCAGTCACTTCTTCCTAGACATCGTATACTTTATAGGAATAGAAAAAAATATCTATATACATGTATACACAGTATTAAAAATGTCTTATGAAATAAAACACTACATGTTTAGGGACGGAAATTCACAGCAGATACAAAACAGAAATGTCACCCCGGACAAATATAATTTTGAACATCTGACCATGTTTTTCTAATGACTATACTATGCATTTAATTGCTTGACCAGTTCTTTTATATCCAGGATTTTGAGACAATCATAGCAAATAGCATTCAGGGGTAAGATTCACCAAATTATTTGATTTGTTTTATTAGTTTATAAATACAAACCTATAACAAATATATTACATAAAGTACATCACATACACAAATTGTATTATAATTTACCATCAAAGTGTTTTAAATATATGCACACACAAAATGTTTATTTACTTTATTAATATATACATTATTCACAAATGTGGACTGTAAAATTTGAAATCTTCATTTCAGGAGTAAATGCCCTAGTCAAAAAATCCTATTGGAAATCCCATAGAAAAAAATCCATTAGGAAATCCCATAGAAAAATCCTATAGGGTTTTGGAACCTTTCCAGTAGGATTTTCTAGTGGATTCCAGTAGGATTTTTTACTGGATTCTAATATGATTCCTATAAGATTTTCTACTTGATTCCAATAGGATTCCTATAGGAATTCTACTGGATTCCAATAGGATTTCTATGGGTTTTTCTACTGATTCCAATAGGATTCCTATAGGCTTTTCTACTGAATTCTAATTGGATTCCTTATTGGATTTTTCTACTGGATTTCTTACTGGGTTTTTTTCTATGGGATTCCAACAGAATTTCTTTTTTGATTTCTATCAAGATTCCTATTGGATTTTCTTCAAGTAATAATAATAATAATAATAATAATAATAATAATAATAATAATAATAATAATAATAATAATAATAATAATAATAATATCATTCCTTAGGTTCTCTCAAACAGTATTACACATCTTCAGAGCAAAAGTATACATTGCAACAGTTGACTCATTTCTAATGTTATTTGCAAACAGATTTTCTGGAGAAATTCATTTAAACACGCACAGAAAACACAAAATAAAATCCTGCAAAAAGTGTGTTATTAATATTTTTTTATTAATTTAATGTTCAGAACTCAGTTTCCTTTTTGATATTTTTTCTTCATCACTACATTTTTGAGAGATGGCTTGTCTGATTATTTTTTTTTCCATTCCTGTTTTTGCATTTATGAAATCTGCAAAAATAATAATAATAATAATAATAATAATAATAATAATAATAATAATAATAAATCAGCACATGACAAAGTGGAAGTTCTTGGGCAAAGTCATATATTTGTTTTCATTCAGTTTTGGAAATAGGACGTTTTTTAATTTACTACAAACACATTAATTTTGTATGATTTGTATCAATTATATCTTAGGTTTTTTAATAACATTTTCACATTGAAGCACAAGTTGCTCATATGAATTTTATATTAAACATAACTACAAAAGTGCCGTGTGATTTCTCTGTAAATAAAAGTAAGCAAACTACAAACAGTTAAAGAAAAAAAAAGGATTAACTCACGAATGATGTCTGCAGTTCTGGATCCAGTGATGGTTTGGCTTCTTTGCTTCTAAAAGCATTAGAAGTCTTCCCTGTCAAGCTGTGTGTTGCTAGAGTTTTCCGTCCAAAGACTGCACAACACAGCTCTTTGGTCGCCTTCTTGGGATCCCCACATTTTATTTTGCCAGGCTTTACAGAAATAAGTTTAAGAATAAATTAAATGGCACAGTTTTTTATAATTATAAATATTATAATAATAATTTATTATCCTGGTGATGTCACTACATCATAATTGAAGATCACTGCTCACATTTTCACCAGCTAGTACACTTCTCACATCCTGAGAGGTGATTCACTATGTTACTGTTATTTGTAGTGAGTGTTCCTTGTCTTTACTCCATGGAATTTTTGACTTTTTCAAAAATGTGTCTAACTTGGGCAGCAGGAAAACAGCCTTCTCGTATAATAGTGATTGTACCTGAAAGAGAAAATAAAACTGAGTAACAGTGTACAGTAAAAAAAAGCTATCAGTCCAGGCTGCCTTAAACAAAAGGGAACAGGAAAAATATCAAGGAAATACCTTCATCTGTCTTCAAACAGTTGACCACAGTGGAACTGACGGTTTCATTTGATTCTCCATCACACAGAACCCCACTGATTTTGTGCCCGAGACGCCTGTGGGAAACAAAAAGGAAATTATAGCATTTATAACAGTGACTACAAAATATTAGCTTTCCTACACTAGCCCAGTAGGTCCTTTAATGCAGGTAAATATTATTCTAACATGCAGTATTATGTATCCATGACACAACATTCTTTTCCCATTAGTACCCAGTAGACTCTCAATAATTAGGACCAACCTCACACTGCCATGAATATAGTATGGTTGCATCTGTAGAAACCAAACATCTATGATCAATATTTTTTCCAAGGCTTATTACTTTGATTAAATATATATATATATTGTTACAGTTTCATGAACATAAAACAATTAGAATAGAAATGACTCTTCCTTAACGGCTGCTAGTGTGACTGTCACCTGGTCATTAGCACACAGCACAAATACTTACGTTATCACCATGTCATGGTGTGTGCTATCAGGCTCTCCACTTGGATTGGCTGAAGTGATGGCCAATGGTCCAGTCATATTGCACAGATGGGCGGTCACTCTGCGGTCAGGGACTCGGATCATGATGCTTTCCCCACTCTGTCATAGGCTGGCCCGACTCCTAAACCACAACCAAGAGAATGCTGTGAGTGTGGGTCTTTGGACAGAGCCTCTCTTACAAACTAAACTCAAACAGGTTTTTGGATTTTCTTAAAGGAAACAAATGATATCCTTCCATATGAGTAAAAGAGTCAACAGATGTAGCAGTGCTATAAAAGGGAGAGTGAAGTCACCTGTGGTTTTACACTGACATTGCCATAACACCCATAAACTATTAGACCAATGCAGTGATGACTGCCAGGATTTGAAACACAGACCTTGCTTTTTTCTCTAAATTATACATTCCAATTTTTGGAAGGACAAAAACATCTATTTATGTTACAAAACTAGAAACATACAACTAAACATTCAACAGGAGTTTTAAAGTACTTTCATTAAATTAACAGGTGTTTAAATAGTTCATATTACACTTAAGTTTTTTTTCCCATTTGCCAGTCATATCAGTAATACAACTAAATAACATAAACGTACTGGGTAAAATCCTATATACATACAAACGGCAGCTGACCTAACTGCCTGTACGGTGGCAGGGATCATTTCCTTTAGATGGAAGAGCCTGTCTGAACTCACCTAGCCTATTGAGCCACTCGCCCTTCTTGACAATGCAGCTGATGCCTCCTGGGTAGACGTTCCTCATGAACTCCCAGAGCAGGGGGCTGAAGGGGGGCTTGGCAGTCGACAGCTGCTCCAGGTTGGAGATGCAGATACAGATGGGCTTCTCGTGTGGGCGATCCTGAAAGAGGGACAGATGTGTGAGCTGAGAGCATGGCTCTGGAAATTGACTCTACTCCTGCCTCCATGCAAAAGAACTCTTGAGTGCTTATTCTGCAAAGCACAGACAAACAAACACATACCTACTCCAGTCCATACCTTGATATTGTAGATCTTCTCTATTGCCTGTGGGTGTTTGCAGGATGCTGCCAAAGCGTACACAGTATCTGTGGGAACACCACAGACCCCACCGGCATCCAGGAGTTGTGAGATGCTCAGCAGCCCACTGGTCTTTCTTGAGGTGGCGATGGAACAAGGAGGAGGAGGGGGAGTTTTGTCAGCTTTTTCCTGTGTAGCCTATAAGAAAGAGTGTATTTAAAAGCATGCTCAAATCTGCAACAATCCACTTCAGCACTTTTGTAATGACCACTGGGAATTCAAAGGCTTCGTGGACATACATTAGTTTAAGGATCTATTAAAAATCTTTATTTCATATTATTTTGAAAAAAAAAACATTATTTTAAAACTAATTCCAATATAGCTGGATGACAACTTTACCTTCAGCAGCGGGGGCCCGAGAGGCAGCAGCTCCTTTGTGAAGATGGAATTTGCAAGAGTGGCCAGAGTACCATACCATACCATACCAGATCAAAGAGAAGATGGCCAGCATCGCAACTGTAATGGAAAACCAACTTAGTTTTATCACCATCCTTGGAAAGAAAATGTACTGGAGTCTACAGGCAGGCTCCATAGAGGTAGTGCATGTGTGTAACAAAACAGACATCAGACCCAACAATGGTAACATTGGGGAGAAACAGGAGAGATTGCCATGCGTGAACTGTGGGTGAGCCAAAAGTCGAGGATCTGTTGAGTTCAGTTCAATCAAAAGCCAAAGATGAATACTCTAGTCTAAGGAACTTAACCCGTTTGATTGCCAATCCAAACACAGAATATGTTTTCATTAAGGATCAATTATTAGCCATTATGTATGGTGTTCGGGTGATAGATGTCTGCCTTCCTAAATCAAATTGTTTAAATAACATGTTGCTGTTAATCTTTGCTCCAGGTTTGACTTTGGGGAAGGAGAAGGGGAGACTCTTACTTTCCTGTTGGTAAGGCAGTCTGCCCAGTGTGGAGAGCAGGAAACACACCACAATCACCTCCATGACAAAAGTCAGCAACAGCAGCACAACATTTACAAAGGCACCTTGGGAAAGAGAGGAAAAAACACACCAACACACATTAATATTTTCCATCCATTTACTCTGACACTTTTCTTTTCACTCCAACTGAACAAACCCCTAAATGTTAGACAAAGATCAAATTCTGTTAAAAAATGACTTACCTATAAGCATTAGGAAGCCATTAATTACCAAGAAAGCTACAGCCCCAGCTGTGAATCCACCAGCAAAATCAGTAGAAATGCCAAGTAACACACCTACAAAATAAAGACATTATTTTAATAATTTTAAAAGCAACTAAGAAAATCATGAATTAGGTGCAGGGCAGTCATGGACATCCTCAGGGGGATTTCACAAATAGAAAGTGTTTAGCTTGTTCTAGAATCCCTATATCATGTGTGCAGTCAAACAGAGCTACTCTTTTTTACAACAGGGACATACATCTTTTATTTATTACTTTCAACACCTATATACTTCCTCAACCACTTTAACTAAAACAGGTTGCACTTCCACTGATATGACTGTTGCCTACAACAGGGGTTTATTAAAACAAATTGGCCAATCACTGTAAAGTTATCATGTGAATCTACTTAAAAAGACAACTGCCTTTGCCTTTTCCCCTTATTAAAACATACCTGCAAACCGATACCAGGTCCAGGTAGCCCAGATGGCAGCATAGCAGGATGGGATAATGGGCCCAAAGCGCCTTCCCTTCTGGATGTCCAGTCAGCTCACGTAAACCTGGATGATTGCTCCAGAGATCAGTACCCAGGGGACGGTGAGATGGAGGAAGGTGGGGTGCACGTCCTGGCTGTGGATGGCAGAGATGGCAGCTATGCCATTGGTCACGTAGAAAAGGGCATCAGGTAGCTCTGTAACGGTGCTGAGAGGGAGGTCTTGGGGTTTCACCCAGCACCGTTTGATGAGTCCCAGAACATCCTGGAGCTTCTCTGTGGATAGTGGCTGCACCCCAACAGGGAACAAGGTCTTCTCCCCTATGGAATTGATAGGTCGGGCAAAGGTACCGTAGAGAGACAGGGCTGTGAACAAGCTACAGATCACCCCAAAGAAGATGTAGTAGTCCCCCAGTGGGATCTGGGTGGATACCGTGAGCAGGAGGAATAGCAAGTTATGGGCCACCTCTAGCACATCCATGTTGAGTGACATCAAGCAGAGAACAATGGCGGTCGCTAGGAAGAACCAGTCACCAACCATCCTTTCTCGCCCGCTGACCGCTCCCTCTCTGTCGATGAGAACTGACAGCACAAACTCCTCCCATGACTTCACCAGCCAGTAGGTGCTGTGCAGACAAAACTTGGTTGTGTGGTAGACGTCTTTTCGTAGGTAGGCATAGTAACTGGAGAAAAGCTGGGAGAAAGCATTGATAGTAACCCAAATAGTGCCCACAAAGAAGGATGGTAGGTAGCCAAAGCAGAAGGCGGCAAAGATGAAAGGAGAGATTGTGTCGCACAGGTATCCCAGTGCCATGGGTTCAGCATATTGGGTGTTCTTCTTCTTTTCTTCTCCTATTGTTTGGGAGTTGCTGTTGTTGGCCGTCCCCAGGAGCAGCATATCAAAAAGGGGGGTCCCAAAGCCCTTGAGGATGTAACGTTGCGTGACACCTTTCAGGAGCAAGGATGCCGCTCCATAAAGTCCACACATGAGGATCACCAGCTCCAGGACCACGGAGACCACTAGAGGCCACCCCCCGACAAGCCCCGCTGCCTCAAAGATCAGCGTCAAGGTGATGGCCCCAAAGACAAAAGGCATGATGTAGTTTACAGTGGCAGAGCAGAAGGACAGGATAAATGAGATGGAAATGTAAGCGATTAGCCCTGCTATAGCAGACTGACCGATTGGTGGAGTAGGCAATTCTGTATTTCGAAAAGTGCAGCTGGCTGGATATAGCTGGTCAGTGGTGTTGGTGCTGTTAATAGAGGGTGGAAAGGCACAGAGGACTATAAGGGTAGACCCATAGCTGCCCCAGAGAGCAGCAAATGCGATGAAGGATGTCCCACTTAAGTGATCATACTTCCGGAAGGATAGGAGCCCAGCCAACAGCTGAGTTACCCCCCCCCCAGCTGTGCTATTACAGGTCCCCTTATTGTTGTGCTGAAGATCTTTCATTTCTTTTTTAAAACATTAGCATACAGGGTCATTGTATGTTCATATTGTTTTTCTAATAGAATACCAACTTTATTTGCTGCACCTCAGCCTTACACCCACGGTCTGTAAGACTGTATTGAAGCATATAAGAGTGATATAATATTACGAAATATCTTAAATATCATAGAAGAGATCAGTACAGGATGAATTGGTGTTTAGAGAACACGGAATCCTTTTTTGCCTAAGACACAGATAGATTGTGTTTTTACCAGCCAGAATGTGCTCCACTCCCTGGGATGGTACACCAGTCTGTGCTCCATTGAAGTTCTGCAGAAGAACGAGGAAAGCATTGATTCCATTGGCCAGGAGGCCCAGGACCCCCGACTCGCCATAGAACATGGCCACAAATTCATCTGCACTCGCCATCTTCTTAACATCAAAACTCTGTCAAATTAGAAAATCATTGAGTACACTCAGCCAACTTTAGCAGGCTTCAATGAGACGGTGCCCACTGGAACATCACAGCATCAACTGTGAATCAAACTTAAAATCAATCAGTGCAAGAGCCGGCTTTTCATTTTGACTTGCCGTAATGAAAGCTCAGTTCTATTGGACAGCAAATACCAAACAAAGACACAACTGGTACACATTTATTGTATTATCCACCACAAACAGCCAATCAATACATTGTACCAATGAAAGCAACCAGTCTGTACCCACAACTGCCAAATCAGCCAATCACAGCCTGTCAGCTCGACTGGAGCTCAGCATCTTTCAGCAACAACAAACCCGAGAAACTGACATTTCAGTAATGTTGTTACATTTAGATATCTGGTACTGCCCAGATAAACAATTAAAATGGATACACCAGAATGTTTATTTTCTGCTTTTCCTTTAAAGTGATTTGGAGTTCATATGCACATATGACTGATTTTTATGGTAAACACTGTACAGCTGATCGCAAAATCAGAGTCAAACTACTTCCTTAAACAAGCATGGCTGATACACAATGCTATTGAAAAAGAAGAAAAGGCTTGAACAAAACACCCAGGAGTGTCGACATGCATGAGGAAATTCCTGAATCTAGCTATCAGTGATCTGTCTGCCTGCCAGCCAAGGAACAGTTAGCAATACCAGTACCAACTTAATGCACCATAAAGCATACAAATGAAACTGCATAACCATGTACTAAGAGAAAAAAAGGGATATCCGCCCCATTATTTGTATATACATATACACAAACTACATAAACAAACAAACAAACAAACAAACAAACAAACAAACAAATAAATACGTTTTTATTAAATTGTGGGTAATATAATCTGTGTCAATAGTAAACTGAACTAAGTGGTCTTTTCAAAAACACAACATATTTTCCACAGTGCCAGTTTATGACAGAGGCATTTTATTTAAGTCTTAAGCATACTTGTTCAGTACAGTATAGTTCAATATAGTATGGTGCCTCATGAAAGCATATGTCAGATAACCAGGTAGATATTCTATGAATCCTATTATGTGATTTATTGCAAATTATTTTAATGATATATATTTTTTGAATGAAATATATTACCCACCCTGTATATATACTTTGTAAACTTAACTGTTTGTTCACGTAAAAATGTAATAAATTAATTATACTGGTTTATTGAAAAAGCTTGCCATTTTGATTTACTTATCTTTAGTGTTTGTAAAGGAAATATTCTGCCCAGTCTTTGTGTTTCTTTTATTATATACTGTATGGTATGTGATAATAATTATTATCACACTCATGAGGATGGGCGCCTCCAATGCATGCAGTATCTGATATATATATTTACATATATATATATATATACATATATATATATATATATACATATATATATATATATATATATATATATATATATATATATATATATATATATATATATATATATGTTTTATAATCATCTACATTTCAACTAGTTAACTAAAATACCGTTGGTATTTTTAATAATACAACACACTATATAACATAATTTATATTAAACAAAATTCATTTAAATAGTTTCTATATAATCAAACAAGCATTTGTCTAACTGTAAAAATATGAAACAAGATTGGTATTACAGTAGCTGGCCAACAAGGTGTCTCTTCAGCTGCAGTGTGAACTTTAGAAGGTGAGAGTTTATTTTTAATAGAACCTGTCTCTCAAGCAGGGGAGGGGTCTCCCAGTGCCAAGTTCTCAGCAAGTGTCCTCCCAGAACAGAAAGAGGGTTATTCCCCAACATTCCAGACCTCTTCTTGGTCATTACATAACCCATTTCCTGGTCACATTAGAAAAATTCCCCCAATTAGTTGAATAGTTTCACTAAAAGAAGGAGGGGTTTTGGAACCTGGAGGAAGATCGGCATCCAGATATGAAAGAATATAAAGAGAGGATGGAACCACAGCAAAATATCAGCTCAGTATCAGAACTTTGTTGTTACACAGCAATCTACTGAACACCATCATGCTCTCAGCACTCAAGGTAATTATTACATTGAAACTCTTAGAAATATATGCATTTTTATTTTGTATTTTACTATTATTATTATTATTATTATTATTATTATTATTATTATTATTATTATTATTAGTATTAGTAGTAGTAGTAGTCGTAGTCGTAGTAGTATTTTCTGTCATATATCATATTGATTTTATTTAATTTTTTTCCCTTTTTAAATTAGTTTCAGAGAACCTCGAGGCACTTTTCCTGCCTGCGACTTCTACATAAATCTGCAGTTGAAGGTAAACATTTTTAAAAAGCTATTTAATTTAAAAAAAAAAAAAAAAACTGTGTATAATATCAATTTTAAGGATTTCATACCATCACCAATTGAATGGACCCAGTTGTCTTTAAGTGTTGTTATTTTAGTCCATTATTGTAGAGTTGATGCTCTGAATACTAAAGTGAAGCACAGGCAGAGACTGACCTGCTGTTTGTTGTCCTGCAGTGCAAGAAAGGCCTGCCCCAGAGGAGACAATCACCAGCAGTTTTGGAGGGTTCATCCACTTGGTGCACCCGGGCCAGCTGTCAGACACTGTGCTGCACCGCAGTAAGAGGATGATCCTGGACAGCATCGGGGTGGGGCTGCTGGGAAGCAGCTCCCATGTCTTCGAGCTGGCTCTGCAGCACTGCCAGGTAATCCTTCAGCTGAGGCTTACACTGGGCTATGGTACAGAGGGCACACAGGCTGCTGACCTTAGTGGCCCCAAAGGTAACAATGCTCTCCTAAAATGATGGCCAAAGAAGTGGGCTCTGGCTGTACAATTTTAATATCAACCATTCCTTCAGTACTTACCCCATTTTTGAAAAGTTTCTTTGAACAGTCACCATTCCAATTGAGGTTTGCATTGTCAAACCAGGGTGATGATAATCAAGAATTTAACTTGCTTGTTTCCATCTTGTTTCCCAGAATGTTGAGACCCTATAATGATCTGTGATTAACTCTCTTTGCAGCAAATGTATGCTCCAGATTACATCAGTTCAGTCTTTGGTCGAAGGCACACAAGACTCTCTCCCTGTCTGGCAGCCTTTGTCAATGGAGTAGCGGTAAGTCAGTGTATTTGTTGGCTGGGATGTTTTAATGTCAGGTTTGTTTACACAGTGCTCAGCCCTTTCAAATTGTAAAAATGTAGTCCATAAAATGAGCACATTCTAGCAGCTGACGAGCTCTGCAGCTCGTATCTGTGGCTGGTCATTTCCTCATTACACTTCCTGCAACTAATTTCCATGAAAACACCTCTTGAAATACTGCATTCCAAAATGATACGCTTAAAAAGAGACAATGTAAATGTAAATGTATTTATTAATTTAAAATTTAAAATGACGTAAGCACAAATTAATCCAAACATAAAATTATCATGAACAGAGGCTGGGTTGCCAATATTTACTATCAGTATATACAGTACACAAATCAATAGATCTTGTAAGAGACGATGTGTTATAATTTCAACATAAAATAGTTTAAAATGTTTGTTTTATCTCTAGTTTTAAGTAATTGTTTGAGAAAAGCAAACAAGAGCACTTTACAGGTTACTTAGCAGATGATTGAGGAGTAGTTCTATGAGAAAGTCAAAGGAGAAAAACTTCTGAGATCTGAGGCAAAACATTTTCATAATGCAGAAAATTAAAAACCAATGTAATGCCTTAATTGTGTAAATATAATACTTAAATAATTTAATTTGTTCATTATACTGGATATTTGCCCATCAGGGAGTGACTGTATTCAAGACACATTCCATTTATCCTGTTCTTTTTCTTTTTTTTTTTTTGAAAAGTGAAAGCTCAGGTTTGTATTCATGTCCTTGAGTTTCTTTTGTAGAAAGATGGGGCACTGCCAGGCTTCCTCACAGTCAGGAATGTCAGTGGAGATCACACTGTACCAGGTGCTTACTGTGCCCGCACGTTCTTCTTTACAGGTCCATTCAATGGATTTCGATGATACCTGGCACCCAGCCACCCACCCCTCAGGGGCAGTCCTTCCTGCCCTGCTCGCTATTGCTCAGATGTTACCTGGCAACGCCAAGCCCAGTGGGATGGACCTCCTGCTAGCCTTCAACGTGGGCATTGAGATTCAGGGTCGGCTCATGAGGTTCTCCAACGAAGCCCAAAACATCCCCAACAGGTGAGGAGACTGCTGCCGAACAAACTTGGCACAATACTGTAGTGCTGCCAAGGAGGAAGTGTGCCAATATTCTTCCAGCATGAATGAGACAGTGTTTGAATTTGAAGGCAAATCTTAATCTGTTTTTCAGTGTTTTTTTAGCCTCACAGTGATTGTGTTGTTTTTATTGGAAATTATTATTACACTTTCCTAGTAAAATAACATGTTTTTTTAGAAGGCATGATAAGAAACGTTTGTCTACCCGAGGTTGTTTTTAAATCAGAATTTTAAAACCATTAAAAGCATATATAATGTAAAATACTCTCTCAGTTACCAGGATGGTCATGCCAGTGTTTCTCCCTTCAGGTTCCATCCCCCGACTGTAGTGGGCCCTCTGGGTAGTGCTGCTGCCTGCTCCCGTCTGCTCAAAAGCCTTGGCGATTGCTGCTTCGCTGGCAGGGGCTCCCATGGCCAACGCTGCCACTCAATCCAAGCCTCTTCATATTGGGAACGCAGCCCGGCTTGGTCTGGAGGCGGCACTGCTGGCATCCCGGGGCCTGGAGGCCAGCACACTGATCCTGGACTCGACCCCAGGCTGCGCTGGCTTTAGCGCCTTCTACAACGACTACCTGCCTCAGGCACTGCCCTCCCCGGTGGAACAGGATCCCCGCTTCCTGCTGGAGGACCAGGACATAGCCTTCAAGCGCTTCCCTGCACACCTGGGGATGCACTGGGTGGCAGACGCAGCGTGCTCAGCACGGGAGCTTTTGGTCAACACTGTAGGGGGTTTCCACCCCTCTATGATCCAAAACATCCTACTGAGAATCCCCCTCTCCAAATATATCAACCGGCCCTTCCCTGAATCCGAGCACCAGGCCCGACACTCCTTCCAGTTCAACGCCTGCACTGCTCTGCTGGACGGCGAGGTCAGTGTCCAATCCTTCAGCCCAGCCTTCCTGGACCGTCCTGAGCTGCTCAGCCTCCTGAACAGAGTACAGGTCGAGCACCCCCAGGACAACCCTGCCAATTTCAATAAGATGTACGCAGAGGTGCTGGTGACCCTCACAACGGGCGATGTCTTGAAGGGTCGTTGCAACACCTTTTATGGACACTGGAGGAAGCCACTGAGTCGTGACAGTCTGCTGAAAAAGTTCCGGGCCAACGCTGGGGCAGTCCTGCCAGGAGAGAGAGTGGAGGCCATCATTGATGCCGTGGAGAACATAGAAGACATGCAGGACTGCTCCCGCCTCACCATGCACCTGGAGTGAAGGGCTTCATGACATCCTTTGATGACATACACTTGAAGAAAACAATATGAAATGATTGGGGAAACGATCTTTATGCCATTTGTATTTTGTTTTACTGTATTATTATTATTATTATTATTATTATTATTATTATTATTATTATTGTTGTTGTTGTTGTTGTTGTTGTTGTTGTTGTTGTTCTTGTTGTTATATAGTGCATAATTTTAGTGACTATTTACCAATCATACTCAATTGTAAGTAAAGCACAGTTCACATGGATTATGCAATGTATATACTCTCAATTCTGCTAGCACTGTAAATCTCACTATTGCTCTATTTATTGAATTCTTGTTATTTTATTTGATCTTTTACAAAGATTTATTGTGTCTAATTTCAGACTTTTGTATCGGAATTGCAATACTGTTGATTTGTTTAACATGTCACTAGTTTGGAAGATATCATCTGTCAATTCAATCAATTAAATCATCAAATGTGAAATCAATGTAATGCCCCAAGTGTGCAAATATAATACAAATGAAACAATTGTAATTGCTTTGGTGTTTATATTTTATTTAATTTAAAAAGATTAGTAGTTTACAGTGTTTAAGGTGTACAATAATACAGTACTTGTACATTATTAAGTGATATAAATGAATTGTATATACTACAGATAATAAATTGATAAAATGAAGAGTTCTCTTTTGAAATCAATTGCCCATGCAAGGGGATATTTCCTTTCCTCTCCTTCAAATTACATCAATAGACAAACTGCAGTATGAGACTACAATGAGAAATGTCCTACTTTAGGTTACAGAAACCGTCCATGCCATTTTATAACCAAATATCATAGCATACTGATACAATCTACAAGAGAACTATTAATCGGAAACATTGGTTATTTCATTTTCTTTAACTTCTATTTCTGTTCACATTTGGCATTGGGGGCAGCACAATAAAAGTTAAATATATATGACAAACATTATTTGTTATTGGAAACAGTCTCAGTTTAAAAGAAAGAGAATACTTGGTGGGTTTCATGAGGTACTTCCACAAGAATGCAGGTCTACTCCTCTCCTGTTCTCTCGTTGCAAGGAAAACAGGCCTCGTTCACTTTATTGACCACAGCTGAATTCAACAGGAGGTTGCAATTGAACAAACTGTACCCAGCACTCCTATAAACAGAGCAAGGAACACAGAAAATATGTTTTGCAGCGGCCTGAATTCAAGAAAATGTTGGAACAGTTGTGTCAATACTCATGAAACACTGACAGCACATGCTTTTTAATTAATCAATAACAGTAATAAATAGCAACAATTGACTGACAGAACTTATTCAATGTTGCAAGTCCACGTGTTGTTAAAATTATTCTGGAGGGGGCCATTTCACATATTGTAAGGTACCTGCATTTGAGACCCCATCTCTACAGGGGGTCCTCTCCTGCTTTACTTTAAGACACCGGGGCGGTCCTGTCCTGTAGTTTTGTATGTTAGCAATTTGGAAGAAACACAGCCTACACATTTACATAAGCAAGAACCAGCAACAGTAAGATGGAGTGGAGTGGGACATTGAGCTTATAAAATCTGTATTTTATAAAAAGAAAACCAAAAATAATAACGTTTTAAACTTCAAATTAAGTTTTCTGTAAACTTATGGGATCATTTTTAATATTAGTGTTTGCTGCCAGCTTCTACCTAACCTAGAATCATCTGGGAATGTAAATAACCTGTCAAACTTCCCCAAATAAGTCTTTCCTCACCTAACAAAATAGTTATCTCCCCAGAAATCTCCCCAATTCCAGGTGTGGTTTATCCCTGAGGGATAGAGGTTGATCAGTTAAGAGTTGGAGTTCCAGTTGAGCTGGTGTAATTTGTGTCTAGCAGGTGAAACAGACAAATGCAGGGTATGCATTGACATGCATTCAGCAACAAATGATGTTATTATTGTATGATTTAAATGCATTGTTTGTGTTGATTTAGGACGGGTGATGTTATTATTGTATGATTTAAATGTATTGTTTGTGTTGGTTTAGGACGGGTGATGTTATTATTGTATGATTTAAATGTATTGTTTGTGTTGATTTAGAACGGGTGATGTTATTATTGTATGATTTAAATGTATTGTTTGTGTTGATTTGGAACGGGTGAATGTTTGTTAATGTAAAAACCCCATCCCCCTAAACTCATGCAAACTCGTCATCTCCAGATTGATTAAGTGTTTGCTAATCCGGAGATGACCACATCTAAAAAACCCGCAGCAATTGCTGACCTGGGTGGGTGCGCAGGAAGGAGGAGCGTGAGCGAGCGAACAAGCAAGCAAGCAAGTGAAGGAGAAAGTATCAGACAAAAAGAGACAATTGCTACTTGTTTGGTGGAGGTATTTGTGTTTATATGGCACTGTGAGCAGTGTTTTTTGTTGGACTTTTTATTTATTTGTGTAATAAATATACGCACCCGCGCTTCAACCTGCAGTACCTGTGTTCGTGTGTCAACTTCCTGATCTGGGGACATCACTTATTGCAAATTTAGAAACACAATCTTCTGTCAAATATAAACCACAAATGTCACTGACCTCTTCCAACTGAAAGAGCTGCTATGACACTGCTCTGGCTGCCACGCGATATGACATAAAAGTTGAGTAACGTTAACAGAAATTACTGGAGGGGAAACAAATGCAATTCCCATAATGTATATAAAGACACTTCCTTCTAGATAACATGGGTGTAGGTAAGCTGTGACATATTAGTTTACACAGTGAAGTGAAATAGTTTCTGTTGAAATAATTGTTTCTTCCTGATTCAAGCTTATACTATTCTCTCAACTAGTCTTAAACGTGACACACCCCCAGCAAAGTCTAACAACAGCCAGGCTGTGATTTTTCTTTTTACAAAAAAATATATATTTAACAATATCAGCAACAAACATCCTGGCTACAGCTGTAAAATCTAAATTGGATAACTGGATAAGCTGTAAGACCTAGAAGTCATTCAGCAAGAAAATGAGGTGTTAGTATCATGGTAATGTATATTAAATTGTATGTGGAAAAACATGTTGTCTTCTCAAGATGTTAGGCAGATCTACAGACAGAGAGCTCATGTTTCCAGATATATGCAGAACTGTAAGTGTGATACCCATGGGCATGGACAGACAGACAGCCAGGTATATCCCCAGTCCAATTCTCCCATACAACACACATTGCTGTTTCATACCCATGACTTTCTTGTCATGTTAATAGACTTTCCTCCCCTGTCTGAACCCCCTCTCATAAAGAAAGATTGACTTCATTTAACATTTCCACGCACCTTTACCTGGTTTACCTGGGTGCAGGTGCATTGCAGAGAAAGGTAATCCTACACTTCCTCATATAGGGATTGTGGCAATGTGCTCCGCCCCTATGTGCATTTCTGTGTTGTATTTTGCATGTGGTGTGTTAATGTTGGTGTATAGAGATTGGTACACGGGATATAAACGGATCTGTGTTTCACGTGGTATTTAAATTGTATAATTATATTTAGGCACGGGATTGCACATCACTTCACGTGCATTTAAAGTATGTAATAATATGTGAGCACGGGGTTGCACGTAATGAATTCACGTGCTGGGATTCAAGTGAATAATTAATTAGTAATTGAATCCCAGCACAACAGTATATATAGAGACACGTAGCACTCACTCGGGGTTGGGTGTTCGTGAGTGGAGAACGGGAGAGAGAAAGGAGAAAGGAGAAAGAATTAAAAGCTAAAGAATAACAATTGCTACAGCGTGCTGGAAGTGCCAGCACGGTACTTGTTTAAACGTTCGTCCACTTGTTTTGTGTGTTAGTATGTTTTGTTTATATATTTATTTTGGCCTCAAGTGCCGTGTCCTGTTTTTGTGTTCTCTTGTTTTGTTTATTAAATGCTGAGCACCACCAAGTGCTCAGCTTCACCAACCTCACTGTCTCTGTCTGTCTGTTTCTTCCGGGTCTGATGTGTCGCCACTCAGCCTGCCTTGTGACAGGGATATATATATGTAAATGATGAGATGCATTCAGGGGAAGGACACCCACCCAGTGAAGGTATGCAGGACTCTCCATTACACTTCCTTTACAGTATTTCCTCAAACACCCTTCTAGTATGAGATACGTGCTGCCCTGCTACAATCTGTCCCTGATTTAAAAATCCCCTTTCTAGATCCTTGCCATTTCCTGAACTGGACCAACAGTGGTGCTCATTTTTTCTTAAATAAAGAGTTTGTTAACCATTTGGAAAACAAACAAACAAAAATATCCCCAGAGACATTTCCCTTACCCTTCTTTCTCTCATTTTCACCTCTTCATTACACTTGTGTTTATTTGTCATCCTTCCTTTTCTTTCACTTTGCTTCATCAATGTGTTATTTATTTACTTATTTTAGTTTTTGTTTCCTTTAAACTTTATGCACTTCACAAACTAGACACCCCTCTTAGAAAATTTGTGCACCTAGTCTGGGGAGGGCTTGTTTAAATTATTTAATTTGCAAAGTGAATCCAAGCAACAAGGAGAACACAAGATTAACACTCTCTTTTATATTGTAGTAAGGGGTCTATTTAAAAATTATTATTATTATTATTATTATTATTATTATTATTATTATTATTATTATTATTTATTTCTTAGCAGACGCCCTTATCCAGGGCGACTTACAATCGCAAGCAAATACAAATACATTCAAGTGTTACAATACAATATAAAAATGTAAATCTAGATTTTTCACAACTTTGTCACACTGTATTTGTAATGTTGATGTAAACGGTGCTTACTTATTATATTAGTTTGGGATTCTACCTGTTGGTCCTGGTATTATGACGACTTTATTGAAACCAATGAGCGCAATATGTTCTGTCCGGAGTCTATTGGATAAATGAGCTGTCTTAATTGACGTGCTGCTTTAAAAGCCGGCTGCTGGATGGTGACGGGTGTGCCCTTGACAGAGAGAGGTTGTGTTTGTGAACGCCAGGAAAAGACAGAGCGCCTTTGTTTGCTAAATTTAGTTAAGTTTTGTTTTTAGCATTTATTCCAGTTTGATTGGAAAGTGAAATGTTCTATCCACGAATGAGTCGATCCGCGGAAGAGTCGTGATCCGTTAATGCTTGCTGTATGTGGTGAGAATAAAGCAGGTTTGTGTAGCTGAGAGTTTATGGTTAAATCGACGCTTGTAATATATTGGCTCTCTGTTTTTTCCTCGCGTAGGGCTACTATTTATTGTTTATGGGTTAATTGATTTTATGATGTATCTATTAATAGAATTGAAACCGGTAATTCTATTTTAATTATTGTATTAATTGTGCTGCTGGATATGTTTTGTCTGGGGGTTTAATGGAGTGTGAGCTTTGTCTATAGGATTTATCTTATAGTTATTCTTTATGGCACTGTCACTTTGTATACAGTTCATTTGTAAATTGTGGACCTTTTTATTTCTCAACCATTTTGCTTTGCTGTGCTAATGTTGTTTTTGTTTTTTTCTTTTTGCAAATTGTTGATTTATATTGTGTTCATGGTGTTATGTTATATGGGATTTTCCTTTATTTTGATTGTTTGATTTGTTAAATGGTTATTTTTATTTTGTTTGCACTGTGTTGATTTTATTTGAAAAGTGTGTAATTGAGTTGTTTGGGTTGTTCACTCTTTATTTTGGTCCTATATTGTATTGATGTGTTAAGTGAAGTGTCGTTTTAGAATTTGTTATCGACATTGTATCCTCTCTCTCTCTCTCTCCATTCCTTCTGTTCTTTTAAATTGTATTTTTTATTAAAGACATAATTGATTGAATTATCCTTGTTTGTACATTTGTCCTATCTGAGATCGGCTGTCCAATTGAAAAGAGCCTGGCCCTGGGTATTACAACTTGGCGTAGTCGGCAGGATTGGACTCTTTTTCTGTGCTCATCTCATTTAGGATAGGTGTAATATGTCTAATGAGGAAGCGGGGCCTAGTATAGCTTCTGGGTCAATGATGATGTTCCCGTTTATGATGGGGGCTTCATGGGCCCAAAGATTCAAAGGGGGTAATTGTAGTGTGGGGGATGTGAGTTTAGTAGAATGGAAGTCTAGTCTCGAAGCTATGTTCAGAATCTATGCATTACCGGAGACTAAGCAGTTGGATATTGTGCTCTCTAGTTTAGATGGGGAAGCAAAAAGGGAAATGCAGATTTTGCCAGATGAAAGCAAACGTACAGTAAAACAAGTATTTGAGAAATTAGAAGAACTGTATGGAGATAAGACAACTGCCTCGACCTTACGCTCCCTGTTTTTCAGCTGCAGGCAGAAATCAACAGAAAATATTAGGGAATTCTCATTACGTTTGCAAGAATTATTCTCCAGAATGAAGAAACAGGACTCCAGAGGGATTGGTGAGGAAGACATTTTAATCCGGGACCAGTTCTTGAGTGGTTTGCAGGACGTGATGTTGCGGCGAGAACTACGAGCAAAGATCTTGTTAAATGATGGGTTGTCTTTTACAGATATCCGAAGAGAAGCAGTGTTGCGTGTTGAGGCATTTGAGGGAGAAGAATCTACCGTATTGCAGTGTCAAAGCTCAGTTCAGCAAAAGTCTCAGACTGTGGCGGAAGAAATGCAATTGTTGAGAAGAGAATTGCGTGCTGAACTGCAGAGTGACATACAAGGTAAAATGAATGAACTGACCCAGAGTCTGTTAGGAGAATTGCGTGCGGAATTGTAGAGCTGGAGATCGACATCTATCCCTACAGAATCAAGAGCAGATGGAGTGAGGCCCTCTCATAATAGGATAGAAAGTCAGTATTCCACTAACCGTCGACAGTTTAATAGTTATGATCCCCAAGGAAGGCCAATCTGTAGACGTTGTCATCTGCCAGGACATATAGAACGCTATTGCGGGAGGCCAGTAAGTTCATCGACTGAGCCTTTAAACTAGCCCGTCCCACCTTGTTGGACCGAACGGTGGGCCATACTAGTCAAGGTCCAGAAATACCATTGATGGAGGGAGTGATTGGGGATAGCCCTATGGTGGAAGTTTTAATGGAAGGAATTACAGTACCATGTCTGCTGGACACAGGTTCTCAAGTTACCATGTTACGACAGAGTTTTTTTGAACAACACTTTGGGAAGCATGGAAAATATCTGCAAGACCCTACCGCTTGGCTCTCTTTACGTGCTGCTAATGGGTTAGCAATTCCCTATGAAGGTTGGGCTGTGATGGATATTGAGATTGGAAGTGCAAGAATTCCTCAACGAGGCATTTTGGTGGTACAAGATCATTGTTTGCCATCTACACCTGCCTTGTTAGGTATGAATATTATTCAGGAGTGTTGGGAGGAATTGTTCCAAAAGAAACAGACCAGTAAGCTTCAAGGACTGACATGTCTGAATGATTCTGGAAGAAAAGCTTGGGGACAGGTCTTGAAGGTATGTGCTAAGAGGGCTGCTCCAATAGTTCTGGTCAAAAAAAAAGACGGGACTCTGCGATTTTGTGTCGACTATCGCAAGTTAAACCTAGTAACTCACAAAGATGCGTATCCTCTGCCCAGGATTGAAGAGTCTTTGACATCCCTGAGGAAAGCTTCTTGGTTTTCTACATTGGATCTCGCTAGTGGATTCTGGCAAGTAGAGATGGATCCACGAGATAGGGAAAAGACTGCTTTCACTACTCCCATGGGATTGTTTGAGTTTGAACGAATGCCTTTCGGCTTATGTAACGCCCCGGCCACATTCCAGCGGCTAATGGAGTGCTGCCTTGGAGAACAGAATTTTGAATCTTTGCTTATATATCTTGATGATGTTATAGTTTATTCTCCAGATTTTGTTTCCCACCTTAAACATCTCGAGTTTGTATTTTCTAGGTTGCAACATAATGGATTGAAGCTTAAACCATCTAAATGTTGCTTACTGAAGAAACATGTGCAGTATCTAGGGCACATTGTGTCGGAGAGTGGTGTTCAGGCTGACCCAAAGAAGATTGAGGTTGTCCAGCGTTGGAGCTCTCCGACAACTGTAAAGGAGCTTCGTTCATTTCTAGGCTTTGTGGGATATTACCGGCGTTATATTAAAAATTTCTCCCGGGTCGCAAGTCCCCTCCATGCTTTATTGTGTAATGTGTCGAAGAAAGGAAGAAAACCAGGGTCAGGGTTTGTTCCGTGGCAGTGGACCAAAGAGTGTGAAACTGCCTTTCAACAACTTAAACAGCTACTTACTGATGCCCCTATCTTGAACTTTGCAGATTTTACAGCTCCGTTCATTCTTTATACGGATGCGAGTAGCCAGGGTTTGGGGGCCGTGCTTTCCCAGAAACAAGATGGTTGTGAGAGAGTAATCGCTTATGCGAGTCGGAGTTTGCATCCCTCTGAGAAGAATGACGCCAATTATAGTTCTTTTAAGCTCGAGTTCTTGGCCCTTAAATGGGCTATTACTGAAAAGTTCCATGAATATTTGGCGGGCTCTCACTTTACCGTCTTCACTGATAATAATCCTCTGGCCCATCTACAGACTGCTAATTTGGGCGGAGTAGAACAACGGTGGGCAGCACAGCTGGCTAATTATAACTTTGATGTTAAATACCGACCAGGTAGAAGCAATGCTAATGCCGATGCTTTGTCCCGATACCCACCTGCTTCAATATTGGCTGAGATGGAAGATCGAGATGGATTGGAGGTTCCGGCATTTTGTCTAGTTGTGCCTGAAGTGGTTAAAGCTTGTTGCCATGGGGTGTCAAACTATGGACGGTCAGATAAGATTTTTTGTGGGGAAGTAGGAAGACAACTTTTTCCCACATGGACTGAAGCGGAGTTGTGAGAGGCTCAAAGTAACGATCCAGTGTTGAGTAGAGTGCTTTATTTTTTTCAGCGGGGTCATCGTCCGAATGCAAGAGAGAGATCTCAAGAGACGGAAGATGTGTTGAAGACCTTGCGCCAATGGGATCGATTTATTTTTAGAGATGGCATTTTGTATAGAACTAGGAGGGATCCTCGGGAGCAGGAGTTAAAGCACCAGCTTGTGTTGCCTGCCGTTTTTCGTCCTCAAGTGTGGGAGGACTATCATGAAAAGGCTGGACACTTTGGCGTGGACAAGACTTTTGCAGTGGTGAGTGCTCGTTTTTATTGGCTCAATTCCCTTCAAGATATTAATGATCGATGTGCGGCATGTCCTAGATGTCAACAGAGGAAGATGCCTGTAAGGCCAGATAGGGCCCCTCTTGTGTCCATTCAAACTTCCGCTCCATTAGAACTGGTTGCACTAGATTATTTGAGTTTGGAATGTTCATCCGACGGGTGTCAGAATGTGTTGGTTATTACTGACCATTTTACTAAGTTTGCTTGGACAGTACCCACCCGAAATCAGACTGCAGTAACAACAGCGCGGGCTTTGTGGAAGTATGTCATTCAGCCATTTGGATGTCCGGTCCGTCTACATTCCGATCAAGGGGCGAACTTTGAATCTCACCTGATTAAAGAATTGTGTCGTTTATATGGAACTGTGAAAAGCCACACTACCCCTTACCATCCAGCAAGTAATGGAAGTTGTGAACGATTTAATCGGACCCTGCTGAACCTTTTAGGGACTTTGGAAGTGGAAAAGAAAGAGCATTGGACAGAGTACATTCAAGAGATGGCCCACGCCTACAATAATAGTGTGCACAGTACTACAGGCTATACTCCTTTCTTTCTGATGTTTGGAAGACATGGAAGGATGCCTATGGACCTGGTGATAAATCAAGATGTTGCTACAGGGCGTGGTTCATCAGATGAGTGGGTAAGCCAACACTATAAGCGACTGGAGTATGCTTATGTCACAGCAGGGAAGCAGGCGGAGAAGGCGAGAGATCGGCAGAAAGAACAGTATGATAAGAAGATAAGAGGGGTCCCATTGTTACCCGGAGAACGGGTGTTGGTTCGTAGGCAGGGAGTTACAGGTCGGGGTAAGTTAAGTGATTATTGGGAGAGTAATCCATACTTAATTGTTAAACAATCAAATCCCGATATCCCAGTTTATGTTCTTAAACCTGAACATGGTGAGGGTAGAGAGCGGGTTTTGCATAGGAACTTGATTCGCCCCTGTCTGCCTCAAATAGAACCATCTGTGGAGAGAGCACTGGGCCCCGTTGTCCAGGGTGTTGAGGGTAATGTGTTACGGGAGGGGAATGTGGGGGAAATGTTTGGGGGTTTCTTCCCTTTCTTAGGACTCCCAGTTGCAGAGCCTCCTCTGGATGGAGAAGTGGGGGATACTGGCCAAAGAATTGGAGCTACACCTCCCCCAGTTGACCCTGGGCCTAGTGTTGGAGGACCTGTATTGGCTGCGCGAAGGTCTGAACGTACAACAAAGGGGTTATTACCCTCGCGTTTCCGGGATTAGACTTTGATTGGTTTTTTGTTTTGTTTGGGGTATGTCTGTAGATGTGGTTATAATTTAATTGGTTATGTCGTGGGGACACTGACTAATCAGCAGGGAAGGATGTAAACGGTGCTTACTTATTATATTAGTTTGGGATTCTACCTGTTGGTCCTGGTATTATGACGACTTTATTGAAACCAATGAGCGCAATATGTTCTGTCCGGAGTCTATTGGATAAATGAGCTGTCTTAATTGACGTGCTGCTTTAAAAGCCGGCTGCTGGATGGTGACGGGTGTGCCCTTGACAGAGAGAGGTTGTGTTTGTGAACGCCAGGAAAAGACAGAGCGCCTTTGTTTGCTAAATTTAGTTAAGTTTTGTTTTTAGCATTTATTCCAGTTTGATTGGAAAGTGAAATGTTCTATCCACGAATGAGTCGATCCGCGGAAGAGTCGTGATCCGTTAATGCTTGCTGTATGTGGTGAGAATAAAGCAGGTTTGTGTAGCTGAGAGTTTATGGTTAAATCGACGCTTGTAATATATTGGCTCTCTGTTTTTTCCTCGCGTAGGGCTACTATTTATTGTTTATGGGTTAATTGATTTTATGATGTATCTATTAATAGAATTGAAACCGGTAATTCTATTTTAATTATTGTATTAATTGTGCTGCTGGATATGTTTTGTCTGGGGGTTTAATGGAGTGTGAGCTTTGTCTATAGGATTTATCTTATAGTTATTCTTTATGGCACTGTCACTTTGTATACAGTTCATTTGTAAATTGTGGACCTTTTTATTTCTCAACCATTTTGCTTTGCTGTGCTAATGTTGTTTTTGTTTTTTTCTTTTTGCAAATTGTTGATTTATATTGTGTTCATGGTGTTATATTATATGGGATTTTCCTTTATTTTGATTGTTTGATTTGTTAAATGGTTATTTTTATTTTGTTTGCACTGTGTTGATTTTATTTGAAAAGTGTGTAATTGAGTTGTTTGGGGTGTTCACTCTTTATTTTGGTCCTATATTGTATTGATGTGTTAAGTGAAGTGTCGTTTTAGAATTTGTTATCGACATTGTATCCTCTCTCTCTCTCTCCATTCCTTCTGTTCTTTTAAATTGTATTTTTTATTAAAGACATAATTGATTGAATTATCCTTGTTTGTACATTTGTCCTATCTGAGATCGGCTGTCCAATTGAAAAGAGCCTGGCCCTGGGTATTACATTAATACTGTAAGTAAATCCCAGCTGGGTTAACACTGAGTTAAAGAGCAGGGGTATTTACATATGCCACTCTTTAGATCATTGAAATAGACTCCTGGGTGTGTGTTGTCTCATTCATGACTGCGTTTTCTGCTTTGATCATTATGTATTTATCAGGCTTACTAAGCTCAGAAAAAACCTGAATTTCTGAACTGAGGTTTAACCTATGGACTAGAGGGGTCTTTATTTGACTTTAATGACCTTTTTGAAGAGTTTTAAAGACCACAAAACTTCTATTTTAAATCTAACAGGCCAGCATATGTGTTGCCAGAGACCCAGATACCATCATTACATAAGCACACAGTAGTAATGGTACGACAGCACCTGTCACTTTTCTAAGCCCCACCCCTTTTGATTGATTTATGACCATAAGCCCCGCCCCTATTGGTTGATTTATGACCTTAAGCCCCACCCCTTTCCACGCCCCTGGGTGATTTATGACTCTTAAGCTCCTCCCCTTTTTCCACACGCTTTGATTGATTTATGACCCTTAAGCCCCATCCCCTTTTTCACACGGTTTGATTGATTTATGACCCTTAAGCCCCTCCCATTTTTTCCACACTTTGAGTGATTTATGGCTCTAAAGCCTCACCCCCTTTTTCCCATGCTTTTGAGTGATTTATGACCCATCCCTTTTTACCAGACATCCGTCAAAAATAGCCCTCCCTAAAAATGGCGACCGTTGTACCCTTATGTTATAGACTATTATGAAGAAAAGAAAGAAGAGAAAGCAAGTTGTATTGTAGTGCATTGTTTTTGACTATGTCTGAGACCCTCCATAACAATAACCAGGGGTTATTACCATACAGAGAGTCCCTAAAATTTTTTATTATGTTTGAGACCCTCTATAACAATAACCCAGGGTTATTATCATACAGAGAGTTCCTAAACATTTTTTACTATGTTTGAGACCCTCCAAAACAATAACCACGGTTATTACCATACAGAGAGTCCATAAACATTGAAAAGAGTCTCATAATCAGTAAATTATACACATATTACACTAAAAATTAACCCATAATAGCAAGGCTCAAATGCGCCAGGGCCCTACATATCGGTTGGATTTCCAGGCCGTGGTAGGTAGCTGTGTCAATTCCATAATAAACATGTTTCCATCTAATAGTTGATTTTAATATTACAACATGTTCCAAAAAACGATTTAAAGTTGTCTTTGAATCCAATAAAGGTTAGTACAGGCTGAATTGTAAAGGTTTTAGGGTATTTTAGGAGCCTACCCATAATGCCCTGTATTTGCATACTGGTTTCTATTAACTTTACAGAGAACTCTAAAAAACGATTTAAAATGTAATTTGGACATTGATAGATGTTACCAATACGTTCTTTGTATTAATGTGAACATTTTAAAACCATACACAACGTGGTTAGGTTCAAGAATCGTCTTTTTCTGTTAAAAAATGTTTAAATGCTGCAGTATTAAGCAAGCCGTCTACTGCCATCTGCTGGTCGAATTGAATATTGCAGTGGCTGTGCCCTGTATTTGCATACTGGTTTCTATTAACTTTACAGAGAACTCTAAAAAACGATTTAAAATGTAATTTGGACATTGATAGATGTTACCAATACGTTCTTTGTATTAATGTGATTATTTTAAAACCATACACGATGTGTTTAGGTACAAGAATAATCTTTTTCTGTTAAAAAATGTTTAAATGCTGTAAGATTAAGCATGCCGCAGACTCGTGTCTGTAGCTTGTTTTTAATATGTGAGCATCGGTTTCTAATTATTTTCAAAAAATAAATATTGTATGAAAGGCGTATTTGAAAGCAAAAACTAATGTTTTAATATAAAAATAAAAAAGTATTTGATAGTTTCACAGTGCCTAGATCCACGGCTGTAAAAAAGACGCGAGGCCATGTCTAATTGATCGTTCTGTATTCAAATGGGGGTAGACAGCTCTTTGAAAAAAAAAAATCAATAGAGTGAAGGTATGGTTTAATGGCTAATCTAATTATGCCTCCTTCAGGTAACAGTTTTATGTTTTTTTTAAACCCTGTTATTTTAGACGTTGATAGATGTTACCACAATTTTATTTGTCTTATTGTGAACATTTTAAAACCATACACGACGTGGTTAGGTACAAGAATAATCTTTTTCTGTTAAAAAATGTTTAAATGCTGCAGGATTAAGCAAGCCGCAGACTCGTGTCTGTAGCTCGTTTTTAATATGTGAGCATCGGTTTCTAATTATTTTCAAAAAATAAATATTGTATGAAAGGCGTATTTGAAAGCAAAAACTAATGTTTTAATATAAAAATAAAAAAGTATTTGATAGTTTCACAGCGCCTACATCCACGGCTGTAAAAAAGACGCGAGGCCATGTCTAATTGATCGTTCTGTGTACTGTATTCAAATGGGGGTAGACAGCTCTTTGAAAAAACAAATAATCAATAGAGTGAAGGTATGGTTTAATGGCTAATCTAATTATGCCTCCTTCAGGTAACAGTTTTATTTATTTTTTTTAAACCCTGTTATTTTAGACGTTGATAGATGTTACCACAATTTTATTTGTCTTATTGTGAACATTTTAAAACCATACACGACGTGGTTAGGTACAAGAATAATCTTTTTCTGTTAAAAAATGTTTAAATGCTGCAGGATTAAGCAAGCCGCAGACTCGTGTCTGTAGCTCGTTTTTAATATGTGAGCATCGGTTTCTAATTATTTTCAAAAAATAAATATTGTATGAAAGGCGTATTTGAAAGCAAAAACTAATGTTTTAATATAAAAATAAAAAAGTATTTGATAGTTTCACAGCGCCTACATCCACGGCTGTAAAAAAGACGCGAGGCCATGTCTAATTGATCGTTCTGTGTACTGTATTCAAATGGGGTAGACAGCTCTTTGAAAAAACAAATAATCAATAGAGTGAAGGTATGGTTTAATGGCTAATCTAATTATTCCTCCTTCAGGTAACAGTATTTAAACCCTGCACGATGCCGATCCCGTAAAACCTTATTTTGGATAAAACTTTACTCCCTGCCTGCCTGACTGCCTGATCTGCGTTGGAAAATATCGTATGCTTTGGACTCTCTAAAATAATGGATTACTTCGACAGCAAATTAGGTATGTGCATTTATTTTAAAATTGTTTTCAAAGGGGCCTGTTTAAAAATGTAATACCGTTTGTTGTCTGATGTTTAAAAAATGTTTTGGTTACTTTAGTACTCGTTTTGTCTGTATTTTTTAGACGTTGATAGATGTTACCACAATTTTATTTGTCTTATTGTGGTTATTTTAAAACCATACACGACGTGTTTAGGTTCAAGAATCGTCTTTTTCTGTTAAAAAATGTTTAAATGCTGCAGTATTAAGCAAGCCGTCTACTGCCATCTGCTGGTCGAATTGAATATTGCAGTGGCTGTGCCCTGTATTTGCATACTGGTTTCTATTAACTTTACAGAGAACTCTAAAAAACGATTTAAAATGTAATTTGGACATTGATAGATGTTACCAATACGTTCTTTGTATTAATTTGAACATTTTAAAACCATACACGACGTGGTTAGGTACAAGAATAATCTTTTTCTGTTAAAAAATGTTTAAATGCTGCATTATTAAGCAAGCCGTCTACTGCCATCTGCTGGTCGAATTGAATATTGCAGTGGCTGTGCCCTGGATATGTGTAAGGTCCTCTAAAAAACGAATTAAAATGTAATTTGGACATTGATAGATGTTACCAATACGTTCTTTGTATTAATGTGAACATTTTAAAACCATACACGCCGTGGTTAGGTACAAGAATAATCTTTTTCTGTTAAAAAATGTTTAAATGCTGCATTATTAAGCAAGCCGTCTACTGCCATCTGCTGGTCGAATTGAATATTGCAGTGGCTGTGCCCTGTATTTGCATACTGGTTTCTATTAACTTTACAGAGAACTCTAAAAAACGATTTAAAAGGTAATTTTAGACATTGATTGATGTTACCAATAGGTTCTTTCTATTATTGTGATTATTTTAAATCCTATATACTTTATTTATTTTTTTATTTTTTTATTTTTTTATTTTAGCACTGTTCTTATAACGCAATCACCCTCAGATTTCACAGCTGTGTCTTGTGATCTCCTGCCCGGTTCTCTCTGTACAGCATCCCAAGATTATGAAATATTTTCAGAAATTATCAGCAATATTAGTAAGTCTTTTTTATTTATTTATTTATTTTTTCTGGCCCTTTTAACTTATTTATTTATTTATTTATTTATTTATTTTTACAGCTAAATATTCCTCTGACGCTTCAGCAGTCGACGATTCATTCCATTTCCTGGTCGGTAACATATGTAGCCCCAGTCAGGAACGTCTTGTAGAGGCTGAGTTAGAGGCTTTAGTAGATACTAATATCAGTAAGTGTTGTTTTTTTTTTCCTCTCAGAGTTTTAATGTCTCTATATATATATATATATATATATATATATATATATATATATATATATATATATATATATATATATATATATAACGCAGCTCTTCTCTAATACAATTTTCTTTTTAAAACTATAGATGCCGCTCCTCTTTCAAAGCCTGTCAAGGATGTACAATTAAACCCTTCAGATCCTGATAAAGTCTGGACTTTGGAAGACTTTGTTGTCAACAAACCAGGCCCCCCCATTAAGGGTAAACTGAGTGCTATGAAGCCTCCAGCACACCCTAAAAAAGACTCTCATGGATCAGCAGTCACACCTAAAGATCGATTTATAATTCCCCCGGCAAAATCTCATGGTGCGTATATTAATACTTATTTTTTTATTTATTTATTTATTTAAAGTGCACATCTCAGTAAGTCTCTTTGTTTTTATCTTATACAGCCCCACAAAAGAAAAAGTCTTGTAGACCCGGAGCAGTTGGAGCACCCCCAACACTGTCCAGTTCCTCCAAGTTCTACAAAACCCCAGCACCCCCTGGTGATGCAGGGGTCAAGAGAAAATTAATTACTGACAGTCCTAAGAAGACTCCCACACATCCTAAAGAAACCATATACGGAACAATATAAACCCCTACAACCCATTTCAACTCTTCTAGAGATACCTCTCACGGTACGTATATTAAGACCTCTTTATTTATTTATTTATTTATTTATTTATTTTAAAGCGGAGGGTTTTTTGCCAGCTCTACAAGTCTGTATGTCTCTCTTATTCAGCCCCACAAAAGAAGAGAGGACGTGCCCCCCGATACTCTTGCGCCTCCCCTGTTTTACCTGGAAGCTCTAAGATCTACAAAACCACTGAAAGGATATTAATCATTGATGACCCCCATCCGAAGAATGTCTCTGTAGCTACCCAGACTGATTCACCGCCGTTCCTTGTTTCAGATAATCTTAACCGTCTCAACCTTATCTTACAACTCCTAGAAGGTAACATTGAACAACTTATACCTGTGTTAAGATCATTAAAAAGCATGTCTGATAAAAATGTCTAAAAAAGATAGAATGAAGAGGGACAATGCTGCCGATGTTCATACCCTGCTTAATGCTAAAAAGACTACTGTTAATACCTGTCTAAGACCTGTTCTAGATGATGCATCTAATTTAGATCTTAGCAATAGTTTGGTATCTGATTTAAATTGCCCCCCTTGTAATCTTGAGGATATAACACAACTGGTTTCTGAAATGTGTGCAAACATTCCATTACCTGATTTGAATGAAGAAACTCCCCCATGTACTCCTATTACTGTAAAAGTTGAAAGCTCTGTAGTTAATCCTTTGTATGATCTAGAGTGTTTGGATGCTGCTTTAGCAAAATTGTTTGCTGCCTGCACTGTCGATAATGAAAGACCTGGTACTTCAAAATTGTCTGCACCCTGCACTGTTGATAATGAAAGACCTGGTACTTCAAAATTGTATGCACCCTGCACTGTTGATAATGAAAGACCTGGTACTTCAAAATTGTCTGCACCCTGCACTGTTGATAATGAAAGACCTGGTACTTCAAAATTGTATGCACCCTGCACTGTTGATAATGAAAGACCTGGTACTTCAAAATTGTCTGACCCCTGCACTGTTGATAATGAAAGACCTGGTACTTCGGGTATGTCAAGCCTGGTACTCTACCGATCCAAGGAGGCTGTCTTATAAGAGATGCAGACGCTGATAGTAGTCAGGAATCTTTTTCTTCGATTGATAGCGCTAGTATGAACTCTTCAGAAGAGGCATCTGTTGAAAACACTGAGAATGGGTTGCAGATTATTCAACGCCCTCGCTTTAATAACACAGAGTTGAGGTACAGGTTTAATTTCAGATGGCTGTATGATCTTGGTTCTTATGGTGAAATGTTTGTGGTAATGCATGAGGTTTTAGAAAGTATGATAGCATCAATTAGGGAAACCCTGAAACCTGACGACGTTGTACACCTAGAGTTAAGAGCTGATTCGCTGGATATCCCAGTATTTCTAAACATGACTGGTGCTACTCTGTCTATTGATGAATTTCTCCTCCATATTGAATCCCTACTGCAAAGTCATAGTTCAATTCTGGCTGATGAGACCCTGATGCTTGTAGTGAATGTTATCCGTTGCCCCCGAGGCGGGGGAGTGCGGCGCGGTTTATCAACCATTATGAACAGCGATATCATTAAAAAGAAAGCCCAACATCTCATCATCTGTTATAACAAAGACGATCAGCTGTGCTTTTCTTACTGTTTAGCGGGTTTGATGCTTCCTAAAGATGATAGAACGCATAGTGCATGTATGGTTGAGGGGTTAAAATTGCAAGAAGCAGTGGGTTTGACTAAAGATCAGATGGTTTCATTTGCAGACATTTCTAAATTTGAACAGCTTCTTGAAGTTAAAATCGTAGTGGTTTACAGATGTCCTGAAACAGATACTTTTGCAAGATACGAAACAACCCCCCAGCTTAAAGCAAAAACGGTGTTTCTGTTTTTTCATGACCAGCATTATTATGGCATTGTAAATTTGAAGGCTTTTCTGGGTGCCCGTTACATGTGTAAGCACTGCTACACTGTCTATAGCAACAAGGCAGGCCATCAATGCGAGAACTATTGCAATGTTTGCTTTCAAGACTCCTGTGTTCCGGATCCTCAGGGGAAAGTTAAATGTGATGAGTGTCATAGAAATTGTCGTTCACAATCTTGTTATGATTCTCATAAGGCTGCTTGGACCCCTTCCACTGTTACTTTAGATCTGATGTTTTCACATTGTGATACCTTGAAATTGTTTGAATCTTGTTGTAGGTTAGTCACCATCGATCCTGATAAACCAAAAAAGCATATGTGTTTAGCAGCGCAGTGTAGGACTTGTAAGGTCCCGCTGGACCCTGACTCCCCACATAAATGCTTCATATCCCCTCTCAGGGCCCCTGAAGTGTCTACGAATTATGTCTTCTATGATTTTGAATGTAGACAGGAGGATGGTGTTCATGTACCCAATTATCTGCATTGCATCCATTTGGATGGTGTCGAATGGTCTTGGGATGGAGAGGATTGTGTGAAGGCCTTCTTTCGGAGATACCGTAATTACAGATATAAAGACTATACTTTTATAGCGCATAACTCAAAAGGTTATGATGGTTATCTGCTCATGAATCATCTAGTACACTATGCCATCACCCCCCAGATTATATCTCAGGGGAGCAAGCTGATGTGTTTCATTGACAAAACTTTCAATATGAGGTATATTGATTCTTTGAACTTTTTACCTATGCGACTGAGCGCTATGCCTAAAGCGATGGGATTTGACGCCGCTAAAGGGTATTTCCCACATTTCTTCAATACTGCTGAAAACCAGACCTATGTGGGCCCGTACCCGGATCCTAAGTACTACGGTATTCACCAGATGATGGCTAAAGACCGTGAGGACTTTTATGCATGGTATGCGACCGTTAAGGACGGCGTGTTTGATTTCAAAAAGGAGATGGTGTTTTACTGTAAGAACGATGTCGAGATTTTAAAAGAAGCATGTATTCGTTTCAAAACAGAAGTTTACAAAGTAGGCGAGATTGACCCCTTCCAATGCACTACAATCGCCTCCTTGTGCATGGCTATGTACAGGACCAAATTTCTGCCTCAGAACACAATAGGTATTGTACCTGCTGATAATTATGCAAAGCAGCAGAAGAGTTTTTCAAATGCTTCAATACAGTGGCTGTTGTATATTGCTGAAACTGAAAATATATACATTCAGCACGCTTTGAACGATGGTGAGAAACAGTTTGGGAGATATTTCGTGGATGGTTACGCGGTTGTAGAGGGTGTTCCTACAGCCTATGAATTTGCAGGCTGTTTCTACCATGGCTGCGCCATGTGTTACGACTCTAATGACAGCCATCCTTTAACTAAGGAATCGTGCGGGACGATGTTCCAGCATTTTAACGCGAAGGTTAAGATGCTGAAAAAGGTCTATGGTCTAGATGTACGGGTGATATGGGAACATGAATGGAATGCTTTAAAAAAGCAGGATCCGTCGGTTCAGACTTTTGTGAGTAAATATGAGGGTCCAGAACGCCTTAATCCTCGCGAATCCTTATTCGGAGGCCGTACGAATGCTATCACGTTGCATTATGTAGCTGAAGAAAACGAGAGGATAGAGTACTACGATTTCACAAGTTTGTACCCCTTTGTCAACAAGACCAAGACGTATCCCATAGAGCACCCCACCATAATTTATCACGACTTTGAGGATTTGAGTAATTACTTTGGTCTGTTTAAATTAACAGTGTTGCCCCCTAGGGGTCTGTATTTTCCGGTGCTCCCCTCTAGAATCTGTGGTAAACTGATGTTCACCCTTTGTCGCACTTGTACAGAGACACTAAATCAGACAGAATCGTGCACCCATGATGAGGCTGAAAGATCCTTAACAGGAGTCTGGTGTTCTGTGGAGGTGTTCAAAGCCCTTGAGAAGGGTTATACGGTGACTAAAATCCATGAAATTTGGCATTTCCCTCAGACTTCTGATACTCTGTTTACAGGGTATATCAATGCCCATCTGAAGGGTAAGCAAGAGAGTTCTGGGTACCCATCTCAATGCGTTGATGACCAGAGCAAAGAGAAGTACATCAGCGATTACCTTCTCAAAGAAGGTATAGCCCTAGACCCTGAGAACATTACAGTGAACCCTGCCAAAAGACAGATTTCCAAACTGTTTCTCAACAGTCTTTGGGGGAAGTTCGGGCAGAAAACAAACCCTTTATCCACGACTTTGGTTAGAAACCCTGCAGAATTTTTTCAGTATGTGTTTTCAAAACGCTATAAGGTTTCCCATTTTTTCTTTGTCGGTGAAAACGTGGCCCAAGTGCAGTGGCGCTACGCTTCTGACTCGTACACACCCCCTGGTAATGTAAACATCTTTATCGCGGCCTTTACAACCGCATACGCTCGTTTAGAACTGTATGACCTGATGGATCGCCTACAGAGAAGGTGCCTTTACCATTGAAACCGACTCTGTAATCTTTGTGAGCAAACCAGGAGATTGGAACCCTCCGCTAGGTGATTATCTAGGGGAATTGACCAGTGAGCTTAAACCGGGTGATTACATTACAGAATTTGTTTCAGGGGGTCCTAAAACATACGGCTATAAAACAAAGGACGGCAAAACATGTCTGAAAATTAAGGGCATAACCCTTAATTACGAAAACTCCAAAACTATTAATCTCTCATCTCTGAAAGATTTGGTTCAGAATTTCGTGAGTTCTGATCGAGACACCCCTCCTGAAAAAATCTTGATCGAAGGGACCCAAATTCACAGAAATAAAAAAGAGTTTCAGCTAGAAAATAGACCACACAGGAAAACTTTTCAGATTGTGTACAATAAGAGAGTATTGAAGTCTGACTACACCACATTGCCCTATGGATACTGAAGGAGGTTTTGATGTACGTCTTTCCATCCCTTTTGCAGCAATCATATCGGGACCCTCTAGTTCAGGGAAAAGCTTTTTTGTGAAAAAACTTTTAGAAAACTCTTCACAGGTTCTGTTGCAAATTCCTGAGAATATAATATACTGTTATAGTTGCTGGCAAAAATTATACGATGAATTAGCTTGTAAATTTCCCAATTTAAAATTTGTTGAAGGTATACCGCCTCTCTTTGTGATGATTCCTTACTCCCCCCTAACAAAGTCAATTTAATCATTATTGACGATTTGATGGAGGTAGCTAGTGAAAATGATGAAATACAGAAAGCCTTTACAAAATACACGCACCATAGGAATTTATGTATATTATATCTAGTACAAAATTTGTTTTTTCAGGGTAAAATGAGTCGTACCATAAACTTAAATGCTAATTACATGATTCTTTTTAAAAATCCCAGAGACAAGCTGCAGATTAACACCCTAGCGAGACAGATGTACCCGCGAAACTCTAATTTCTTTTTAGAAGCTTTTGAAGATGCGACAAAACAACCGTACGGTTATCTCTTGGTAGATTTAAAAGCACAGACCCCTGAAGATTATCGGTTACGAACAGGTTTGTTCCAACCTGATTGGCCTGCTACCTATATTATGAAAAAACCTAAGGCTAAGAGGTTATAAAGGGTTGTAGATACTTAAAAAGATTATTTTATCATCAGCAGACAACATGTCGGCTAGAATAAAAAGAAACCTCCCCCTCTTAAAAAGGTTAGTCAGCGGATCTTCTCCCCAGAGAAGAATCGTTTTACAAGAGGCCTCTGATGATCTTATCAAATCTATTGTTGAAATAGCCATAAACACTTTAAGGGGGAATATTCCTTTGACCAAAGCCCAATTAAAAAGACTTAAAAAAGAAAAAGTTGTAATAAAGAAGTTATGTAATAAGAAACAACCTCTAAAAAAGAAGGGAAAAACAGTAAACCAAAAAGGAGGTTTTATAGGTTCTTTGTTAGGCATTGCCATCCCTTTTTTATCAGATCTTTTAACAGCAAGACGTTAAAAGTATGGAGTATGCTCAGAAAATGTACCTCGTACCCCAATAACAGATTGACAGACTACGACAAGGCCCCTCCACTTCTCCTGAACCTATTAGAAAAGCAGTGGAAAGCCGTCTTGATAACGATATGAAAAGTGTGTTACTGAGAACTGATATTAGCGATTATGAAAAAATTAAACTATATACTGCTTTTTTACAAAGGTATCTGACCTTGATTAAACAGGATGAAAAAGAAACTAATACTTTAACACTGTTAACCCCTCCTAATGATGCTGTCACTGATAATACAACTGGGCCCCAGGCATCTCCTCAAGATGGACAGAGTACTGCTCAATAGAAAGTTTCTCAGATAGAGGATTATGTTATGAGAAGTGTCCCTCACAGATCCAAGAGGAATGCTGAATTTATTTTACAGGCCATGATCCAGAACTCTAGTACTACTTCGTGGAACGATCAAGGAGAGTTTATTTTACGGGGTAATGTGGTGAGAGGAACCCATATGGTTGATTTAATTAAAACAGTTACCGGGGTCAGTAATGTTACAGATCGTAGGGCCCCAGCAGGTTGGGATGAATTCCTAGAGGGTCTAGCATGCATAAATATCCCTAATTCTGTGATTCCTAATACCCAGACCCGCAGCCGTGTGCAGGCCTTTAAAATTAACCCTCTTAAGAGCTCCAGAAGGAGGAAAAAGAGAAAAAATGACTGGGAAGACTATTAATTTGTAAATCTTTTTTTCTTGTGTATTTTCAATGTTTGCTTTTTATGTACATATGCATGTGTCAAATATACTTGTTGATTTTATAAATGACTACATTCAATAAAAAATATATTGTTTAAGGATTTATTGTCTCAAACAGCGTTTTTATTTAACAATTGAAACATTTGTTTTTAAAAGCCTGGCAGGACACTGCACACACGCATCGTCACACATATATTTTGATTTAGAGGGATATATTTTTTGAATAAAATTGTAGACCATATAATCGTTTTTATCAACATTTTCACATATAGTTTCAGGATTTCACGGTAGGCAAGACCTTTAGAACGATGATATAAGAAAAAAACACAATGATGTCCACATGTAGCGGTCTTTGGTCCTTGCAGCTGTTGGTTGTTGAATACAGTCTGTGTAGAGTTTTTGAATAAAAATTCCATAATAGTTTTAGGAAAATATCCGAAATCCAGGGGGTAACCGTATGAGTCAAAAAATTCACCGTTCCCATCTTTTAAATAAAGGCCCAGCCAATGTTCCCCTGGGTAATTCTGAGGATGAGTGTTCACGATGATCAAAGCAGGATTTTTTTTAATTTTACCCTTAGGCAGTTGGTCACATGCTAAAACCCCATAAAAACTCTTTTGTGTAAAAGGGTTACTAGTTAGTATTAAGGTAAGTTGTAAAGTATTCATGGTCACGTTAAATGACTCAATTTCATTTAATCAGTAATCAAAGAGAACAGCTCTTTGTTGGGAGACCTCTATGACGTTCTGAAACACAGCATAGATGATTAGGTTTACAGTGTCCGGCAGCGGAACAGAAAAGCGCATTTCAAGGCGCATGTTTCCTGTTTTAACTAGAGAAAAGTGATCCCCTGCTTCTTGGTCGGGGGTTAAATCAAAAGCATAAAGGGTGTACCCCCTAGAGTAATCGGAACGATCGATAATCAGAGGTTTGTCTTTCAGATGTCTTCCAGTGGCCTGTATTAAACTATAATACTCCCTAACAGAGTTGTGCGTATTCGCATAGTTGGGTTGAAAAGGTTTTGAGGGTATTTGCTCTCCATCAACATACAATGCTATAAAGTTGGCATCAAAATGTTTAAAGTTAAAAGGATTTTTTACATAATCACCGCTAAAGGCATCGTTATCTGTTAAACCTATGACTACAAATTTAGGCAGTTGCCCCAGAAACATGTTTTCTTGATTACTAACTCTGAGTCCTCTAGGAATGCTATAAAACTTGACAGCGACCCTTTCAATAGGATATTTAGCATTTGAAGTCATCAAGGCCTGAGCATGTCCTATTTTCACATCCGGAGACACTTTAACTTTCTTGACATAAAGAGAGGCTTCTAAAAGGTGAAGTTTATACTGGTTTGCATCGCCTGCCATTAAACAAAACCTATCACTAGCCCTAATCATTTTAATTTTTACATCAAGGCCGTTTAACATGAGTTTTTCTTGAAAAAAAATATCAGAATGTAGAGGGCCTAAAAGTTCAAATATGTGACTTCTTCGGGTATAAACACCTCTTTGTCTTAAGCCTTTGTTTGCCCCTGCAGGATCTCCAACATCCATATTGCCAGCGGTGTCTTTAAAATACATCCCAGCCGAAAATTGAGATTCCAAGGTTTCCTTACCATAATTGAGCAAGACTTCTATAAGACTTCTATAAGGATATGTGCTACTACTCTGGCTAATTAATCTTTCGCCTAAGGAAACGTCTACTTGTGAGAAAATTGTAGCTATAGGATAGTTGATAATGCTTACAGGGCTATTGACATCTAGATCATTGTTATCAGCTTTTGTGATTTTACAAGCAAGTCTTAAAAGAGTGTTATTTAAGTCCAAATAATCCTCCCCTCCCCTGAGAGCGGTGGTATTTCAACATAAAGGCTTTTATCTATACTTGTCTGGGTGTAAGGTACGGTGAATAAATCCAGTTCAGATTTTACACATTCTTGAGATAAATGATGAACTAGAGCCATGTTTTAAAAGATGTTTCTAGTTTTCTTTTTACGACGAGCCTTCGTTTTTTTAACAGACCTCTTCCTCCGCGATCTGCTGCTTAATGCTTTAGAAGGTGCTCGTCTAGCCCTTTTACGGGATCGGCTTCGAGCTCCTGGAGGACTGGGACGTTTTTTTCTATAGCCTCTTGACATCACTATTAACCCCGATCCTGATTGGGGGTCCTCATGGTTGTGAGTAGCGTAGGATGTTATCACGTTCGACACCACGTCCTTCACAATATTTTTAGCCGCTGACTTTAAATGAGGTTTAGCTATATCAAAACCCCTCCTAAGTAAAGGCATAGCTTTTCTAAAAAGCCCTCTGAATATACCCCCGATCCCTGCCCCGTACATTACCGGAGCCCCAGTAAACCCTGGCATCCCATTTCCAGCTTGATTTTTATAATATTGTATATAGGGGTTAGAATCTCCATAGACCCTCATTTTCATATTCTTTTCAATTATATATAAAGAGACTGTTTAACAGGTCTGAAGTGGACCTTCACTATGACCTTCCCAAAACGAAATGGAACAAGACTGTTTTGATCCGTCTTAAGTTGCAAAGTTATAGTGTCAAAACAATTCTTACTGACAGCTACATAATGAGGTCGGTCATAAGTTATTGTTACTATTTCATTGGGGGATCCCTTAATAGGTACACATCTTAGAAGGGGGACGTAGCTATCCCCCACTGCTTGATGGGTTATTATATCGGTGTATACATACAAAGTGTAAAATCCTGCTCTAATGTCTGCAGGATAAACCCCCCTCTTATAAGCTTTCTCAGCGGCGGCTTCATAGAACCCCAAGATCCTTCCGAATTGACCCTCTGTATACAGGTACAATTTGGCATCTCCATGTATATAAACTTTTCTTTCTACTGATTTGTATAATAACTCTATGTCTATCAATCTATCTCGAAAAGCATTATTCATAGCGTTGATTAATTCCTTTACAGAATCATAATAACCGGCGGCTATTTTAAATACTGTTTTAACATGCGTATCTATACTACGGGTAAAAAATCTATAATCTGCCTCACTTATATTTTCCCACGTATAAGGGTATTGGATCTCTGCTAATCCAACTTCCCATTTCCCTTGTAGATTCACAGGTTTTGATAACCGTATAGTAAAATCGGCTATAGTGTTCTTCGGAAATATATCCTTTGAGGCGTTACTGGGTAGAGTCACATAAAAGGAGGTTTGATCCATCTTGTCAGTAGCCACGGTGTAATGAAATCTACAATGATGGAGTCCCCTTAATATTCTGCAGCTGCTTGGCCTCGATCCAGCTGTTAAATTTGTCCGGCCAGCCCCGCCACTTTATAAGACAATACTTTTTACCTTTTTCTTTTTTCTTGGCTAAGATTTTCTCTACCATAAACAGTCTATCTTCCGTCCCTTTTATCTTCTGTAATTCAAGCTCGTAGAAGGTCCCATTTATTTCCTCTCCGTCATAATCCTTCAGCCTGTATACAGGGGGTTTCCTAGGCATTTGTTCGTATATATTAAAAATCTCATCCGTGTATGTCTGCTCATAACCTTTTATAAAGGGAGCCCTTAATTTTGATACTCTAACAGCATCCCCAATCTGAAACTTGAATTTAGGTGGTTTGTACGGGAATTCCTGAGTATATAGATTCTTAAAAACTTTAAAGGAATTGTCTTCATTAACTTCTGAAGGTTTCATTTTAATACTTCTATGGTAAGAATTATTATAAGAGCGAACCAATTCTTTTAGCTTATCTAAATACTTATGAGTGTTGAAGGCTGTAAAATATTTCCACATTTTAGTCTTTAGAGTCCTATTATACCTTTCAACAACAGAGGCTTTTAATTCATTACCGGTGGTAAAGTGTGCTATACTATATTTTTTTAACAAGTTTTGAAAGGACTTGTTTAAAAATTCTTTACCTTTATCAGTTTGCAATTTTTTGGGTGAACGACCGCTTTCAAGGATTTTCTTGAAAGCCTTTGTCACACACCCAGCTGTTTTGTTTTTTAGAGGTTGAACCCATGCAAATTTGGATAAAACATCTATGCATGTTAACATAAACTTGTTGTGGTTATTTGTCTTTGACAGACTAGACATATCTACTAAATCAGCCTGCCATTGATCGTCAATATTAGATACAAATACGCGGTTTCTTTTAAAGTTTATTCTAGAGGGTTTATGTAGGGTGTAAGTGTCTTGTTCAGATAACCATTCAGCTATATCCTTATCACTAACCCTACACCCCTCCTCCCTAAGAACTCTCTGTAGAGACTGTTGGCCTCCAAACCCTCCAGGATTTGAAACATCATAGTAAATTCGTTTCATTTGCTGAAGAGTCATCCCTTCAGAAAAAAAAGTCAAACAAATGCGGTGATTGTAAAGTACAGAAGGGTTTATTCACTCAGTATACAGATTAACAATTATAATTGGATACTTTAAAAGGCGCATAAACAGGCGACATTGCCTTTCATAGTAATGCATTAAACAAGATACAGTATCTTTTACAGCTCTAGAGATATCTGTATTCAGACCATTGACGAGATGATAAAGACAAGCTTCAGACATGTATGTATACAACACCAGTAAATACTCCCATTTACAGGGGTACACAGTGTAAAACATTTCAGGGATCAGTGCCGTTAGAAAAACATTTAAAGGTATTTCACATTTTACAGAATCAGCAATCATTTCAGCCCAATATTTAGGATCCACCAAGGCGTGTATTTCAAGCGTAGCTCTTTTTAGCTCAGTGAAACGTTTTGCATCGACAGACAAGGGGTTTTTAAAGAGGGCACGGCAAGCCAATTTGTCAACTATGAGTTCAAACAGAAGACCCTCCAACTCACTCTGCATTCTGTCCCGAGTCATGCGGTTCCCCATCTTCAAAGTCAAAAGCCCCGTAATAAGTCAGAGGAGCCTGGGGTTCTGTAAAGTTTCTGTGATAGAAAGATCTAGTTATCTTGTTAACCACTTCTTGAGTCCTTTCGTCCAGGTCCTGTTGCAGCTGCTGGAGCTTCTCTTTTATGTAAGGTTCAGGTCTCAGTTCAATTAAACAATCCTCAACCAGCTTCTGAATCTTGTTCAGAGGTAGGAAAAAATCGAGTAGATGAAGAGCCTTAGAAACCAGAATCTTTAACCAAGGTACGTGTATTTTAGCTATTAGTTCTTCAAACCTCTTGTTGAAATAACCATAGTCTGCTTCAAAGAGACAACTATGATGTCTCTGGCTGGGGTGGTCCACGGCGCAACCGGCACAATTTTTCTGCAGATCCCGGTCTATGATCACTTCCAGTAGAGAGGCCAGAAGGCCCTTGACAATCTTGAGGATTTTTGCGAAGGTCACTCCGTAAAGGCTGTCGGGGTCGTCGTGATCCTCCGGGGGTTCTGTAGGAAGAGCGTGAGACAACGGTGTAAAGACAGGTTCGGTTGGAACCTCCGGCTCCGCAGGAGGGGTGGTAGGAAGACTCTGGTTCGGCAGATCGTAAGAAGGTAGAAAACACACTTTTTCAGATACACACCATTGCCACGGAGCCTCGGGATCTTCAGCATCCCTATTCTCTGGAACGTAATCAAAATCAAACCACTCGTCGCAAGAGCTGTCTGAAATATAGCCAAATGCTGCGGAATCCATGCTGACGGTTCTTCTCTTTTAAGCAGTATGAACCTTAAATAAGAAACTCCTTTTTATTAGAACCCTGAAACAAGCCCCTCCCATAGATAGCGTCATACCCTACAACATGTCCAAACATGCCTGTGCTCTACCCGCTCTCTGCAATGAGGACGTGGGGGGGGGGGGGGGTCAAAGTCCTCCACCGGCTAACATTTTTCTAAATTACATTTTCATACGTTATTTTATAAACAACCCATAAATGGCAATTTTGTTTTAAAAAAAACAAAAACAAAAACAGACTTAAGATCTAACGGGTGACCGACCCTCGCAGGTTCGAATCGTCGATTCCTGTAATTGTAACATTTTTTTTAATATATATATATATATATATATATATATAGCATTACAATACAACTTGCTTTCTCTTCTTTCTTTCTGTCTTTTCTTTGTAATAGTCTATAAAATAAGGGTACAACAGACGCCATTTTTAGGGAAGGGCTATTTTTGACGGATGTCCGGTAAAAAGGAACGGGGTCATAAATCACTCAAAAGCGTGGGAAAAAAGGGGCGAGGCTTTAGAGCCATAAATCACTCAAAGCGTGGGAAAAAGGGGCGAGGCTTTAGAGCCATAAATCACTCAAAGCGTGGGAAAAAGGGGAGGGTCTTAAGGATCATAAATCAATCAAACCGTGGGAAAAGGGGAGGGTCTTAAGGGTCATAAATCAATCAAAGCGTGGGAAAAAGGGGAGGGGCTTAAGGGTCATAATCACTCGGAGGCGTGAAAGGGGTGGGGCTTAGGGTCATAAATCAATCAAAAGGGGCAGGTCTTATAAAAGTGACAGACGCTGTCGTGTCTTTACTACTTCGATGATTTCAATGTACTTTCTAACGACAATAAAATAAAAACGCGCTAAATGTGTGAATAAGTAAATGCATAGCAAAGATTAATGTAGTATCAGTGATGAGCAGAAGGCCCTGTCCCATGTTCTGTAGTGCCGCTGCTGTAATAGCCTACGCTTGGGTTAAACTATTTAGTAATGATTGTTTCAGGGGGCTGGAAGGCGCATGTCAAGTGGATGAGTTCTGCTTTTTATTGGTTAATGTATTTCATATCTTATTATTGGTTAATGTATTTCAGAAATGGAGAGGAATGTTTCATGTAGTGCCTCATCCTACAGGAAGAAAGTACAGTTTACATCCACTATCAGTTCAATTGTCAAGTTCACTTTAAATATAGAGTTAGCGCTGACTGTTCAGTGTGTATAATGAGTGCGAACGTTTATCATTTGAGGCAATTCATAATTCTTCATAATAACACACACACGCACGGACGCACGCAAGCACACACACACACACAGACACACACAGACATATACAGTATATATATATATATATATATATATATATATATATATATATATATATATATATATATATATATATATATATATACAGTGCCTTGCGAAAGTATTCGGCCCCCTTGAACTTTGCGACCTTTTGCCACATTTCAGGCTTCAAACATAAAGATATGAAACTGTAATTTTTTGTGAAGAATCAACAACAAGTGGGACACAATCATGAAGTGGAACGAAATTTATTGGATATTTCAAACTTTTTTAACAAATAAAAAACTGAAAAATTGGGCGTGCAAAATTATTCAGCCCCCTTAAGTTAATACTTTGTAGCGCCACCTTTTGCTGCGATTACAGCTGTAAGTCGCTTGGGGTATGTCTCTATCAGTTTTGCACATCGAGAGACTGAAATTTTTGCCCATTCCTCCTTGCAAAACAGCTCGAGCTCAGTGAGGTTGGATGGATAGCATTTGTGAACAGCAGTTTTCAGTTCTTTCCACAGATTCTCGATTGGATTCAGGTCTGGACTTTGACTTGGCCATTCTAACACCTGGATATGTTTATTTGTGAACCATTCCATTGTAGATTTTGCTTTATGTTTTGGATCATTGTCTTGTTGGAAGACAAATCTCCGTCCCAGTCTCAGGTCTTTTGCAGACTCCATCAGGTTTTCTTCCAGAATGGTCCTGTATTTGGCTCCATCCATCTTCCCATCAATTTTAACCATCTTCCCTGTCCCTGCTGAAGAAAAGCAGGCCCAAACCATGATGCTGCCACCACCATGTTTGACAGTGGGGATGGTGTGTTCAGGGTGATGAGCTGTGTTGCTTTTACGCCAAACATAACGTTTTGCATTGTTGCCAAAAAGTTCGATTTTGGTTTCATCTGACCAGAGCACCTTCTTCCACATGTTTGGTGTGTCTCCCAGGTGGCTTGTGGCAAACTGTAAATGACACTTTTTATGGATATCTTTAAGAAATGGCTTTCTTCTTGCCACTCTTCCATAAAGGCCAGATTTGTGCAGTATACGACTGATTGTTGTCCTATGGACAGAGTCTCCCACCTCAGCTGTAGATCTCTGCAGTTCATCCAGAGTGATCATGGGCCTCTTGGCTGCATCTCTGATCAGTCTTCTCCTTGTATGAGCTGAAAGTTTAGAGGGACGGCCAGGTCTTGGTAGATTTGCAGTGGTCTGATACTCCTTCCATTTCAATATTATCGCTTGCACAGTGCTCCTTGGGATGTTTAAAGCTTGGAAAATCTTTTTGTATCCAAATCCGGCTTTAAACTTCTCCACAACAGTATCTCGGACCTGCCTGGTGTGTTCCTTGTTCTTCATGATGCTCTCTGCACTTTAAACGGACCTCTGAGACTATCACAGTGCAGGTGCATTTATACGGAGACTTGATTACACACAGGTGGATTCTATTTATCATCATTAGTCATTTAGGTCAACATTGGATCATTCAGAGATCCTCACTGAACTTCTGGAGAGAGTTTGCTGCACTGAAAGTAAAGGGGCTGAATAATTTTGCACGCCCAATTTTTCAGTTTTTTATTTGTTAAAAAAGTTTGAAATATCCAATAAATTTCGTTCCACTTCATGATTGTGTCCCACTTGTTGTTGATTCTTCACAAAAAATTACAGTTTCATATCTTTATGTTTGAAGCCTGAAATGTGGCAAAAGGTCGCAAAGTTCAAGGGGGCCGAATACTTTCGCAAGGCACTGTATATAAGAAAAAGAGGCTTGCCTGGGCCATGAAGCACCGCCAGTGGACTACTGAAGACTGGAAGAAGGTCTTATGGACCGATGAAACAAAATTTGAAATCTTCGGTTCATCACGAAGGGTTTTTGTACGCCGTCCAGTAGGCGAAAGGATGGTTCCTCGGTGTGTGACACCAACTGTAAAACATGGAGGAGTAAGCGTGATGGTCTGGGGCTCTTTTGCTGGATCCAGAGTCGGCGACTTGCACAGAGTGAGTGGCACCCTGAACCAAAACTGCTCCCACAGTATTTTGCAGCACCATGCAATACCCTCTGGTATACGCCTAGTTGGTCAGGGGTTCATCCTACAGCAAGATAATGACCCAAAACATACCTCCAGGCTATGTCAGAACTACCTTAGAAGAAAAGAACAAGACGGTAGGCTTCAAATCATGGAATGGCCAGCACAGTCTCCAGACTTAAACCCCATCGAGCTGTTTTGGGATGAACTGGACAGAAGGGTGAAAGCAAAGCAACCAACAAGTGCAACACATTTGTGGGAACTTCTGCAACAGTGTTGGGAAGAACTTTCCGAACAATATTTGATTTCCATTGTAGAAGGAATGCCACGAGTGTGTTCGGCTGTTATATCTGCAAAAGGTGGCTACTTTGATGAGTCAAAAATGTAGATGAAATTTTGTTAAACAAAACGATTCCATGATTTCTTTTTTATCTCCAATTGTTTATTTGTTCTATGCTTAAATTTCAGAGTACATTGAGACATTAAACTGCGTAAATTTCAATAAAAACTGGAAAAATGGAGGTGTTCTAAAACTTTTGACCGGTAGTGTAGATATAAGGGTAGTGAGACATCCCAAGATGATTCCAGCACCTCCAGATTTCCTATCCGCCATCTGAAGGAGTCATATACCACCACCTCCCAGCAGAAAACAGGTAACCTGGCTATTATTTTAAATCTGCTGTTGGATGCTGCAACTAAATGTAATGGAAGTTTAATACATGTAAGTTGTGCTTTGGAAATTAAATAAATGTAGTCTTGTTAAGTTTCAAGTATTAGTCATTCGAGTCTTAATTATACTTTATTGATGATCATTGATAAGGACAATCACAGAATGAATGTTGTAATTATAAGACATTGAACAGTTTATACAGTTTTAACAAGGATTATTTACAGATTCAAAATCCAGTCACTTCTTCCTAGACATAGTATACTTTATAAGAATAGAAAAAAATATCTATATACCTGTACATGTATACACAGTATTAGTATCGGTCTTATGAAATAAAACAGTACATGTTTAGGGACGGAAATTCACAGCAGATACAAAACAGAAATGTCACCCCGACAAATATAATTTTGAACACCTGACCATGTTTTTCTAATGCCTATACTATGCATTTAATTGCTTGACCAGTTCTTTTATATCCAGGATTTTGAGACAATCATAGCAAATAGCATTCAGGGGTAAGATTCACCAAATTATTTGATTTGTTTTATTAGTTTATAAATACAAACCTATAACAAATATATTACATGAAGTACATCACATAAACAAATTGTATTATAATTTACTGTCACAAAGACGGCCGGAGTGGGTGGTGTCAGACCAGAGACAGGAAATAAATAAACAGAGAGATGTGGTTTTGGTTAAGTTGAGCGCGTGATGGCGCTCAGCATTTAATAAACAGAAAATAAAAAGTTTTAAACACAAAAACACGGGACACGGCACTACACGCCAAAATAAAAAGACAAACAAAACGGACTACACAGTAAACAGACAGTGCACAGACAGACAAACGAAACACGGTGAGTGAGACAGTTATTCACTTTTATATTTACGTTCTTTCTTATTATTTAATTTCTCCTTCTCCACACTCGTTCTCCACTCACCGAACACCTAACCCCGACTGAGTGCAAATGTGCATCTATATATACTGTTGTGCTGGGATTCAATTACTAATTAATTATTCACTTGAATCCCAGCACGTGAATTAATTCTGTGCAACCCCGTGCTCACATGTTACATTTAACCAGCACGTGAAGTGACTTGTGCTCTCCTCGTGCCTAAATACAAATCTACACTTTTTAAATACACGTGAAACACAGACCCGTTTACATCCCGTGTACCAATCTCTATACACCAACATTAACACACGCACGCAACATATAACACATCACACACAAATGCACACAGGGGCGGGGCGCATTGCCACATTTACCATCAAAGTGTTTTAAATATATGCGAACACAAAATGTTTATTTACTTTATTAATATATACATTATTCACAAATGTGGACTGTAAAATTTGAAATCTTCATTTCAGGAGTCAAAAAATCCTATTGGAAATCCCATAGAAAAAATCCATTAGGAAATCCCATAGAAAAATCCTATAGGGTTTTGGATCCTTTCCAGTAGGATTTTCTAGTGGATTCCAGTAGGAATTTTTTACTGGATTCTAATATGATTCCTATAGGATTTTCTACTTGATTCCAAAAGGATTCCTATAGGAATTCTACTGGATTCCAAAAGGATTTCTATGGGATTTTCTACTGATTCCAATAGGATACCTATAGGCTTTTCTACTGAATTCTAATTGGATTCCTTATTGGATTTTTCTACTGGATTTCTTACTGGGTTTTTTCTATGGGATTCCAACAGGATTTCTTTTTTGATTTCTATCAAGATTCCTATTGGATTTTCTTCAAGTAATAATAATAATAATAATAATAATAATATAATAATAAAAACAATAATACTAATATCATTCCTTAGGTTCTCTCAAACAGTATTACACATCTTCAGAGCAAAAGTATACATTGCAACAGTTGACTCATTTCTAATGTTATTTGCAAACAGATTTTCTGGAGAACTTCATTTAAACACGCACAGAAAACATAAAATAAAATCCTGCAAAAAGTGTGTTATTAATATTTTTTTATTAATTTAATGTTCAGAACTCAGTTTCCTTTTTGATATTTTGTCTTCATCACTACATTTTTGAGAGATGGCTTGTCTGATTATTTTTTTTTCCATTCCCGTTTTTGCATTTATGAAATCTGCAAAAAAAAAAAATAAATAAATAAATAAATAATAATAATAATAATAATAATAATAATAATAATAAATCAGCACATGACAAAGTGGAAGTTCTTGGGCAAAGTCATATATTTGTTTTCATTCAGTTTTGGAAATAGGACTTTTTTTTAATTTACTACAAACACATTAATTTTGTATGATTTGAATCAATTATATCTTAGGTTTTTTAATAACATTTTCACATTGAAGCACAAGTTAAGATGCTCATATGAATTTTATATTAAACATAATTACAAAAGTGCCGTGTGATTTCTCTGTAAATAAAAGTAAGCAAACTACAAACAGTTAAAGAAAAAAAAGGATTAACTCACAAATGATGTCTGCAGTTCTGGATCCAGTGATGGTTTGGCTTCTTTGCTTCTAAAAGTCTTCCCTGTCAAGCTGTGTGTTGCTAGAGTTTTCCGTCCAAAGACTGCACAACTCAGCTCTTTGGTCGCCTTCTTGGGATCCCCCCATTTTATTTTGCCAGGCTTTACAGAAATAAGTTTAAGAATAAATTAAATGGCACAGTTTTTTATAATTATAAATATTATAATAATAATTTATTATCCTGGTGATGTCACTACATCATAATTGAAGATCACTGCTCACATTTTCACCAGCTAGTACACTTCTCACATCCTGAGAGGTGATTCACTACGTTACTGTTATTTGTAGTGAGTGTTCCTTGTCTTTACTCCATGGAATTTTTGACTTTTTCAAAAATGTGTCTAACTTGGGCAGCAGGAAAACAGCCTTCTCGTATAATAGTGATTGTACCTGAAAGAGAAAATAAAACCGAGTAACAGTGTACAGTAAAAAAAAAGCTATCAGTCCAGGCTGCCTTAAACAAAAGGGAACAGGAAAAATATCAAGGAAATACCTTCATCTATCTTCAAACAGTTGACCACAGTGGAACTGACGGTTTCATTTGATTCTCCGTCACACAGAACCCCACTGATTTTGTGCCCGAGACGCCTGTGGGAAACAAAAAGGAAATTATAGCATTTATAACAGTGACTACAAAATATTAGCTTTCCTACACTAGCCCAGTAGGTACTTTAATGCAGGTAAATATTATTCTAACATGCAGTATTATGTATCCATGATACAACACTTTTTTCCCATTAGTATCCAGTAGACTCTCAATAATTAGGACCAACCTCACACTGCCATGAATATAGTATGGTTGCATCTGTAGAAACCAAACATCTATGATCAATATTTTTTCCAAGGCTTATTACTTTGATTAAATATATATATTGTTACAGTTTCACGAACATAAAACAATTAGAATAGAAATGACTCTTCCTTAACAGCTGCTGGTGTGACTGTCACCTGGTCATTAGCACACAACACAAATACTTACGTTATCACCATGTCATGGTGTGTGCTATCAGGCTCTCCACTTGGATTGGCTGAAGTGATGGCCAGTGGTCCAGTCATATTGCACAGATGGGCGGTCACTGTGTGGTCAGGGATGCTTTCTTTAGTCCCCACTCTGTCATAGGCTGGCCCGACTCCTAAACCAGAACCAAGAGAATGCTGTGAGTGTGGGTCTTTGGACAGAGCCTCTCTTACAAACTAAACTCACACAGGTTTTTGGTTTTTCTTAAAGGAAACAAATGATATCCTTCCATATGAGTAAAAGAGTCAACAGATGTAGCAGTGCTATAAAAGGGAGAGTGAAGTCACCTGTGGTTTTACACTGACATTGCCATAACACCCATAAACTATTAGACCAATGCAGTGATGACTGCCAGGATTTGAAACACAGACCTTGCTTTTTTCTCTAAATTATACATTCCAATTTTCGGAAGGACAAAAACATCTATTTATGTTACAAAACTAGAAACATACAACTAAACATTCAAGAGGAGTTTTAAAGTACTTTCATTAAATTAACAGGTGTTTAAATAGTTCATATTACACTTAAGTTTTTTTTTCCATTTGCCAGTAATATCAGTAATACAACTAAATAACAGAAACGTACTGGGTAAAATCCTATATACATACAAACGGCAGCTGACCTAACTGCCTGTACGGTGGCAGGGATAATTTCCTTTAGATGGAAGAGCCTGTCTGAACTCACCTAGTCTATTGAGCCACTCGCCCTTCTTGACAATGCAGCTGATGCCTCCTGGGTAGACGTTCCTCATGAACTCCCAGAGCAGGGGGCTGAAGGGGGGCTTGGCAGTCGACAGCTGCTCCAGGTTGGAGATGCAGATACAGATGGGCTTCTCGTGTGGGCGATCCTGAAAGAGGGACAGATGTGTGAGCTGAGAGCATGGCTCTGGAAAGTGACTCTACTCCTGCCTCCATGCAAAAGAACTCTTGAGTGCTTATTCTGCACAGCACAGACAAACAAACACATACCTACTCCAGTCCATACCTTGATATTGTAGATCTTCTCTATTGCCTGTGGGTGTTTGCAGGATGCTGCCAATGCGTACACAGTATCGGTGGGAACACCACAGACCCCACCGGCATCCAAGAGTTTTGAGATGCTCAGCAGCCCACTGGTCTTTCTTGAGGTGGTGATGGAACAAGGAGGAGGAGGGGGAGATTTGTCAGCTTTTTCCTGTGTAGCCTATAAGAAAGAGTGTATTTAAAAGCATGCTCAAATCTGCAACAATCCACTTCAGCACTTTTGTAGTGACCACTGGGAATTCAAAGGCTTCGTGGTCATACATGAGTTTAAGGATCTATTAAAAATCTTTATTTCATATTATTTTGAAAAAAAAAACATTATTTTAAAACTAATTCCAATATAGCTGGATGACAACTTTACCTTCAGCAGTGGGGGCCCGAGAGGCAGCAGCTCCTTTGTGAAGATGGAATTTCCAAGGGAGGCCAGAGTACCATACAAACAGATCAAAGAGAAGATGGCCAGCATCACAACTGTAATGGAAAACCAACTTAGTTTTATCACCATCCTTGGAAAGAAAATGTACTGGAGTCTACAGGCAGGCTCCATAGAGGTAGTGCATGTGTGTAACAAAACAGACATCGGACCCAACAATGGTAACATTGGGGAGAAACAGGAGAGATTGCCATGTGTGAACTGTGGGTGAGCCAAAAGTCTAGGATCTGTTGAGTTCTGTTCAATCAAAAGCCAAAGATGAATACTCTAGTCTAAAGAAAACATTTACTCAAGAACTTAACCCGTTTGATTGCCAATCCAAACACAGAATATGTTTTCATATTATTAGCCATTATGTATGGTGTTCGGGTGATAGATGTCTGCCTTCCTAATTCAAATTGTTTAAATAACAAGTTGCTGTTAATCTTTGCTCCAGGTTTGACTTTGGGGAAGGAGAAGGGGAGGCTCTTACTTTCCAGTTGGTAAGGCAGTCTGTCCAGTGTGGAGAGCAGGAAACACACCACAATCACCTCCATGACAAGAGTCAGCAACAGCAGCACAACATTTACATAGGCACCTTGGGAAAGAGAGGAAAAAACACACCAACACACATTTATATTTTCCATCCATTTACTCTGACACTTTTCTTTTCACTCCAACTAAACAAACCCCTAAATGTTAGACGAAGATCAGATTCCGTTAAAAAAATGACTTACCTATAAGCATTAGGAAGCCATTAAGTACCAAGCAAGCTACAGCCCCAGCTGTGAATCCACCAGCAAAATCAGTAGAAATGCCAAGTAACACACCTACAAAATAAAGACATTATTTTACTAATTTTAAAAGCAAGACATTCCCAACTAAGAAAATCATGAATTAGGTGCCCACTGGAATGTCACAGCATCAACTGTGAATCAAACTTAAACTCAATCAGTGCAAGAGCCGGCTTTTCATTTTGATTTGCCGTAATGAAAGCTCAGTTCTATTGGACAGCAAATACCAAACAAAGACACAACTGGTACACATTTATTGTATTATCCACCACAAACAGCCAATCAATACTTTGTACCAATGAAAGCAACCAGTCTGTACCCACAACTGCCAAATCAGCCAATCACAGCCTGTCAGCTCGACTGGAGCTCAGCATCTTTCAGCAACAACAAACCCGAGAAATGTTGTTCCATTTAGATATCTGGTACTGCCCAGATAAACAATTAAAATGGATACACCAGAATGTTTATTTTCTGCTTTTCCTTTAAAGTGATTTGGAGTTCATATGCACATATGACTGATTTTTATGGTAAACACTGTACAGCTGATCGCAAAATCAGAGTCAAACTATTTCCTTAAACAAGCATGGCTGATACACAATGCTATTGAAAAAGAAGAAAAGGCTTGAACAAAACACCCAGGAGTGTCGACATGCATGAGGAAATTCCTGAATCTAGCTATCAGTGATCTGTCTGCCTGCCAGCCAAGGAACAGTTAGCAATACCAGTACCAACTTAATGCACCATAAAGCATACAAATGAAACTGCATAACCATGTACTAAGAGAAAAAAAGGGATATCCGCCCCATTATTTGTATATACTGTGAGGATAGGGCGGAGGCCCTTTAAGAAATGGCTGTCTGGTTGAAAACCACATTCCCCAGAAGCCCTGGGGGTTAATGAATGGGGAGGAGTCTGCTGACATATAAGGAAGCCAGCAGATCACTTGGGGGGCTGTGGAGTATACACTGACGGAGTTCTACAGGATTCTAGTTGTTGGAAGGTACTATTTTTGTGTGTGGAAGTTTTTCTTGCAAAGTCGTTTGGATTACAAAGTAGGTTGGCTGGTATTAGAAACCAGTTTACTTTATTGCTGTTTTGGTGCCCAGCTGTATTATTGTTTAACTTTGGGACTTTTGGGTTAGAAGTAGCAGAGCAGAGAGTATAACCTCTGCACGTTAAAAGTGCACAGAGCTCGTCTCGGCTCCGGGCGGGGCCAGTGCCGGTGACATAGTTTAGAGACGGGACCATTTTTTATTTCTTTAATAGAATAATAAAAATAAAAAAAATGTACTGTTTGGAGTTTAGCAAATTATACTCTCTGCAAAGTGAACAGAGATCATAACATTTAATTGGGATTGGGTACTGTGTGATTCTGGACAAAATAAAACACAGACATCGGGACAAAGTGTTCTGGACATTTGGTTTTATTATTTAATAACACTTCAGTGTATCCGCTGTTCCAGGATAGACGGAGCTTTCGTTCTGTTTCAATGCGTTGCAGTGTGTTTCCTGGAAAATACAGTTCACCACGATAGCAGGAGCTGTCGTTCTGTTTCAACGCGTTGCAGTGTGTATCCTGGAGGTACTGTTCACCAAGATAGCAGGGGCTATCATATGGTTTCTACGCACTCCAGTTCACTACTTGGATTACAGTTTTCCACAATAGCAGGAACTGTCATATTGTACAACGTGCTCCAGCAGAGAGAGCCAGTTCTGGTATACTTACCCGTGTGGTCAACGTGCTCCAGCAGGGATAGCCAGTTCCAGCTCACCGTGCTACAGCAGAGGGAGCCATCACCGGAACACACCAACCTGTACTTGGCACTTCAGCCGGTTGTACACTGAAGAACTCAGGGTCTGCAGCCAAGAGACCTTATAGACTGTACCCACTTGAATAAGTGAACTCCTGGGGTAGGTTTAGATAGGGACTATAAGTGAGATAGTTAGTAGCCCGTACAGGGCATGATACTTTGGGTGGGGGTGATATACGTTTGCTTATGGTTTAAATTAAAGTAATTCACCTGTGTACACTATGAGTCTGTCCAGTTACTGAACGAAAAATTACACCCGCGGCTGGGCGTGTGTTACAATACATATACACAAACTACATAAAAAAACAAACAAACAAATAAACAAATAAATAAATAAATAAATAAATACATGTTTTTATTAAATTGTGGGTAATATAATCTGTGTCAGTAGTAAACTGAACTAAGTGGTCTTTTCAAAAACACAACATATTTTCCACAGTGCCAGTTTATGACAGAGGCATTTTATTTAAGTCTTAAGCAGACTTGTTCAGTACAGTATAGTTCAATATAGTATGGTGCCTCATGAAAGCATATGTCAGATAACCAGGTAGATATTCTATGAATCCTATTATGTGATTGTGGCAAAGTGCCCGCCCCTGTGTGTATTTTGTGTGTTACGTGTTGTATGTTGCGTGTGTTAATGTTGGTGTATAGATTGGTACACGGGATATAAACGGGTCTGTGTTTCACGTGTGTTTAAAGTGTATAATTATATTTAGGCACGGGATTGCACATCACGCACGTGCATTTAAAATATAATATGTGAACACGGGGTTTCACGTAATGAATTCACGTGCTGGGATTCAAGTGAATAATTAATTAGTAATTGAATCCCAGCACAACAGTATAAATAGGCACATTTTTAGTCACTCGGGGTTGGGTGTTCGAGAGTGGAGAACGGGAGAGAGAGAGAGAGAGAGGAGAAAGAAAAGCGAAATAGAAACGTAAACTGTTTGTTCTCACCGTGTTTGTTTGTCTCCGTGCACCGTTTGTTAAGTGTTAGTTCGTTTTGTCTGTCTATTTATTTTGGCTTAAAGTGCCGTGTCCAGTGTTTTTGTGTGGTTAAAACCTTTTATTTTCTGTTCTGTTGATTAAATGCTGAGCGAAAGCATTCGCTCAGCTGCACCAAACCACAAATCTCTGTCTGTTTATTTCCTGCATCTGGTCTGACGCCACCCACTCCGGCCGTCTTTGTGACACGTGGTGTCATCGTGGGATAGCCGCGCCTCCAAGCGTCAGACAGGAGGGGTTTTGTTTAAAAAAAAAAAAAATAAATAAAATATATATAATGGCAGAAGACGCCACAAAACTGCGGGACTGGTTCCTGGAGAATGCTGGGCTGGAGGCCCAGTCTCTGCCCATAATCGTCCGGGCCCTGTGGATGATGGACAGTGAGAGATGGGAGGCCTATCAGGAGGAACACACCCCAAACACCTTGGAGGAAGGTGTGGAGTTTCTCCTCAGCTACCTGGAGGCAACGATAAAAGGAACAGCAGCCCAGGTAGCAGGCCCACCAGCAGAGGGTGAATGCCTGCTGTCCCCATCTCCACCAGCAGAGGGTGAGTACCTGCTGTCTCCATCTCCACCAGCAGAGGGTGAATGCCTGCTGGTTTTGCCTCCACAGCCTGAGTGGGAGGAGTCCGAACGTCCTACGCCTGAGTGGGAGGAGCCCGAACGTCCTACGCCTGAGTGGGAGGAGCCCGAACGTCCTACGCCTGAGTGGGAGGAGCCCGAACGTCCTACGCCTGAGTGGGAGGAGCCCGAACGTCCTACGCCTGAGTGGGAGGAGCCCGAACGTCCTACGCCTGAGTGGGAGGAGCCCGAACGTCCTACGCCTGAGTGGGAGGAGCCCGAACGTCCTACGCCTGAGTGGGAGGAGCCCGAACGTCCTACGCCCGAGTGGGAGGAGTCGGTGCGTCCTACGCCCGAGTGGGAGGAGTCGGTGCGTCCTACGCCCAAGAGGGAGGAGTCGGTGCGTCCTACGCCCAAGAGGGAGGAGTCGGTGCGTCCACAGCCCAAAAGGGAGGAGTCGGTGCGTCCACAGCCCAAAAGGGAGGAGTCGGTGCGTCCACAGCCTAAAGGGAGGCAAGTCGGGGCTTCCACAGCCCTGGGACCCAAGCCACCAGCAGAGGGAAAATGCCTGCTGGTTCAGCCCCAAGAGCCGGAAGGGGAGGGGTTACAGGCTCAACCCCCTGAAAATTTTTGGGGGGGAGAGGGGCAGGAGGCTGGTGTCCCTCAGCAGCCTCTATTCATGCTGCTGAAGGCAGCACGGCGCGCACCAGCCCAGCCGCCACAGCGGAGGGAGCCAGCGCCGCCAGGAGCAGAGGAGCTGCTTCTGCCTCCGCCACCTCCACCGCTTCCTCCACTAGGAGCAGAGGAGCAGGAGCTGCCTCTGCCTCCACCACCGCCAGGAGCAGAGGAGCTGGAGCTGCCTCTGCCTCCACCACCGCCAGGAGCAGAGGAGCTGGAGCTGCCTCTGCCTCCACCACCACCAGGAGCAGAGGAGCTGGAGCTGCCTCTGCTTCCGCCACCGCCCGGAGCAGAGGAGCAGGAGCTGCCTCTGCTGCCCGTACCTCCACAGGGAGTACGGTGGCCGGAGCCCCAGAAAGGGGAGCTGCCGGCCACGAAGAAGGGGGGCGAGGTCTGGAGACCACTTTCCCCAGCAGCAGTTTCGCTGCAGGAGTTCTTGTGGCCGGAGCCCCACAGGAGGGAGCTGCCGGCTACGAAGAAGGGGGAGGTCGGGGGGACCACCTGCCCCCGCAGCTTTTTCGCTGCAGGACGGGACCAGCATGCTGTCAGCCGTGCCACTACCGGCAGGGGAGCTGACAGCATTTCCAGCCATGGGCCCAGCCTCCCTTCCCAGCCCGAGACTTTGGCCTGGACTGCTGGGTATTTAAGGGGGGAGGTGGCCGTTGAGGCCATGTGTGCTGTGCACAGGGGGGGGTATATGTGGCAAAGTGCCCGCCCCTGTGTGTATTTTGTGTGTTATGTGTTGTATGTTGCGTGTGTTAATGTTGGTGTATAGATTGGTACACAGGATATAAACGGGTCTGTGTTTCACGTGTGTTTAAAGTGTATAATTATATTTAGGCACGGGATTGCACATCACGCACGTGCATTTAAAATATAATATGTGAACACGGGGTTTCACGTAATGAATTCACGTGCTGGGATTCAAGTGAATAATTAATTAGTAATTGAATCTCAGCACAACAGTATAAATAGGCACATTTTTAGTCACTCGGGGTTGGGTGTTCGAGAGTGGAGAACGGGAGAGAGAGAGAGGAGAAAGAAAAGCGAAATAGAAACGTAAACTGTTTGTTCTCACCGTGTTTGTTTGTCTCCGTGCACCGTTTGTTAAGTGTTAGTTCGTTTTGTCTGTCTATTTATTTTGGCTTAAAGTGCCGTGTCCAGTGTTTTTGTGTGGTTAAAACCTTTTATTTTCTGTTCTGTTGATTAAATGCTGAGCGAAAGCATTCGCTCAGCTGCACCAAACCACAAATCTCTGTCTGTTTATTTCCTGCATCTGGTCTGACGCCACCCACTCCGGCCGTCTTTGTGACAGTGATTTATTGCAAATTATTATAATGATATATATTTTTTGAATGAAATATATTACCCACCCTGTATATATACTTTGTAAACTTAACTGTTTGTTCACATAAAAACGTAATAAATTAATTATACTGGTTTATGAAAAAGCTTGCCAATTTGATCTACTTATCTTTAGTGTTTGTAAAGGAAATATTCTGCCCAGTCTTTGTGTTTCTTTTATTATATACTGTATGGTATGTGATAATAATTATTATCACACTCATGAGGATGGGCGCCCCCAATGCATGCAGTATCTGATATATATGTTTTATAATCATCTACATTTCTACTAGTTAACTAAAATACAGTTGGTATTTTTAATAATACAAAAAATGATCACACACTATATAACAGAATTTACATTAAACAAAATACATTTAAATAGTTTCTATTTAATCAAACAAGCATTTGTCTAACTGTAAAAATATGAAACAAGATTGGTATTACAGTACCTGGCCAAACTCTGGTGAGAGTTTATTTTTTATAGAACCTGTCTCTCAAGCAGGGGAGGAGTCTCCCAGTGCCAAGTTCTCAGTAAGTGTCCTCCCAGAACAGAAAGAGGGTTATTCCCCAACATTCCAGACCTCTTCTTGGTCATTACATAACCCATTTCCTGGTCACATTAGAAAAATCCCCCCAATTAGTTGAATAGTTTCACTAAAAGAAGGAGGGGTTTTGGAACCTGGAGGAAGATCGGCATCCAGATATGAAAGAATATAAAGAGAGGATGGAATCACAGCAAAATATCAGCTCAGTGACAGAACTTTGTTGTTACACAGCAATCTACTGAACACCATCATGCTCTCAGCACTCAAGGTAATTATTGCATTGAAACTCTTAGAAATGTATGCATTTTTATTTTGTATTTTACTATTATTATTATTATTATTATTATTATTATTATTATTATTATTATTATTAGTATTAGTAGTAGTAGTAGTAGTCGTAGTAGTATTTTCTGTCATATATCATATTGATTTTATTTAATTTTTTTCCCTTTTTAAATTAGTTTCAGAGAACCTCGAGGCACTTTTCCTGCCTGCGACTTCTACATAAATCTGCAGTTGAAGGTAAACATTTTTTAAAAAGCTATTTAATTAAAAAAAAAAAAAAAACTGTGTAAATAATGTCAATTTTAAGGATTTCATACCATCACCAATTGAATGGACCCAGTTGTCTTTAAGTGTTGTTATTTTAGTCCATTATTGTAGAGTTGATGCTCTGGATACTAAAGTGAAGCACAGGCAGAGACTGACCTGCTGTTTGTTGTCCTGCAGTGCAAGAAAGGCCTGCCCCAGAGGAGACAATCACCAGCAGTTTTGGAGGGTTCATCCACTTGGTGCACCCGGGCCAGCTGTCAGACACTGTGCTGCACCGCAGTAAGAGGATGATCCTGGACAGCATCGGGGTGGGGCTGCTGGGAAGCAGCTCCCATGTCTTCGAGCTGGCTCTGCAGCACTGCCAGGTAATCCTTCAGCTGAGGCTTACACTGGGCTATGGTACAGAGGGCACACAGGCTGCTGACCTTAGTGGCCCCAAAGGTAACAATGCTGTCCTAAAATGATGGCCAAAGAAGTGGGCCCTGGCTGTACAATTTTAATATCAACCATTCCTTCAGTACTTACCCCATTTTTGAAAAGTTTCTTTGAACAGTCACCATTCCAATTGAGGTTTGCATTGTCAAACCAGGGTGATGATAATCAAGAATTTAACTTGCTTGTTTCCATCTTGTTTCCAAGAACGTTGAGACCCTATAATGATCTGTGATTAACTCTCTTTGCAGCAAATGTATGCTCCAGATTATATCAGTTCAGTCTTTGGTCGAAGGCACACAAGACTCTCTCCAAGTCTGGCAGCCTTTGTAAATGGAGTAGCGGTAAGTCAGTGTATTTGTTGGCTGGCATGTTTTAATGTCAGGTTTGTTTACACAGTGCTCAGCCCTTTCAAATTGTAAAAATGTAGTCCATGAAATGAGCACATTCTAGCAGCTGACGAGCTCTGCAGCTCGTGTCTGTGGCTTGTCATTTCCTCATTACACTTCCTGCAACTAATTTCCATGAAAACACCTCTTGAAATACAGCATTCCAAAATGATACGCTTAAAAAAAAAAGACAATGTAAATGTAAATGTATTTATTAATTTAAAATTTAAAATGATATAAGCACAAAATAATCCAAACATAAAATTATCATGAACAGAGGCTGGGTTGCCAATATTTACTATCAGTATATACAGTACACAAATCAATAGATCTTGTAAGAGATGATGTGTTATTATTTCAACATAAAATAGTTTAAAACGTTTGTTTTATCTCTAGTTTTAAGTAATTGTTTGAGAAAAGCAAACAAGAGCACTTTACAGGTTACTTAGCAGATGATTAAGGAGTAGTTCTATGAGAAAGTCAAAGGAGAAAAACTTCTGAGATCTGAGGCTAAACATTTTCATAATGCAGAAAATTAAAAACCAATGTAATGCCTTAATTGTGTAAATATAATACTTAAATAATTTTATTTGTTCATTATACTGGATATTTGCCCATCAGGGAGTGACTGTTTTCAGGACACATTCCATTTATCCTGTTCTTTTTCTTTTTTTTTTTGAAAAGTGAAAGCTCAAGTTTGTATTCATGTCCTTGAGTTTCTTTTGTAGAAAGATGGGGCACTGCCAGGCTTCCTCACAGTCAGGAATGTCAGTGGAGATCACACTGTACCAGGTGCTTACTGTGCCCGCATGTTCTTCTTTACAGGTCCATTCAATGGATTTCGATGATACCTGGCACCCAGCCACCCACCCCTCAGGGGCAGTCCTTCCTGCCCTGCTCGCTATTGCTCAGATGTTACCTGGCAACGCCAGGCCCAGTGGGATGGACCTCCTGCTAGCTTTCAACGTGGGCATTGAGATTCAGGGTCGGCTCATGAGGTTCTCCAACGAAGCCCAAAACATCCCCAACAGGTGAGGAGACTGCTGCCGAACAAACTTGGCACAATACTGTAGTGCTGCCAAGGAGGAAGTGTGCCAATAGTCTTCCAGCATGAATGAGTGAATGAGACAGTGTTTGAATTTGAAAGCAAATCTTAATCTGTTTTTCATTGTTTTTTTTTAACCTCACAGTGATTATGTTGTTTTTATTGGAAATTATTATTACACTTTCCTAGTAAAATAAAATGTTTTCTTAGAAGGCATGATAAGAAACGTTTGTCTACCCGAGGTTGTTTTTAAATCAGAATTTTAAAACCATTAAAAGCATATATAATGTAAAATACTCTCTCAGTTACCAGGATGGTCATGCCAGTGTTTCTCCCTTCAGGTTCCATCCCCCGACTGTAGTGGGCCCTCTGGGTAGTGCTGCTGCCTGCTCCCATCTGCTTTCCCTGGATCGCTTGCAGTGCTCAAACGCCTTGGCGATTGCTGCTTCGCTGGCAGGGGCTCCCATGGCCAACGCTGCCACTCAATCCAAGCCTCTTCATATTGGGAACGCAGCCCGGCTTGGTCTGGAGGCGGCACTGCTGGCATCCCGGGGCCTGGAGGCCAGCACACTGATCCTGGACTCGACCCCAGGCTGCGCTGGCTTTAGCGCCTTCTACAACGACTACCTGCCTCAGGCACTGCCCTCCCCGGTGGAACAGGATCCCCGCTTCCTGCTAGAGGACCAGGACATAGCCTTCAAGCGCTTCCCTGCACACCTGGGGATGCACTGGGTGGCAGACGCAGCGTGCTCAGCACGGGAGCTTTTGGTCAACACCGTAGGGGGGTTCCACCCCTCTATGATCCAGAACATCCTACTGAGAATCCCCCTCTCCAAATATATCAACCGGCCCTTCCCTGAATCCGAGCACCAGGCCCGACACTCCTTCCAGTTCAACGCCTGCACTGCTCTGCTGGACGGCGAGGTCAGTGTCCAATCCTTCAGCCCAGCCTTCCTGGACCGTCCTGAGCTGCTCAGCCTCCTGAGCAGAGTACAGGTTGAGCACCCCCAGGACAACCCTGCCAATTTCAATAAGATGTACGCAGAGGTGCTGGTGACCCTCACAACGGGCGATGTCTTGAAGGGTCGTTGCGACACCTTTTATGGACACTGGAGGAAGCCACTGAGTCGTGACAGTCTGCTGAAAAAGTTCCGGGCCAACGCTGGGGCAGTCCTGCCAGGAGAGAGAGTGGAGGCCATCATCGATGCCGTGGAGAACATAGAAGACATGCAGGACTGCTCCCACCTCACCATGCACCTGGAGTGAAGGGCTTCATGACATCCTTTGATGACATACACTTGAAGAAAACAATATGAAATGATTGGGGAAACGATCTTTATGCCATTTGTGTTTTGTTTTACTGTATTATTATTATTATTATTATTATTATTATTATTGTTGTTGTTGTTGTTGTTGTTGTTGTTCTTGTTGTTATATAGTGCATAATTTTAGTGATTATTTACCAGTCATACTCAATTGTAAGTAAAGCACAGTTCACATGGATTATGCAATGTATATACTCTCAATTCTGCTAGCACTGTAAATCTCACTATTGCTCTCTTTATTGAATTCTTGTTATTTTATTGGATCTTTTACAAAGATTTATTGTGTGTAATTTCAGACTTTTGTATCGGAATTGCAATACTGTTGATTTGTGTAACAGGTCACTAGTTTGGAAGATATCATACGTCAATTCATCAAATGTGAAGTCAATGTAATGCCCCAAGTGTGCAAATATAATACAAATGAAACAATTGTAATTGCTTTGGTGTTTATATTTTATTTAATTGAAAAAGATTACTAGTTTACAGTGTTTAAGGTGTACAATAATACAGAACTTGTACATTGTTAAGTGATATAAATGTATTGTATATACTGCAGATAATAAATTGGTAAAATGAAGTGTTCTCTTTTGAAATCAATTGCCCATGCAAGGGGATATTTCCTTTCCTCTCCTTCAAATTCCATCAATAGACAAACTGCAGCGTGAGACTACAATGAGAAATGTCCTACTTTAGGTTACAGAAACCGTCCATGCCATTTTATAACCAAATATCATAGCATACTGATACAATCTACAAGAGAACTATTAATCGGAAACATTGGTTATTTCATTTTCTTTAACTTCTATTTCTGTTCACATTTGGCATTGGGGGCAGCACAATAAAAGTTAAAAATATATGACAAACATTATTTGTTATTGGAAACAGTCTCAGTTTAAAAGAAAGAGAATACTTGGTGGGTTTCATGAGGTACTTCCACAAGAATGCAGGTCTACTCCTCTCCTGTTCTCTCGTGGCAAGGAAAACAGGCCTCGTTCACTTTATTGACCACAGCTGAATTCAACAAGAGGTTGCAATTGAACAAACTGTACCCAGCACTCCTATAAACAGAGCAAGGAACACGGAAAATATGTTTTGCAGCGGCCTGAATTCAAGAAAATGTTGGAACAGTTGTGTCAATACTCATGAAACACTGACAGCACATGCTTTTTAATTAATCAATAACAGTAATAAATAGCCACCATTGACTGGCAGGACTTATTCAATGTTGCAAGTCCACGTGTTGTTAAAATTATTCTGGAGGGGGCCATTTCACATATTGTAAGGTACCTGCATTTGAGACCCCATCTCTACAGGGGGTCCTCTCCTGCTTTACTTTAATACACCTGGGCGGTCCTGTCCTGTAGTTTTGTATGTTAGCAATTTGGAAGAAACACAGCCTACACATCTACATAAGCAAGAACCAGCAACAGTAAGATGGAGTGGAGTGGGACATTGAGCTTATAAAATCTGTATTTTATAAAAAGAAAACCAAAAATAATAACATTTTAAAATTCAAATTAAGTTTTCTGTAAACTTATGGGATCATTTTTAATATTAGTCTTTGCTGCCAGCTTCTACCTAACCTAGAATCATCTGGGAATGTAAATAACCTGTCAAACTTCCCCAAATAAGTCTTTCCTCACCTAACAAAATAGTTATCTCCCCAGAAATCTCCCCAATTCCAGGTGTGGTTTATCCCTGAGGGATAGAGGTTGATCAGTTAAGAGTTGGAGCTCCAATTGAGCTGGTGTAATTTGTGTCTAGCGGGTGAAACAGACAAATGCAGGGTATGCATTGACATGCATTCAGCAACAAATGATGTTATTATTGTATGATTTAAATGCATTGTTTGTGTTGATTTAGAACGGGTGATGTTATTATTGTATGATTTAAATGTATTGTTTGTGTTGATTTAGAACGGGTGATGTTATTATTGTATGATTTAAATGTATTGTTTGTGTTGATTTAGAACGGGTGATGTTATTATTGTATGATTTAAATGTATTGTTTGTGTTGATTTAGAACGGGTGAATGTTTGTTAATGTAAAAACCCCATCCCCCTAAAGTCGTGCAAACTCGTCATCTCCAGATTGATTAAGTGTTTGCTAATCCGGAGATAACCACATCTATAAAAACCTGCAGCATTTGCTGACCTGGGTGGGTGCACAGGAAGGAGGAGCGTGAGCGAGCGAATAAGCAAGAAAGCAAGCAAGCAAGCAAGCAAACAAGCAAGCAAGCAAAGGAGAAAGTATCAAAAGAAAACAGACAATTGCCACTTGTTTGGTGGAGGTATTTGTGTTTATTTGGCTCTGTGAGCAGTGTTTTTTGTTGGATTTTTTATTTATTTGTGTAATAAATACACGCACCAGCGCTTCAACCTGCAGTACCCGTGTTCGTGTGTCAACTTCCTGATCTGGGGACATCACTTATTGCAAATTTAGAAACACAATCTTCTGTCAAATATAAACCACAAATGTCACTGACCACTTCCAACCGAAAGAGCTGCTATGACACTGCTCTGGCTGCCACACGATATGACATAAAAGTTGAATAACGTTAATAGAAATTACTGGAGGGGAAACAAATTAGTTTAAACACTTGAATGAATTCCAGTGAAGATAAATAGTTTCTGTTGGAATAACTGTTTCTTCCTGATTCAAGCTTATACTATTCTCTCAACTAGTCTTAAACGTGACGCACCCCTAGCAAAGACTAACAACAGCCAGGCTGTGATTTTTCTAAGTTTTAAAAAAATATATATATTTCACAATATCAGCAACAATCATCCCGGCTACAGCTGTAAAATCTAAATTGGATAACTGGATAAGCTGTAAGACCTAGAAGTATTTCGGCAAGAAAATGAGGTGTTAGTATCATGGTAATGTATAATAAATTGTATGTGGAAAAACATGTTGTCTTCTCTAGATGTTAGGCAGATGTACAGACAGAGAGCTCATGTTTCCAGATATATGCAGAACTGTAAGTGTGATACCCATGGGCATGGACAGACAGACAGCCAGGTATATCCCCAGTCCAATTCTCCCATACAACACACATTGCTGTTTCATACCCATGACTTTCTTGTCATGTTAATAGACTTTCCTCCCCTGTCTGAACCCCCTCTCATAAAGAAAGATATACTTCATTTAACATTTCCACGCATCTTTACCTGGTTTACCTGGGTGCAGGTGCATTGCAGAGAAATGTAATCCTACACTTCCTCATATAGGGATATATATATGTAAATGATGAGATACAATCAGGGGAAGGACACCCACCCAGTGAAGGTATGCAGGACTCTCCATTACACTTCCTTTACAGTATTTCCTCAAACACCCTTCTAGTATGACATGCATGCTGCCCTGCTACAATCTGTGCCTGATTTAAAAATCCCCTTTCTAGACCCTTGCCATTTCCTGAACTGGACCAACAGTGGTGCTCATTTTTTCTTAAGAAAAGAATTTGTTAACCATTTGGAAAACAAACAAACAAAAATATCCCCAGAGACATTTCCTTTACCCTTCTTTCTCTCATTTTCACCTCTTCGTTACACTTGTGTTTATTTGTCATCCTTCCTTTTGTTTCAGTTTGCTTCATCAATGTGTTATTTATTTACTTATTTTAGTTTTTGTTTCCTTTAAACTTTATGCACTTCACAAACTAGACGCCCCTCTTAGATAATTTGTGCACCTAGTCTGGGGAGGGCTTGTTTAAACTTCTCCTTTAAAAAGCCAACAGGATGTAATGACTGAAATTATTTAATTTGCAAAGTGAATCTAAGCAACAAGGAGAACACAAGATTAACACTCTCTTTTATATTGTATTATGGAGTCTATTTTAAAAATGTAAATCTAGATTTTTCAAGACTTTGTCACACTGTATTTGTAATGTTAATACTGTAAGTAAATCCCAGCTGGGTTAACACTGAGTTAAAGAGCAGGGGTATTTACATATGTCACTCTTTAGATCATTGAAATAGACTCCTGGGTGTGTTTTGTCTCATTCGTGATTGCATTTTCTGCTTTGATCATTATGTATTTATCAGGCTTACTAACTAATGTTTCTCAAAAAGCTCAGAAAAAAAACCTGAATTTCTGAACTGAGGTTTAACCTATGGACTAGAGGGGTCTTTATTTGACTTTAATGCCCTTTTTGAAGAGTTTTAAAGACCACAAAACTTCTATTTTAAATCTAACAGGCCAGCATATGTGTTGCCAGAGACCCAGATACCATCATTACATAAGCACACAATGTAACCTATATTACCAGTAAAGCAAGAAAAACTGGGTTTTCTGTAACTGCATAAAGTTTCCTTTTTGTCATACAAATTATGTACATCATAATAGCATCTCTAAAAAAAACTTAAAGGAAATTGAATTAGGTGTGAATAGGTGAAGATGATGTCATATAGACAGCATAGCTAGGGGCACACTTATTATCTCATAAGCATGTTAGTGCTTTTCTTTTGTTTTCTATTTTTAAATTTAAATGGTAGATTAAACTAATCAGACAGGTGTTATGCAACGGATAACCATAAATCAAAATGACAAACATCAACATACTAGTTTTTTTTTTTTTTTTTTTTTTTTTTAACGCAGTAATACTTTAGTTTCTCTTTAGTTTCCCGAATTTGGGACGTTATCTAAAAACCAAAGCGGCCCAGAATTTGGGACGTTATCTGCAAACCAAATCGGCCCAGAATTTGGGACATTATCTGAAAAGCAAAGCGGCCCATAATTTGGGACTTAAATGAAAACAGGGGCAGTCTATATATGTAAAACTGTGATTGCATTAGCGATAAACTAATGTATCCTCTAACAAAACTGCAATAGTGTATACATTTTATATTAAAATATATCGCAAAAACGATTATAGATATATGCTACTTGAAAGAAAAAAGTACACCACCACAGAAAGACAATTCTTACATTCGTGCATAACATGATAATTCATATAAAATAATCACCCATAGTTTGTTATATCAGTACAGCGTAATACCACATTATATTTTAATGGAAAGGTTGTGGAAAGCAGGAGTTGTGATTCAGGAGAGTCTAAACTTTTGCAATTATTTATTTATATATATTTATATTTTTGTGTTTTATGTAAAATTTGTTTGTTTGTTTATCTGTTTATCATAATAGTTTTAGTATATTTGTGAGTCATTGTTGTTTGTTTAGCTGATCGTAGATCAGCAGAAACTCCGATATGGCGTGTAGTTCGGGGAGAGGGGGTGTAGTGACTCGCAGGCACGGCTGCCGATGTGTGCCTGATATCTGTGTGTCAGTGGAGGAATGCCTGGTAGCGGTAGGAGAGGTTGTGGGCTTTAATAAAATAAAATCGGCATCGAGGATGAATAAAGCTCTAGTCATTTTTTTAACTGATGTGGATTTGGTAAATAAGCTAGTGGAGGAGGAGTTTAGTGTGCAGGTGTCTTTTATTGAAGTTTCTCCTTTAGTAACACCCGTAACCAAAGTAATACTGTCTAATGTCCCTCCCTTCTTAAAAAATGAGTTACTGGAAAGAGAGTTATCAAGATACGGAAAATTAATGTATCCCATTAAAACGATTCCTCTGGGATGTAAAAATCCCAGTGTAAAACATGTTTTGTCTTAGAAGAGAGGCGTTCATTTTACAGCATGATCCTAATTTAACTATTGAAGTAGCGTGGAATTTTAATGTCGAGGGGACGAATTGTGTTGTTTTTGCCAGTTCCGATATAATGAGGTGTTTTAAATGTGGAGCTCAGGGACATCAAAGAAAGCAGTGTCCCAGAAACAGGGATCGGGCTGAAACAGAGCAGGATAAGGGAGCTCCTGGCGGGGAGGAGGTCGGGGGCGATCGGGGAGAGCGGGAGGATGAGCAGCCCCTGGAGCCAGCAGAGCCCGGGTCAGCTGAGCCAACAGAGCCCGGGTTAGCAGAATCAGCAGAGCCCGGGACAGCAAAGCCTGGGTCAGCAGAACCAGCAGAGCCCGGGTCAGCGGAGCCCGAGTCAGCGGTACCTGAAGCAGAGTTGATACAACTCAAAAGACACAGCCAAGCGAAAACAGCTTCGGGGCAAGAGGCTGGGCAAACTGATGAAGTGGTGGCGAAAAAAAGAAAAAGAAAAACAAGCACTCTGAGGAAGGAGAGCCAAGGCGGGACTCTGGGTCAGTATCTGTGAGCAGCGGAGAGAAGACTCAGTCTCCCGGCGTGAAAGTTGCGGAGAGCGGAGGTGATCCACAACCGATGCCTGAGGAGGAATTGACGTCTTCCCCGGAGGCTGTGCCACCTTTCCCTGAAGAAGGGGGCAGAAGCACAGATCTCCCCCAGTCTGGCTACAAGACAGGGGGCACTGAAGCTGAAGCTGTGGTTGTGGAGAGCGGCGAGGCCGCTGTAGAGGACGGGGCGGATGGCGAACAAGATAAGGGCATGTACGAGTCGGATGACGAGGGGCTCTCTGATTCCTCGTTAATCTCGGACGTCCCTGACAGCCAACCCGTCAGGAAAAAACTCTATACACTGCAACACATTAACAACTTTCTCGACAGTACCAAAGGTAAGAGGGGAGTGGACATTAAAAGTTTTTTTTCCCGATTTAAAATTGTTTTTACATTCTGCGCATATAGTCTCCAGGAAGTCAACGCTTGAGGAGCTAGATCAACAGAAGAGGTACCGTTTAAAAAAAGTAGTACAGACTGTAAAGAAAATGATGGTACGATCAAAAACTTTATTTTAAAATGGATTTTTTTTTAAAAAAAGGACAATTTTATTTTTATTTTTTAGTGTTTGTTTTAACTTGATGGTCTTAAATATTTTATCCGCCAGGAAAAGTGTAAGAACATAAGAACATAAGAACATAAGAAAGTTTACAAACGAGAGGAGGCCATTCAGCCCATCTTGCTCGTTTGGTTGTTAGTAGCTTATTGATCCCAGAATCTCATCAAGCAGCTTCTTGAAGGATCCCAGGGTGTCAGCTTCAACAACATTACTGGGGAGTTGGTTCCAGACCCTCACAATTCTCTGTGTAAAAAAATGCCTCCTATTATCTGTTCTGAGTGCCCCTTTATCTAATCTCCATTTATGACCCCTGGTCCTTTTTTCTTTTTTCAAGTCAAAGAAGTCCCCCGGGTTAACATTGTCTATACCTTTTAGGATTTTGAATGTTTGAATCAGATCGCCGCGTAGTCTTCTTTGTTCAAGACTGAATAGATTCAATTCTTTTAGCCTGTCTGCATACGACATGCCTTTTAAACCTGGAATAATTCTGGTTGCTCTTCTTTGCACTCTTTCTAGAGCAGCAATATCCTTTTTGTAACGAGGTGACCAGAACTGAACACAATATTCTAGGTGAGGTCTTACTAATGCATTGTAGAGTTTTAACATTACTTCCCTTGATTTAAATTCAACACTTCTCACAATATATCCAAGCATCTTGTTAGCCTTTTTTATAGCTTCCCCACATTGTCTAGATGAAGACATTTCTGAGTCAACATAAACTCCTAGGTCTTTTTCATAGTTTCCTTCTTCAATTTCACTATCTCCCATATGATATTTATAATGCACATTTTTACTGCCCGCATGCAATACTTTACACTTTTCTCTATTAAATTTCATTTGCCATGTGTCTGCCCAATTTTGAATGCTGTCTAGATCATTTTGAATGACCTTTGCTGCTTCAACAGTGTCTGCCACTCCTCCTATTTTTGTGTCGTCTGCAAATTTAACGAGTTTGCTTACTATATCAGAGTCTAAATCATTAATGTAGATTAGGAATAGCAGAGGACCTAATACTGATCCCTGTGGTACACCACTGGTTACCTCGCTCCATTTTGAGGTTTCTCCTCTAATCAGTACATTCTGTTTTCTACCTGTTAACCACTCCCTAATCCATGTGCATCCATTTCCTTGAATCCCTACTGCGTTCAGTTTGAGAATTAATCTTTTATGCGGGACTTTGTCAAAAGCTTTCTGGAAATCTAAATAAACCATGTCGTATGCTTTGCAGTTATCCATTTTCAATGTTGCATCCTCAAAAAAGTCAAGTAGGTTAGTTAGACATGATCTCCCTTTCCTAAAACCATGCTGGCTGTCTCCCAGGATATTGTTACCATATAGGTAATTTTCCATTTTGGATCTTATTATAGTTTCCATAAGTTTACATATAATAGAAGTCAGGCTTATTGGTCTGTAGTTACCTGGTTCGGTTTTGTCTCCCTTTTTGTGGATTGGTATTACATTTGCTATTTTCCAGTCTGTCGGTACAACCCCTGTGTCAAGAGACTGTTGCTTGATCTTGGTTAGCGGTTTGTAAATAACTTCTTTCATTTCTTTGAGTACTATTGGGAGGATCTCATCCGGCCCAGGGGATTTGTTTATTTTAAGAGCTCCTAGTCCCTTTAACACTTCTGCCTCTGTTATGCTAAAGTTATTTAAAACTGGATAGGAACAGGTCGACATGTGGGGCATGTTGTCCGTGTCCTCCTTTGTAAAAACCTGTGAAAAGTAATCATTTAATATATTTGCTATTTTTTTTTCTTCATCTATGATTTTGCCATTTGTGTCTCTTAGACATTTAACCTCCTCTTTGAATGTTCTCTTGCTGTTATAATATTGGAAAAACATTTTGGAATTGGTTTTAGCCCCCTTAGCAATGTACTTTTATTTCTTTTAACGTTAATGGTTGTAGACAGTCTTTTAAAAGAGCACAGTTATTTGAATTTTTAAAGCAGAAAAGGGCTGGGGTTGTGATGGTGCAGGAGACGCATATTGAACAGGAGGATGAGGCGGTCTGGCTGTCAGAGTGGGGCGGTCAGGGTGTGTTCAGTCACGGCTCCAGCACCAGGGCGGGAGTAGCGGTGCTTTTTAAATCAGACCTGCCTGTCAGTGTACAGCACGTAGAAGAGTTTGAGAAGGGGCGGCTTTTAAAAGTACAGACACAAATAGCTGGTTTTAACTTTAGTTTTATAAATATTTATGCACCAAATACTGGAAGTGACAGAATTTTATTGTTTAACAAGTTGAAACAAACCATTTTAAAATGTAGTAATAATGACGTATTAGTGGTTGCGGGTGATTTTAACTGCACTATAGATTTTACCAAAGATAGGAATACTAAAGAGCCACATCCTCAATCCTCCAGAGAGCTGACTGCAGTTTTACAGTCCAGTGACCTGGTTGACGTATGGAGGTGTCTGCACCCTCAAGCCCGACAGTACACCTGGTCCCAGTCCCGTAACAACTACACATCTAGAGCACGACTGGATCAGTTTTATTCATTTCGTTGTCACCTCAATTTTTTTGTAGGAGCAAGCATTATTCCCAACAGTCTATCGGACCACCACTGCCTGTTAGTCAGTGTACTTATTCCAACCGAAGGACACAAATCTTCTTATTGGCATTTCAACATTCAATTATTAAAAGACTGTAAATTTGGAATTATTTTTAAAGAGTTTTGGAAAGTTTGGCAAAATCAAAAAAACAATTATCAAGATTTAAGGCAGTGGTGGGACATTGGGAAAAAACAAATTCGAATTTTTTGTCAGCAGTACACCCTGGAGGCTACCAGGTCACTGGACAAAGCAGTCAGGGAGTTAGAGAGAGACATTCTAAACATAGAGAATAATGGGGATCTCTCTAATGAGCAAACCTTTCAAAAAATAAAAGGAAAAAGACATGTGCTGGGCAGCTTGCCCGAGGAGAAGGTGAAGGGGGGGTTGATGTGTTCTCGCTTCGTGGCGCTGAGGGACATGGATGCACCCACTTCCTTCTTCTTTGGCCTGGAGAAGAAGAGAGCATGCAGCCAGCAGCTGAGGTGTGTGCGGACGCCCTGCGGCAGAGAACTACACAGCAGAGAGGAGATCAGTGAGGCGGCTGTGCAGTTCTACAAGCAGCTGTTCACAAAAGAACAGTGTGATCAAGATGACACAGAGACCCTGCTCCAGGATCTACCTAGCCTGAGCAAAGAGGAGCAGGGTGGACTGGATAAAGAGCTGACCTTTGAGGAACTGACCATTGCGATGACACAGCTCTCCAGCGGGAAGGCGCCTGGGATAGATGGCCTCCCCGCTGAGTTTTTCAAACATTTCTGGACAGTGATCGGGGAGGACTTCTTCCAGGTGCTGAAGGAAAGTCTGGAGAGAAAAGAACTGCCTCTCAGCTGCCGCAGGGCAGTGATCACACTGCTGCCTAAGAAAGGAGACCTCTGCCTTTTAAAGAACTGGAGACCTGTTTCGCTGTTATGTGCCGATTCGAAAATAATTTCCAAGTGTATCGCAAATAGGGTTAAGAAATGTATAGGTACTGTAATACATAGGGATCAAACATATTGTATCCCAGGAAGATCTATTTTTGATAACCTGTTTTTAATTCGAGATTTTTTAACCCTGAGTGAAACATGTCATTTTAATGTGGGATTGGTCTCCCTTGATCAGGAGAAGGCTTTTGATAGGGTCGACCACACCTACCTTGTGAAAGTCCTGAGAGCCTTCGGGTTTGGCCCTGTTTTTATTTCTTACATAGAGCTTTTATACTCAAATGTTTTTAGTGATTTAAAGATTAATAACGGGTTGAGCAAACCTTTCTCGGTGAGCAGGGGCATTAGACAGGGCTGCTCTCTGTCTGGCATGCTGTATTCATTGTCTATAGAGCCACTGTTGCATCTTCTGAGGGGCAGGTTGTCTGGCTGGGCGGTGCCTGCCTCACCCGTCCCTGTCTCTGTGAAAGTATCAGCTTACGCTGATGATGTGAACGTGTTTGTATGTAGCGATGGGGACGTCCAGGTCCTGGAGGAGAGCTTGGCAGTGTTTCAGAGAGCATCTTCAGCACGGATAAACTGGGAAAAATGCAACACCTTTCTGTCAGGCAGCTGGCAGGAGGGGGGTCCCCCATGCTGCCTCAGGCCCTGCAGTGGGATTGGACTGGGATTAAGGTGCTGGGGGTGTTCTTTGGGACAGAGCTTTTCATGCAGAGGAATTGGGAGGGCCTGGTGGATAAGGTGAGGGGGCGGCTGCTCAGCTGGCAGGGGCTGCTGGCTCAGCTGTCATTCAAGGGGAGGGTCCTGGTCATCAATAATTTGGTGGCCTCTATGTTATGGCACAAGCTGGTGTGCCTGGACCCTCCACGGGGAATGGTAGAGGAAATTCAGAGAATACTGCTGGATTTCTTCTGGAGCGGGAGACATTGGTTGAGGCCGGCAGTCCTGTACCTCCCCACTGATGAAGGGGGGCAAGGCCTGGTCAGCATTGCCAGCAGGGTGGCAGCTTTCAGACTGCAGGCAGTGAAGAGGCTCCTGTACGCCGAGGAAGGGGCTCACTGGAGAGAGATAGCTTTTTATTTTCTGAGACGGGTAGGAGGAATGGGGTTAGATCGCAACTTGTTTTTAATTGATTTCTCCAGGCTAGACAAGACAGGTCTCCCCTCTTTTTATGTGAATGTTTTTAAAGTGTGGCAGACAGTAAGCGTGGAGAGGGAGGAGGGGTCGGTGACAGGCCAGTCTCTACTGGAGGAACCCCTCTTTTTTAATCCCCTTTTTCCCATTCAGTTTTTTCAGTCGGGGGCACTGTGTACCAGTTTTGTCAGGGCTGGTGTAACCCGACTGGCTCACCTGATCGTGTCAGGGCCTCCCTGTTGGATCTCAGCAGCTCAGCTGGCTAGGCGGCTGGGCTGGCACTCGGAGAGGCTGGCTGAGAAGATGATTCATGAGTTGAAGAACTCTTTCTCCCCAAAGCTCAAGGAGGCTTTGGGGGAGGGAATAGCTGGGGGGCCTGATCAGGGAGGGGACCCCTTTTTTCCCACAGTTTTTTTATCACCAGGTTTAGGTGAGGAAGAGGGTGGGGAAGGAGAGAGAATAAGGAAAATGGAGGGAGTTAAAAATATAGCACTCCAAGAAGCAGAGGGGAAAAAACTATACAAGCTGCATGTTAAAACAGTCCAGTCCAGCCACCTAAAAGGGACTGTGGACACAAAATGGAGAAGCCATTTGCAGGTAGCAGAAGAGAGACAGCCAGTATGGAGGGTGCTGTACAAACTGCCTTTAAGCAAGAGAGCAGGGGACCTGCAGTGGAGGATCCTGCACTGTGCCGTGTCTACCGGAAGGTTCCTCCACAGAGTGGACCCCAGCATCAGTGCTGAGTGCTGCTTCTGTGGGGAGGAGGAGACCGTGTTCCACACATTCACTGACTGTGTCAGGCTGGGGTCGCTCTTTCACCTCTTGCAGGGGCTCCTGCAGATTCTTGGGGTAATTTTCAGCAAAGATACTTTTATTTTTGGGTTCCCCTATAGTTTTAAAAATAGGGATAGGTGTGTTTTAATTAATTTTATTTTAGGGCAGGCAAAATTGGCCATTTTAAAATGTAGGAAAAATAAGATTTTAGATGCAGGGCTAGCAGATGCTGCCAGATTATTTCGTATTTTAGTTGTCAGCCGGGTAATGGTGGATTTTAACTATTTTAAAATGGTCAGTAACCTGGAGGGCTTTCAGGAGAGGTGGTCTATGGGAGACGCCTTGTGCTCACTGGGTGAGGAGGGAGAGCTGCTGTTTAACTTCTAGTTTTAATTTATTTTTGTTTTATTGTTTTTACAGTGTTTTTATCACTTTACTATTAATCTGTTTTTACAGGAAAACACTGTTTAGTTTTTTTTTTAATATTGGCTTTTTTGTGTTTTATTTATATTTTATGATCCTTTTATTTGGTTAAAATCTGTTTTTAAAAGGAGAACATGATGTTGTTTTTTATGATTTTATGCTGATGCGCTGGGGAGGTTTCGGCTGTTCCCCGGAGCCAGCAAGTATCTTAATCGTGTTTTACCTTATTATTGTTATTGAATGGATTTTAATTGGAATGGTTTAATAAAGGATCTTAAAAGTCTGTTCAATCTCTCATCTCTCCCTCTTGCCTTCTCTGTTCAATCTCTCGTCTCTCCCTCTATCCCTCTTGTCCTCTCTGTTCAATCTCTCGTCTCTCCCTCTATCCCTCTATCCCTCTCTGTTCAATCTCTCATCTCTCCCTATATCCCCTCTCACCTTCTCTGTTCAATCTCTCATCTCTCCCTCTATCCCTCTTGCCCGCTCTGTTCAATCCCTCGTCTCTCCCTCTATCCCTCTTGCCCTCTGTTCAATCTCTCGTCTCTCCCTCTATCCCTCTCCGTTCCCCCTGTTCTCGCCAGCTGGTCATGCCTTTCCTCAGGTGCTCTACTCCTCAAGTTCACTCCTTTTCCTGTCTTGCCCCTCAGTGGTGGAATCAATTGCCTATGAGCATCAGCACTACATTGTGTCTCGCCACCTTCCGACACCTCCTCAAAACTCACCTGTTTGGAATAGACTTGTAGACTCTACAAAACGTATCTTCTGCCTTGAACATTGCATGAAATAATTCTGTACAGTCATAGGTGTGTAAATTCCTCTCATAATCTGAATCCTGAAACCTGAACTGTGCAAAGTAACCATGTCCTGTAATGTGGAATAGAAAGGGTCACTGCTGCCCTGTGGTAGAGTTTACTATCAGACACTAGCTGTGTTTCCATCTGTCCTGGGGGAATCTAGTGTAGAAGGAAGTTTTTGTATGGGGTTAGATACAGACTGACACAGTGTGGGACTCAGAGCACAGAAGTATGTGGCAGAGTCAGACAGCACAGCTGCAGAGAGAGTCAGATTAAAGGTCTTCTCATTCTTGTCATGAGATGCAGAGAAACGCTCTTTAAATCTTGACTCTGTAGAGGAGTATAAACCAAGCATGTGTTGTGGAGCTTTGTTACGTTCCTGAATGTACCAAAAGAGGTATGGAGAGCCTGTTGCCTCATTTTGACAATGAATTGTAGTGTTCTCATCTTCTTTTACTGGAACTGAATTCTGAGGCTGAGTCACTGAGTCCCCGTTTGATATACCTGAAAACAAAAGAAAGAAAATGTCATATTAGTTGAAAAGATGCTATGAAACTTTAACAAGGAAATATTAAACATCTAGCTTCAAATAACAATACATGTGTAATATGAAAAACCTGGAGGGAATTTCTTCAAAAGTATCTAAATCCATAACATGTGCTCACCAATGATGAGACAAATGAAAACAGAACACACAGCTTGCTTTTGTCTTCCTTCCTTCATTGTGAACACACAGATTGCGCACAGCCTCCTCTTATCTGCTCAGGCTTGTGAGTAAAACTGAAGAGTGCTTTTCCTACAGCCTGACTGCATACCTCCCACTGATCCACCCCTTTCTCAAAGGAAGGCATGTTGAGGAACACAAGACAACAAGTCTGTTAGCATTAGGACAGGCTTTCCATGGACTTTTATGTTTCAATTGATAAAGCAGTTATTAGAGGTTAAAAAGTTGTGTATGAATAGCGACATGGCATGGGGGGCTGGGAATGCTGAGGGGTGCCCAAGGGAAGGGGTGTCCTTGCACAAACACGGGGTGCTGCGGGTCTGCAGGGGGTTTGTTTGGTAACCCTTGCTTGTGGTCATGCTTGTGGAGTGACCACCCTGAGTTTTACTTGTGCCGTACAACATCGCATATCCAACCCCCTGTGGACTGGGGTATAGGTGGCTGCAGTGAAAAAAGTCGGATTTGCAAACATCTATGAAAAGCATTTACACATTCATAAATAGGTTAGTGAACAAAAACAACATGCAAACTGCTTTAAACATGGAGATATTTTTTGCTTTTAAAGTAAGCAAACGTAAACGAGATTAACTCGGCTACAAATACACAGTGTTGCTATGTGGTTTACTATAAGCCATCTCCACGCAAAGCTTTAAAAAACTACAAAACAAATGGTAAATGTACAGTAACATACAACTGATGGCTTCTTTCTTAACTCTAGAAGTCCATGCCTCCCTGGTTCTGCTTACAGAAAGCCCATCCCAATCTCTCACACCAATCTGGACAACAAACAAGGACAGGCTGGAAGCAGGGTGAGCACAGCCCTTGTTTTTTCCCCACTTGCTTCATTACGCTGACCTCCGCATGTTTCTTGGTGATTGCTTTGCTGGTTTTCTATTCCAAAACTGCTTTGTTGGAGTTTGCTTTGGACCAATACTCCCTCTGTGCAGCATTATCGCTCTCCACCTGGGCTCCTGCTCTCACCAGTTCTGACACAGTACGGACGCTCCCTCGGAGGCAGCTTGCCAGTTTGGGGTTGCTGTTGTTCAGGATGCGCCTCTTACTACTTTATCCTCACGCAGATCTGGTTTCCATTTCATGCACAAAGATCGAAAGTCATAAGCAAAGTCCTGCATTTTCTCATCCGGCAGTTGTACTCTGGTACAGATACATTCTTCTACCTCTGTGTGGAAGTTCATTGTCAAGAAGGCTTGGGGAAACTGTCTTTAAAGTGTGTCTTTCAGCACAGAGTATAAGGTGGCAAGAATCTCAGCTGTCTTCATAGACCGAAGAACCAAGAACTCATCACATCGGTCAAGGAAGTAGACCGCGTCGCTGCTGGCTTCCCCTCCACACTCAGGGAAAGTGATTTTGATCGACAGTTTGGCGTGGACTCCTCCACCATCCCTCATTGAAATGGCCTTCTCCATAACTCCTTGATCTGAGAGTTGGGGATGGCCGACATGCTGACCTTCCTTGCAGGTGTTGAAAACTGTGGTAGTCGCTGAGGAGTGACTTTCTTAAGAATCTTCTCAAGTTCTGCCTCCCAGAGTGCATTACAGCATTGCAGGCACAACTGCTCTCTCTAGTTGCTGTAGGGCCTGTTCCATCCGCTCCATCATATCTTCTATATTGATCTGAAGAGAGCTGCGCAGGAGATCTTCCCGGTTCATACTGCTCTCTTGTGATTGTCTTGGCTCACCTTCCAGGGCCTCTATTCAGAGAGTAACTTGTCTTGTGTGTTCAGTGCTTTGTTCCAGTGCATCTTTATCAGCAAGGTAACTTTCCTCCTCATCACCATTGCCCCTGGTAAGTTCTGCACCTTCCTGTGTAATATAGAGGTCACTCAGGCGGTAGTTTATCTCAGTGATTGGCTCACGTATAGTAACATGTCTACCTGTACTTTCAGGTAGGCTGAAAGAAGACAAAGTTTGTTCTTCTGACATTCTACAGTACTGTACAAAAGTTTTAGGCAGGTGTGAAAAAATGCTGTAAAGTAAGAATGCTTTCAAAAATAGACATGTTAATAGTTTATATTTATCAATTAACAAAATGCAAAGTGAGTGAACAGAAGAAAAATCTACATCAAATCAATATTTGGTGTGACCACCCTTTGCCTTCAAAACAGCATCAATTCTTCTAGGTACACTTGCACACAGTTTTTGAAGGAACTCGGCAGGTAGGTTGGCCCAAACATCTTGGAGAACTAACCACAGTTCTTCTGTGGATTTAGGCAGCCTCAGTTGCTTCTCTGTCTTCATGTAATCCCAGACAGACTCGATGATGTTGAGATCAGGGCTCTGTGGGGGCCATACCATCACTTCCAGGACTCCTTGTTTTCTTTACGCTGAAGATAGTTCTTAATGACTTTCGCGGTATGTTTGGGGTCGTTGTCATGCTGCAGAATAAATTTGGGGCCAATCAGATGCCTCCCTGATGGTATTGCATGATGGATAAGTATCTGCCTGTACTTCTCAGCATTGAGGAGACCATTAATTCTGACCAAATCCCCAACTCCATTTGCAGAAATGCAGCCCCAAACTTGCAAGGAACCTCCACCATGCTTCACTGTTGCCTGCAGACACTCATTCGTGTACCACTCTCCAGCCCTTCGGCAAACAAACTGCCTTCTGCTGCAGCCAAATATTTCAAATTTTGACTCATCAGTCCAGAGCACCAGCTGCCATTTTTCTGCACCCCAGTTCCTGTGTTTTCGTGCATAGCTGAGTCGCTTGGCCTTGTTTCCACGTCGGAGGTATGGCTTTTTGGCCGCAAGTCTTCCATGAAGGCCACTTCTGACCAGACTTCTCCAGACAGTAGATGGGTGTACCAGGGTCCCACTGTTTTCTGCCAATTCTGAGCTGATGGCACTGCTGGACATCTTCTGATTGCGAAGGGAAGTAAGCATGATGTGTCTTTCATCTGCTGCAGTAAGTTTCCTTGGCCGACCACTGCGTCGACGGTCCTCAACGTTGCCCGTTTCTTTGTGCTTCTTCAAAAGAGCTTGGACAGCACATCTGGAAACCCCTGTCTGCCTTGAAATTTCTGCCTGGGAGAGACCTTGCTGATGCAGTATAAATACCTTGTGTCTTGTTGCCGTGCTCAGTCTTGCCATGGTGTATGACTTTTGACAGTAAACTGTCTTCAGCAACCTCACCTTGTTAGCTGAGTTTGTCTGTTCCTCACCCAGTTTTATTCCTCCTACACAGCTGTTTCTGTTTCAGTTAATGATTGTGTTTCAACCTACATATTGAATTGATGATCATTAGCACCTGTTTGGTATAATTGTTTAATCATACACCTGACTATATGCCTACAAAATCCCTGACTTTGTGCAAGTGTACCTAGAAGAATTGATGCTGTTTTGAATGCAAAGGGTGATCACACCAAATATGGATTTGATTTAGATTTTTCTTCTGTTCACTCACTTTGCATTTAGTTAATTGATAAATATAATCTATTAACATGTCTATTTTTGAAAGCATTCTTACTTTACAGCATTTTTTCACACCTGCCTAAAACTTTTGCACAGTACTGTATATTTTGCAAATAAAAATACTGTAATTTAGAAATTTATTTGGACACAGATGACCCCCGTAAGGGCCACCAATTCTGTAACGATCCACCCCCCTGTTAAGCAGGTATTACTGGTCACAACTGAATCCAAACAAGGCCCAGATTGTTACTGTGACCAGGTTATCAAAGTGAACTGTACAGCGAAAAAGAAAACAAAGGATGACTTATGCCAATAACAAACAAAATACGGTTTATTGCAAAATATGGTTAAAGGCTGGAAATGTCAGAATAAATAACCAACAAAAACAAACACAAAAATAATAAACAACTAGAATAATTAATCTGGTGAATAAACAAAACACTGAATTTATAAAGAGAAATGTAGTTAAAAAAAGTATCAAAAGAAAACTAAACAGTCCCACAAAAGTTTATGAAGTCCAGTTTAGAAGGTCTTATGAAAAAATCCAAATGGTAATGATGAGACATAATTACGGTCAGGAACTTGTGAGCGTTGAAATAATTGTAATCCAGTTATGAGAAATTGATTAAAGAAATCCAAACAGACACTTATAAACTGAGAAACAACAAACTCTCAGGCAATGGAACTATTCTGTAAATCAAACCAACAAACAATAAATAACCTTCAAGCTGAGGAATACAGAAAAATAAAACAGACTTTGTACTTAATGAATAATTCAAAAAAAGCAAAAACAAAAGCCTGATATAAACTGTAAACCAAAGAGAAGTTTAAAGAAAGTTGCATTGGTTTTAAACAAAATAGCCAGGTGCTTCCCCTCTTCTTCTCTCTGCCCAACTGCCTATATAGTGAAACCAAACGGTGGCCCTCTCTGAGTGGCTGGGGAGAATTCAAATTGCCCAATGGGGAGTGGGGCAATTTAAGGCCAAGAATTATGGACAATGTAGTTTTTTAATGAAAACTACAGACCCTGCTTAAAGGGACAGTTGAGGAAATTATTGTATTTCTCTATGTAGCCAAGTGGGTGCTACATTTCGTATATGAAAATGTTAAAGTCACAACTGTTTCTTTATATTTCCACATGAAGAGACTTTTAAGGTCTTCAAAGCTGGTACCTGTATATCACTATTAATCTACTTGTACCTTCATTAACACGCTGCAATCTCTTTTTAAAATGACATTTTCCAGACACCAATATACTGCATGTGAGTTGTGTTCTTTTTAAGTTCCTGAACTGAACGAACTTGAGTGTCTTCTTTACGTCTCGTTTCCGTTCTGGTCTTAAGAGCCTGTACATTCTAATGCTATATTCAGCTGATCAAAGCTTTTCTGCATTCATGAGATGTAAAAGACTAGCCATGATCCAAACAGGGTCCTAGGAAACATTATTATTATTATTATTATTATTTATTTCTTAGCAGATGCCCTTATCCAGGGCGACTTACAATCATAAGCAAATACATTTCATGTGTTACAGTACAAGTAATACAATAAGAGCAAGATAAACACAATGACTTTGGTTCAAGCAAGTACAAGTGTGACAAAATACAATTCAATAATACAGCAGATAACAGTGACAGTGATAGTTACATCAAGATATGATTAAATACAAAATACTACAGATTAAACACTTGGCAGATTACAGTACTCTGAAGTACAGGATTAAATGCAGTAAAATAGGGGGCAGATAAGAGCAAATAAAGCGCATTTAAGGAAGGGTGATAGTGTCCCAGGGGAAAAACAGAGGAGTTCTACAGGTGCTGTCTGAAGAGGTGAGTCTTAAGGAGGCGCCGGAATGTGGTCAGGGACTGGGCAGTCCTGACATCTGTTGGTAGGTCATTCCACCACTGCGGAGCGAGGGTGGAGAAGGAGCGGGCTCTGGAGGCAGGGGAGCGTAGAGGAGGTAGAGCCAGTCTTCTAGTGCAGGCGGAGCAGAGAGGTCGAGTGGGGGTGTAGGGAGAGATGAGGGTCTGGAGGTAGCTGGGTGCAGTCTGGTCAAGACATCTGTAGGCTAGTACAAGAGTCTTGAACTGGATGCGAGCGGTGATCGGTAGCCAGTGGAGTGAGCGGAGTAATGGAGTTGCGTGGGAGAAGCGAGGCAGAGAGAACACCAGGCGGGCAGCGGAGTTCTGGATGAGCTGGAGCGGACGGGTGGTGGACGCAGGGAGGCCAGCCAGGATGGAGTTGCAGTAGTCTAGGCGGGAGAGTACCAAGGCCTGGACCAGGAGCTGGGTGGCGTAGCTGGTGAGGAAGGGTCGGATTCTTCAGATGTTGCTCAGGAAGAATCGGCAAGTGCGTGCCAGAGTAGAGATGTGCTGGGAATAAGAGAGGCAGGGGTCCAGGGTGACTCCGAGGTTCTTAGCGGAGGAAGAGGGAGAGAGTGTGGTAGATTCCAGAGGAGCAGAGATAGAGAGATCAGAGGAGGGGGAGGAGGAGGGAAAGAAAAGGAGGTCAGATTTAGAGAGGTTGAGTTTGAGGTGATGCAAGTGCATCCAGGAGGAAATAGCAGACAGACAGGTAGAGATACGGGAGGAGATGGTGGAGTCAGAGGTGGGGAAGGAGAGGAAAATCTGAGCATCATCAGCATAGAAACATGTCTGAATTGACCCAATACTGGACCAATGTTGGCAAACTGTTTTGTCAGTATTGGTGCAATGCTGGCAGGCCAATTTGACTGTATTGGTCCAATTACGTGCCAGAATTAGGTCGGTATAGTTTGCACATGGGCCCAGTACATGGCCCAGTTTGGCTAGGAACTGGCACAATAGTGGTCCATTAACACTAGAACTGCTGAGGGATGAAAGTGGGATTTAAAATTTAAACAACCCTGCGTTTGTGAATGTGATGCTGTTGTCGTTTTTTTTGGCAGCAACTTTTCAAAGACTGATGTAACAGGTTTTAGATGATCTCTGAGGTTAAATATGCTTTGTGTCCAGAGAAGTACCCTACTCAGCTCAGTCCAGACGGTTGTCATGCTGATGCGCTGGGGAGACCGCACTGTGGTTGATTCCCGGAGCCAGCATCGCAGCCGTTGTGTGTGCTGATGCGCTAGGGAGGCAAATTACGCTGGAGCCAGCATTACACTTTAGCCATCAACACCAGGCAGAAGGATATCGACAGTATCAGATGGAAGGAAATGCAGATGGATCTCATTAGTTTACAGTAGAGCTATGTCTTAGTTGGTGCTTATCTTGGTGAGAGCTGAGTCCAATATCAGCATGAAGTTTTAACACCTACTCTCATGTAATGGAAATCATTTTATGCTGTCAATATATTCTTGTCCACAAGATGACAGCATGACATTTGTCAAACAGTTTATCCTAAAATTAACCATCATTTAATTCTTAGACTCATATCAACCAAAAATGAAATTTCTTACACACAATTATTAAGAACATTAATGTGTGTGCAGCAACACATAGATACCACTATACATGAAACGTGGTGTATTGTGTCTCCACATATTGGGCCTCATTTACATTCTAAAAGTAGAAGTGGTTTTAGACAATCCCGTAAGACGCATCTTATAACTATATATAAGATGGTATCTACTAAGGTGAATGTCCCTTTGTAGACATGTGCTATGTAAATATCACTACAATACTACAGTAGCATCTTAATATAAGACAAGTCTTATGAGAGAGACATCATACAGAGTAGGTATCATTTTAAACAGAAAGCTACTTGTTCATAACTCCACACATTTATTTGTGTACCAATCAATAATAATGAGAAAGCATCTTCTGGCAAGCTGGGAGGTTGACAGCATTTCCACTGTCAGCTGGGAGGGTGACAGCATTTCCACTGTCAGCTGGGAGGGTGACAGCATTTCCTCTGTCAGCTGGGAGGGTGACAGCATTTCCACTGTCAGCTGGGAGGGTGACAGCATTTCCACTGTCATGGGAGGGTGACAGCATTTCCACTGTCAGCTGGGAGGTTGCGAGCGTTGCCACGACTGGCTGTGCTGAAGAGGAGAGCAGCCTCTCCACTGCCAGAGTGTACTGGATGGCTGACAGTATTTCCTCTGTCGGCTAGAAAGCTGTCAGGGGTGCCACTGGCAACAGAGCCGCCCATGGGACCCTTGAAGCGTCTGTTTCTGACCCGAGACTATGCCCAGGATGTTTGGGACTTTAAGGGGGAGGTGGCCATTAAGGTCATGTGTGCTACGCACAAGGGGGGGGGGGGGGGGAGTGTGACGGGGAGCCCCACTCCTTTGTATTATTTACTATTATTATTATTGTATTATTTTGCATATATTATTCTATGTATTGTGGTATTGGGTATGTAAATAGGGGGATTAATAGTGTAAATATGTGTGTTATTGTTATGGTGACGGGTGTGATGTATTGTTGATGTGTATAGTGTGTAAATGTGAGTGTATGTAATGTGCGTCTTGTTTTCTTATTGTCAAGGGCGAACAGAACAACCCATTCACACAACAGAACGAAGACCACATGTCAGGTAATGATTGAGTTCTAATGTTTGCTCTGGTTTCACACATTAAGGAAGTCCCTGTTCAAGCATGTATTCATTATGTTTCTACAGTTCATTGTGGTTAACCAGACCCTGCTTTCTAATTTCATTTCTATGAACCCAGAACACGTTTTCAAAAATTTCACAGAAGAAAAAGCATCAAAATGCAAACAGTTTGCCCGCACTGAAACCACTTCCTTTATAATGGACTCATGCCAATGATAGTGTGTGGAAGCAGTTCAACATGACTTTCTTTCATCTTTTACCAGGTAATGGGCCTGTGCCAGTTAGTGCTGAGAGAGTTTTTGTACAGCCTCCCAATGAGTTTTCACACTGTGCTATCCTCAGAGCACAGTGATAGATTGCTGTGTCGCTCAGAGCAAGTTTGGAAATGGTGATTGTAGTAGAAGAGCTGTCTGTTGTAGAAGTGAACCAGCTTTTAGCAAAGTCTGCAATGTGAGAACTGCTATATGATCTGGCTCCTTTATACAGTATATATTCCAGGGCTTGGTCTGAGTTCTGCCGATACCAGTAGAGGTAAATGCTTTGGCTATCTGCAGTATAAGAGCAGCTGAGCGTTACTGACTCTCCTTCTGTTCTGGACTCTGCTGTCTGCTGAGGACTGATGGAATCCCCTCTTGTCAGGGCTGAACATTGAGGAGGAAAATGAAAATACAAGACAGTCAATAATAAATAATAATATATTTAAACAGAGATACACTTGTCATTGAAGCCAACTCATTGGAATTGGATTAAGGAACTCTTAATTAGTGCTGATTTCATTAAGAACAGAATAGAAAGTTTCAGTCTCTGTTTCTATCCACAATGCTGCTCTGAATAATCTGGTTAGAGGTATTGTATGTCAAATATTTTAACCAATCAGCAAACACAGACACATAAAACATGCTGTGGAAATGTGGTGCATCAGAAAATGAAACTATATGTGCTGCAGCAACTTGTGGTAACAAAAGCACCCCCTTGTTCTAGATTCAGCTGTTTATTGTAGTGTTAGGGAATCTATAATGCTTTTCAAATGACATGACTGATATTAAAATCAAGGACATTATTCTTCATGTCACGAGTATAAGATCATTCTCACAGACCCTCGTTGTCACTACAAAACAACACTCTCATGATTGGCTATCTTTGCTCCAGTAAGCTTCATTATCACAAGGTTACATTTACTTGCTGCTACAGTAATATGTTTAATGGATAATCATCTTAACCCTATATATAATGTGTTGGTGATGAAGCTTGTATCATGTCTACTGTTGGATGAAATGTTTGTAATATTATTGAGATGAGACACACGCACAGCAAACACAGGCTCTGCAGCGGTGTATATTATGCACAGTGCAGTCTATTCGAGATGGGAACTGGGGTTTGAAAGCTCTAGATTATTACATATATACAGTTCATATTTATCAATAATGAATGTTAAATATGTGCATCTGTTTCTGATTCATGGTATACACAAATTGATCAATATTAACTTTTGTACATCATTTTCAATGCTACAATCCTGCCCCAAAGTTACATTATATAACATAAAGTCCATGTGCAGCTGAGTGGTGCTGCCCCTGAGAGCAGGATATTGTGCAGGTGTCTCCACTCCCTCTCTCACTGTGCTCTCACTGCACAATAATACACAGCTTCACAATCCAGCAGCTCAACAGCACTGATGCTTAGAGTGCTGGAGAGCTTGTCTTTATTCACAGTCATGTTGAATCGTCCCAAGGTTTCAGTTGTATTGTAAGCAGTCAGTATGATGTCAGGACTTTGACCATGTTGCTGTTTATACCACTGCATGGTCTGGTAGTTAGTAACACTGTGATTACAGTTCATTTCAATGGTCTCTCCTTCAATTGAATAAACACGTGGAGTCTGATGAATCTGTGAATCTCCATAGACAGCTGTAAGAAAAGAAGAGTAAAGAATGATTCTTGTGTTTCTCAATAATAATGATGTCTCTGTGCTAGCCCCCATTGAGACCCTGTTTTCAGTGGTGCATCTCCTGTGTGTTTGTGAATATCACTCACCCAGACTAAAGACAAGCAGAAGAAAAGATCCACACATGTTAATCATTCTTGAATTGTTCCATCCAGTGGTAGAAGTGCTTGTGACAGACAGACAGCCTGCTCTGTGGGTAAAGCCATGCACAACGTCACCTCACAATAAGGCAGTGATTGGCTGATCTGTCTGAAGCACAGGGAACCACTGGTGTGATGATATGAAAACTAACAGCTCATCATCAATAGTTAGAACATATATTGGTTTTATTGTTGTTGTTGTTTAAATAGAACATTGCCACTCACTTCTTGTTGAAAAGTTTTATCAAAGTTTCCTCTAGTACCAGTATTATTAAATGAGTTCTGTGAAAATGTAAATGATGGTGTGGCTCATAGTTACCCTTTTTCCCATTCAAATTGTGGTGTGGATATATTTGATCAGCTGCTCTGCAATGAAATGAAATGCAATGAAAAAGATAGAGAAGTGTTCACTTGATAGAGTAAAGTGCACATGGTGCGCAGGGGAGGGGTTCAGTCAGGGTAGGGCAGGGTTGAGTCCTGGCTGTGCCCAGTTGCTGGTCTGCTCCAGGGATCCTACAGGGAGCACTGAATTGGGGCAGGGAGGTATAATCAGGAAGGACTTCTTCACTTCATCTCATGACAGTGACTCTGCTGGTTTATGGACTCCCGCTGGGCTGGCCTTTGTACTCCAGAGTCTCACCAGCATAGAGCTCCTGGGTCTACAGAGGGGATGGCTTGTGAGGAATCATACTGAGACACTGAAGAAATACAAATCAAGTTTGTCTGTAAACACTGCCATCTAATGGTTCAAATTTGAGTGCATCATTGCTGGTCTATAACTGCAATTTGATATAAATTCATAAGCAAAGAGCCTAAATAGGAGAGCATATAATAATAATTATTAGTATATTTGCTTGATATTTAGTGGGAAAATAACTAATTAACTAACGTTTTATATCATGCTGTATACAATGGATTGAGAAGGGATCGATAAGGTAATTCAGGCAACATTATGAATTGTGAGGCTTGCTTTAATAATTCACCCAATTTATATATAGATTGATTTTGATGGACTGATAAGCAATGCACTATATTTGAAACAATTGTAAGTCGCCCTGGATAAGGGTGTCGGCTAAGAAATAAATAATAATAATACAATGGATTAAGAAAGCACCAATAAGGTAATTCAGGCAACATTATGAATTGTGAGGCTTGCTTTAATTCACCCAATTTATATAAAAATGATATATTTTGACAAAATCAATATAGATTTTGATAGGTTGAGAAACAATGCATTATATTTGAAATACTGACCTGTATTCATGATTGCTTCTATTTGGCTGCATGCAGTGCATTCAGAGATACATTGTGTGTGTCTGTGTCAGCTGGCAGTAGAGGCTGAGGTGAGTTTCTGTTCAGCTGTGCCGTGGTACTGAAGCACTGTGAGGCTGCAGTGCACAGTGATAAGATGCTGCATCGCCTGCTTCCAGTCTGGAGATTGTCAGGTTGGTAGATTCCTTATCAGCACCTGCAAAGTGTCTCTCTGTGAATAATCCACTCTCAGTCTTCACTGTTCTCGATGTTCCAGCTCCTCTCATCACCATGTATTGAGGAGCCCTGTTAGGAAACTGTCTGTACCAGTATAAATATGGTCCATTATTAGTGGTTGAGTAAGTGCACTTCAGAGTTACTGAAGATCCTTCTTCACCAGAGACCTCTGAGTGTTCTGGTTGAATTGTGTTTCCAAGTATCAGCACTGAAAGAGACAAGAATTCAATTCTAGCATAGCAAGTAGATTGCATGCATCCATCTGAGTGTGTCTTTAATGTGTGAGGCTTTGTCTTTCTTTTTGTTCTATACTTACATGGCAGACATGCTGCAGTTGCCCAGCAGTAACTTTGCCTTTTAAACATTCTGCTTGTCTTTTAATACTCAAGAGTAAGTATCGTCTGGTTAGAGCCGCTCGAAGGCTTCAGTAACCAGATCAAGACAAAGATACCTGTTAATCAAGAATAAAAAGGAACTATTGAGATTGGATTATTCATATTATTTTGTTTTTATGGAAGCTTTACAATCACATTCCCCATTGGCAATCTAGACTATTAACCACCAGTACATAATATTTGTTCTTTTGTTTTCTTTCTTACCAGCTTTGTAACTGTTTAATAAAACTCAGCGTTGACTGGCCAATCACCACGCGCCACCTCGCCAGTTGTTCAGGAATCATTCAACAGTACTGCAACCTCCGACTTCACCAAGATGTCCGGCTTCCGTTTCCGCCCTTCCTATGATGCCGGCCAGCCCTGGCAAAGTCGCACGACCTTCTCTTACCTGACGCCCTCTCTAGTCTGGAGGGAGACTTACAGCTCAGATTTACCCTCTCCCCATAACACACACACACACCTCTCCCGTTTCTAATACCAAAACAATGTATTCCAGTGATTGTCTGGGATACTGCCAATACCACTGTAAAGAATACATTGGAACATTATAGTTGCAATCGAGTTTAACCTAATAAATCACATATGAGAAACCAGCCAATCACAGAGCAGCATTTCCCTTCATTCCTATACCTCTTATCTTGTTTTTAAATGTCATCCCGTGCATAGAATTCTCTGTATTTTAACAAATAAAACTGTTTTTAAAAAAGTCCATATACAATAATACACAAACCACTGTGTTCGTGCCACTTGTATTCAAGTTTTAAGCTGGAGTTGAAGACAGGCACATTATTTCAGTTTCTATATATAAGAGCGAACAAGGACATAAATGACTTAAAGCCTGTGGTATTGGAACAGCTAAAATTAGACAATGACAGAGAAAGAATGAATCTTGGTAATAAATCTCCCGACCGACCTGTGAGGGCGCTGTGTAAAGGGAACAGAAAGCCCCGGACTGGATGGTCTGACAATTCATTCCAGGGAAAGGGGAAGTTGGCCATCTAAAAAGGGGGCGGTGCCACAGTACAACAAGTCATCACCCCAGAAGGGAAGCGATGTGGCAACCGCGGATTGCAGAAGAAACGGTTGCACTCGCTAACCAAGGGGGCATGACTGACGATACAAAAGGGGCTGTGGCTAAGCAATCTGTTGCTTTCTTATGGTTGCAAGCGAACCAATAAAAGGAGAACCAAATCGTCCCGTGAGTGTTTAGTGTTTGTTTGTTCTGTCGTGTCTAATTATACTTGTTTGTTGTTATTAGACGGCTAACATGTACCGGGAGCTGTCACTTAAGGCCAGCACCAACCCGGACAACACTTCACAACTGTGCACTAATAAATTGTATTTCACCAGTGCACACAGCACTCCCTCTGGACGTGTGATCGTGTCTGTGTCTCTGTGTGTGTTTACACTGTGTTTATTATTTGGGTCTGCAAACCCTTTATTTAGAACAGTGCAATACTCATTGCTGTGTACATTGCTGTGTACATTACTGTGCACATTGCTGTGTACATTGCTGTGCATTGCCTGGTATTATTATTTACGGTAGCAACAAGCACGGATTACAAATAAAGATCTGTTTGGATCGTGAACTTTGTTGCCTGTCTTCTGTTACGTATCACATCACCTCTGCACCTGCACACTGCAAACCACTTTGCCACAGCGACATATAGAAGAATAAAAGAAAATAATTGGATAAATAGACTGAACACGATTATGCCAGCAGGACTCAACAGAAAAGAATGAACTAATTAATCCAGTAAATATAGAAAATTTAAATAAATAAATAAATAAATAAATAAATAAATAAATAAATTAATAAAATTCATTAAAGTTGTGCATGCTGATGCGCTGGGGAGGCCAAATCAAGGCTGATCCTCAGAGCCAGCATTGCATGATAAATATAAGTTTACATAAAATAATGTTAATTAGAATTAATACAGATTTAGAGTTAGAAGTAAAAAATGATGTCACAATATATGGAACACTATTACATCATGTAAGAATAAATCATGGATTTGAATATAAACAATAACAAATCGTTATCATGCCGTCAAAAACCTATAAATACCTCCAGCTCTGTATTCCAGCACTTTGGATTTGAAATGATACAATGACTATGTTAAAGTGCAGACTGTCTGCTTTAATTTGAGGGTATTTTCATCCATATCGGATGAACCGTTTAGAAATTACAGCACGTTTTGTACATAGACCCCCATTTTAGGTTACCAAAAGTATTTGGACAGATTAACATTATGTACAATAAAGTAGTCATGTTTAGTACTTGGTCGCATATCCTTTGCATGCAATGATTGCCTGAAGTCTGCGACCCACAGACATCACCAGACACTGGGTATCTTCCCTGGTGATGCTCTGCCAGGCCTGTACTGCAGCCATCTTCAGTTCCTGCTTGTTTCGGGGGCTTTTTGCCTTCAGTCTTGTCTTCATCATGTGAAATGCATGCTCAATTGGATTCAGATCGGGTGATTGACTTGGCAGGTCAAGAATTTTCCACTTTTTGGCCCTGAAAAACTCCTTGGTTGCTATGGCAGTGTGTTTGGGGTCATTGTCCTGCTGCATGATGAAGCGCCATCCAATGAGTTTGGAGGCATTTGGTTGTATCTGAGCAGACAAGATGTTTCTGTACACTTCAGAATTCATCCTGCTGCTGCTGTCAGCAGTCACATCATCAATGAAGACAAGTGAGCCAGTTCCAGTTGCAGCCATACATGCCCAAGCTATAACACTACCTCCACCATGTTTCACAGATGAGGTGGTATACTTTGGATCATGGGCAGTTCCTTTTTATCTCCATACTTTCCTCTTTCCATTACTCTGGTACAGGTTAATCTTCATCTCATCTGTCCATAAGACTTTGTTCCAGAACTCTAAAGGCTCTTTTAGGTACTTTTTAGCAAACTGTAACCTGGCTGTTCTGTTCTTGAGGCTTACTAGTGGTTTGCATCTTGTGGTGTCCCCTCTGAAGTTCTGCTGGTGTACTCTTCTGCGTATGGTAGTCTTTGACACATCTATGCCTACCTCCTGGAGAGTGTTCCTGATCTGTTGGACTGTTGTTAGGGTTTTTTTTCTTCACCATTAAAAGTTTTCTTCGGTCATCCACTATAGTGGTCTTCCTTGGTCTACAGGTCGTTTGTCATTGCTGAACTCACCAGTGCTTTTATTCTTCTTAATGATGTACCAAACAGTTGATTTTGGCACGCCTAATGTTTTGGCTATGTCTCTGATGGATTTATTCTGATTTTTCTGCCTCATGATGGCCAGCTTTACTTGCATTGACACTTCTTTGGTCCTCATGTTGTCAAACATCAGCAACAGACTCCAAAGGCAAATGCAAAGCCTAGAATCAAGACTAGACATTGACAGCTCTCTTGTGCATGCACTAACGATGCAAACAAACACACCTGCCTATGAAGAAACAGCTGTGAAGCCAATTGTCCAAACTTTTGGTACCCTAAAATGGGGAGACTATGCTCAAAACGTGCTGTAATTTCTAAACGGTTCATTCAATATGGATGAAAATACCCTCAAAGTAAAGCTGACAGTCTGCACTTTAACCCCATAGTCATTGTATCATTTCAAATCCAAAGTGCTGGAAAACAGAGCCAAAACAACAAAAAATGTGTCAATGTACTTATATAATACTTTTGGAGTTCACTATATATATATATATATATATATATATATATATATATATATATATATATATATACAGTACTGTGCAAAAGTTTTAGGCAGGTGTGAAAAAATGCTGTAAAGTAAGAATGCTTTCAAAAATAGACATGTTAATAGTTTATATTTATCAATTAACAAAATGCAAAGTGAGTGAACAGAAGAAAAATCTAAATCAAATCCATATTTGGTGTGACCACCCTTTGCCTTCAAGACAGCATCAATTCTTCTAGGTACACTTGCACAAAGTCAGGGATTTTGTAGGCATATAGTTAGGTGTATGATTAAACAATTATACCAAACAGGTGCTAATGATCTTCAATTCAATATGTAGGTTGAAACACAATCATTAACTGAAACAGAAACAGCTGTGTGGGAGGAATAAAACTGGGTGAGGAACAGCCAAACTCAGCTAACAAGGTGAGGTTGCTGAAGACAGTTTACTGTCAAAAGTCATACACCATGGCAAGACTGAGCACAGCAACAAGACACAAGGTAGTTATACTGCATCAGCAAGGTCTCTCCCAGGCAGAAATTTCAAGGCAGACAGGGGTTTCCAGATGTGCTGTCCAAGCTCTTTTGAAGAAGCACAAAGAAACGGGCAACGTTGAGGACCGTAGACGCAGTGGTCGGCCAAGGAAACTTACTGCAGCAGATGAAAGACACATCATGCTTACTTCCCTTCGCAATCGGAAGATGTCCAGCAGTGCCATCAGCGCAGAATTGGCAGAAAACAGTGGGACCCTGGTACACCCATCTACTGTCCGGAGAAGTCTGATCAGAAGTGGCCTTCATGGAAGACTTGCGGCCAAAAAGCCATACCTCCGACGTGGAAACAAGGCCAAGCGACTCAACTATGCACGAAAACACAGGAACTGGGGTGCAGAAAAATGGCAGCAGGTGCTCTGGACTGATGAGTCAAAATTTGAAATATTTGGCTGTGGCAGAAGGCAGTTTGTTCGCCGAAGGGCTGGAGAGCGGTACACGAATGAGTGTCTGCAGGCAACAGTGAAGCATGGTGGAGGTTCCTTGCAAGTTTGGGGCTGCATTTCTGCAAATGGAGTTGGGGATTTGGTCAGAATTAATGGTCTCCTCAATGCTGAGAAGTACAGGCAGATACTTATCCATCATGCAATACCATCAGGGAGGCATCTGATTGGCCCCAAATTTATTCTGCAGCATGACAACGACCCCAAACATACCGCGAAAGTCATTAAGAACTATCTTCAGCGTAAAGAAGAACAAGGAGTCCTGGAAGTGATGGTATGGCCCCCACAGAGCCCTGATCTCAACATCATCGAGTCTGTCTGGGATTACAAGAAGAGAGAGAAGCCACTGAGGCTGCCTAAATCCACAGAAGAACTGTGGTTGGTTCTCCAAGATGTTTGGGCCAACCTACCTGCCGAGTTCCTTCAAAAACTGTGTGCAAGTGTACCTAGAAGAATTGATGCTGTTTTGAAGGCAAAGGGTGGTCACACCAAATATTGATTTGATGTAGATTTTTCTTCTGTTCACTCACTTTGCATTTTGTTAATTGATAAATATAAACTATTAACATGTCTATTTTTGAAAGCATTCTTACTTTACAGCATTTTTTCACACCTGCCTAAAACTTTTGCACAGTACTGTATATTTTAAAATACAAAAATAAGGCTTCCAGTCTGAGCTTTGCCTTCACTGGACTGCAAAATTTAAAAAAGCACACAAAGCACACAAAGCAAAAACAACTCTTACTTCCTCAGCTTCCTCTACTGAGGAGCTGAGGCCTCCTTTTATGTCAGGTGGCTGGGTGCTGATTGATTGTTAATGATTCCCACCTGACACAATAAACCTGGGCAGGGAGGAGAATTTAACCCCATCCCTGCCAATATTTACAAGGGCAGAGCCCTGCTCTGCCACAGCCATATTTACTAAACAGTTGTCAATTTGACATATCAAACTCTCAAATAATCAGAATTGAAAAGTTAACAATAATTCTCTTTTTTCTTTTCTCTCATCGCCTGACGATTTAACAGCAATTCCTGGCTGCGGAACATTGTGATACAGGGAAGTATAATGTTTAATTTTAGTTCTTTACATCTTTGTTTTGAGGACAGGTAAGTATTCAAGTGATCAGATAACAGCTCATCACACAGACAAGTCCACAGGCTGCAGTGCGAGTGAGGGTCCAGCCTCACAACACTGAATGAAAGGATCAATGCATTATTGTTGTACTGATACAGCTTGTCTGCTCTTCTGTGAATGTTTTCAACACTGCATTGCAAAGGGCCATTTCCCCCTGCATATATTATTTCAAATGAAGGATCACAAGCAACAATAGCAGTAGTTTCACTGTCATGCCTGTAGGGGTCAGGATTGTCTTCAAAGTGGAGTGTCAGAGATGTTATTGCATGCTGATTTGGTTGAATGAAGAGTGAAGAAAAAATAACTTGACAAAATAACTTCCACAAAAACAACCCCTCCACTACAACAGAAAAAAAAAATCTGAAGAAAAAATCATCAGTGTTGACAATAAGATTGAAGTGTTTGTTCTCTTTATTTACTGGTACAGCACATTCTATTTGTGTGTATCCATTGTGATGTGCTAAGCCATGATATATGGTTTCTTGCTCTTGTTATTCTTAGAACTAAGATCACAAGTCAGGGAATGATTGAGGTGGAGCGTTTGCAGAGTGTTCAGCTCAGGGGAGTGTTCAGTGGAGTCTTCACATCCGGTGCCTTCACAGCACTTTGATACGTTAATGAAGTCCTCTATCAAACACGTGTTTATTATATTATATTGGTCATTGTGGTTCACCATAACCTGCTCTCTTATTCCAATTCTATGAACAGGGAACACATTTCAAAAGAGTGCAGAGAAGAAAGTGATTCAAAATGCAAACAGTTTGCCTGCACTGAAACCACTTCCTTTATATTGGAATCATGCCAATGATAGTGTGTGGAAGCAGTTCAATACGACTTTCTTTCATCTTTTACCAGGTAATGGGTCTGTGCCAGTTAGTGCTGAGAGAGTTTTTGTACAGCGTCCCAATGAGTTTTCACACTGTGCTATCCTCAGAGCACAGTGATAGATTGCTGTGTCGGTCAGAGCAAGTTTGGAAATGGTGATTGTAGTAGAAGATCTGTCTGCTGTAGAAGTGAACCGGCTTTTAGCAAAGTTTGCCGTGTGAGAATAGCTATATGAGCGAGCTCCTTCCTGCAGTATGTATTCCAGGTCTCTGTTTGTATTCTGCCGATACCAGTAGAGATAAACTTATTCACTACTTGTAGAATAAGAGCAGCTGAGCGTTACTGACTCTCCTTCTGTTCTGGACTCTGCTGTCTGTCGAGGACTGATGGAATCCCCGCTTGTCATGACTGAACATTGAGGAAGAAAAAGAACATTTAATAGACAGTCAGAAACAATAATAATAATAATAATAATAATAATAATAATAATAATAATAATAATAATAATCATTTAAAATGTAATTGTAAATTCCTGGAAGGGTAATGCATGCAATGAAGAACACTATTATTGGTTCCATTGTAGTTCACTGTTTGTATGAGGACAGGATTGACGGTTTCTATCTGTGTGGAGATTGTTATTCTGCTGCTGGTGCCACTCTGTTACATTAGCGCTTTCAAACGTCACATGTCTGTAACCCAATGAGATAGCACTTGATTAAAAAGATTTCAATACAGCGGCTGTGTGTAGAGGCTGCAGTATGTGTTTCACAGACTGTATGAGACACGGAAATAAGAAGCTTGAATTCTCCATTATCTGTAAGCATTTTCTCTGTGTTTCTCATACCTGGGAGACATGCCTCCTTCAGCCCTTCCCTGACAGTTCCTTGATATAACATTGTATCAAATCCTGAGAAGAGACAATAGGCAATTGAAGCAGCTCTCTATCCTACCTTAAAATATTGACTATTACAAAGGTGCTGTGTAGGAGCATTGAAGCTGTGGCTCATCAAACACAATCAATAAACAGAAAATAATATCTTGCTCTCCTAACTTAAAATGAATTGTCCAGGTATTGGGTATTTTAAAATACTTATATTATGCATATACACATTAACATCAACCAGTGTCATTTGTAGAAGTAAACCATCGTTTGGCAACGTCTTCAGTATCACCAGAGCTACCTCATGAGCAGGTTCCTTAAACAGTGTGTATTCCGGGGCTCGGTTTGAGTTCTGCTGATACCAGTAGAGATAAATGTATTCGCTACTTGCAGTATAAGAGAAGCTGGTCATGGCTGAACATTGACAACACATTTAAAAGAAGAAGAAGATACAAGAATACAAGAAGCTATCTAAAGTCCTCGAAGAAGTCAACTCCTACATACCCAGAGGGTCACGTACAGAAATGGCTCTGAATGCAGTTTGATCCATTGATGGAAAGATCGCAATTCAATTGTTTACACATGCCTGTATAAAACATGCTGTGTAGTTTCCTGTAATATATTAATGTATGTTCTGCAGTGTTTACAGTGCTTTGGTACCTTCTCTCCAACGCCTGCACACCACAAATTCAGGTCCTAAAGATCTTTTTCTCAGATCGTCCTTTTGGGGCGATTCTGTTCAGCTATAATTCTCCCAATGCACAGTTTGGTCAAATTATGTTTCTGTGTTAAAAATCCTGTCATTGAAGTGAATCAAGGAAACCATGTTTTAATGTAGCATTTGTTCTTTGGGATTATTAATAAAAAGGCCTAGTTGTTTTTATTTTTACACATATAGTTCATATGGTATATATTTTTAGTTATAGGCATACTCAGAACAGAGAAGCTAATTAACAGAATAATCAAGATAAAATTCACAGAAAACATGTGGAGAGTCAGAAAATGAAACTCTGCGCTGCATGTCTGTGGTTACCATCTTGTTTAGAAACACTTTTAGCAGAATTGCTCTCTCTGAATGTCTAGCAGGTTTTTGTACAGCTATCCCATCAGCTGAATCACTGTGTACTTCCAATGCACAGTAATACAGTGCACTGTCTCTGAGGACAATCCTGGAGACAGTTATTGTGACTCCTCTGCTTTTGTCTGCAGTGGATGAGAATCGATCCTTAGCAAAATCGGCACTGTAACTACTAGACCCCTCAAGCAGTATAAACTGGAGAGGTTCCCCAGGATACTGCCGATACCAGTGGAGCCAATATGAGGAGCTGCTGGTGCTGAAGGAGCATTTCAATACAGCTGTTTCATCTTCACTCTTTAAAATGGACGGGTCATTTTGAGTGATCTGGCTTCCTGTAGAAATGTCTGAAAAGAAGATTTAGTAATGATTAGTTAAATACAGATATGTGTACAGATAAACAGACAATAACAACCATGCTTGACAAAAACACTTACAAAATAAATAGGTGAGCAGCACTCCACATATGAAAGACTTGTACAGCATGTTATCATCCACACGTTACCTATATGCTATGCTTCTCATATTCTCAAAAGACTCACACAGAGATGTGTTGTAACTGACAGACTCTATCAGGTTTTAATTCATGTTTCATTGGCTGACTGCAATCCTCCTGCCCACTTTTCAGTCAGCCTTCCTAGAACTAGAGCATAAAAAGGAAATCCAGTCCTCACCACATTTTAATGTGCACTGCGGTTACCCTTCTACACAGAAGAGCTGTCACTGGAAACGCCATCAGCATTGTCTTCATTTCCATGTGTTACAGTGAAGTGAAATGTTAAACTTCAATGGTTTCACATTATTATTATTGATGTCAACTATCAACCTTAATAAATACAAACATAATAAACAAATACATCGATTAAAAGAAGAAAGTGGCAAAAACATTTGAGATTTTACAATGAATAAATCATGGTTACTGCCACAGTTTTGTAAACATACTACAATGGGTATAAAATGTTGACCTCCATAAGTCACTGGAAATGTATCAGCATTGTAGTCAGATGTGATGCTTTTTGGATGGGTAGGGCGCTAGAGGATGCAGTTTGTGTCGAGCGCTGAGCAGGGAGGGACTCTGGTCGCTGTCCGTGACACTGAACCGGTCTGACAAGATACTTCATTGTGGAAAAGTAACTTGCAGTTCTACACTGCCATCTAGCGGCGTTGCAGTGACACTGTATTAACAACACATTCTCTTGCAGTAGAAAGGTTTGTGTTCAGGCTCATCAGTGAATGCATCGCTGTGGGCTTCAGTGCACAGTAGTACCTCGCAGAGTCCAGCGCATTGGCATTGTTCACAGTCAGGTTAGCTGAATTAGCTTCAGTGTTTAAAGAAGCAGACAGTCTGGGGTCAGTGGCTTCAGGCTTGTCTGTATTGACTGGGCCTCCGGCAATGGAATAGGTTTGTAGTAAATATTGTGGAGATGTATTCCCATTCCGCTTGTACCATTGCAGGTAAATACTATCACCCTTGCTTGCAGTGTATGGACACTGTATTGTGGCTGTTTCTCCTTCAGTGGTGCTGACATGGGCAGACAGTGATGTCACTGACTCCTTCCCATAAGAATCTGCAAGGATTGAAGCAAAATGCTGCAGTTAAAAAAGGTGTCTTGAAATAGGAGATGAAATACCTTGTTAACAAGGGAGCCCATAGAAGAAGCAGCAAGCTGTAAGCAAGCAGTAAGATGCAACCAACACTCACACACAAACAATCCCATTAGAATAGAAACCCAGGCAATCACATAACACACACCATCCATTCCAACAGGATCTCATAACAATTCACTGATATAGCCAGGCAGGCATGTCCTTAACAAGGATCTGAAATGTCTTCAGATAAGATGTGAGTTTCATAGAGACACAAGATGAGATGCAATGAGAAGCTGTATAGAGCTCAACCAGTGCAGGTTCGTTAAATGAACTCTTATCTCGTACATTGTATGAAAGCGCCCATGAGTATGTGTAGCAGTAGATTCTTCTCCATTGTGTGCGGGGCTCCCAGTCTGTGCTCTGCGCTCTGCACAGGAAGTGATGTGCTGCTTGTTGCTGTGTTTTATACCCTGCAGGTGTCTGTGCACGTGGTGAGAGGTGTTGTGTGCACGTGGATATGGGGACATGGGGGCGAGATAGTTCCTTTAATAATTATGTTTTCTGTTTTCTGTTTTACATACCATTTTATAAAGTTAGACATTCATCAAATCGTTGTTTTTAAATTAGAAGTTTAAGCCAGTGTTATATGTTGTAATATCTATTAGTATTACACGGTGAGACTATAGCAGGTTGCCAGAGGAATTGCCAGCAGGTACAGAAGAACGTGTGCTGTTTTATCCGGGGTAGTTTCTACACAGAACACAGGCTGCACTGCGATCTTCACCAAATACTCCAGGAACGACCATAGATACTGTAATTATTATCCTCTGTCCTCATTCGTAGAATAACTACAGTACTCTACAGGAGTCCATGGTGTATCGTCTATGTGCTGAATGCTTGATGTATCCTCTATATATTCAGTACAGTCACTGTTGCCCGAGCAGTTATAAAGTACGGTAACATCAGTAGAAAATAAGATCAAATTCAAATGAGCAAAATAAAGAATACAGTAAATAATTAAATTTAATCTGTAAAATCAATCTACACCTTGTTAAGAGGCTGATGGGTCCCTGTATTAAGGCAGGTGAGTTAATTTGCTTCGGAGCTGCGGTCTGTGTCTGGCGCAGATGAGTGCGCTCCGTGCTGGGCGCTCTCCAGGACACTGAACTGGTTTGACTGGAAATTAAACTGAGGGCAATTCTAGAGAGGTGTTTCTAAGTATTGATATTGTCGATGTAAATTAATTGATTATATTTCAATTCAAAGTTCCATGATCTTTTCGTGGCAGAAAAAGTGTTCTTAATTCTTAGAATAAATCTGCAAAATATTTACAAAGGGAATCGCATGACAGTCAGGAGTCAATACAGCGCCCTTTTGCACAATGTCTTCATGTTGTAGCGATGCTGGTCCTGCACTTGAATTGCTTTCATACAGGCTATGCTAGAAAACAAGCTGCAGCGGAAACTCTACAAGAGGAGAGCAGGAGAGTCTGAATGAATAATGAGCTTAGAACAGCGACAAATAACTGTCCTACACTGCCCCCTGGTGGGAATCATCTAAAATACAGAACTAAAAGAGTATAATGTATACTGATAGCTAGAAAATGTGTTTGAAACTGAAAACAGCGTCTACTATTTTTTTTATTTTATTTTTCTGTTTTCTGTTCACTTCTCAAAACCATCTGTCTACTTTACAGTGATCCAAAACTCAGTAGGCAATATGATGCAGTCTGCAATCAACTTCATTGTTTTAAAATCGAGATATCTCTCTCCTCACTGTCACGAGTGCTCGGTATGTATTGTTAAAAGCACTTCAGACACAATGTATATGCTTTGCTATTTTATATTGCTTAATATTTATTTAAATAATGTCTGTTTTAATTAATCAAATGAAGATTATATATACACACACACACACACACACACATACACACACACACACGCAACCTTAACTCTGCACCCTTATGTGTATGTTTCCTGGCCAGGTCTGCAGCAGAGACGCTTGTGGCTTGCTTTATGGCCAGTCTTCGGGGAGAATTTGTCATGTGCTTAGTGATGTCATTGTCCATGTCATTGATGATGTCATATGTGATGTCAAGTGACAGGAAACATACACATAAGGGTGCAGAATTAAGGTTGCGTGGCTACCTTAACTTGCAATATTCTAACCTTTTGGACATTTGCAAACAAACCTTAACATTACTTTAATGAAGTTTTTGCCATTGAATGTCCATAGTTTTGCAGAAGGCATCTTGGAAAATCAAACAACCAACAACAAGTATGTAGCAGCGAGAACTAAGACTTGGAGTTTGTTTAATTTTACTTTAGTTACAGATATATAGATAATGTTTGATAAAAAATGTGTTATTCTCTTTTATCTATGTGTGAACAAATGGCACATCATGATCGTTTGTTTGTAGTGTTTACTTACAAGCTGAGGCTGTAGTCACACAGAAGGACCAGCAGACTACAGGCGTCTCTTTTTCATCAACACCACAGACACGTTTTTGTCAGCAGCTCAAGCCTGCCTCCTTCACTGTGGGACTCAGAGCGCAATAGAAAACTGCAGAGTCTCGCATCTGTATCCCGCTGATGTTTAAATACGTGTATTTATTCGGCGCGTCAAGTAAAGCAGAGAAGCGATCTTCAACACCTGGTGCTTTATCCCCATCTTCAGCTCCTCCAGCTAGTGTGTACCGCTGGAGAATGTATTTGACTTGCTCTCCCGGGTCCTGACGGTACCACTGCAGGTATATGCTGCTGGAAGCTGAATGTGTGAAATTGCAGTGTATTGTAACCGACTGGTCTTCTTGTGCATGCAGTGCAGCGGGCCATTGTGTAACAGAGTCTTGATCTTCAAAACTGGAACCTGTGGAACGGGAACAAGAGGTGATTTTAGGCTACAACACAACAACGTGCAGTCAGAATTATTATTTTGTAAATTGGTATTATAAAGAGGCCTACAATGTAGCACTACAGCGAGATATTGTACCTATAATTCCAAGAACTGTGCACAGAAGAAGAAGCAGGTCCATGTCTGCAGGCACTCTGCAGTATTGAATTAGTGCAGTGATGGATATCGATGAGGGGTCTGTGTATTCGTCTGTTTAAACCTGTTATTCTAACTGAGATACTGAGTGCACTGCATGTGCATGCTGTCTCATCTCCTTTTGCTGGGCTGACCTGATTTTACTGAAATGAATTACTGTACCGCCACCTACTGGCTGAAAATAAGACTACATGTGCTAATAAGTTCTGCTCCAGAGCATTTGGTTAAAAGATTGAGTCTCCAGTTTATTATGATCTCAATATCTCAGGTTCTATTCTAGTCGAGCCCATTCTTTATAGAGGGGCTGGTCGTATGAAGAAGGCTATGTGCTAATAAGTTCTATTGCGGATGATTTGATTAAAAGATCGAGTCACCAGTTATTATCTCAGTATCTCAATATCTAGTCAATCCCGTTCTATATATACGTTCTGTGTAGAATAGGATAATCCATGTTAGTACATCAACAAAAAATGTAATATACATGGGATTTTAAAATAATAATAATAATAATAATAATAATAATAATAATAATAATAATAATAATAATAATAATAATAATAATAATACTGATGACCTTTGTACTACTACGACCACTGGCAGGTCACACATTTGTGGAGCTCCTGCAGCTGTGAATTAAAAACATTAAGAACAGTTATTTAAACTCTTTATTTTTGAAATCTTTTTACAATTTAGTTTATCTAAAGCAGTAGTGCACCTTTTTTGTTAAAACATTTTGATTTAGTGGTTTTATTTTTAAATAAAACACTTCTTTAGTTTTTCTTTCTCTCCCTTGTCAGCAAGTGCAGGAGAGATTTTTCCTTCTTTGATTTTTTTTTTCTTTTTAAAACACTTCTTTTATTGATTTGTTAATTTTATTTTAAAGCTTATATTTTTGTGTTTTTAGGAAAATTATTTTTATGTAAATAGCTGTTTTTGCTTTTTGTTTTAAAAAATCCCCCATCTCTGCTGTGTGCAGACTGGGGGGAGGGCAGGCAGGGAGCACAGGCCATGTGCTCCTTTGTTTGCCCTTAGTTTGATTTTTGATTTTTCTTTCATGTTTTTAAAAAAATAAACTACTTTTTGTTTTGATTAAAAAAAAAAAAAAAAAAAAAAAAAAAAACTTTTTCTGTTTGTTTGGTTATTTTTATTTTGTGCCCCTGTGCTACTGGAGTGCAGGGGTCCGTGTGTGCGTTTTTATTTTATTTCTTTATTTAAAAATAAATAAATAATTTTGTTTGTGTGTGACCCTATACCGATTACAGTGTAGGTGGTTGTTTGTCTTTTTGTGTACCCCTGTGCTGGTAACTGTTTGCGTGCAGGGGTGTGTCTGTCTTGTGTGTGTGTGTGTGTGTTTTGTTTTTCTATTTAGAAAAATAAAAAATAGACTAAACAAACACTTAAAATAAATAAAAATAATACGCCCCATCTGCAAGCCCTGGGGGAACTTAAAACGGCCATCCACCCAATCCCCCTGGGCTGCAAAGACCAGGCCCTCCGCCACGTCCTGTCATTCCACCGCCAGGTGACCATCCACCTGGCGGGTCGGGAAACGGTGGAGGGCAGCTTCATGGTCCCCTTTGAGTGGACCAACTATGTCATCTTTTTTTCCTTGGAGGAGGTGCGGTGCTTTCACTGCAAGGAGCTGGGGCACCAGAAAAAGAGGTGCCCCAAGCTCCAGCAGGGCGCAAAGCCACCCGCTCCGGCACTGCGCCCCTCCGAGTCCACCTCGCCCCAGGGGCCCTCAAAGAGGCCCGCAGAGGGGGGCAAAAAAGTACCCGCCCCCCTCTCAGTAACATCCGGGGGGGAAAGGGAGAGAAGGCCCCTGAGGCCGAGGCCGCCGAGTGGACCGTGGTCGCCCGCCGGAAGAAGAAGGCGGCCTCCAGGTCCACCGGGGCAGCCAAGCAGGGGGCGACAAAGCCCACCGCCGCACCATCTGGCGGTGGGTCAGGGGGAGGCCCTGAAAAGGTGACTCCCTCGACGGCACCCCCCACGAGGCAGGGTGGCGAAGCCACCCAAAAAACCAAATATCTCAGCCCCGGGGGTGAGGAGAGAGGAGCTGCCTGAGGTGAGATCCCCGTCGCCGTGACAAGGCAGGGGACCGCCTCCGGCAGCATCTGGGGGAAGAGGAAGGCGTAAGCGCACCTTCCCACATGTGCATGCAAGTGCACACGTACCGGCCTCTTGGTGAGGGTCCCCGGGGGGGCGAAAGAGAGCCCCCCAAAACAAAAAAGCGACCACCTCGGCATCCCCCCTCTACTGGCAACAAGGACCCTGGCCCTCGCGCTGCCACAGAGGGGGAGAAGTATCCATCCCCCGAGGCAGTCCAGGGCTCCGCAGAAGAGGCAGAGCCCATGGAAGAGGCCCCCACTGAGAGGCTAAAGGGAAGGGAGGAACCTGAAAGGGCAGAAGGAGCCCTTCGAGTAGATCTCCTCCCCGTCACACAAAAGACCTCGGAAGCCGGCCCCGACTCTACCATCGAGGGGCCGGCTGCAGCAGACGGTCCCCGCGAGGGTCCTTTCGCAAGTTTCTCCCGCCGTGTCCCCTGGGGGTGGGGTGCTGGGAGACTCTGTCAAAATCAAGATCAGATGCAACGAGCTCACCCACCAATGGGAGTGTGTTGTGCTTCTCCATCGCGAGGGGGGCGGTGGAGAACCGGAGCAGCAGGAGGAGGACTCGGAGTCCGCATGCAGCGTGGGCTTGGAGAGTCTGTCCGCCCCTTCTCCGGACATCCCTGCGGCGGAGCTCCTGGATTTCTTGGAGGCCACCATCCACCGCAGGGACAAGGTCCAGCTGGCCCTGGACAAATGGGGGGATTTCCAGAGGATCCTACACTCTGTGAGATCCTTCCTCAGGGCCAGCCATGCCAGCAAAACTTCGGGCACGAGCGTGCACATTCTTGCCCGAAAGTTACATGACCAGTTGGTGAACTTCGGGAGATCTCAGGATCTCCCGTGAGTGTGAACAACTAACCTTGACAGAGGATCATGTATCGCATCGGGACCGTGAACGTCAGCGGGTGTAAGGACCATTTGCGCAGGGCCCAGGTAATCTCCTTCCTGAAAATAAGGGGTTACTCTGTGTGCTTCCTGCAGGAAACCCACTCCACTCAGCAGGCCGAGGCCAACTGGCTTCTGGAGTGGGGGGGGGAGAGTGTCGTTCATCCACCTCACCAAATCCTTGTGCGGGGTGGCGATGCTCTTCTCCAGGTCCTTTGTTCCCACGGTGCTCGATGTGGTCAACGTCGTGCCGGGCTGTCTGTTGCACCACCGGATCCGGGACGGGGACGCTACGGTTCACCTGGTGAACTCGTACACTCCGTCCTCGGGTCCGGCGAGGGTCCAGTTTTTCCGCTGGATGTCGGACCATTTGAACACCATCAGCGCCGATGAGCTTGTGGTCCTCGGAGGGGACTTCAACTGCACCCTCAAGGCCGCGGACCGGGTCAGCCGCCCTGAGAGGGCTGATCGCTCAGCTCTCTCTGGTCGACATCTGGCGGTGGCAACACCCAGATGCCTCAGCCTTCACCTACACCCGGGTGAGGGAGGGGCGTGTGTCTCAGTCCTGGATCGACAGGTTCTACCAACTCGAGCAGAGCGCGTACGAGGAGAAGAAGAGCACCCTGCGGGACCTGCAGCTCCAGCGGTCCCGGGGACGTTTGTGCACTCGCGCGTCCAGTTCCTCCGGGAGATGGACCGCAGCACACATTTCTTCTACGCGTTGGAGAAAAAGAAGGGAGATCGCAAGAACATCACCTGCCTCCTGCCGGACGACGACTCCCTTCTGACGGATCCGGAGAGCGTGAATGAGAGGGCCAAGGCCTTCTACTCTGCCCTCTTCTCTCCGGATCCCGTCGACTCCGACGCATGCAGGGTTCTGTGGGATGGGCTTCCCACGGTCGGTGAGGGCATGCGGGACAAGTTCGAGGGCCAGCTGACCCTGGCCGAGCTCTCCAACGCCCTCGGTCAGATGCCCTACAACAAATCGCCGGGCATCGACGGGCTGACCATGGATTTCCACAAGAAGTTTTTGGACTTGCTGTGGCCCGCCTTTGTGCGGGTCCTGGCGGAAGCCTACGAGACAGGGAAGATGCCCCTTTCGATGAGACGGGCGGTGATCACGCTGCTGCCCAAGAAAGGGGATCTCTGCTGCCTGAAGAACTGATGCCCGGTCTCGCTGCTGTGCACGGACTACAAAATCGTGGCCAAGGCCACCTGGCAGACATGATCCACCCCGACCAGTCCTACACGGTCCCGAACCGGACGATCTTCAACAACATCTTCCTGGTTCGGGACCTCCTGCACTACTGCCTTCCTGTCGCTGGATCAGGAGAAGGCATTCGACCAGGTGGATCACGAGTATCTCTTCGGAACCCTGCAAGCATTCGGTTTCGGGCCTCACTTCGTCAGCCTGTTCCGGATGCTGTACACCTCTGCCGAGTGCCTGTTGAAGGTCAACTGGTCCCTGATCGCACCCCTCGCGTTCAGAGGAGTGCGTCAGGGCTGCCCTCTGTCCGGACAACTGTACGCATTGAGCCCTTCCTCTGCCTCCTTCACAGGACACGAGGGTGGTCGGACACGACATGCTCCTGGTGGCCTCCGATCCTGTTGACCTGGAGAGGATGCGGAGCTGTCAGGATCAACTGGAACAAGTGCTCCGGGTTGTTGGAAGATCCCTGGTAGGTGGACTCCCTCCCTGTCGCGCTCCAGCAGTTCCAGTGGAGCGCGGACAGCTTCAAGTACCTGGGAGTCCACCTGAGCCCCGCGGAGACCTCGGTCGCAGCCAACTGGGTGGAGTTGGAGGAAAAAGTTGCTGCTAGACTGAGGTCGTGGTCGGTCTGTTGAAACTGCTTTCCTTCAGGTGCAGGGCTCTGGTGATAAACCAACTGGTGGCGTTGATGCTCTGGCATTGACTCACCGTCCTGAGCCCACCCCCTGAGTTTGTGGCCAGGGTCCAGAGGAAGCTGATGGACTTCTTCTGGGCCAGAAAGCACTGGGTCTCTGCGGTGGTTCTGTGCCTTTCTCTTGCTGAGGGAGGGCAAGGGTTGGTGTGCATCAGGAGCCAGGTGCACACCTTCCGCCTCCAGGCCCTGCAGAGATACCTGTACGCAGTCCCGGCCCCGCAGTGGTGCACGCTGGCATCCCTCCTTTTGCACCAGCTGCACGACCTGGGCTACGACCGGCAGCTCTTCTGGATCAATCTCCGGGGAATCCGACTCCCCGAGCTGCCAGTCTTTTACCAGGACCTACTCAGGACCCGGAGCATGTTCAACGTCGGCCGAGACGCCGTTCCGACCGAGAGCGAAGGACTCCTTCTGGAGCCCCTGCTGCACAACCCCCACCTAGGTGAGCAGGTGTTGGAGTCCCCCTCGGTGCGGCGCGCGCTGATCTCGGCCAAGGTGACCAGAGTCTGGAATCTCCTGGATCACCAACGCTCGGAGTGGCTGACTCCCGAGTCGCTGGTTGCCAGGGCTCCGGGAGTGCAAAGCAGCATTTCACCCAGACTCTGTCAGGTATCTCGAGGGAGTTCTCAGGACCAGGGAACCACCTTCTCCCCCTACCCCCTGCTCTCCGGTCCTACTGATCGAACCCAGGGCGCGAGCCCTCCCTCGGCCTCCCCTCGAGAACAACCTGAGCAGGATCTCGCAGTTCTCCTCGACCCCTCTCCGAGCCGCGTCAAGGAGGACCCTGTACACGATGATGCTCCACACCCTCCACTTCCCAGCCCTCGTCTCCCGCCCCTCCGACCCCAGGAGGGCGAGAGTCCCCAGTGGGAGGATCTATACTCCCCGCTGGTCCCCAGAGGAGCTGGGGACTTGGGATGGAGGGTCCTGCACAGAGTGCTCATGTCAGGAGAGATCCTGCGTCACTTTACCGACTCGGACGCCGCATGCCCTTTCTGCGGTCCGCCCGAGTCGGTAAGTCACATTTATTTTTCGTGCTCCAGGCTGCAGCCATTCTTCCTGCTGCTGAAGAACCTCCTGCTGCAGTTCTGGCTGCATTTCTCCCCCACCCTCCTCATTTTCGGGCACCCTGTCAGTGGCTCCAGCACAAAGAGAGACCTCCTCGTGAATCTGCTCCTGTGACTCAGTTATTCAGCTCTACAGAACTATAAACTCTGAGCAGTTAATAATGAGCAGGTTTATTCATTCACCTGTTTCATTAAGTTTGGGTCTGGTGTTGTATTATTCAGCTGTACTGTAAGCCTGACATTACATGTTGCAATGGTTGTGTTTGCTCTACACAGTAATATACAGAACAATATTTAGATTGATGAGGCTGCCAATATAGTCTTGTCCACAAGAGGGCAGTATAGACATTTGTCAAACAGTTCACCCTTAATTAAAGTAACCATAATTTCATTCTGTGACTCATAGCAAACAAAAAGGAAACAGTACAGATTCAGATCCAGTAAGAACAATGATGTACATTCTGCAACGCATAAGAACCACTGTACATGACCTGAAACTTGGTGTATTGTGTCTCCACTTATCTACTCTCAATATCACATACTGGACAGGCACCTCTGCTTTTCCTTCAATGTCACTGTGATTGTCCTTTGCTAAACATCTCTAAGGAAAAAAAAAAGTTATGACTGCCAAGTACCAGACAGACTAGATTAATAGGGAGCCCTCAAATTAAACGCACAGTACAGAGCATGCCATTTAGTGCCCACTGGTCGACAAAGGCCATCAGTATTATTATTATTATTATTATTATTATTATTATTATTATTATTGGATTAGCTGTGTTCCTAGCCCAAAAAAAAAAGTTTAATGTCTAATGTTACTGGACTGCACTTTAGAACATTCAGAACAAAGAGGTTTTCTATCATTAAAATAAAACATATTTTCAATAAAACGTGGGGTGAAATTTGAGAGATACATAATGCATAGAGTAGTTCTGTTTGTAGAGGAAAACTGAGAACATGTATTATTATTATTGCCCGCATGTGTACTTGCGCTCTGGTGCCAATAGTCTTTGTAAACATAACCCCAGTTGAATACTTGTTACAATGGCTCTGCTTACAAAAACGTTTGACCCCAGAATGGAACGTTCATTTTCTAGAATGTAGATGCCATCATACCATCATTGAACTATAGTGTTCTAGATTTTGGAAATGTACGTTCCAAGCGTGGAACACCTGGAGGGGGTAGGCCAGTGACAGATTGGTACAATTAACATCGTTCCATGGGTCAAAATGCATCAAATTCAAGAGACAACCTGAACAATCATGTCTGAACAATATAATAAATACCTTCTTCAATGTGTTGCTTTACATAGTTTTCTTGTCCTTATTGGTATCTACATATTTAGCAATACTGCAATGAGGCACAGACAATGTTAGCTTTACCATGCAGCCTGGGAAAGGTTTATTTAACACAATAAAACATTACATATCACAGCTGCTTGCCACAGTTTAAAGCATTCACATTTCCAATGCAATGCTGAAGTGCAAAGAGCAGCAGGTGGTTGTTGCAGGGCGAGGTGTAGAGTTCCTGTGACTGTGGACCTCAGAGTACAGTAATACACTGCAGAGTCAGTGAGCTCACACTGCTGTATTCTCAAAGGCACTGTTCGGCTGCTGGGGTTCAGCTCAGCTGAGAAACGGGCTGGAAACTCACTTGAGGGATCACTCAGATACTGGCTGGTGTGCAGTATATATTCAAGAGATTCCTCAGGGTTTTGTTTATACCAGTACAGATCAGGGCTGCTGTCTGTTCTATTATATTGACAGGTAAATATTCTTTCATTTCCTTCAGGTGTCAATATCTCAGCTGGAAACTGTGCCACTGAATCTCCAAGATTTCTCTTTGAAATACAGTTCAATAAATCCATGTTAAAGATCTAGAATATGTGTGTGCTCCTATGTGAATTATGCAAGTATTTGAATTGAACCCAAGCCCTGCATACACACTGATCAGAATCAGCAGAAGAGCTGTAGTGAGAACACTGCGCTGCTGATTTCCTCGCCCCATGCTCGGTGCCTGTGTGAGTGCAGAATGAGTAGAGCTCAAGAACTGCAGTGTTGGAAGAAGAGACAGAAGCGGCACACGTGACCGATGATGCAGGTGAGAACTATTCCACACTGGAGTGTTCACTGGAGACATGATGATATGAAACAACATACTAATTTTGATCGCAATCTGATTCACTCTGAGTGAAGTCACGCTTTATTTATATTTGGCATTCCAACCTTGAAAATATATATATATATATATATATATATATATATATATATATATATATATATATTTTAGCTCAAAGAGCCAGCTGCCCAACGTTTCGATATGTTGTACATATCTTTCTCAAGGGAGCCTGTGTTTGAATCAAAACATTGGAGGTATTTATAGGTTTTTGACGGCATGACAACTACTTGTTATTTATATAATATAAATAACATATATATATATATATAATATATATATTAATATATATATATATATATAAATAATATATATATATATATATTAATATATATATATATATATATATATATATATATATATATATATATATATATATATATATATATATTAGTCATATTTCTGAAACACTTGTCAATTTAACATAATTAATAACACACTAATTATCAAAATTGAAAAGTTAACAATAATCCTATTTTTTTCTTTTCTCTCATCAGCTGACGATTTAACAGCAATTCCTGGCTGCGGAACATTGTGATACAGGGAAGTACAATATTTAATTTTAGTTCTTTACATCTTTGTTTTCAGGGACAGGTAAGTAGTCCACGGGCTGCAGTGTGAGTGAGGGTCCAGCCTCACAACATTGAATGAAAGGATCAATGCATTATTGTTGTATTAATACAGCTTGTCTGCTCTTCTGTGAATGTTTTCCACACTGCATTGCAAAGGACCATGTCCCCCTGCATAAATTATTTCAAATGAAGGATCACAAGCAACAATAGCAGTAGTTTCACTGTCATGCCTGTAGGGGTCAGGACTGTCTTCAAAGTGGAATGTCAGTGATTTTATTGCATGCTGATTTGTTTGAATGAAGAGTGAAGAAAAAATAACTTGACAAAATAACTTCCACAAAAACAACCGCTCCACTACAACAGAAAATAAACTGAAGAAAATAAAATCATCAGTGTTGGCAATAAGATTAAAGTGTTTGTTCTCTTTATTTACTGGTACAGCACATTCTATTTGTGTGTATCCATTGTGATGTGGTGAGCCATGATATATGGTTTCTTGCTCTTGCTATTCTTAGAACTAAGATCACAAGTCAGGGAATTGAGGTGGAGCGTTTGCAGAGTGTTCAGCTCAGGGGTGTGTTCAGTGGAGTCTTCACATACGGTGCCTTCACAGCACTTTGATATGTTAATGAATTCCTGTATCAAACACGTGTTTATTATATTATATTGTTCATTGTGGTTCACCATAACCTGCTCTCTTATTCCAATTCTATGAACAGGGAACACATTTCCAAAGATTGCAGAGAAGAAAGTGACTCAAAATGCAAACAGTTTGCCTGCACTGAAACCACTTCCTTTATAATGGACTGATGGCAATGATAGTGTGTGGAAGCAGTTCAACAAGACTTTCTTTCATCTTTTACCAGGTAATGGGTCTGTGCCAGTTAGTGCTGAGAGAGTTTTTGTACAGCGTCCCAATGAGTTTTCACACTGTGCTATCCTCAGAGCACAGTGATAGATTGCTGTGTCGCTCAGAGCAAGTTTGGAAATGGTGATTGTAGTAGAAGAGCTTTCTGCTGTAGAAGTGAACCGGCTTTTAGCAAAGTCTGCAGTGTGAGAATAGCTACTCACTGAACCAGTTCCTTTCTGCAGTATGTATTCCAGTGCTCGGTTTGAGTTCTGTCGAAACCAGTGGAGATACACATTGCTGCTACTTGCAGTATAAGAGCAGCTGAGCGTTACTGACTCTCCTTCTGTTCTGGACTCTGCTGTCTGTTGAGGACTGATGGAATCCCTGCTTGTCACGACTGAACATTGAGGAAGGAAAAAAACATTTAATAGACAGTCAGAAATAATAATAATAATAATAATAATAATAATAATAATAATAATAATAATAATAATAATAATAATGTTTCTTGTTGTGTTGAAATTTCCTGGCAGGATAATAAACATACACATGATTAATGTATCCATTTTAGCTCAGTGCTGATTTCTTTATGAACAGAATAGAAAGATTCTGTCTCTCTGTTGATTCTGGTGCTTTTCTCTTCACAATGCTGCTCTGAAATATTCTGCTTAGAGGTTTTGGACGTCAAATGTTTGTAACCAATCAGCAAACAGAAACATGTGATATAAATGTGCCTTCCCAGAACTCAGGAAATCCAGCACTCACCACATTATAATGTGCACTGTGGTTCCCCTTCTACACAGAAGAGCTGTCACAGGAAATGCCATCAGCATTGTAATCACTAGCCTCTGTACACTCCAGGGTTTTTGTATGGGTAGGGCGCTGCTTTGTATCACTGTGCTGGTTCTATTGCACAGTAGTAGATGGCAGAATCAGACACTGAAGGCTGTATTGTCAGGGAGCCAGTTTTAGATGAGGTATCTACTGCTGGTTTATATTTCCCAGAATCATCTCCTGTGTTCCTGAGCCCCAGGCTTTGTTGATGTATTTTAAACCCTGGTTAGGAGCTTGTTTGTACCATTGCATTGCACCAAAGCTGCTTGTCTGATAGTAACAGTTTATCTGAACTGATTCTCCTTCTGAAACTCGCTGTGAAGCAGGGCTTTGAGTCACCTGGTCTTCACTGTGTGCACCTGAAACGAAAGAGAAGCTTGTGAATTAAATACATTAATTCATGAATTCATTATATTGCTTTTATCCAGTTTTATGTACCTGACATAATTAGGCAAACAGCTAAATATTTAAACATTGTAACACATGGAAACAATATATCATTAGATAGTTTGTGAAGTCTTGTGCTTTCTAAATGATTGACATGAAATACTCTTGTTTGTATTCCACAGTATACTTCCTGTGGTAACTCTCACACCAATCATCACAGTTCTTTCATCCTCACATTACCACAAGGTCATGTGATCAGAGAGACACACAGCAACACAGAAGCTCCTTTTTAAACTCAGAGAGAGCGAGAGACAGAGAGGGAAGCTTGAGATGGAATATTTTATTGTATTAATTAATAAGTAGATTCAAATGTATTTCTATGGACCCTTTCCTTTCCATTGTATGACATGTGTAATCATTCTGAGTGGTATTAAAGATCCCTTTTTCATTCTCCAGTAATAGCTCCCATTTGAAGGTAAGTGAGGAGGAGCTGATAGTGCAGACTGTGGCAATCCAGTCGCTGTCCAAACCTTTCAGTTCTTCACGTTTGCAAATGGAAGCTTCTTGGTTTCATGGGAAAGGTAATACAAGGTCAGTGTGTGTTTTTGTGCTGTAGAATATTCAATTATTTTCAAAACTGTAATGTATTAATTTACTAAATAGTATTTTCAGTCTTTTAACAGTTTAATTTCTACTCATTTGCTGATATATACATTCTGGAGACACATATGGACCATTGTAAACTAGTCTATGACTGTTTATTTTGAAAAGAGATTGTTTGAATTGAAAAGTTACGATTATATGTCTAGCAATAGCTAATACTGCAGAGCTGTCTGAGTCTTGTAATAAATTAATAATACAATCATATGTGTGTTTGTAATGATGTTTTATTTGTTGTGATTGAATTGCAGAGAATGTATTATTGGACAGTGCAGCAGCATCACAGAATGAGCTGACTGACTGGCAATCCTGGCCTATTGAAAACAAGATGATATCATTATTACTTTGTTTATGAATGATAATGACATTGAAAACCTGTTTGTTCTCAAGTGTGTTTGTGAATATCACTCACCAAGACAAAAGCAAAGCAGAAGTTCCACATGTGTTCCTTATTCTTGAATTGTTCCATCCACAAGTAGAAATGCTTGTGACAGGCAGACAGTCTGAGCTGTGGGTGGAGCCCTGCACAATGTCACGTCAGAATAAGACACTGAAGAAAGAAACAAGCAAGCAATCTTTTTTTTTTCATGTTCTGTACATTGGGGCTGATGTAAGGATAGGCGTAGTGTAAACAGTTGCGGCTGCAAAATCCAAATTAACAAGCGGCCAGGCAATTATTTTGCACTACAGCCTATGTAAGCTAAGAGCAATGCAAATTACTCAACACACACACAAATAATGATCTGCAATTATGATAATGAGGGTTGCAGTGGCCGCTGCCTGTGTATCGGGCTATTTAGCAGCCGCACTTACAGCCCAGAGGTGAGGTGAGTTCAGAGTACAGAGAGCAGTAGGTGCTGTATGAGATTTGTGGAGCAAGAAAATCAAACCAAACAAAATATATATATATATATATATGTCAGAGGAAAGGCAGCAAAGTCCTCTTGGTGCACGGAAAAGAAAAAAAAAAGTTTTCTGAGGAGCAGCTGAGAGTCCTTATGGCTGAGGTCACTCGGCACGAAACTGAGTTTTTTGGAAAAGCCTCAGCCAACATCAGTCATGCTACCAAAGAGGCCACGTGGTCCTCTGCAGTGGAGAAAGTCAATGCTTTCGGTGTTACCAGGAGGACAGTCAACCAGGTGATGAAAAGGTGAAATTCAGCTATTAGGTCTAGGATGGCCTGCAGAGTGAGACGATAACGCCACCACATTCTCTGGCATCACAAACAAAGTGACCCTGGGTTTGAATATGCGGGTCTGCTCCGTCTTGCGCTTCTCTGTCCTCAACAAGAGCCAAGTGTTGCCACATCAGGAAGTGCAAACAGCAGCCATCCTGAAGCCAATGACAGGTCTCTGCAGGTCTGTGCTTTTATACAGCTCTTAATTACTCGCTTCTATGTGGTTTGCACCATGTAAAAGGAGGTGCAATGTTTTTGGAGGGTCAGCAATTGCTCAAGTGCAAGGCAAAATCCTTGCACTTGGCCAACCTACTCGGAGAAAGGATCCTTGAGGAGGTGCAGAAGCATTTAAACTAGAAAGGAAGGGGGGGAAAAACAACAAAAAAACAGAAGGGAGGCCACATCAAAACAAAGGCAACAACTCAGGTAAGACAGCCATTAAATGTATTTATCTTAATGCTAGAAGTCTCAGAAACAAAATGTTAGAACTTGAAGCTACTGCACTAACAAGTAACTATGTGATAGGTGTTACAGAAACTTGGTTGTATGAGATTGATGGAGACGAATATAATATTAGTGGGTACACACTGTATAGGAAAGACAGGCAGGACAGAAGAAGCGAAGGGGTAGTGCTATACATAAGAAATAGTCTTGAAGCCCAGGTGTTAAATCAGGACAAAGAAAACAATGGCGAATCAATATGGGTCAGAATAATGGACACAAATTCAAAGGGCATAATAATAGGAGCATGCTATATACTGCCAAATTCAGATGCTGAGCAAAATAATCTGTTATACAATGACATTAGAAATGTGTGTAGAAAAGGAGAAGCCATACTAATGGGGAATTTCAACTTCCCCCATATAAGATGTGAGAACCCGGTGGGGAGCACGACAGATGAAATTGAAATGGTGGAAATGACAAATGACGTCAAGGCACCGACTAGAGGGGAGACATGCCTTAATTTAGTCTTTTCAAATAACGAAGACAGAATAAGTAAAACAGAGGTCAGAGAGCTATTGGCAAACTCAGACCACAACATGGTCTCATTTGAAGTGTTTTTTAAAACCCCAAAAGTAATGACTAAAGCTAAGGTTTACAATTTCAGAAAAGCAAACAATGAAGGTATGACTAACAGAAGTAGATTGGAGTAAAATAGAGAAAACATCCACAGAAAAAGGATGGCTGTTTTTTTTTTTTTTTAAATGTAGTACTAGAGTCGCAAAACAATTATAATCCAAAAGTAGACAAATCTCAATCTAAAACAAAATGACCAAAATGGTTTAATAGATTAATTAAAAAAAATATTCAGCGAAAAAAGACACTTTACAGAGCATTTAAAAGGGACCAAAAACAAAGTACACAGAAAGAGTACTTGAAACTGCAAACACAAGTCAAAAAGGAAGTTAGAAAGGCCAAGAGAGAGATAGAAATCAATATTGCTAAAGGGGCTAAAACCAATTCCAAAATGTTTTTCCAATATTATAACAGCAAGAGAACATTCAAAGAGGAGGTTAAATGTCTAAGAGACACAAATGGCAAAATCATAGATGAAGAAAAAAAATAGCAAATATGTTAAATGATTACTTTTCACAGGTTTTTACAAAGGAGGACATGGACAACATGCCCCACATGTCGACCTGTTCCTATCCAGTTTTAAATAACTTTAGCATAACAGAGACAAAAGTGTTAAAGGGACTAGGAGCTATTAAAATAAACAAATCCCCTGGGCCGGATGAGATCCTCCAAATAGTACTCAAAGAAATGAAGTAAGTTATTTACAAACCGCTAACCAAGACCATGCAACAGTCTCTTGACTCAGGAGTTGTACCGACAGACTGGAAAATTGCAAACGTAATACCGATCCACAAAAAGGGAGACAAAACCGAACCAGGTAACTACAGACCAATAACCCTGACTTTTATTATATGTAAACTTATGGAAACTATAATATGATCCAAAATGGAAAATTACCTATATGGTAACAGTATCCTGGGAGACAGTCAGCATGGTTTTAGGAAAGGGAGTTCGTGTCTAACTAACCTGCTTGAATTTTTTGAGGATGCAACATCGACAATGGATAATTGCAAAGCATACGACATGGTTTATTTAGATTTCCAGAAAGCTTTTGACAAAGTCCCGCATAAAAGATTAATTCTCAAACTGAATGCAGTAGGGATTCAAGGAAATGTATGCACATGGATTAGGGAGTGGTTAACATGTAGAAAACAGAAAGTACTGATTAGAGGAGAAACCTCAAAATGTTTTGCGCCTGCTTAGTATTCCAGATCCCTGCCCAATTCCATGCTCGTTTCTCACTTGAATACATTTCAATATAATTTAAATTGATTAATGATGGCAAAGTGCTAATTTGATAGTGGGTGCAGAACACCAGGTGAAAATCGTTCTTTACATACGCCGCATTTTTAGTTGCCACTAAACATGGTTTGCGTTTGGAAAATGCAGATTTTGGACACAATATGGGTGTTTTGCAGCTGCAAATCACTTTGCCCATATCCTTACATCAGCCCCTTTATGTCCTATGTTTGTATATACCCACTTTTTTAAGAGTTTACATTAATTTAAAATATTTTACATTAAAGAGTAAAAGCTATCTAATGAACACATGTTGATTTGAAATTGCAGTGGGTCAATATGACCCGAAACATACCAGCTGTACCTACATTCTGAACATACTAGGAGGGTTCAATAGATTCCCATTGAGTGCTTTCAGCAGGGAGCTGCGCTGGTCACTGTTCATGGGACTGAACTGGTCTGACATGGAACTGCATTGGGCTAAAGGGCTTAAGGGATGTATCTCTGAATGTATTTCACATTCTGTGCTATTAATGTATTGTCATCTCCTTATTGCCTGGTATGTGCCTTGTTGTTTAATGAGGGAAGCATTGTGTGATTGTGAATATTGAACTTCAAACACTGCCACCTATTGGGGGTTCATTTGAATTGCAATGTAATAAAGAATATATAATAAACGAAGCCTAGAAATTAGTAGTCGTATGAAATAAGATACAAAAAACAATCCATCAATCTTGACGCAGTATCTGAAAACACTGAGGTAGCAAGGCAGCTGTTTTCCTAAAAATAATGTCAAAGTTGTTAATGGTGAGTTGCAAGTGTTGTGTGCAGATGTTTCGTTTAAAAAATGAATGTATTTTAACGCTTTATGTACAGGCTTATTAAAAGTTGTTTGTTTTTTTAAAACATTAAATACATGTAAACATCGAGCACATTGTTGTTTCTTTGTAAATTAATTCTATGAAAGTTCATGTTTTATTAATTGCAAACATCATACACATGTGTTACATGTTGTAATATGTATCAGTATTTCACTACCAGACCGTAAGAAGGAGCAGGGGGGTAGTTAAGAAGAATGTCTCTGAGTAGCTTCTACACAGAACACAGGCTGCACTGCCATCTTCACCAGCGAGACTCATTCGGCAGGCAGCAGGAGGTTTTTGTATGAAGTGATATAGAGACTCTCACAGTGTGGGACTCAGAGCACAGAAGTACGTGGCAGAGTCAGACAGCACAGCCGCAGTGATATTCAGATGAAAGGTCTTCTCTGTGTTGTTATGTGATGCAGAGAAATGATTTCGAAACCTTGGTGGAATGTCCTCCTGCTTAGAATAGTCTCTGAGTATGAGCTGTGGGGCTTGATTGGGATCCTGAATGTACCAGGAGAGAGCATTGGGGGCAACGCCGGCTGCTATATCATATTTACAGTGTATAGCGGTGTTCCCTGTTTCTTTAACGAGGGTTGAATTTGAAGTTTGAGTCACTGTATCTCCCTGGATCATTTCTAAAAGAATAGACAGAAAGATAATCACTGTGAAATTAGAACGAAAAAGACTGCAGATACAAGTTGCCTTACAGTAAATAGACAGATAAATAATCATTACAACCACAAATGAAATACATAGTTATGCTGCCTATATGTTGACAAACTGTAAAATGCTGGAACAGACTCCAGATAAAGTAACACGAAAGACATTGCCAAAAGTTGTGTCTAATAGTGTAACAGTTTATTTACCTATGATTAAACAGAGAAGTATCAAAGTTTAAACAGCGCATTCCTGTTCCATTGTCAAAACTTTCAAACAACAAACACTCCCTCCAGCGTCTGCTTCAATCTGCAGCTGAAGCTGTGAAGAATGCGTTTCTATAGCAGTGATGTCATGAAACCAATGCCCCGTCCCCCACACAGTGCACGCCTTTATTGCGTCATCACTCTGTTTCGTTCACGGCCAGTCTGTTCCATCTCAGAATGCAATAAAGATTCCTTCTGATCAGTTGAAAAAGTCTATAAAATAAAATAAATAAAATATACGAGCTCTCGAGACCACACTGGAGACTGAAGGTAAAGAAAGATCCTCGTTCAGGTCAGTTCAGTCTCAGAGATAAAAAGAACACAACTCACATACAAAGGAATGTGTAAAACAACATTGTATCACAGAGGTGTTGTCAAAGCATTCTATTGTAATGAGGACCATTGCTTTCAATTGGATTGGAAATATTGTACTCACATTTACATTGAAGCATGTCTCAGGTTTTTATGTAAGAGTAATCTATAGATTATGAAAGTAAATGCATAGATTAGCAAAAAATAAACTAAAACAAATACATTTAAAAATAAGTGTTTTTTTTTCTTATTCTGTGAGATATGGTTGATGTTGGGCTCTCCTAATTATCTGCCTCTAGTTCCATGCTACTGGTTTATTTAAATACCGTATTTGTTAATAATGTGAGTTTAAGACTGATATAGAGACACAATGAGATGCAATGAGAAGCTGTATAGAGCTCAACCAGCGCAGGTTCGTTAAATGAACTCTTATCTCGTATATTGTATGAAGGCGCCCATGAGTATTTGTAGCAGTAGATTCTTCTCCATTGTGCACAGGGCTCCCAGTCTGTGCTCTGCGCTCTGCACAGGAAGTGATGTGCTGCTTGTTGCTGTGGTTTATACCCTGCAGGTGTCTGTGCAGCAGGTGGGGTGTGCCTGTGGATATTGAGGCTATGTACTGTACAATACATGTTGATGTGCAGGGGGATAGTTACCAGCAGGTACAGATTCAAGTGTGCTGTTTTCTCTATTAGAGTGCAGGTGGATAGTTACCAGCAGGTACAGATTCATGTGTGCTGTTTTCTCTAGTAGAGTGCAGGGGGATAGTTACCAGCAGATACAGATTCATGTGTGCTGTTTTCTCTATTAGAGTGCAGGTGGATAGTTACCAGCAGATACAGATTCATGTGTGTTGTTTTCTCTAGTAGAGTGCAGGGAGATAGTTACCAGCAGGTACAGTTTCTAGACAGAACACAGGCTGCACTGCCATCTTCACCAGCGAGACTCACTCGGCAGGCAGAGACTCTCACAGTGTGGGACTCAAAGCACAGAAGTACGTGGCAGAGTCAGACAGCACAGCTGCAGTGATATTCAGATGAAAGGTCTTCTCTGTCTTGTCATGAGATGCAGAAACATGATTTTGAAACCTTGGAGGAATGTCCTCCTGCTTAGAATATTCATTCAGTATGAGCTGTGGGGCTTGATTGGGATCCTGAATGTACCAGAAGAGATATGAAGAACAGTGACTGCTGTTTCATACTTGCACCGAATAATGATTAAAGAACAATTGGAGTCTGCTCAGGTCATCTCTAAAAGAAAAAACAGAAAATAATGAATAAGATTATATGAAAGCATACTTACAAACATATAAAACATGACATGATAGCATACACCTATAGATAATGTGAACTCCCTTCTATATGTGTGTCAATGATTTTAACTCACTTTGCATTTTCCAATAACCAATTGCAACCAATTGCACTGTTTACTGTATAATATAAATCACTGTTTCTATTTGCAATTTATTCCTAACCTCTAAGACTTTAAATTCCATTTAATTTTAAGGTTTTAATAAAAAAGAGAAAGTCCTGTATTTTACTTGTACGATATTGTATAATAGATGGACACACATGTTTGACAAATTGCATAACCAGTATGTATACATGGACCTACTTATGCTTAAACAGAACAGTAGCACAGTAACCCAAGTACGTTCTTGTTCCATTCTCAATACGACAAAACTCCCTCTGCTGTCTGGTGCAATCTGAAGCTGGAACTGTGAACCGTTTGTTTCTATAGAGGCGATGTCATGGAAACCAGTGCCCCTCCCCTACACCGTGTTGTTGCTGTCCTCCATTGCCATCTGGTGGTTGTTCAGTTCATCTGCATTCGGATGATGTTAAGCTGCGCTTTGCAGTTCAGATTTTGTGCAGGCTGATGTTTAAGGGCCCTATTCTCACTTGGTGTACGCGTTATTTACGCACTGGAAGAAGGGCTTAAACCAGGTGAGAACAGGGCCCTGAATGAATTACTGAGAGCATCAGTGCTCAGTAGTACCTCGCATATTCTGTAGAGGGCGTGTTGAAGTTACAATGGGCTGCATTCAGGTTTCTTTCGAACAGTGCAAGCGATTAATAATTTTTCCTTTTTCAAAAACCGAGATACAGAAAGTCATTTTCCCGTCAATCAATTATCTCTGGGAAGGGATTAGGAAAACTCCTGTGACAATATGTCATGGAAAAGTTTCCATTAAAATGTACTAAACAATGTTGAATCACAGCTAACTACTAATTGGCAGAGTTAATGATGTGTAAACTAGGAAAACATGCATTTTTTTAGAATTTCTTTGGAGTTTTGAAAACCTTCTGTATTCTCAAAACACTCGACACTGCAGTCAAAAAAGGAAAAGAAGGCTTTGATGTATCATAAACCTTCGGGGAAAATCTGTAAGCCCTCCCTTAATACTGAATGTTGGGTCGGACACATTGATGAATAGAGCTCACTGTGCTGACCTGTGTTAGAGGTGCAGTTAGCAGGGTCCTATGAATAGAGCTCACTGTGCTGACCTGTGTGAGAGGTGCAGTGAGCAGGGTCCTATGAATACAGCTCACTGTGCTGACCTGTGTGAGAGGTGCAGTGAGCAGGGTCCTGTGAATAGAGCTCACTGTGCTGACCTGTGTGAGAGGTGCAGTGAGCAGGGTTCTGCTGAATCAAGGTACCTGGCACATGCAATACTTTTCCATTCAGCCATTTGTTCCATGTAATCTCTAGATATGAGTAAGTAAAGGTTTGTATTATCGATACTTGATCAAATTCAATGCGGATAAAGTTGACGCTGTCCGCGGTTCTGAATGTGTCAGATACGAAACGCAAATGAAAAGTGTCTCTGAATTGAATGTATTCTTTGCTTATTTGTTGTCATGGTATATTGACTGAGTTTATCAACCAGTTTACAGAACAATGTGTGCTGTTTAATGCGGGTAGTTTCTAAACACAATACAGGACACGGTATAGGGATTTATCTCGCATCTCGCTCTCGCATGACATGTATGTACCGGACTGTATTGTAACTTTACCAGTGTAGTTCAGCGCTGCGTCTCTATCGAGGGCTGAGGGTTAAGCAGGACAGGGAGTGCCATCCTGTATTGTAACTTTACCAGTGCAGTTCAGCGCTACGTCTCTTATCGAGGGCTCAGGGTTAAACAGGGCAGGGAGTACCGGCCTGTATTGTAACTTTACCAGTGTAGTTCAGCGCTGCGTCTCTTATCGAGGGCTGAGGGATTATTTCTTTATGTATTCGTTTCTTTTAAAAAGTTCAGAAAGAAGGGCAATGTCAAACCAACTGCACGGTGGTAAATGCTTTATGAAAATATCCTATATTGTATGTAATCATCCTAAACAGACATTTAAAATATTTTAATGAACCTAATATAACGTTTGAATAAAACACGTGCAAACACATCCCAGCGTGTAAAACTCTTTGAATCCCCGGATATCCGTACCTGTGATTAAACGTGAATCAATTCCCTTTATATTGATATCGAGCACGTCCTTGTCTGACTTCATATTGAAGCGCAGGTGTGTGCGCATTGTTTGACTGTTTACTACAGATGTTGTACATGTTGAGTTTCCTGTACAATGTAATATTTATTATTGTAGGTTAGATGTGTGTTTGTGAAAAGGCCTCTATTAGAGAGCACAGTAAATACATATATACAATATTTTAAAAAATGCCCAAACAACGTTTATTCAATAAAGATGTATTTGTTTATTTATGTATTGCTTGTAACCTAGCAGTGCTGTTTGATATGACAGGACCAACAGCACATTGTAATGTGGCTTGTAATGTTGATCAAAGCTCTCAAATCTGGAAGAAGATTCCAAGCAGTGCTGTTTGATATGACAGGATCAACAGCACATTGTAATGTGGCTTGTAATGTTGATCAAAGCTCTCAAATCTGGAAGAAGACTCCAAGCAGTGCTGTTTGATATGACAGGACCAACAGCACATTGTAATGTGGCTTGTAATGTTGATCAAAGCTCTCAAATCTGGAAGAAGACTCCAAGCAGTGCTGTTTGATATGACAGGACCAACAGCACATTGTAATGTGGCTTGTAATGTTGATCAAAGCTCTCAAATCTGGAAGAAGACTCCAATCAGTGCTGTTTGATATGACAGGATCAACAGCACATTGTAATGTGGCTTGTAATGTTGATCAAAGCTTTCAAATCTGGAACACGATTCCAAGCAGTGCTGTTTGACAAAACACACAGTGAGCTTCTAAACTACACAACAACAACAACACTACAGCAACAAGCTAAACAATACATACAATTAATAAATACAAATAACATAAATATTAATAAAACATTACATTTAACTTAAGAAATAAGACATTAGTTTTATTATATTGAAGTTTTTTTTAATCAAATATTTCCTGTAATTCGACTGATTTTTTAAACCCCTCACTCTCCTAAGTACCTAATAATAACATACTGTACATACACATTGTAACTGAGATGTTTAAACCGCAACAGCACAAATAAAACAGACATGTGATGTTGTTTGTGTGTTTTTCCAGTGAAGGTGTTAATTAGTGTGCACTGAATGCGCTGTGTTATTGTAGAAGGCAGTAATGTAAAGACAGCATCGTGGTACTCAGCGCACACAGGTACACTGCAGAATCACACAGCTGCGTGTTCACGATTGTTAAACTAGTCATCTTCTGTGATGTGTCCAACTGACTGGAAAACCTGGCCTCAGTTTCATCTGATCGGAGTTCATCAGTGGAACCTTTCATGCGATGAAGCAGATATCGAGGGGAGCTGCCTGGAGTCTGCTTGTACCAGAACAGATTCTCATTGCTAATGCTACTGCTCAGGGAGTAATTGCAGAATATCCTCGTGTCGCTGCTAACTTTCGAGGTAATCGTGTCATTGAGTTGATTAATTTCATCTCCACGACTGGAATCTGTAAAATAAAGAATTGAGTTATGCACGATGTGGTAACTGCTGCTGAATCCACGAAATTGTTATTACAACAAAAATACATCTTTACCAAAGGTTAAACAGAAGACTGCAGTGAGAAGACCTGCATACAACATGGTTATCGATGTTCATTCAGTTTGAATGGGTTCTCTCTCTCTGTTCTGTTGATTTCTGTTCAGTACTGAATGCCAGGCTGCAGCCGCACCACCGAGCGGATCAGTGGGCGTTTCTTCCGTGTGACGGGATGTTTCTCTGATGTCCAATCAGAACCCATGAACCCGCGCCGCGCTCTGTCTTCTTCATTACATAGTGAAGCACCAGAACGGGGTTTTTTTGTGTCATGAGCTGTGTTCCAATACTGTTTAAGACAGACACACAGACAGATCCAAGCAGGGATTGCGTTTGGATTGCATAGTAACACAGTGATTTTTGCCGAGTGCTGGGAACGGGCTAAAAATTCAGAAAACTAAGGGCCATATTTTCAAGTCATCTTAAGCACTCTTACTGTGCTCAGTTTTTTTTTAACATTGACATGGCCCAGTGTCTCAATGTATTTGATCTTGTGTACAGTGTAGACATTGTCAACATACATTGCCTGCCTGTACCTCAATACACAGGCTGCATTCACACCGATTGGCCGAGCACCTTGTTGTTACTGAGGGTGAAGAACACAATGAAACACCGCTTATCTGACATCATTTCTTCATGCTGTGAGCGGGGGTGTCATTCTCATACTGTTTTCATACAGGTAGTGTTGGAAAGCAGCTGCACCAGGAGATATGGCGAGTGGGAGCTGACTGTGAATGAGCTTTGGACAACTGATTGTCCTACACCGCCCCCTGGTGGGATTGCCTTGAACTGTCGTACAGACCTCTGGGTTAAACTGATCATTTCTACTTCGTGTGTGGGAAATGGCAGTGCGTGGGCGAGGCAGGAGAGTAAGAGGAGCGCTGCATTCTGGTATTGCATAGTTCAACTAAAATTATGAAGCTCTGCTCTTTTTGGAGTTTTAAACGGTTCAACATCACATTTTATAACCGCGTTTGTTTTAGTAGCAGCAATGATATCCACCAGACAGGCTTTTCCAGTGTAAAATGAAACCTTTAAATCATGTAACATGTGTGTTTTTCTTTTCCAGCAGTTATAATGGACAGAATTTAAATGAATGTCAATGTATGTTGTTTGATTTACATATTCAGAATGATGTTTAACTCAATGCTTTATTCATTTAACACAATAACCACTTTGTTTAATATGTTGTAAATACACACTAAGGGTTCTGTTCATATAGTCTAACGCAGTGGTTTTCAACCTGTGGTACGTGTACCAGTACTGGTACATGACAGGCTTGCAACTGGTATGCACCGACACTTCTTTATGACGATGTGATTCCTCAACCACAAAACTCCCTCAATCTCACTATCATAAGAACATAAGAACATAAGAAAGTTTACAAACGAGAGGAGGCCATTCGGCCCATCTTGCTCATTTGGTTGTTAGTAGCTTATTGATCCCAGAATCTCATCAAGCAGCTTCTTGAATTACTGGGGACTTGGTTCCCGGCCCTCACAATTCTCTGTATAAAAAAGTGCCTCCTATTTTCTGTTCTGAATGCCCCTTTATCTAATCTCAATTTGTGACCCCTGGTCCTTGTTTCTTTTTTCAGGTTAAAAAAGTCCCCTGGGTCGACATTGTCAATACCTTTTAGGATTTTGAATGTTTGAATCAGATCGCCGCGTAGTCTTCTTTGTTCAAGACTGAACAGATTCATTTCTTTTAGCCTGTCTGCATACGACATGCCTTTTAAACCAGGGATAATTTTGGTTGCTCTTCTTTGCACTCTTTCTAGAGCAGCAGTATCCTTTTTGCAACGAGGTGACCAGAACTGAACATAATATTCTAAATGAGGTCTTACTAATGCATTGTAAAGTTTTAACATTACTTCCCTTGATTTAAATTCAACACTTTTCACAATATATCCGAGCATCTTGTTGGCCTTTTTTATAGCTTCCCCACATTGTCTAGAAGAAGACATTTCTAAGTCAACATAAACTCCAAGGTTGTTTTCATAGATTCCTTCTTCAAATTCAGTATCTCCCATATGATATTTATAATGCACATTTTTATTGCCGTCGTACAGTACCTTACACTTTTCTCTATGAAATGTCATTTGCCATGTGTCTGTCCAGTTCTGAATGCTGTCTAGATCATTTTGTATGACCTTTGCTGCTGCAACAGAGTTTGCCACTCCTCCTATTTTTGTGTCGTCTGCAAATTTAAAATTATATGTCACACAGATACTTATTAGATGCAGCGAGCTGAGGAAATGGTATGTCTGAGAAATGATCTTTGTACTAGCTTAGTGCTAACATTCTCCAGAACAGGAGCAGAGGGCAGTGCACTTGAGGGCAGCCTTGACACATTTGCATTGCCCAGTGCATCCCTTCCTACACCCACAGTGAATGAGTTCATAGCATGACTGTGATGCTTCTGGAAGGGTGGTCCACAGTGGTTGCCGCCCTGTGGTGTCCTTCCTTCAGCCCCAGTCTGACAAGCTTGAAAGCTCGCATTGCACACCATTCTTCCAAGGACACAGCATCTGTCTGTCTGCATATGCTCGGTGCAGTAGTGTGTGGATACTTGCAGCTGTGACTTGGTGTGCACGCTGGGTCTTCGTCACATGGCTGGCTCTGGTAAAGGAATCTGCTGTACCAGAGCTTGCCATGTCGGCCTGCACTAGAGCCCTTGTCCATCCACTATTATCTAGCCAGTCTCCCAGTACCTGCAAATCTAAAATGAATGAGTATGTTTGATCAAAGTATCATTAATGTTGTTGCTGCAGATATAGGTTGCTGCAGTTCTTACTGGTTTGTACATAAGACAGACAGGAATCTTCTATCATTGCTTAACCATCTTTGCTTAATGTTGTGTGTTTAATCTCAAAGTGGTCCTCTCCAAGGGTGGTTGGCCAAGTCCACTGGATTTGCTTAGCAATGGCGTACAGTGGTTGGTCAGCAGCAAAAACAGGGACTTGACCAGGTTTGAGGTGCTGAACAGCTGCTTGGACAATAGCAATGGAATGTTTGATCATGGCCACTGAGTGTGCACTGTCCAGGAACAATGGCAACAGTGCATTGATTGCTGCAGGCGGAATCACTGCTTTCTGGATGTCGGCATGGTGAGCAGCACAGGATACCCAATCCATCCTGTCTAACTGCTGCTTCTTGAGAGCTGCCATCACTGTTTTGAGTCAATCAGACTCTGCCTCTGCAGCCTGTACAACAGTCTGCAGGTTGTGGCGTCTCACAGGACCATAGTATAGTGAACTGATTGGTCTTCAAGGCAGCTGGTGGCACATGTGTGAACTTCGGCAGCAGCGGAGCAACTGACCTAGTGGAGGAAGTGATTTGATTGATGACCAACACACCATGGTCAAGTCCTGCAAAATGATGGGATGGATGCTGCATAAGCGAAATGCCAGTGCCATGAAATTAATCCTTTGCTGTTGCAGAACTAGGATTGAAGTCAATGTTGTCAACTGCTGCTGTTGTGAAGAGTCCTTGATGCATTTTTGGTGGACAAACAATGTCATCCATCCTAAAACGTTGGCAGACCCCATTGGCTATGTCATATGTCAGTTGCAGGAGATGGTCATATGAAACACACATCCCCAGGCTGAAGAGTGTGTCAGTGAGGTTTCTCTTGCGTGTGACAGCATGGATCTTTAGTGCAAAGTACAGTGGAAGTGGTATTTCGTGGTCACGTGGTGACGAACTGTACCAGAGGAATCCACAGCTCATGCATGTTTCACACTGTTGAACTTTAGGAGATGAGATATGGAGAGAGCTCCCGTTGTGCTGGTTGTGTTGACAAACTGAGTTTGATGCTTGATGTTAGGACCCTCCGGTATGATGTTCACAAGAGCATCTTACTGGGATCCTTGCTTGAGTGACCCATCAAATGAGAACTTTCAGTTGAACATTTCTCTGTGCATGACTTGTGCTGCTCGTGCCAAATGCATTGCATCACTGTCATGGTCACAGGCCTTCCTAAGAGCACCACCAATGTCGTCATCAAATGTGAAGTACACCTCTCTCCTGTGAACGTGCCCATAGATCAGGAAACACAGATAGTAATCTGATTTTCAGTCTCGTAGTGTGAATTCGGCCCTCAAACAACAGCACCCAGCTGTTCAAGACGGGCCTTGTACATGTGTGCCAGATCAGCTAGCTGGAAGACTGGGGAAACTGATTCTTCCATGTGGGAGTCTTCCATGTAGGCCACTAACTCTGTGAATGCAATGCTGTGGAGATGACCATCTGGTTCCTCATCAGCACCTGTGCTTTCAGCTCCTCTTACTCTGTTGTAGTTTCACAAGGCATTTGAGGTGGTACTCAGCCTCAAGCGCAATCATGTCCCCAGGTGCAAGCTTGGCCAGCAGAGCAGTGTCTTGTAGTTCCATTGCACATCTCCGAACCCTCGAATCAATGTCATAGGTGGAAGCCTGGTGGAGGCCTGCAGAGCCAGCTGGCTTCATCACAGAGGAAGCATATGGGCTCTGTGAGGTCAATGTTGCCATGTCTTGAGCGTGTGTGCATAGCTGATGAAGTACCAGCCTTCCTTTCTTCTCTGGATTTCCTCTGCAGTCATTCAAGTTTGGTTAAATTTCAAATGGCATGTTTTATTCCAGCCAGCAAGGTGTGTCATCATTGTGACCTCCATACCATCCCCATCATTAAGTCTTTCAGTGTCAATGTCCATTGGCATGTGCCCAAGTTACTGAAACTGACCGAGGTGACTTGCTAATGATTTGTAGCTGCTGGTTGATTTAGCTGGACACTGCAAAGCTTCCAAAGTCTCCTTCTGACAAAACACACAAAGCTCCCAAAGCTCCCAATAAGCTGTGCCAGCTGTATTGGGGTGTTTGGGTTTAGGTGTGGTAGGGTCTACCAGGATGTGGCATTTTGCCATGGTGACAGGGGAGGAGAGGGATCCAACACCAGAGATAAACAAGTTAGTGTGCTAATAGTTTCTACACAGACTGCCACCACTAGAGTGTTTGCAGGAGTGCTGAGGTGCTGAACATGCAAAAGAGATTCACCTGCAGCATACGCATACAAGCATACAAACACATCATAACGTGTTAGTATAGTACTGCAGTACGGTGGCCCAGAAGAGCAAAACACAATGAGAAAAAAATATGTACAATAAATATTCTGAGAACAAAAATATTTTTTTGTGTTTTAAAAAACATTTTGTGTGTCCTCAAAATATTTTTTTTTTTGTTTTAAAAATATTTTATGTGTTCTCAAAATATTTTAGTTCCGTTTTTCACTTCTAGGCCACCTTACTGCACAGTGTCTCGAGCTGAAAATACTGATTGATCTCTCATGGCCATTATTATAATAAACATATGGTGGTGTCTACATTATTATGACAACAATATACACTCTGTGGGACAGAACATCACCATAACTCTCATAAAAGTAGTTTATTTTTTTCATTTAAACATATGTGTTGTGATGCAGGGTACAGACAACTGTAACTCAGCATTGTTTGAGGTCATTGACCTCTAAATTTAAATACATGTCAAACATCACCTTTGAAAATAATCTGTAGATGCCTGCAGGACACAGAAACACAGAAACCCACGTACAAATTGTGTCATTTAGGGAGTTGATGATCATGTTATTATGACACATGGTTCTAAAATATCAAATTACCATTGTCTGAGGTCATTGACCTCTCACGGTCGTCTGAGGTCAAATCCAAGATGTCTCCACATCTGAAAATAACCCACAGGGTGTGTAGAAACACTGTAGAATATTTCATGCTTTAATCATGAAATGCACAATACTTTTGCTCATCAGCTGTACTGTTATTCTAACTGAGATACTGAGTGCACTGCATGTGGATGCTGTCTCATCTCCTTTTGCTGGGCTGACCTGATTTTACTGAAATGAGTGTACTGTACCGCCACCTACTGGCTGAAAATAAAATTACATGTGCTAATAAATTCAATTCTAGAGCAATTGGTTATAAGATTGAGTCGCCAGTTTATTATGATCTCAATATCTCAGGTTCTATTCTAGTCGAGCCCGTTCTATATATAGGGCTGGTCGAATGAACAAGGCTACAGATGGATCTGCTCAGCACAGCAGTGTATTTTTAATAACATGTACTGTATAGAATAGGATAATCCATGTTAGTACATCAGAAGATGTTTTGAAAACGCAGTACATATGTGTGGGTGTGCTGTTGTTGTATTCAGTGTTGGACTAGCATTAAATGTTGCAATGACTGTGTTTGCTCTTACTCATTGTGATACAGTATTTACAATAACGAGCTGCCAACATAGTCTTGTCCACAAGATGGCACAATAGACCCTTAAATTAACCATAGTTACATTATGTGACTCATATCAACCACAAATAAAATATTACAGATATAGAGCTAGTAATAACAATGGTGTATATGCTGCAACACATGATAACCACTACACATGACCTGAAACTTGGGGTATTCATATCTTGTTCTTCACCTTATTGCTTAAAATAGTTTTCTTGTTCATGTTGGTATCTGCAGAATTAGTAATACTGCAATGAGGTACAGACAACGCTACTTTTACCATTGGGTCTGGGAAAGGTTCAATTAAAACTTTTAACATCACAGCTGCATGCCACAGTTTAAAGCATTCACATTACAGTCATGCCTGTAGGGGTCAGGATTGTCTTCAAAGTGGAGTGTCAGAGACGTTATTGCATGCTGATTTCGTTGAATGAAAAGTGAAGAAAAAATAACTTGACAAAATAACTTCCACAAAAACAGTCCTACAACAAAAAAAAATAAAGAAAAAAAACATCAGTGTTGACAATAAAATTTAAGTGTTTGTTCTCTTTATTTACTGGTACAGCACATTCTATTTGTGTGTATCCATTGTGATGTGGTAAGCCATGATATATGGTTTCTTGCTCTTGTTATTCTTAGAACTAAGATCACAAGTCAGGGAATGATTGAGGTGGAGCGTTTGCAGAGTGTTCAGCTCAGGGGTGTGTTCAGTGGAGTCTTCACATCCGGTGCCTTCACAGCACTTTGATACGTTAATGAAGTCCTGTATCAAACACGTGTTTATTGTATTATATTGTTCATTGTGGTTCACCATAATCTGCTCTATTTTTCCAATTCTATGAACAGGGAACACATTGCAAAAGAGTGCAGAGAAGAAAGTGAATCAAAATGCAAACAGTTTGCCTGCACTGAAACCACTTCCTTTATAATGGACTCATGCCAATGATAGTGTGAGGAAGCAGTTCAACACGACTTTCTTTCATCTTTATCAGGTAATGGGCCTGTGCCAGTTAGTGCTGAGAGAGTTTTTGTACAGCGTCCCAATGAGTTTTCACATTGCGCTATCCTCAGAGCACAGTGATAGATTGCTGTGTCGCTCAGAGCAAGTTTGGAAATGGTAATTGTAGTAGACAAAGTCCTGCATAAAAGATTAATCCTCAAACGGAATGCAGAAAGGATTCAAGGAAATTTGTAAGGAGTGGTTAACATGTAGAAAACAGAAAGTACTGATTAGAGGAGAAACCTCAAAATGGAGCAATGTAACCAGTGGTGTACCATAGGGATCAGTATTAGGTCCTCTGCTATTCCTAATCTACATTAATGATTTAGATTCTGGTAAGCAAACTTGTTAAATTTGCAGACAACACAAAAATAGGAAGAGTGGCAAACACTGTTGGAGCAGCAAAGGTCATTCAAAATGATCTAGACAGCATTCAGAACTGGGCAGACACATGGCAAATGATATTACATAGAGAAAAGTGTAAAGTATTGCATGCAGGCAATAAAAATGTGCATTATAAATATCATATCAGAGATACTGAAATTGAAGAAGGAATGTATGAAAAAGATCTATGAGTTTATGTTGATTCAGAAATGTCTTCATGTAGACAATGTGGGGAAGCTATAAAAAAGGCCAACAAGATGCTCGGATATATTGTGAGAAGTGTTGAATTTAAATCAAGGGAAGTAATGTTAAAACTTTACAATGCATTAGTAAGACCTCATCTAGAATATTGTGTTCAGTTCTGGTCACCTCGTTACAAAAAGGATATTGCTGCTCTAGAAAGAGTGCAAAGAAGAGCGACCAGAATTATCCCATGTTTAAAAGGCATGTCGTATGCAGACAGGCTAAAAGAATTGAATCTATTCAGTCTTGAACAAAGAAGACTACGCAGTGATCTGATTCAAGCATTCAAAATTCTAAAAGGTATTGTAATGTCGACCTAGGGGACTTTTTCGACCTGAAAAAAGAAACAAGGACCAGGGGTCACAAATGGAGATTAGATAAAGGGGCATTCAGAACAGAAAATAGGAGGCACTTTTTTACACAGAGAATTGTGAGGATCTGGAACCAACTCCTCAGTAATGTTGTTGAAGCTGACACCCTGGGATCCTTTAAGAAGCTGCTTGATGAGATTCTGGGATCAATAAGCTACTAACAACCAAATGAGCAAGATGGGCCGAATGGCCTCCTCTCGTTTGTAAACTTTCTTATGTTCTTATGTTCTTACCTATATTGAGTTCAACAGTGACTTAGTGAACATAACATTGAATTTGATTGGTACAGCAAACATCAATAACTTCATTCCCCTTTGCAGAGTAAATATGATCCTTCAGTAGCAGCTGGAGATACAGTGTAGCGATTGATATTTCTGTAAATTACTGATATCACCTTTTTATCTACTATATCAGAAAAAAGTATAACAATTAATAAATAAAACACATACAACCTTCACCATGACTTTAATGATAAAACATAAATAAGTGGAAATAAATGAGTTTACTGTAAGAGGAACCAACATTTCTAAATCTGAAATGCAATCTGACCACACTTCTTTGAAACTTAAGCCAAACAATTACAGCACATCAAATGAAATGTGTGTTAAATTATAATATGTCAACTGTCTTCCTGTTGAGGCTAACCTCAGTATCATTCCTGGTTTATAAACAATATAAGAATAAGTGTTCAGTGCTCTGAGCGCACAGCAGGTTTTTGTACGAGTGTCCCCAGTACTGTATCACTGTGTGCTGCAGTGCACAGTAATACACAGCGCTGTCTTCCAGGAGCACTCTAGAAATGGTTAATGTTGTTAAACCGCTGCTTTTGTCTGCAGTGGAGGAGAATCGATCTTTGGCATAATCTGCAGTGAAGCTGCCTGTATAAACTGAGGTGCTGTCCCGGGATACTGGCGGTACCAGTGGAGCCAGTATCTGGTGCTGCTTGTGCTGAAGGTGCATTCCAGTGTAGCCGTCTCCTCTTCTGTCTTTAACACTGACGCTTCCTTCTGGCTGATCTGGTCTCCAGAGGAAATACCTGTTAAAATAATAACAGCAATTGAAAATAATAGAATTACATATTTACTGACTTCAGTGCAGATGAAAGTAGGATGGATAAAATGATGAATATATAGCTGTCCATCAGATTGACAAGATTACTTACAGAATGCAATGCTTAACAACAGCCCTACATAGAGATACATCTTCAGAAATGTGACATCCAGCTCACTGGAAGAGAAACACCTTGCACCAGAATATAGAGACGGGTGGGAGGGGAGGGAAGAGAAGCAGTAGTGACTCCACCCAGTTAATAAATAGACCAATAAAATCAGTTCAGACAAATAATCAATCAGCAACGTCATGACTGCTGCAAAACAAGCGCATACTGTAATCACACATCCATGACCCTGATCAGGCATGATTGAGTCTGTCACAAAGAGGTCACAATTAATAATAAGTTGAGGCTAGAGTTAAAATATGTCGAGGAAATATGGAATATTGGCAATAGATACACACAAATCGAAGTTAGTGCAAGTTTTTGTTGTTTCTTTTAATTCATCTTTTTTTTTTACCCAAGCAGCTGCCTTCTGTTCTGCTGTTCATCAACACCAAGCAGTCAAGAGAGGATGTTGGGTTTTGAGAATGTGTTCTGTTTGCCAATATTGAAACCACATCTTTTAATATGAAACTGTGCACTGAGAAGACATTAAGGCAGCTTGCAGGGAATTGGCTTCATCTTTAAACATCCATTTGTGTTTTTATTCCCTGTTCATTTCAAGAAGAAAGCCCCAGTAACCCCACTTTAACAACTGTAATGGTGAGTGTGGAGGAGTCTGTCTGTAGCAGAGCTGAAACAGCCTTGAGCAAAGTGTGTAGTATTAGAATACACGCTGCTCCTCTCTCTCATACTCTTCACTGGATTCCTATCCCTGCTCATATCAAATTTAAGACCATTATCCTTACCCACTGCTCTCTTCACCAATCTGCTCCTTCCTACCTCCAATCTCTCCCTATATCCCCTCTCACCATCTCTGTTCAATCACTCATCTCTCCCTATATCCCCTCTTATCCTCTCTGTTCAATCTCTCATCTCTCCCTATATCCCCTCTCACCCTCTCTGTTCAATCTCTCATCTCTCCCTATATCCCCTCTCACCCTCTCTGTTCAATCTCTCATCTCTCCCTATATCCCCTCTCATCCTCTCTGTTCAATCTCTCATCAGGTGGGGAGCATTGAAGGGCAGTCACAGTTCAGGTGTCACTCAGAGAAAGGACAGAGACAGATGTGCTGGGGAGCATTGAAGGGCAGTCACAGTTCAGGACTCACTCAGAGAAAGGACAGAGACAGATGTGCTGGGGAGCACTGAAGGGTAGTCACAGTTCAGGTGTCACTCAGAGAAAGGACAGAGACAGATGTGCTGGGGAGCATTGAAGGGCAGTCACAGTTCAGGACTCACTCAGAGAAAGGACAGAGACAGATGTGCTGGGGAGCACTGAAGGGCAGTCACAGTTCAGGTGTCATCAGAGAAAGGACAGACAGATGTGCTGGGGAGCACTGAAGGGCAGTCACAGTTCAGGTGTCACTCAGAGAAAGGACAGAGACAGATGTGCTGGGGAGCACTGAAGGGCAGTCACAGTTCAGGTGTCACTCAGAGAAAGGACAGAGACAGATGTGCTGGGGAGCACTGAAGGGCAGTCACAGTTCAGGTGTCACTCAGAGAAAGGACAGAGACAGATGTGCTGGGGAGCACTGAAGGGCAGTCACAGTTCAGGACTCACTCAGGGAAAGGACAGAGACAGATGTGCTGGGGAGCACTGAAGGGCAGTCACAGTTCAGGACTCACTCAGAGAAAGGACAGAGACAGATGTGCTGGGGAGTACTGAAGGGCAGTCACAGTTCAGGTGTCACTCGGAGAAAGGACAGACAGATGTGCTGGGGAGCACTGAAGGGCAGTCACAGTTCAGGTGTCACTCAGAGAAAGGACAGAGACAGATTTGCTGGGGAGCACTGAAGGGCAGTCACAGTTCAGGACTCACTCAGAGAAAGGACAGAGACAGATGTGCTGGGGAGCACTGAAGGGCAGTCACAGTTCAGGACTCACTCAGAGAAAGGACAGAGACAGATGTGCTGGGGAGCACTGAAGGGCAGTCACAATTCAGGACTCACTCAGAGAAAGGACAGAGACAGATGTACTGGGGAGCACTGAAGGGCAGTCACAGATTGTAGGAGAATTGCTAGATTGATGTTTTATTAATGTTTTATAAATAAGTAAACGATGGCTAATAATTGTGTTGTAGAGCGTTATAAAATTGTTATAGGTAGATTATTAAAATGACTTTGAATAACACAAAGTAAAACAGATGACTAAAATGTGTCTCTTTGTAAGTATGATTATCACATTGTAATAGTATTTGTATAATACTCTAATAAACTTTATAACTTCATTATTAAGCATCTGTTAATTAATTAAACTATAACATCCTAATAAAACAAACAATAAGCATAACCTAAATATAAACTGTTACCATATAATTAATAACATAGGCTATAAGGATTTGTGAAAATAGATATTTTCATTGTATTCGAGCACATTACTGTGTTTATCATACAGGATACATTTTATCATTGCCCTTATTTCTTTAATACTTTGTTTTTATTTCCATTTGACCCAAGAGAAAATGTAACACGCATCAACCACATGCATTTTGATAAATAAAAAGATTTTCTCCTGACTGGACCAGCCATGTTAAATCACTACCTGTATAAAGAACTACACCTGTACGTGTAAAAAGATATTAAACGGCTTCCCAAATAAGAAACATGATTAGAGTATTCCAGTGCGATCACATCATCTTTATTTTTTATACACTGAAACTTATTTTGATAAGTGCAGCTGAATTAAATGTCAATAACATCAGGTAAATTGAATAGTTCAATATGTGATTTTGTTGCCGTTTCTTATGCCTAAAAAATGTAGGTCCCGTAAATTACAAATCACCTTACTGAAGGAAAAACAGACCAAGAGTCTGAACATATCTGTTAGATAACAGCCTTCAGACAAACCTCACTCACTTAGTCTTTGAGCGCCGCCATGTGGAAGGATCTAGAGGTTATTTTAAGGGAAAAGTGGTTTATAAAGTCACTCCCTCACTCCCTCTCTCACTAAAGAAGAACGCTTCTGTTCCCTTTCAAGTCGAAAATAACCATGAAGGTATGGGATATTGCCGTCAGGCAGTAGCGATTGGCTGAGCTTTTATAGCAAAGCTGCCGATAGGCCTCTGCGCGAGCTGCCACGTAAGCCCGCCCCCTTGGGAGCTTACTATACGCAGCGCGCAGAGACTCACTTCCTCTTTTGTCTTCAGCATTGGTAGCGGTAGGTATTAGAGCCTGTAGCTGACTGTACTCAAAAAGCTTAAAGCTTGAGAAGCTGGTTTTTGCCCCTTCTCCGAGTTTATTTCAGTTACACTCTTCGGAGTCGTTATTTTTATTATTTAAGGATTTTATATATTGTGTATATTTTTATATATTTTATATATTTCCTTCACGCTTTGCTTGCATCGCGTTTCTCGTGGTCTCCCGTCTTTCCTTTATTAATTAATTTTGATTATTGTGTTGTGTTTTGGGTTGTATTAAAATATATATTTTTCTGTGTGTATTGTATATATTTGTGACGCACGTTGCGTTGGCCTTGGCCGCGCGCGTGTCTGCAGCCCCGGTCTTGCCTTGGCTAGACCGCGTGTGTGTGGAGCCTGCTCTGCTGTCTCCCACGTACTGCCTGCGGTAAAAAAAAAAAAAAAAAAAAACCGCGTGGTAGTTGTACTGTGCCCACATATACTGTGTCCCAGTCACATAATCACCACCAGCAGTACTGCTGCAGCGAAAAAAAAAAAAAAAAAAAAAAAAAAAAAAAAAAAATCCCATTCACTACACAGAGGAAGACGACCACTAAGCCTCTATCCCCAGCACCAGCAGGTAAGTAGTGCACAGCATAAGACACTGTACCAGCACATAGCGTCTCCGCTCTGCGGGTCAGCTGACGCTTAGGCGTCTGTGCTAGCGTTCTACGCTCGGTACTCACGCTCCGGCGTGCTGCGCTTAGGCGCTTGGTGTCGGCACTTTGCCACTTGGTGCAGCGCTTCGGCGCTTTGTGCAGCGCATCAGCGCTTGGTGCTAGCGCGTCTGCGCTTGGGGACTTCGGCGCATCGACGCTCGGTGCACGCACCTCGACGCTCGACGCTTCGACGCTCGGTGCACGCACCTCGACGCTCGACGCTTCGGCGCGTCGACGCCTCGACGCTCGGTGCACGCACCTCGACGCTCGACGCTTCGGCGCTCGACGCTCGGCGCGTCGACGCCTCGACGCTCGGTGCACGCACCTCGACGCTCGACGCTTCGGCGCTCGACGCTCGGTGCACGCACCTCGACGCTTCGGCGCTCGACGCTCGGCGCGTCGGCGCCTCGACGCTCGGTGCACGCACCTCGACGCTCGGTGCACGCACCTCGACGCTCGACGCTCGGTGCACGCACCTCGACGCTCGACGCTCGGTGCACGCACCTCGACGCTCGACGCTTCGGCGCATCGACGCCTTGACGCTCGGTGCACGCACCTCGACGCTCGACGCTCGACGCTCGGTGCACGCACCTCGACGCTCGACGCTCGGTGCACGCACCTCGACGCTCGGCGCTTCGACGCCTTGACGCTCGGTGCACGCACCTCGACGCTCGGTGCACGCACTTCGGCGCTCGCTCGGTGCACGCACCTCGACGCTCGGCGCTTCGACGCCTTGACGCTCGGTGCACGCACCTCAACGCTCGACGCTTCGGCGCTCGACGCTTGGCGCATCGACGCCTTTACGACCAGGGCACGTCCACGCTTCGGCAACCATGTCCGGGTTCCACCGTTGCGTCACCTGCCAGGCAAAATTGCCAGCGAGCGATCCCCATGAGGACTGTGTGGCGTGTCTGGGGCCAGAGCACGCCGCATCCGCGTTGGCGGATAGGGCTTTTTGCCATCTTTGTGCTGGTTTCCAGACACGCACCCTCCGCCAAAGGGCGAAGAAAGCAGTGGGTGGGCGCTCTCCTTCCACTGGATCGTCCCACACCATTTCTGCCCCGCCGTCATCTACGGCGACGCCGCCAGGGCGGCTGCAGCTCTCCAGGAGCCCGTCCTCCCAGCTAACGGCTGGTCAGAGGTCCCCCACCAGACGCGCTCGGGAGCGCAGCCCCTCCCCTCGTAGGGTACGCCCCCGTCGGGAGTCTAGGTCGCACTCCAGATCGCCTCGACGGAGAGCACGCTCTCGTTCCCCTCGTCGGGACAGGCGATACAGAGACAGGTCGGGGGTGGCAGAGCTAACCTCCAAAATGTCCCAATTCATGGAGGTTATGATGGGGCAGCAGTCCATCCTCATGTCCTTAGCAAATGTGGTGCCTCCAGTCCCAGGACAACCGACTGGGCCCATTGCTAGTCAGCCAGTGGCCCCTCCACAACCTGCACCGGTCGTCGCTCCTCCAGTGCAGTCTCAAGGGGAGTGGGATATCGATGCGCTGTCTAGAGACGCATCTGACATCCTAGAGGGGGACAGTACAGAGGCTGAGGTAGCCTCCCAGCACTCTGAGGACGAGCTCCACGTGCTGGACACCAATGACCCTACGTGGTCTGTGGTGGACAGAGCAACCCGCCACTTGGGCGTCGAGTGGCCGATGGCGGAGCCGCCTCGGCGCTCCTTGTTTGAGTCGCCTTCAGCCCAGTCCAGTCAGTCCAGGATGCTTCCGGCATTCCCGGACTTTATTAAGGAGGTACAGTCCACCTGGGGGGCTCCGGCCTCTGCCCCGGCGACTTCTCGCAAGGCCTCGGCCTTTAACATGCAAGGGGCAAGTGAGGCTGGGTTGGCGTCCTTCCCACCTGTGGACGCTGCGTTCGCCGCGTTGGTGAAGACGCCAACACTATCGGGGCTGACGAAAGATCCTGCATGCCCCAATAAGCAGTGCAGGACCACTGAGGTACACCTCAAGAAGGGGTACGCTGCGGCCACAGAGGCGGTCAAGCTCTCTAATGTGGCCAGCTTGCTGACGGTCTACCAAGCGGCATTAATTAAAGACCTGCCTGAGTGCCCTTCGGCGGCCCTCAGAAGCGAGTTGGGGACCGTCAGTCAACTGCTGGTGAAGCTGGCCCAGCTCAACGCGCGGGCTCAGGGCAGGAGCATCGCGTCTCTGGTGGTGGCCAGAAGGCAGCTCTGGCTCTCGCAGGCGAGAGTGCAGGAACCTGATAAGGCCCCGTTGCTGGATGCCCCAATTACACCGGGACACACATTTGGTCCAGCGGTGGAGGAGATGCTGCAACGCTCCGCCAAGGCGCGGGAGGCGTCACAGCAGATGGCGAAAATGTGGCCAAAACCGTCGTTCCAGCCGAAGCGGCCTCAGGAACATCAGTGGCGCAGGGCACCACCACAGCACCAGCCACGGCCAGGGGGGACTAAGACCTCTCCCTCAAGCACAGCAGCGCGCGGTCAACCTCCTTTTTCAAGACCGCAGCGCGGAGGGTGGCGCCCTAGAGGTGGTGCCAAGCCACGCCCTCGGGGCTCTGGCCAGGCCCCTCGCGAACGAGCCCAGCCCAAACAGCCCTGAGAACACCAGGCAGCTGTTAACCCTCCCCTACACTGTCTCCCAGCTCCAGTTCTGGCAACAATGCACCAACGACATCTGGGTGCACAAAACTATATCCACCGGGTACACCCTTCAGTTCCAGTTAAAACCTCCCCCCTTTCGGGGGGTGGTCGTAACTGCAGTGAAGGACTCGGTTCAGTCCTCAGCTCTGAATGTGGAAATACAAGCATTGCTCAGCAAGCGTGCCATTCAACAAGTAGACCCTGCTCTGATCGACCAGGGGTTCTATTCCAAATACTTCCTGGTGCCCAAGAAGGACGGCGGGCTCCGTCCTATTTTAGATCTGCGAGTACTGAACAAATACCTGCGGGTGTTATCGTTCAGGATGCTTACGCACAGGCACATCATCCAGTCAGTCCGACACGGCGACTGGTTCACCACCGTGGACCTGACAGATGCGTACTTTCACGTTCCCATCTGCCCGGGTCACAGGAAGTATCTGCGTTTCGCATTCCAGAGCAGGGTATACGAGTTTTGTGTCCTTCCGTTCGGCCTGTCACTAGCTCCTCGAACCTTTTCGAAATGTATGGATGCCATTCTAGCTCCCTTGCGGGCTCAAGGTGTCCGACTGCTGAATTATCTGGACGACTGGCTCGTCTGCGCGCAGTCAAAGGAGCAGGTGGCACAGCACACAGTGATGGTTACAGACCATCTTCGGCGGCTAGGTCTGAAGATCAATTCAGAAAAGAGCCGCCTAGTGCCGAGCCAACAGACCGAGTTCTTGGGTCTGCATCTGGACTCAGTGTCCATGGAAGCGACCCTGTCGACACAAAGAGTTGCCTCAATAGAGCGGTGTCTTTCCCTATTCAGGTTGAGACAAACAGTCAGCATGGAGCTGTGTCAGCGCATGCTGGGGTTGATGGCTGCCGCCTCACAAGCCCTTCCTTTGGGCTTACTACACCAGAGACCTCTGCAGGCCTGGTTCAATGCCTTCGCGTTGCATCCGCGGAGAGACAAACACCGCAGGCTAAGGGTATCCCGAGCCTGCTGGGAAGCGCTACGCTGGTGGAGAGTTCCGTCAAACCTCCGCCAAGGCGTACGCTTGGGTCCCATTTTCAGAAGGCAGGTCATCACGACCGACGCTTCCAACCACGGTTGGGGAGCAGTCTGGAACGGGACAGGGACCCGTGGAGTGTGGTCAGGACCCTGGAGGTCAGCCCACATCAACGCTCTGGAGCTCAGAGCGGTGGACCTCGCCCTCCGGCACTTCTTGCCAGTGCTTCTAGACAAGCACGTGTTAGTGCGGTCAGACAACACCACAGTAGTGGCGTATATCAATCGCCAGGGCGGATTGCGGTCCCCCAGTCTTCACCAGATGGTAACGCGGCTGTTGCTCTGGGCTCAACCGCGTTTAGCCTCTCTGCGTGCAGTTCATCTGCCGGGCAGAGTCAATTACGCAGCGGATCTCCTGTCCAGAGGAGGTCCTCTTGCGGGCGAATGGCGTCTCCACCCTCAAGTGGTGGAGCGCATCTGGGAATGGTTCGGCACAGCGCAGGTCGATCTCTTCGCTTCGCGAGAGACCACGCACTGTCCTCTATGGTTCTCGGTGAAGGACCTCGACAGCCCCCTGGGGGTGGATGCACTGGCTCACGAATGGCCGCCAGGGCTCCTGTATGCCTTTCCACCGATTCCGATGCTCCCCGCCTTCTTGGAGAAGGTCAGGGTAGAGCGAGCGACAGTGATTCTGATCGCTCCTCGGTGGCCTCGGAGAATATGGTTCCCGAGTCTAGTGCAGTTACTGCACGGTCGCCCGAGGGAACTCCCTTTGCGAGCGGACTTGTTGTCCCAAGCTCAAGGACAGCTTTGGCATCCGAACCCCAAACTCATGCAGTTGTGGGCTTGGCCCCTGAGCGGGAGCGCCTGTCAGCCTTAGGGCTTTCGACTGCAGTTATATCGACCATCCAGAGTGCGAGAGCGCCCTCTACTAGGTCGCAGTATGCGTATAAGTGGCAGCTGTTTCAGAGTTGGTGTCTGGCTGAGAGCCACGACCCAGTCTCCTGTCCTATGGCAGTAATATTGCAGTTTCTACAGAAACTGCTGGATGAAGGGAAATCTCCTTCTACACTTAAAGTGTATTTAGCCGCCATTTCGGTTTGTCATGTACGCATTGACGGGTTATCACCTGGTTGCCATTTTTTGGCATCTCAGTTTCTGAAAGGTGCAAGACGCTTGCGGCCTCCAAGAACGACCAGTTTACCGTCGTGGAGCCTTGATGTGGTGCTAGAAGCCCTTACCAAGGCACCGTTTGAGCCTCTCCACAGCGTGGATATGAAGCTCATATCTATTAAGACAGCTTTTTTGCTGGCTGTGGTATCAGCAAAACGCGTGAGCGAGTTACATGCACTTTCAGTGCATCCTTCTTGTACTCGTTTTGCAGGAGACGGTTCTAAGGTCTCCATGCGCCCTAATCCGGCCTTTTTACCAAAGGTTATATCCCCGTTCCACATGAACCAGTCAGTCGAGTTGATGGCGTTCCATCCTCCTCCTTTTTCTTCCCCAGAGGAAGAGCGGTTACACATGCTCTGCCCCGTGAGGGCATTGAGGTGTTATATGGACCGTACAAAGACTGTGAGGCAGATAGAACAGTTGTTCATATGCCATGGTTCTAGATCTTTGGGTCAGCCGCTGTCTAAACAGCGCCTTTCCCACTGGATAGTGGATGCTATTAAATTAGCGTATGAATCTGCAGGCCTTCCACCACCAGGGCAGTTGAAGGCGCATTCTACCAGGGGTATGGCGACATCCTGGGCCCTCTTTCGAGGGGTGCCGGTGTCTGATATTTGCGCGGCAGCCAGTTGGGCTACGCCGCATACTTTCATGAGGTTTTACAGGTTAAATGTACTGGATTCCTCTGCTCCACTGTTTGGAGCATCTGTTTTACACTCTACGACGCCTCAGGATGCGGACGTATAGAGTGGTTGATAGCATGGTGTTGACTGTTCCACCTTTAAGACAGGTGTCATTACGAGCATAGACGCTGAGGCGCAGCTCCGCATATGCCTAGATGTTCTGCCTACGCAGTTGCGTTATGACGTAAGTCTGTCCTACTGCCGAGAATCCTCCCTCGCGACGGCTTGGGTACACTGTTCCCATACCTTGATGGTTATTTTCGACTTGAAAGGGAACGATAGGTTGCGGATGCAACCCCGGTTCCCTGAAAGAGAAAATAACCATCAAGCCGCGTGGTCGCTTCAGAAGCCTTCACGGCCTGAAGAGCAAAAGAGGAAGTGAGTCTCTGCGCGCTGCGTATAGTAAGCTCCCAAGGGGGCGGGCTTACGTGGCAGCTCGCGCAGAGGCCTATCGGCAGCTTTGCTATAAAAGCTCAGCCAATCGCTACTGCCTGACGGCAATATCCCATACCTTGATGGTTATTTTCTCTTTCAGGGAACCGGGGTTGCATCCGCAACCTATCGTTTTCATTGCAGTTTAATTGTGTGGAATAATGTGACTGCCTTTGTGGAATGTTCCCACATGTAACTCTTAACAATTTCTTGTGCATCTACGCGGACATTCAGCGATAAAACTGAACAATAATGAAACATCTTAGTATGTACATTCAGCACCATTCCATTATCATTAGTATTCACGTAAATCTATAAACCATACTTGGATCGATTTCATCTGAGAATATTTTGTAGCATATTTTAGTCATGTAAATTTAGACGTTTGTTTGCACTGTCGTATTACTTTTAAATATTTTTAAAAGTATATATTTTAAAGGAAATAAACGCATGAAGCCATGCGGGGAAGTAGCAGTCAGGTTATTGTATGGCGCTTGCTGCAGATTCTCTCTCTGTGGGCTGCAGCGCACAGAAGTAAACTGAAGAGTCTGAAAGATCCACTGAACTGATGATGAGATGAAATGTTTTTCCTGTCTTGTCGTGAGATGCAGAAAGCCGGTTTTGTAACTTTGAAGGAAAGTTGCTGTCACCAAGTAGATCATTGTATATTGGGTGTGGAGTTCGGCTGCCAGTTTGAATGTACCAGAATAAGTAAACGGTTGTTGTTGCAGCGTCCTTATAATAACAGGGTAGAGTCGCATTTTCCTCTTCTTCTAATGTGACTGAGGAAGCATTTTGATTCACAGACTGTCCCTGTGTATTTTCTAAAGAAAGAGAGAAAGGAGAGAAAGAAGACAGAAAGAAAAAAGACCGGTTATTAGTGTCATAAATAGTGTGTTCAAGTATAGGCTACATTTAAGAACCACATCGGTGAGTGAATTAAATTGATAATGAATACGATGGATACCTATTAAACAGCAGAACAGTGTAATAATTTGCACCAGCGCGCGCAGTCTTTGTTCCATGTTGTTCTTCTGCAGTCGTGGCTTCTCTTCTTTAACGGACTGAACTGAATATTCGTGTCATGGTAACATATGAAGCTCCAGAACACACACCGCTGTGTCATAGTCATAGAGACTGACGTATCATTTCCTTTGTGAACACACATAACACGGTTACACACACGCACTCCCTCTTAAACACTGTTATATGTTCATGATCAGAGGTGACTTGTTTCACAGCAGTATTGTAGAAGAAAACACTAATCAAGGTGTTAACGAGTAAAGGATAACGGAATAACGGAGAGGCAAAACAAATTGATCATGATAGTGATAGTCTTTTTGATAGTTTTGAGAAGAACATCGATCATGTTTAATTGTTGAATTGTGTCATTTTGCCAATGATGGCGCTACATTGATTAATATTGTATGTATGTATGTATGTATGTATTTATATATCTTTATTTATTTAAATACTGATTGAAATATATTACTGTGAAATGTGGTCTTTATGATAATAAAATATTAAAACGGAAGAACTCACCACTAACAAGTTTTTAAAAAGTTTCTATATAAAACAATTTGACATATTCCTTTTGATGTAAAGTGTCTCCGTGTATTCTCGGGGTGCTGTGTTTTTGTGAAGCTCTTCAATATCTCATTGTCACTGTGGGCCTCAGCGCACAGTAATACACGGCAGTCAGACAGCTCTGTCTGCTGGATTGTTAAAGGGACGGTTTTTGAAGTTTTGTTGAGAAATGCATCAAATCTGCCTTTGAATTCATCAGCGTTCTCTCCTGCTCCAAAAGTATCTCTTCTCAGCACATACCTCGGGAAATCATTCGGGTACTGTATGTACCAGAATAGATACGGCACAGAACTGCTAGTACTGTATTTACAGTGGAGTGTAACTGATTGTCCTTCAACAGCGTTCATATTGCCTGGAGTCTGAGTCACCGTGTCTTCTGCTCTGCATTCTGGAAAACAAATAAAGAAAAAAATATTTTAAAAACAAACACACAAAACAAACAGCAATAATAAACAAACAAATACATACACACATACATACATACATACATACATACATACATACATACATACATACATACATACATACATACATACATACACACATACATACATACATACATACATACATACATACATACCAAAACAAACTATAGCACAGATCATGAGAATGCTCCGTGTATATGCCATGCTATACAGCGTAGCACAATGTTTCAGCGTCATGCAGCAGTGAACTCTTTTCAAAAGATTTAAACCCTCAGAGTGTCTTGTTACTTCTTATACTGTCATCAGGAGTTTCTACATGATGTGATGTCATTTCACCTGCTATCAGAACCCGTATCGATGTTACACTAGCGCCTCCTGTAGGAAGATCTTCCATCATCTGTAACCTGACATTTTACAATGTTCACTATTTGTATTTGTATCTGTTATTTATGTGTTTATTTATTAGAGCAGAACACGATTAGTGCATTTGAAAAGACAGCAGTTCTAAAAAAAAATACATAAATACATTACTACGTGTACTTGTAAGTGAAAGTTTCATCACCGTAGTGCATTTCGCATTCTTGTTAAGGAAAATGCTAGCTTAGTATTATTTTTACGTTTGTGTTATTAAATCAGTATATTCTGTACACTTGGTTTATTACGTCATATCTGAATATGTCAGTGTGTAATAGCGTGTGTCATGCTGCAGTTTAAATGGGAAATGCATAATTGATCCCTTTAGTCGTTCTTCTTTCCTGGTGTTCCCCAATATGTTCAGGTGAGATCCAGTAACGTTTGGAATGTTTTCAGTACCATCCACTTTTGGACAGCTCTGCTAGAACAGCAATAGACACCAGTACAGTTCTGGAATTCACTGTGTGACAGAAATGCCAGACCGCAGTGTAGCTGTATCGAGAGCCGATGGTAATAGCTGATGTACGGGGTGAGGGCAGTGTTGTTCATTCTGATTCGGGACGCTGGTAATAGCTGATGTACGAGGGAAGGGCAGTGTTGATCATTCTGATTCGGGACGCTGGTAATAGCTGATGTACGGGGTGAGGGCAGTGTTGTTGATTCTGATTCGGGACGCTGGTAATAGCTGATGTACGGGGTGAGGGCAGTGTTGTTCATTCTGATTCGGGACGCTGGTAATAGCTGATGTACGGGGGGAGGGCAGTGTTGTTCATTCTGATTCGGGACGCTGGTAATAGCTGATGTACGGGGTGAGGGCAGTGTTGTTCATTCTGATTCGGGACGCTGGTAATAGCTGATGTACGAGGGGAGGGCAGTGTTGATCATTCTGATTCGGGACGCTGGTAATAGCTGATGTACGGGGTGAGGGCAGTGTTGTTGATTCTGATTCGGGACGCTGGTAATAGCTGATGTACGGGGTGAGGGCAGTGTTGTTCATTCTGATTCGGGACGCTGGTAATAGCTGATGTACGGGGGGAGGGCAGTGTTGTTCATTCTGATTCGGGACGCTGGTAATAGCTGATGTACGGGGTGAGGGCAGTGTTGTTCATTCTGATTCGGGACGCTGGTAATAGCTGATGTACGGGGGGAGGGCAGTGTTGTTCATTCTGATTCGGGACGCTGGTAATAGCTGATGTACGCTGGTAATAGCTGATGTACAATTTAGATTTGTACCCTAATTGCCTCATGCACTATTAAAAAGTATAGAACAATAACAATACATTGGCAATACAATAATAATGACAGTCGTTGTGCTGTTGTTATGCTTATCGTTATTATTTGTAACTTTTACAATTGCTCTGTGTATCTTCTGCCACTCTGATGGTTGTTCATTCTGATTTATTTTTAAATCTCCTTTATTAAGTCTGGTTATCTCGTGTAGTTTATCAAGCAGTCAAGCTGATGCCCCTCGGCCTCTGTCTGCTGTGTGTTTGTGATGCTCTGCAGTTTCATTGTCACTGTGGGCCTAGTGTTATTGTTGATGATAATCTTTACTCTAATTAGACTTTGTCCTTAAGTTTAATTATTTATTGGTAAATGGAAACTATTTCCCTTCAAGGTCTACTACTGTGTTCATTAAAATGACCCTGTTTGATGTTTAGCATTTTTCTTAGAGCTCTTACTTCGGTCACTTTGGCCTTGTCCCTGCTGAATCATTGCCTGGTAATGGATGTATAATAGAATAATGTACGCTGCATTTCTTTGTTTGTAATATAGTGACATGTTGTCTACAGTTTGCAGTTGATTTTGTTTCTGTTTTGCAAGATGGTTTCGCTCACAGCAAGCCCCCTCAAGGTAATTTGGGTCACGCTGACAGTTGTTGTATTGGGGGGGTGGGAGGCTGGGGGGGGGGGGGGGTATAGCGGATTGATGAACACCCATCTGACTGGCAATGCAATGTGAGTGTTGATCAGATTGAAGCATGCCCAGGGAATGAAAGTTTTCACTGATTGGTAAAGATCTGTTTCTAGACATGGCATAAGCATGCACATCCACGGCTTTTCTGTACACAGAGGTGTGATTCATAGGGTTTCCACAGAGGTTTTTGTAAGCAGCTGCACTTTAATCAGCATCACTGTGATCCCCAGTGCACAGTAGTAGAGTGCGGAGTCAGACAGCTGCGTGTTTGAGATTGACAAATAAGTCATCTTTGTTGAAGTATTCAAGTGTCCAATAAACCTTCTGTCAGATTCTTCAGATCTGAGCTCCTTGCTGCCACCACTTGCTTTATAGCGATGGAGAATATATCTGGGATTCCTCCCTGGTGTCTGCTGGTACCAGAACAGATACTCAGTGTATGCGTTGTTCGACAGAGAGTAATTGCAGTAGATCTTGGTTTCCTGGGTCTCCTCAGATGTTTGGAGATCCTTCCATGGACGCACCTCATCTCCATAACTCAGCCCTGGAAATGAAGCACAGTGGTTAGGAGCAGTTCACTGGGAGCATCACAGAGTATGGAATAGGAAAATAATGCATTGTAAATAAATAATTACCAAAATAAAGACTAAACAAGACAACGAGAACCATTGTGATCAGCGTTCTTCAGTTCAGAAAGAACACAGTCAGTGTTTAAGTTTGTGTTCAACCAGCCAGCATCTACTGAGGGAATGATGTAGAGCTCATAAGAGTGCTTCACTTCATCAGCATAGAAGACACGCCCCTTTCCCTCATCCAATCACCACAGCCTGAGGCACGTGCAGATCATTTGATGAGCAGTTTCTGTTGTTGTTACTTCCTGTGAGTTGGGCATTTCATTTCCATTTAGAAGTATTGTTTATGTTGTACAGAATGTATATCTTGAAAAAGTACAAGCACTGTTTTATCTTACAGTTGACCAGTGTATGCTACACACAGTAGCTATGATCACAAGAGTGGATACAATGTCCCAGATGGTCTGTTCAGTAAAGTGTGACTTTGCAAACATATATTTAAACTTGAACCACTCCATGAAATCTTCACAATTAAAGTATTTTAAAATGAAGAGATCTGCACTTCACTACAATCGCTTGTTGAACTGGAGCAAAGTAACTTGGCCTCATTGGGGATGGCAGAAAGGTGCTACATAAATGTGCATTTCTTCATACATTCAGTGACACTATAAACACACTTTGTCATAATTCATTTGCATTACTAAATTACTGAAGGCAATTAAAAAAAGTTGTGTGAAAAGATAGAAATCTGGGACATCATTATATAAAAATTAGTAATGCAGTTCTACAGGGATTTCGAAAAGAAAAATTGATGTTTGAACAATTTAGATTTGTACCCTAATTGCCTCATGCACTATTAAAAAGTATAGAACAATAACAATACATTGGCAATACAATAATAATGACAGTCGTTGTGCTGTTGTTATGCTTATCGTTATTATTTGTAACTTTTACAATTGCTCTGTGTATCTTCTGCCATCTAGTGGTTATAGTTTAGAATACAGTGTACAGAAATATGCAATTAAAAAGCAACACAAGACCACCTGCATATTGTAATAAAGAATTGTTCCTTTAACTCTTTTACTGCCAGAGCAAGATGAGGTCCAAGAGCAATCTGTCAAAAAAACACTCCTTTCGCACACAACACTCCTCTTGTCACGCCACAAAGTGGAGTGGGGCGTGCGCGCCCCTCCTTCTCGAGTTGTGAGTGACTCCTCCTCCCTTCTCTAGTCATTCCTAAATATCGGTACACCTCCTTTTCACAGTAAAGTATAAGGAAGCTAAAGGTGACAGAAATCACCCAAGGCATGGCAACCGAGAGTCAGGTTTGAATGCAGAAACTGACATTGATTAGAAATGCATGGGGATACTGTTGTATTATTTGGTGTTTACAACATCACTGTCAGCAAGGATATAATGTGTCCTACTTGATACAGACTCATGGTGTGATTAAATGAGTGTAACATTAATATGATTAGTAAGTGCTTATAAATTGCAATAAGGGTGTCTTGCTATAAGGGTGTCTTGCTGGATTATAGTCCAGTACAAGAGGAAGCAGCAGGAAGTTTTTGTATAGGTGAGATACAGACAGACACAGTGTGGGCCTCAGAGCACAGAAGTATGTGGCAGAGTCAGACAGCACAGCTGCAGAGAGAGTCAGATTAAAGGTCTTCTCACTCTTCTCATGAGATGCGGAGAAACGCTCTTTAAATCTTGGATTATCGTTTAGGTACTCGTTGAGCAAACACTCTGGAGCTTTATTGTGTTCCTGGATGTACCAGAAGAGGTCCGGGCTGCCTGAAGTTTCATACTGGCAAAATAATATTCTTTTCTCATTTTCTGTCAAGTGAATTGAAGGTAATTGATGGACTGTGTCTCCTTGTGTCATACCTGATAAACAACAGAAAGAAATATTGAAGAAATATATCAATTATTAGCAGTAAAAAAAATAATAATAATTAAATAAACAAAATGATATTTCCTACAATTTTACATCATGTTTTTTTTTTTTTTTTTTTTTTTTTTTTTAACAATAACACCAGAAGAATTAATTGGAGAGAACAATAACTCTTTACTTTGTAAAATGTACATTTCAAAATAACAGAGCAGTTCTATTTTTAGTTGAAAATAGAAAGGTAATGTTTAAATGAACCAGAACCCCCCTGTGTTCCATCATGTTATGTCTACTTGCCTACGACACACACCAGTATGATACTGACTAGGTGAGCCTTTCCTCCTTGAAGCATCATTGTGTGCAGGTTGAAGTAACTGTGACTGCCCTCTCTCCTGCACTGAAGTGTCAAACCAGAGCAGTGAAGAGCCTCTCTATACCCTTTGGCAATGCCTGTCAGTCATCCTGTGGTGGGAGTGACTGCTCATGTTATTATTGTATTATTAGTATTAGATTTATTAGCAGACACCCTTATCCAGGGCGACTTACAGTACAATTGTTACAAAACAATCACATTACGTTTACATACAAATTCTGGTACCCATTTATACAGCTGTGTTTTTTTTACTGGAGTAGCCTAGGTAAAGTACCTTGCTGAAGGGTACAGCAGCAGTGTCCCCACCTGGGATCTGACCCATGACCCTCCAGTCAGGAGTGCAGAGCCCTGACCACTACTGTGCTCCACACTGCTGTTCACACATCTGTTTCTGACCAGGGGTGACAAGGAGTAAAACCCTTCTGAGTAATATACTGTATCAATCTGCCTTCCCCATGCTATTAACCCAGAGACTCATTCTTGAATTCTGTCTTTTTGCAGAGTTGTCTGTGGTTCTGTTCTAGTTCCTCTTAAGGCTGTTCTCCAAGCTGACAAACTATTCCGGCAAACCGTTTCTCAAAGATTGTATCTAAGCTGATGGGAGGAAGTGTTAATGGGAATCCAATGTGTATTGCACAGAGCTCAGAAGATAATTGATCACTATGTAACACAATTTTTGTTCCTGGGTAGTAAGTGTTATTTCCTAATTGCTTATGCCTCAAAAGTATAGAAAATGGCTATTATTCCCCACAGACTTTGCTTTTGTGACCAGGACAGTGATATTTTTAAATTGACCTATTTCCAATGAGAAAACAGGCGAATTTGTGTCTTTTCGTTCACATAAAGTTAGAAAAAAACAACATATGAATCCAAATTAACATGTATTTATACTAAAGTAATACAAAAATGACTACAAAAAATTTAGAAGTGAGTAGTTTTTCGAGATTTACGATTATACTGTAAATCACTTTCACGAATCAGCCCCCAAATGTAGTCTCCCATCATGTTCTCGTTATACTGTCCTTGGTAGCGACGTTCAAAGTCCAGTATATCCTGGTGGAAGCGCTTGCCTTGCTCCTCCGAGTACACTCCCATGTTCTCCTTGAATTTATCAAGATGAGCATCAAGGATATGGACTTTGAGGGACATCCTACAACCCATTGTGCCGTAGTTCTTCACCAGAGTCTCAACCAGCTCCACATAGTTTTCGGCCTTGTGATTGCCCAGGAAGCCCCGAACCACTGCGACAAAGCTGTTCCAAGCCACTTTCTCCTTACTAGTGAGCTTCTTGGGGAATTCATTGCACTCCAGGATCTTCTTTATCTGTGGTCCGACGAAGACACCGGCTTTGACCTTTGCCTCAGACACCTTAGGGAAGAAGTCTTGAAGGTACTTGAAGGCTGCCGACTCCTTATCTAGAGCTCTGACAAATTGTTTCATAAGGCCCAATTTGATGTGCAGTGGTGACATCAGCACCTTCCGGGGGTCCACCAGTGGCTCCCACTTGACGTTGTTCCTCCCCACAGAGAACTCGGTCCGCTGTGGCCAGTCCCGCCTGTGGTAGTGCGCCTTGGTGTCCCTGCTGTCCCAAAGGCAAAGATAGCAGGGAAACTTGGTAAAACCGCCTTGGAGACCCATCAGGAATGCCACCATTTTGAAGTCTCCTATGACCTCCCAGCGGTACTCATCATACTTCAAGGCGTCCAGCAAGGTCTTGATGCTGTTGTAATCCTCTTTGAGGTGCACCGAGTGAGCCAGGGGAAGAGACGGGTACTTGTTACCATTATGGAGCAGCACGGCTTTGAGGCTCCTGGATGAGCTGTCAATGAAGAGGCGCCACTCATTCTGGTTACAGGCGATTCCAATTGCCTCGAACAGACTGGTCACATTGTGGCAGAAGCAGAGCCCATCTTGACGGGTGAAGAAGCTGGAAAAAGGTTGGTGACGCTTCCTCTGATCTGCAACTTGCACACTTTCATCCAACAAGTTCCACTGCTTGAGCCTAGACGTCAAAAGCTCGGCATTGGACTTGGTGAGACCAAGATCTCTAATCGAGTCGTTGAGGTCTTTTTGGTTGGGGTAGTATGAGTTTCTCTCCTCAGCTCCACCTCTGAAATTGTCATCTGGATCTACAACGTCTTCCTCGCTCTCTGACTTGCTGCTCTCTTCTAAAGATGGCTGCTCTCTCTCCGGAGGAGTGGGTACGGGGAGCTCATTGCTGTGTGGCACCGGGGTGATGGATGAAGGAAGGTCTGGATATGTGATAGCAGGTGCATTCTTGCCAGTCCGACGTTTGGAAGGGTCCACCATGCAGAAGTAGCAGTTGCTTGAGTGGTCAGTGGGTTCCCGCCAAATTCTTGGGATAGCGAACTTCATGGCTCTCTTTTCCCCTCTGTACCATCCTACAAAAATACATTTATTTCACCCATGACTAATGTGTAAGAGATTCTCGCAACATTTTTCATATATATTTTTTCAATAACATTGAAAATTGTAAAACATTTTAAAATTAAAAACTTTTACAATTTTAAAAATATTAACAAATTTTATAACATAAAATTCCGAGCAACAATTGTCCATCTTACCTTCCAGAGTTTTTTTTTGCAGTGCTCGCAGCTGAAATGAGGTGCCCAGGGTTTGTCTTGATCCCCGACAGGCATGCCGAAATATGCCTTGTAGGCCTCACACATCTTAGCAGATGCTTCCACGGAGTACTTTATCGCTCTTGTCTTGATAAATTGGCCGCAGACATAGCAAAATGCGTCTGCCGGATGCTTGCAGCCTCTTGATGCCATCTCAGAAAAATGCAGATATGTATCCACTTAGGCAGCTGGAACTAAACTGAACTGGTTGGCTTAAGGCCCCTGTATTTATACTACTATTTATATTACTAGAAAGTTCTAGAAGTTACTCCAAGTTTACTCAGCACTGAATCTATCTGGAATGTTCTGGAAAATAGGTAAATTTCAAAATATCACTGTCCTGGTCACAAAAGCAAAGTTTGTGGGGAATAATAGCCATTTTCTATACTTTTGAGGCATAAGCAATTAGGAAATAACACCTACTACCCAGGAACCAAAAAAAAAAAAAAAAATTGTTACACGGTGTTATGTATTAGCATTGCACAGCGCTCAGAAGATCATTGATTATGTATTAGTATTGCACAGAGCTGGGAAGATCATTGATTATGTATTAGTATTACACAGAGCTGGGAAGATCATTGATTATGTATTAGTATTGCACAGAGCTGGGAAGATCATTGACTATGTATTAGTATTGCACAGAGCTGGGAAGATCATTGATTATGTATTAGTATTGCACAGAGCTCAGAAGATCATTGATTATGTATTAGTATTGCACAGAGCTCAGAAGATCATTGATTATGTATTAGTATTGCACAGAGCTGGGAAGATCATTGATTATGCTCTAAGAACTTAAGGTTTGAAGGCCGAGACACACACTTTCTGTCCCATCGAGACCAATTGCATGCAATCATTCACATCATTATAGCCTGTCATACACTGTTCCATGTGGTCATTTGAGATACAATTTGGGTATCACACTTAAACATGTTTAAACCTTGTGAGCCGACTGAAATCGATCGACCGACTCAATCCAAATCACATCTCGGAGTATCATATACTCACTGCCCGAGGCGACTGAAAAAATGTGAGTAATCACATGGGACAGTGTATGATGGGTTTAATCACACTGTATCCACATGGGACAGTGTATGATGGGTTTAATCACGCTGTAATCACATCAGACAGTGTATGATGGGTTTAATCACACTGTAATCACATGGGACAGTGTATGATGGGTTTAATCACACTGTATTCACATGGGACAGTGTATGATGGGTTTAATCGCACTGTATCCACATGGGATAGTGTATGATGGGTTTAATTGCACTGTATCCACATGGGACAGCATATGATGGGTTTAATCACACTGTATCCACATGGGACAGTGTATGAAGGGTTTAATCACACTGTATCCACATGGGACAGAGTATGATGGGTTTAATCACACTGTAATCACATGGGACAGGGTACGATGGGTTTAATCACACTGTAATCACATGGGACAGTGTATGATGGGTTTAATCACACTGTATCCACATGGGACAGTGTATGATGGGTTTAATCACACTGTATTCACATGGGACAGTGTATGATGGGTTTAATCACACTGTATTCACATAGGACAGTGTATGATGGGTTTAATCACACTGTATCCACATGGGACCGTGTATGAAGGGTTTAATCACACTGTATCCACATGGGACAGAGTATGATGGGTTTAATCACACTGTAATCACATGGGACAGTGTATGATGGGTTTAATCACACTGTATCCACATGGGACAGTGTATGATGGGTTTAATCACACTGTATCCACATGGGACAGTATATGATGGGTTTAATCACACTGTAATCACATGCGACAGTGTATGATGGGTTTAATCGCACTGTATCCACATGGGACAGGGTATGATGTGTTTAATCGCACTGTATCCACATGGGACAGCGCATGATGGGTTTAATCACACTGTAATCACATGGGACAGTGTATGATGGGTTTAATCACACTGTAATCACATGGGACAGGGTATGATGGGTTTAATCGCGCTGTATCCACATGGGACAGCGCATGATGGGTTTAATCACTCTGTAATCACATGGGACAGTGTATGATGGGTTATTTCACACTGTAATGACATGGGACAGTGTATGATGGGTTTAATAGCACTGTAATCACATGGGACAGTGTATGATGGGTTTGATCGCACTGTATCTGGCCAAATGGAATATTGTAAAGGGGAAGGGAGTCTGGATGAGGAGAAATAGCAGACTGGATCATAATAAATCAATCAATAAATAAATAGGCATCAAGACTCCCTTCTCTCATTGTGTTGTGTGAGAAACAAATGGATGGGCTATGGGATATTCATTTAATAATTTGGCTGATGCTTTTATTTAAGAAGAGATAGTAGGAATATAAAAATCAAATACAATGTGTTAGTAATAGACAGTGAATGAGATAACTAGCCCCAGAACAGGATGACTTAAAAAGTAGCAAGGAACAATGGTAAAGAGAAGCCTAGCAGCTCGACAGGGCAGTGCTGCACTCAGAGGCAGACAAGAAGATTCACTGTGTCTACAAATGCAGCCTCAACAGCTGGGTTTATTGAACACAGAATACACTATAAACCTTTCAAAAATAGCAAACATTGTCTGAACATTTAAGCATTGTCTGAGTCTTTCAAGCAAATTACCAAACCATGCTATTAGCAAATAGTTGTATAAACAATTTAAATGCACATGTTTGTTTATTTATTTATTTATTTACTTTTTTTTGTTTTGTTTTAAAGAATGTATGTCTGTAAAGTCACATGTCAAATTGCAGGACTGTTTCCCTGTTTCCCTTTTTCATGTGCAGATCCACCAGATGCAGGCTGTTCAGTTCTTTTAACTCCACTGTGTGTTTCTGTCAGGTCCTCTCACAGCTTTCAAACACTGTGCCTCCACTGCACAGTAATAGGTCACAGAGTCTTCTGCTTCTGAATTGCTCACATTAAAAACCCCAGAGCTCTTCCCCTTGTCCAGCAACCCACTGAACTGTGAGTCTTTCATTGGGTCTGAAACCAAGATCATCACATTCTCTGGGCTTCTGTTTGGCCTCTGTCTGTACCACTGAAGACTCCTTACAGCAGAAGCTGTGTAGTTGCAGTGAAGGGTTGCAGTCTCCCCTTCACTCACAGTCAGTGATGGTGCTGTCTGAGATACTTGAGCCTGAGATCTCACACCTGCAGAAACACGTTTAAAAAGAAGAGACAACTTGAAGAGTCAGCTGTGGAATTTCCTGTACATTTTGTCTGGTTTCTTTCACATCTCATATATCATAGTATAATGATATTGGTAATTACGTATTACATGCATATTACCTTTATATCAGAATTGAGCAGTATTTTGACATAATGACAAGTAGATACAAATGTACAGAACCTGGTACAGGGGAAATGAACAGTAATAAATCCTCAGATACTCACAGTGTAAATAAACCAGTGTGTTTATCAGGAGGTATAAGAATCCAGACTCTGTGCTCATGATGGGGGTTGTTGGAGTGATCAGAAAGAAAAACAGATTAAAGCAGCTGTGAAGCAGCTTCTTATTGTGACAGTGCAGTACAGTAACCCCTCCACCAGTGTGCAGTGAAGATTCAGAGCTGTGAAGCAGCTTCTTATTGTGACAGTGCAGTACAGTAACCCCTCCCACCAGTGAAGATTCAGAGCTGTGTTTCCTGTCTTATTTACAAATGAGTTACTATTTCAATAAGAATTTTAACACATTGACTTTAAAACAGCTGTTTACACATCCTCCCTCTATAAAGTGCTCTGTGATGGTGGTCCACTATGAAAGACGTTATATAAAGATAAAGATGATTGCATTTAAATCATAAACTATTGCGCATGCGTTTATTCATATACAGTCCTGCCTATTTGGGGGGTTTTTGGGTTTAACCCAAATGCAGAGATAAGCTTTTTGGGGAGAAATTGGTTTCAATCGGGTAAAACCCTAAAATCAGAACCCCTAGTTATTAGTTATATATTTGTAAACAAATGAACCAGTACATCATATGTCTGCTGTGTGTTTGTGAGGCTCTGCAGTTGTTCATTGTCACTGTGGGCCTCAGCGCACAGCAGTACACGGCAGAGTCACACAGCTCTGTCTGCTGGATTGTTAAAGGGACGGTTTGGGATGTTTTGTCTACAGTGGCGTTAAATCGCTGTTTGAATCTGACATCATTATTCTTGTAACCAAACAGATCCCTTTGAAGCATGTACCTTGGAAACTCATTTGGGTATTGTGTGTACCAGAAAAAGTCAAGTGAATTGCTACTAGTGCTGTAACAGCAGCCAAGTTCAGTTGTTTTCCCCTCGTAACGTTCAGATTGTCTGGAGACTGAGTCACCATGTCTGCAGCGATGCAACCTAAAAAGAAAGAAATCATGGACATATTTTACCAATCCAAGGTAGTATAGTCACAATAAACAGAATATTACAAGCCATTATGCACAGTTGAACAGTGTGTTCACCCTCCAGCAATGCTTAGCAATGTTCTTTTTACAGAGGACTGAAAGTCTTCAAGTCTCTCCCTGAGTCTCCTCACAGATCTGTCGGCGTGTCTCAGTACTTTCACAGTGTGCTTGTTACAATGTCGCCCCCTACAGGAAGATGTCACACTATAATCGGGAATGGAGAACATGGGGAATTTTCTTTTGTATTGTATTGTTCAATCAATCAATCAATCAATCAATCAATCAATCAATCAACCTTTATTTAATATAGCGCCTTTCACAAAGCAATGCCTCCAAGCGCTTTACATGACAAAAACAGAAAATACAAGCAGGAAATACAATAATCACAGTAAATGAAAATACATGAGCAGGAGAGTAAATGCATCAATAAATAGATAAAACAGAAGTAAATAAAAACAAGATCAGTTAAACAATAAGAATGCAATGCAATTAAATGCATAAATAAGAAGATAAACCATATCAATAAAAACAAGAGGAGTGAAACAATAAAACCATAGACGATAAAAGAAAACAATCATTTTAAGATAAAAAAAAGATAGATTATAAAAATGTGTCTTCAGTTTATTTTAAAAGCTGCAACAGTTGGTGCTTCTCTTACAGAAATGGGCAAATTGTTCCATCATTTAGGGGCCCTGTAACTGAAATCACTGCCACCATACTAGTTTTTAAAATATTTCTAATTGAAAGAAAGACACTTTATTGTTGTATTGATTCATGTTCTAATAAAAATGTTATCACGTTTTGTTTTGTTTTGTTTTGTTTTTTTTTTAAATGAAGATGAAGATGATGTTTATTTAATCCACTAGGTGGCAGCAAAGCACCACAGTTGTTTCCTTCCACTGAACTAGAACTGCACAGGAAATCTCTGAAAGGATCTGCTTCAGAATTTCTAAATGTGATCTGTAGGGCAAAAACATGGTTTGCAAATGTAATGTATGTTTAGTTTCTCAGTTCATGACATTTAAATGTCTTCCTTTCAACAGCCGCCCTTCTGTCACAGCGGTGTGGAGTCGTGGCATTGTGCTTCTTGTTTCAGAGGTGTAACAATGTAAACTGCACATGTGGTGAGTTTATGGTGCCCTTGGACTTATGGGACATCACAAGTTTAACACTTCTGGGTGCTTTGATTGTCTTTAAGAGGCTGGATTAAATATTGTGTTTGAAGAAGATCTGTTGAGATTGGACTACTGCTACTCTATTCCAGCTGGCCTCTCTGCTTGTGCCATTCAGCCTCTTTGACTTGTTCAGAATGCCGCTGCTTACTTTATATTTTTCTGCTTCGCTTCTCTCATGCTACTCCTCTCTCTCATCCTCTATATTGACTGCCTATCTCTGCCCTTATCAAATGTACCACCACCCTCTTCAACATTCTGTTCCTTCCTTCCTCCAATCTCTCATCCCTCCCTCTATCCCTCTTGCCCTCTCCGTTCAATCTCTCATCTCTCCCTCTATCCTTCTTGCCCTCTCTGTTCAATCTCTCGTCTCTCCCTCTATCCCTCTATCTTCTGCCTTGAACATTGCATGAAATAATTCTGTAAAGTGACCATGTCCTGTAATGTGGAATAGAAAGGGTCACTGCTGCCCTGTGGTAGAGTTTACTATCAGACACAAGCTGTATTTCCATCTGTCTTGGGGGAATCTAGTGTAGAAGGAGATTTTTGTATGGGGTGAGATACAAACTAACACAGTGTGGGACTCAGAGCACAGAAGTATATGGCAGAGTCATACAGCACAGCTGCAGAGAGAGTCAGACTAAAGGTCTTCTCACTCTTGTCTCGAGATGCAGAGAAACGCTCTTTAAATCTTGACTCTGTAGAGGAGTTTAAGCCAAGCATGTGTTGTGGAGCTTTATTACGTTCCTGAATGTACCAAAAGAGGTTTGGAGAGCCTGTTGCCTCATATTGACAATGAATTGTAGTGTTCTCATCTTCTTTTACTGGAACTGAAGTCTGAGGCTGAGTCACTGAGTCCCAGTTTGATATCCCTGAAAAACAAAATAAAGAAAATGTCATATTAGTTGAAATGATGCTATGAAACTTTAACAAGGAAATATTAAACATCTATCTTCAAATAACAATACATGTGTAATATGAAAAACCTGGAGGGAATTTCTTCAAAAGTATCTAAATCCATAACATGTACTCACCAATGATGAGACAAATGAAAACAGAACACACAGCTTGCTTTTGTCTTCCTTCCTTCATTGTGAACACACAGATTGCGCACAGCCTCCTCTTATCTGCTCAGGCTTGTGAGTAAAACTGAAGAGTGCTTTTCCTGCAGCTCGACTGCATACCTCCCACTGCTCCACCCCTTTCTCAAAGGAAGGCATGTTGAGGAACACAAGACAACAAGCCTGTTAGCATTAGGACAGGCTTTCCATTGACTTTTATGTTTCAATTGCTAAAGCAGCCATTAGAGGTTAAAACACATATGTGTATGAATAGCGACATGGCATGGGGGGCTGGGAACGCTGAGGGGGGCCCAAGGGAGGGGGTGTCCTTGCACGAACACGGGGTGCCACGGGTCTGCAGGGGGTTTGTTTGGTAACCCTTGCTTGTGGGCATGCTTGTGGAGTGATCACCCTGAGTTTTACTTGTGCCGTTCAACGTCGCATATCCAACCCCCTGTGGACTGGGGTATAGGTGGATATGTGAAAAAATTGAATTTGCGAACATCTATAGAAAAAGCATTTACACATCCACAAATAGGTTAGTGAACAAAAACAACATGCAAACTGCTTTAAACTTGGAGATATTTTTTTGCTTTTAAAGTAAACAAACGTAAACGAGATTAACTCGGCTACAAATACAGTGTTGCTATGTGGTTTGCTATAAGCCATCTCCATGGAAAGCTTTAAACAAACGGTAAATGTACAGTAATCTGCAACTGATGGCTTCTTTCTTAACTCTAGAAGTCCCTGCCTCACTGGTTCTGCTTACAGCAAGCCCATCCCAATCTCTCACACCAATCTGGACAACAAACAAGGACAGGCTGGAAGCAGGGTGAGCACAGCCCTTGTTTTTTCCCCACTTGCTTCATTACGTTGACTTCCACATGTTTCTTGGTGATTGCTTTGCTGGTTTTCATTTCCAAAACTGTTTTGCTGGAGTTTGCTTTGGACCAGTACTCCCTCTGTGCAGCATTATCGCTCTCCACCTGGGCTCCTGCTCTCACCAGTTCTGACACAGTACGGACGCTCCCTCGGAGGCAGCTTGCAAGTTTGGGGTTGCTGTTGTTCAGGATTCGCCTTACTTCTTTATCCTCATGCAGCTCTGGTTTCCATTTCATGCACAAAGCACAAAAGTTATAAGCAAAGTCCTGCATTTTCTCATCCGGCAGTTGTATTCTGGTAAGACATGTTCTTCTACCTCTGTCTGGAAGTCCATTGTCAAGAAGGCTTGGGGAAACTGTCTTTAAGGTTTTCCCATGACAGGATTCCATGATGCTCAGCAACCCACCAGCTCGTCACTGACCCTTTCAGCACAGAGGATAAGGTGGCAAGGATTTCAGCTGTCTTCATAGACCGAAGAGCCAAGAACCCATCACATCGGTCAAGGAAGTCGACCGTGTCGCTGCTGGCTTCCCCTCCAAACTCAGAGAAAGTGATTTTCATCGGCAGTTTGGCGTGGACTCCATCATCCCTCATTGAAATGGCCTTCTCCATAACTCCTTGATCTGAGAGTTGGGGATGGTCGACATGCTGACCTTCCTTGCAGGTGTTGAAAGCTGTGGTAGTCGCTGAGGAGTGACCGTCTTAAGAATCTTCTCAAGTTCTGCCTCCCAGAGTGCATTGCAGCGTTGCAGGCACAACTGCTCTCTCTAGAAGTTTTAAGGCCTGTACCATCCGCTCCCTCATATCTTCTATCTTGATCTGAAGAGAGCTGCGCAGGAAATCTTCCTGGTTCATACTGCTCTCTTGTGATTGTCTCGGCTCACCTTCCAGGGCCTTTATTCAGAGAGTAACTTGTCTGGGGTGTTCAATGCTTTGTTCCAGTGCATCTTTATCAGCAAGGTAACTTTCCTCCTCATCACCATTGCCCCTGGTAAGTTCTGCACCTTCCTGTGTAAGACAGAGGTCACTCAGGCGTTAGTTTATCTCAGTGATTGACTCACGTATGGTCTACCTGTACTTTCAATTTTGCAAAAAAAAATACTGTATAATTTGGAAATTTATCTGGACACAGATGATCCCAGTACAGCCACCAATTCTGTAACAATCCACCCCCTGTTAAGCAGGTATTACTGGTCACAACTGAATCCAAACAAGGCCCAGATTATTACAGTGATCAGGTTATCAAAGTGAACTGTACTGCAAAAAAGAAAACAAAGGATGACTTATGCCAATAACAAACAAAATACGGTTTATTGCAAAATATGGTTAAAGGCTGGAAATGTCAGAATAAATAACCAACAAAAACAAACACAAAAATAATAAACAACTAGGATAATTAATCCGGTGAATAAACAAAACAAAACACTGAATTTATAAAGAAAAATGAAGTTCAAAAAATTATCAAAAGAAAACTAAACAGTCCCAGAAAAGTTTATGAAGTCCAGTTTAGAAGGTCAGATGAAAAAATCCAAATGGTAATGATGAGAGATAATTACAGTCAGGAACTTGTGAGCGTTGAAATAATTTTAATCCAGTTATGAGAAATTGATTAAAGAAATCCAAACAGACACTTATAAACTGAGAAACAACAAACTCTCAGGCAATGGAACTATGCTGTAAATCAAACCAACAAACAATAAATAACCTTCAAGCTGAGGAATACAGAAAAATAAAACAGACTTTGTACTTGATGAATAACACTGTGTAACAATTTTTTTTTTTTTTTTTTGGTTCCTGGGTAGTAGGTGTTATTTCCTAATTGCTTATGCCTCAAAAGTATAGAAAATGGCTATTATTCCCCACAAACTTTGCTTTTGTGACCAGGACAGTGATATTTTGAAATTTACCTATTTTCCAGAACATTCCAGATAGATTCAGTGCTGAGTAAACTTGGAGTAACTTCTAGAACTTTCCAGTAATATAAATAGTAGTATAAATACAGGGGCCTTAAGCCAACCAGTTCAGTTTAGTTCCAGCTGCCTAAGTGGATACATATCTGCATTTTTCTGAGATGGCATCAAGAGGCTGCAAGCATCCGGCAGACGCATTTTGCTATGTCTGCGGCCAATTTATCAAGACAAGAGCGAAAAAGTACTCCGTGGAAGCATCTGCTAAGATGTGTGAGGCCTACAAGGCATATTTCGGCATGCCTGTCGGGGATCAAGACAAACCCTGGGCACCTCATTTCAGCTGCGAGCACTGCAAAAAAAAACTCTGGAAGGTAAGATGCTCGGAATTTTATGTTATAAAATTTGTTAATATTTTTAAAATTGTAAAAGTTTTTAATTTTAAAATGTTTTACAATTTTCAATGTTATTGAAAAAATATATATGAAAAATGTTGCGAGAATCTCTTACACATTAGTCATGGGTGAAATAAATGTATTTTTGTAGGATGGTACAGAGGGGAAAAGAGAGCCATGAAGTTCGCTATCCCAAGAATTTGGCGGGAACCCACTGACCACTCAAGCAACTGCTACTTCTGCATGGTGGACCCTTCCAAACGTCGGACTGGCAAGAATGCACCTGCTATCATGTATCCGGACCTTCCTTCATCCATCGTCCCGGTGCCACACTGCCATGAGCTCCCCGTACCCACTCTTCCGGAGAGAGAGCAGCCTTCTTTAGAAGAGAGCAGCAAGTCAGAGAGCGAGGAAGACGTAGATCCAGATGACAATTTCAGAGGTGGAGCTGAGGTGAGAAACCCATACTACCCCAACCAAAAAGACCTCAACGACTTGATTAGAGATCTTGGTCTCACCAAGTCCAATGCCGAGCTTTTGACGTCTAGGCTCAAGCAGTGGAACTTGTTGGATGAAAGTGTGCAAGTTGCAGATCAGAGGAAGCATCACCAACCTTTTTCCAGATTCTTCACTCGTCAAGATGGGCTCTGCTTCTGCCACAATGTGACCAGTCTGTTCGAGGCAATCGGAATCGCCTGTAACCAGAAATCTCGAAAAACTACTCACTTCTAAATCTTTTGTAGTCATGTTTGTATTACTTTAGTATAAGTACATGTTAATTTGGATTCATATGTTGTTTTTTTCTGACTTTATGTGAACGAAAAGACATATTCGCCCGTTTTCTCATTGGAAATAGGTAAATTTCAAAATATCACTGTCCTGGTCACAAAAGCAAAGTTTGTGGGGAATAATAGCCATTTTCTATACTTTTGAGGCATAAGCAATTAGGAAATAACACTTACTACCCAGGAACAAAAATTGCGTTACATAGTGTAATTCAAAAAAAGCAAAAACAAAAGCCTGATATAAACTGTAAACTGTAACTGTAAAAGATAAGTTTAAAGAAAAAGTTGTATTGGTTTTAAACAAAATAGCCAGGTGCTTCCCGTCTTCTTCTCTCTGCCCAACTGCCTATATGGTGGAGCCAAACGGTGGCCCTCTCTGAGTGGCTGGGGAGAATTCAAATTGCCCAATGGGGAGTGGGGCAATTTAAGGCCAAGAATTATGGGCAATGTAGTTTTTTAATGAAAACTACAGACCCTGCTTAAAGGGACAGTTGAGGAAATTATTTTATTTCTCTATGTTGCCAAGTGGGTGCTACATTTCGTATATGAAAATGTTAAAGTCACAACTGTTTCTTTATATTTCCACATGAAGAGACTTTTAAGGTCTTCAAAGCTGGTACCTGTATATCACTATTAATCTACTTGTATCTATTATCATGAGTACCTTCATTAACACGCTGCAATCTCTTTTTAAAATGACATTTTCCAGACACCAGTATACTGCATGCGAGTTGTGTTCTTTTTAAATTCCTGAGTCTGAACTAACTTGAGTGTCTTCTTTACGTCTCGTTTCCGTTCTGGTCTCAAGAGCCTGTACATTCTAATGCTATATTCAGCTGAGCAAAGCTTTTCTGCATTCATGAGATGTAAAAGACTAGCCATGATCCAAACAGGGTCCCAGGAAACATGTCGGAATTGACCCAATACTGTTGCAAACCGTTTTGCCAGTATTGGTGCAATGCTGGCAGGCCAATTTTACTGTATTGATTCAATTATGTGCCAGAATTGGGTCGGTATAGTTTGCATGTGGGCCCAGTACATGGCCCAGTTTGGCTAGGAACTGGCACAGTACTGGTCCATTAACACTAGAAGCGCTGAGGGATGAAAGTGGGATTTAAAATTTAAACAACCCTGCGTTTGTGAATGTGATGCGGTCGTCTGTTTATTTTCAGAGACTGATGTAACAGGTTTTAGGTGATCTCTGAGGTTAAATATGCTTTGTGTCCAGAGAAGTACCCTACTCAGCTCAGTCCAGACGGTTGTCATGCTGATGCACTGGGGAGACTGCACTGTGGTTGATCCCTGGAGCCAGCATGGCAGCCGTTGTGTGTGCAGATGCACCAGGGAGGCAATAAGCTGATCCCCGGAGCCAGCATTACACTTCAGCCATCAAAACCTGGCAGAAGGATATCTACATCATCATATGGAAGGAAACGCAGATGGATCTCATTAGTTTACAGTAGAGCTATGTCTTAGTTGGTGCTTATCTTGGCGAGAGCTGAGTCCAATATCAGCATGAAGTTTTAACACCTACTCTCATGTAATGGAAATTATTTTATGCTGTCAACAAGATGACAGCATGACATTTGTCAAACAGTTTATCCTAAAAGTAACCATCATTTAATTCTTAGACTCATATCAACCAAAAATGAAATTTCTTACACACAATTATTAAGAACATTAATGTGTGTGCAGCAACACATAGATCCCACTATACATGAAACGTGGTGCATTGTGTCTCCACATATTGGGCCTCATATACGTTCTAAAAGTAGAAGAAGCGTGTTTAGACAATCCAGTAAGACGCATCTTATAACTTTAAATAAGATGGTATTTACTAAGGTGAATGTCCCTTTGTAGACATGTGCTATGTAAATATCACTACAATACTACAGTAGCATCTTAATATAAGACAAGTCTTATGAGAGAGACATCATGCAGAGTAGGTATCATTTTAAACAGAAAGCTACTTGTTCATAACTCCACACATTTATTTTTGTACCAATCAATAATAATGAGAAAGCATCTTCTGGCAAGCTGGGAGGTTGACAGCATTTCCACTGTCAGCTGGGAGGGTGACAGCGTTGCCACGACTGGCTGTGCGGAAGAGGAGAGCAGCCTCTCCACTGCCAGAGTGTTCGGGATGGCTGACAGCATTTCCGCTGTCGGCTAGAAAGCTGTCAGGGGTGCCACTGGCAACAGAGCCGCCCATGGGACCCTTGAAGCGTCTGTTTCTGACCCGAGACTATGCCCAGGATGTTTGGGACTGTTTGGGACTTTAAGGGGGAGGTGGCCATTAAGGTCATGTATTATTTTGCATATATTATTCTATGTATTGTGGTATTGGGTATGTAAATAGGGGGATTAATAGTGTAAATATGTGTGTTATTGTTATGGTGACGGGTGTGATGTATTGTTGGTGTGTATAGTGTGTAAATGTGAGTGTATGTAATGTGCGTCTTGTTTTCTTATTGTCAAGGGCGAACAGAACAACCCATTCACACAACAGAACGAAGACCACATGTCAGGTAATGATTGAGTTCTAATGTTTGCTCTGGTTTCACACATTAAGGAAGTCCCTGTTCAAGCATGTATTCATTATGTTTCTACAGTTCATTGTGGTTAACCAGACCCTGCTTTCTAATTTCATTTCTATGAACACAGAATACGTTTTCAAAAATTTCACAGAAGAAAAAGCATCAAAATGCAAACAGTTTGCCCGCACTGAAACCACTTCCTTTATAATGGACTCATACCAATGATAGTGTGTGGAAGCAGTTCAACACGACTTTCTTTCATCTTTTACCAGGTAATGGGCCTGTGCCAGTTAGTGCTGAGAGAGTTTTTGAACAGCGTCCCAATGAGTTTTCACACTGTGCTATGTTCAGAGCACAGTAATAGATTGCTGTGTCGCTCAGAGCAAGTTTGGAAATGGTGATTGAAGTAGAAGAGCTGTCTGTTGTAGAAGTGAACCGGCTTTTAGCAAAGTCTGCAATGTGAGAACTGCTATATGATCTGGCTCCTTTATACAGTATATATTCCAGGGCTTGGTTTGCGTTCTGCCGATACCAGTAGAGGTAAATGCTTTGGCTATCTGCAGTATAAGAGCAGCTGAGCGTTACTGACTCTCCTTCAGTTCTGGACTCTGCTGTCTGCTGAGGACTGATGGAATCCCCTCTTGTCAGGGCTGAACATTGAGGAAGAAAATGAAAATACAAGGTAGTCAATAATAAATAATAATATATTTAAACAGAGATATACTTGTCATTGAAGCCAACTCATAACCTCAAAAACAGTTCCTGGTGAGACGACATTACTACCTGCTGGTCTGACACAGAACATATTGAAATATTAAAAGAGCCCTAATAAATTAAATTACAATCTTAAAGTAATAGCTGATGGAGGACAGACAGTAGATAATAATAATAATAATAATAATAATAATAATAATAATAATAATAATAATAATAATAATACCTGGCAGTGTAATGAATGCAATGAAGAATCCTCTTAGTTTTGCCATTGTAGTTCACTGTTTGTATGAGGACATTATTGAAGGTTATTATCTGTGTGAAGATGTTTATTCTGATGCTGGTGCCACTCTGGGTGGGTGGTTACATTTGTGGTTTCAGACGTCACATATTTGTAACCCAATGAGCAAACACTTGAATAAAAGATTCCATTACAGCTGCTGTGTGTATCAGCTGCAGTATGTGTTGAGTCAACAGTAAGGCAATGCTATAAGAAACTTGACTTTTAAATCATCTGAAGTCATTGTCTTTCTGATCATCTTTTCTCTGTTTTTCTCATTCCTTCAGCCCTTCCCTGAGAGTTCTGCTATAACATTGTATCAAATCCTGGGCAGAGATAATAGGCAATCAAAGAAGCTCTCTGTCCTACCTGAAAATACTGAGTGTTACAAGGTGCTGTGTGGCAGCATTGTTGCTGGGTCTCACATTAACATCATTCAGTCTCCATGTCTTTTGTAGAAGTAAACCATCATTGGCAAAGTCTTGATTATCAGTATAGCTACTCCATGAACAGGCTCCTTTAAACAGTGTGTATTCTGGGGCTCGGTTTGAGTTCTGTTGAATCCAGAAGCATTACTGACTCTCCTTCTTCACCAGAGACTCCTGTCTGCTGAGGAATGATGAATCCAGGCTTGTTGTGACTGAACATTGAGGAGGACACAATCCCATGTAGATATAATGCTTCTTGTTATGATGAAATTAGCTGCCAGTATTTTAGACTCACAGAATGGTAAATGTATCAGTTGTGCTTAATACCAGGGTTGGATTTGATCCCTTTTTCATTTCCATTTCATTTTTCATTTCTTGTTGAAGTCAGTTCCCAATCCCAAAGCCCATTCCCTTTGAATCAATCCCAATTCCTTTCATGACATGGGCTTTATTGAGCAAACATTTGTACAGCTTGTCAGCATCTCATGCAGTTACATATTAATTACAATACTAATTTATTAAATCAATTCCACTTGCTGTTGCAAGAATCACCACAAGCTGCTCAAATGTAGAGTCTGTGGAAATCTACTTCAAAGGGAATTGAAATTGGAATAAGGAACTCTTAATTAGTGCTGATTTCATTAAGAACAGAATAGAAAGTTTCAGTCTCTGTTTCTGTCCACAATGCTGCTCTGAATAATCTGGTTAGAGGTATTGTATGTCAAATATTTTTAACCAATCAGCAAACACAGACACATAAAACATGCTGTGGAAATGTGGTGCATCAGGAAATGAAACTCTGTGTTTCATCATTGTGGTTACCATCTGGTTTAATAAACACCTTCATTAGCAGTTAACTGTATGCAAGTCAAAGAGGTTTCAATTATTCATTGAGTGCAGCCCTCCAGCCCACTTTCCCAGAACTCTAAAAAGGAAATCCAGCCCTCACCACATTATAATGTGCACTGCGGTTACCCTTCTACACAGAAGAGCTGTCACTGGAAATGCCATCAGCATTGGAATCACTAGCCTCTGTACACTCCAGGGTTTTTGTATGGGTAGGGCACTGCTTTGTATCACTGTGCTGGTTCTATTGCACAGTAGTAGATGGCAGAATCAGACACTGAAGGCTGTATTGTCAGGGAGCCAGATTTAGATGAGCAGTCTACTGCAGGTTTATATTTCCCAGAATCGTCTCCATGTGTTCCTGAGCTTGTCTCTTGATTTATGTATTTTAAACCCTGGTGAGGCTCTTGTTTGTGCCAATGCATTGAATAAAAGCTGCTTGTTGTATATTGACAGTTTATACGGATTGAATCTCCTTCTGAAACTCGCTGTGAATCGGGGCTTTGAGTCACCTGCTCTTGACTGTGTGCACCTGAAACAAAACAACACAAAATAATGTACACAGATAAATCAGAAACAGAACAAACAAACTAACAAGCAAAGTGATGATCATAGCTCCATGGAAGAACACACCTGATAGAATCAAGCAAAGAATGAAACATCTCAGTCTTGTCATATTGGTACTCTAGTACTGGCAGCAGTATGGAGTAGTGGTTAGGGCTGTGGACTCCTGACCGTAGGGTCATGGGTTCAATCCCAGTGGGGGGACACTGCTGTTGTACCCTTGAGCAAGGTACTTTACCTAGATTGCTCCAGTAAAAACCCAGCTGTATAAATGGGTAATTGTATGTAAAAATAATGTGATATTGTGTAATAATTGTAAGTCGCCCTGGATAAGGGCATCTGATAAGAAATGTAATTAATGTAATTACTCTAGAGTAAGTCGTGTGCATTTGAAGAAAGAAACAAAAGAGGATGGCTATGAAAGTTTCTCTTCATACTGAACCAGCCTACCCTTGAGATCACGTGAATGAATCCACAGTGGTGTTTGTCACAGCTATTTCCTGTTCTTCAAAGTATATTTGCTGCAGCAACTTGTGGTAACAAAGCACCCCCCCTTGTTCTAGAGTCAGCTGTTTATTGTAGTGATAGGGAATCTATAATGCTTTTCAAATGAAATGACTGATATTAAAATCAAGGACATTATTCTTCATGTCAAGAGTATGTAACAAAAACAATGTCGCGATCAGAAAAAAGAAGCCAAGTTAGAAGCAACAATTGTGTGAATGTTGGGCCCCAGCACCTTTCCAATTGTGCCTATTTGCTTGATGCTTGACAAGATTGCCCCAATTGCTTCTCCTAACTTCGGCTTTTGTGTTTGCTGTTGCATTTTTCTAACTTGTTTTTTTTTACATTGATAATGTTTTTGTTATAGATATCACTTCTTTTTTTACTTTACCAAATAATGAATAAAGTGAGGGAAAGATATTCGAGAATGTGTATGGTAAATAGACAGACAGATATTGTAAGAGAGTAATAAGTAGAGTAATATAAGAAAAATGAGAAAATATGTTAAAGTAAAATAATGGTTGCATACATCAGTGGTCAAAACAATATCTATATTTTGGTAGGTATTGATATATTGATACCTAGGTAGAAAACTTCAATGTTATGAATGGTTAAAAAGTTAAATATGCATGTCAGTGCTAAAGGGTAGTATACTAACACATTTTAATGCTGGAAAAAACTCTCCTTGTTATAATGGTGTTATGAACTTAGGCAAATGTAAGGCATTTGTAAAGCATTAGATCTCTTCATATAAGTGCATCATTTGCATGCACCCATTTTCCAGGAGCACCCACAGCAAGAACAGACACATAGTGTCCTGTAGTAACACCCTGTCCTTGGTGATAATGGAAGATAATTGGTAATTCCTGTTGTCCACAGTAATTGTGCTCTTAGGCACAGCAGTAACGGTCCTGTCTGGTTTGGTTTCCCATAGCATAAGTTGGACTGCAATCGTTCTTCCAGCTGATTGAATAAGTTCACGTTTCATGATTGGAGAAGTTTTGCATTGCCTACATTTGCTACCAGGAATCATTGCCCATTTGTCATTTCTATAAATGAGTTCTTCCAAACACATGGAATCTGTACCAGCAGGTACATGTAGAGGGTAAACATTCAACATCTCTCAGTTTCTTGAGCAGTAGTTACATCTAGTACATAGAATGTCATGACTTATTGTGACTGAAACCATGCAAGATACTTCAGGACAAATTTCAGACAGTTTGGTGATAAACTCTGCAACATCTTGCTGCTCACCTCTATTGAAAGTTTCTCCTAAGAAGTGACAAATATCCACAGTAGTTAGAGATGCAGTGGATGGCAAGTGATCATATTTGTGAACAAAGCTCCTGATAGCCTATTGATGACTGTGTTTTAATGAATCCGTCAGAGGTTGCAAGTGAATAAGGCACTGCAATGCTGCATTTGCATAGCATGAGGTGAAATTCGGGTTGCTCAAGCCTTGGAATGAATGTGTAACTGCAGGTGTTCTCTGAGAAGATTGAGGCTTTTGCTGTTCCTGAACACATTAGTGATGACTTGGTGAATGAAATGCACACAATCTTTTAACTTGTGTCCCTTGTGCATGCTGGTCTCCTTCTAGCTTATCAACTTAGGTCAATAAATCCCTCTGAGACTTTTGTACTCTGCAACTGCAGTTTGAAGTGCCTTAATGCAGGTGGGGTCAAAGTTGATAAGGTGGAAAATGCAACAAAACTTTGTCCACATGAGAAAATGGAGTTACCAAGATCCATCCTAACTGTTTTACCCTGGCATTTGTGAATGGTGATTGCATGAGCACCAATGACTGGGAACTGCTATCGAACAATGTAGACTCTGTGCATGATTTTAAACTTTGTGCATAAACATTCAAAGGTATGGATGACTCCATTGTTAAATTTGATGGTTATGGTTTTGACCATGCTTTTGTTTTCCAGATAATAGGAAACAGCTTCAAGCTTCTCTATTGCCCCATTGATGAGACCAGTGGCAATGTCAATGTTCTTATGAAGCATCAGTTTGTACCCTATTTTGACGGCAGCAGCGGCGGACCATCGGGAGGTGACGGCAGCAGCGACGGACCCTCAGGAGGCGACGGCAGCAGCAGCGGCGGACCCTCCAGAGGCGAACTCGGGAGGGAAGCCCCTGGCCATGGAGGTGGCAGCGGGAGCTCCACTTCTCCCTCATACCCTGTAACTGATGGCTCCATAGGCGATGTGGAGCAGCAGGCAACCCCAGGGAATGCGGAGCAGCAGGCAACCCCAGGCGATGCGGAGCAGCAGGCAACCCCAGGCGATGCGGAGCAGCAGGCAAGCCCAGGCGATGCATGGCAGGCATCCTTGGGCGATGCATGGCAGGCATCCTTGTGCGATGCATGGCAGGCATCCTTGGACGGTGCAAGGAAGGCATCCTTGGACGGTGCGAGGCAGGCATCCTTGGGCGGTGCGAGGCAGGCATCCCCGGGCGGTGCGAGGCAGGCATCCTTGGGCGGTGCGAGGCAGGCATCCTTGGGCGGTGCGAGGCAGGAATCCTTGGGCGGTGCGAGGCAGGAATCCTTGGGCTGTGCAAGGCAGGCATCCTTGGGCGGAGCGAGGCAGGGCAGGAGCAGTCCTTCCCACGGCATTGGAGACAGAACCAGCAGGTATTCACCCTCTGCTGGTGGAGGTGGGAGCGGTAAGCTGTCCTCCCACTGCGGTTGAGACGGAACCATCAGGTATTCACCCTCTGCTGGAGGGGGTGGGAGGGTCAAGCAGTCCTCCCACTGTGGTTGAGGCTCTACTCTTGCTGGTGGAAGCGGTGGAGGTGGCGGAGGCAGAGGCAGCTCCCGCTGCTCTACTCCTGCTGGTGGAAGCGGTGGAGGTGGCGGAGGCAGGGGCAGCAGGTATTTTTCCTCTTCTGCTGGAGACCTAGGTTCTGGGCCTGTGGGCCTTCCCCGCTTGGGCTGTAGCTGCCCGATCCCCCCTTCTGGGCGCTGGACACACGGGCTCCCTCCTTCTGGGCGCTGGACGCACAGGCTACCCCCTTCTGGGCGCTGGATGCTCGCGCTCCCCCCTTCTGGGCGCTGGATTCTCACGCTCCTCCTCTTCGTATTGCGTGGGGCATATAGCCAACATTTGCCCATATGCCCCACATCCAGGGCATAACTCCGCCACGAGGTTTGTAAAATAATCCTCCCAGCCATCATCCCCGACCTCCTCCTGCTGTAGCTGCGGTTGCTGTTGCTGATGCAGCTTACCTCATCCTGGAAGGGGCAGATCGCCACCGTGTGCCTGTACACCCCGCAAGCAAGGCACCAGCTTTGGTCCTCCAGACCATCGAGGAGGTCCTCCAGTTCCCCACAGCCGTCTCTCCAGCTCCAGCCTTCCATTATTTTTTATTAATTTTTTTTTCAAACACAAAAACACTATTTGAAAAAAAAATGAACAAAAAAACGCCCTTTTCTTTCCTGGTCCGGCTCCTGGAGACGTTGTTTGTCCTACGCAGGACACCATATGTGGCCGAGCTGTTGTTGCAGTGATGTGTGGGTAATGATGTCACGGACCAGAAAGTAAACAGAAACCAAACAATGGATTGCGGTGGTGAAACTGAGCGCTACGGCGCTCAGCTATTTTATTAAATGAACAAACAAACAAAAGATTTAAACAAACATTAAACAAAAAGGCACAAGGGCCAAACAAATAAACAAATAAGTATCGTGTTGGTGAAAACCAGCACGCTTAGCAGTTGTTTTTAAAAGTTGTTTTTTCCGCTCTCCTTGCTCGCTCTCCCGTACTCTCCTCTGTACACTCTCCTCGAGGGTAGAGAGCTGCAGGTTTATATACAGTGACCATCTCCCGATTAGCATAAATTAATCAATTAATAAACTCGGGAGATGGTCACCGTCTGCACGAGTTTAATAAGCATGCGTGACTGTCAGCTAGCTAAATAAATCACTAGCTGATCAGTCACGCATCCTCATGAGGTTTTTAAAAACACAAAAACAATAACAAATACACTGTGCTTTTATCCGCGCCACAAACAATAATACAAATAATAAGAAAACTACACAAATATATATAGGGGCGGGACACTCCGCCACATCATCCCATTGATATTGTGAGCTGCAACTCCAGTGGGTGCTGTGATTGCCACTTCTTTTCCCAGGCTTTGTCTCACCCATGCTGTGACAGTTTGAATGACAAAACTCTTCCCTGTGCCTCCAGTGCCTCTCACAAACATGCGGAGGATGGATGGAACATAAGAAAGTTTACAAAAGTGAGGAGGCCATTCAGCCCATCTTGCTCGTTTGGTTGTTAGTAGCTTATTGATCCCAGAATCTCATCAAGCAGCTCCTTGAAGGATCCCTTTGCTGCTGCAACAGTGTTTGCCACTCCTCCTATTTTTGTGTCATCTGCAAATTTAACAAGTTTGCTTGTTGTTGTTGCAAAATTTTGGCAATGTGGTCAAACACTCTCTGCTGATCTTTATTAAGGTGCTTGAGCATGTCTTGTACATTTTGTAGAAGAGGTTGTGCTGCCACATCTCTGAATTCAGCCATTGCCTCTGCAGCCCGCAGAGGAGCAAAGTGAACTGGATTTTCAGGTCCTTCTGTTTCAAGCCCATTGTCTTCTTCAGCCTCTATTTCCTTTTGTTTTTTCTCTACTAGTCGATTTAACTCCTCATCAGCTGCAGCTATTTGTTGTTGTTGGTCATGATAGGCCATAGCTTTTTGAAGGCTATCCCTACAAGCACGGAAGGCATCCACATAGGAATGACACCCTTCAGGAAGAAGGTCTGTTCTGTCTTTCCATGGCTTGAAAAGTAGGAGGATGGGATAGAAGTAGTTCTCTGGGTAGTCTTGTATACTATAATGGTAATGATTGATTAAGTAGGGCATGCTTCTCTTTTTGATGTATCCAAAGAGAAACATGTAACAAGGGATGTTTTCAATTTTGGGCTTCTCTGTCACCACATCATGCCATGCAATGAAATCATAGATGCTCATTTCTTGCAGAGCCTCCGGATGTTTTGGGTAGTATGAGTCAATCCAGGAAGGAAAGTAGATGTCGGTTGAGTCAGGATTTTCTTTTGCTAGCATGTCAATGTGTTCCTTGGATTTCAGCCGACGGCTATTGTTAAAGAGACAGTAGCATCTGCAAGACGGGCGGATTGGTTGAAAAGACCTGAGGAGAACCGTGGAGGGATGAAAGTGCCTGGGGTCTGCAAAAATACAGCGGAAGAAGAAAAAGGAGAAGGACATTTTAACCTTGCCTTGGTGACTTATTTATCTTACTGTATGACAGGTATTGACATTTGTTTTCTACATTTCACTCAAGAGTGTTGTGAACTACAAATTAAAAGTGAAATGTTGCTTTTGGCTAATTTACTTTTGCTGCGCCAGTCCCCTAAAACACGTAAACTATCCTTGCTGTACAGAGTCAGGCAGTTCTTGCACTTCGCTGATGATAACTCGATGTCGTGTCTGTAGGGGTCAGGATTGACTTCAAAGTGGAGTGTCAGAGACGTTATTGCATGCTGATTTGGCTGAATGAAGAGTGAAGAAAAAATAACAGTTGACAAAATAACTTCCACAAAAACAACCCCTCCACTACAACAGAAAAAAGAAGAAAAAATCATCAGTGTTTGTTCTCTTTATTTACTGGTACAGCACATTCTATTTGTGTGTATCCATTGTGATGTGGTAAGCCATGATATACAGTTTCTTGCTCTTGCTATTCTTAGAACTAAGATCACAAGTCAGGGAATTGAGGTGGAGCGTTTGCAGAGTGTTCAGCTCAGGGGTGTGTTCAGTGGAGTCTTCACATCCGGTGCCTTCACAGCACTTTGATATGTTAATGAAGTCCTGTATCAAACACGTGTTTCTTATATTATATTGTTCATTGTGGTTCACCATAACCTGCTATCTTATTCCAATTCTATGAACAGGGAACACATTTCCAAAGAGTGCAGAGAAGAAAGTGAATCAAAATGCAAACAGTTTGCCTGCACTGAAACCACTTCCTTTATAATGGACTCATGCCAATGATAGTGTGTGGAAGCAGTTCAACATGACTTTCTTTCATCTTTTACCAGGTAATGGGCCTGTGCCAGTTAGTGCTGAGAGAGTTTTTGTACAGCCTCCCAATGAGTTTTCACTCTGTGCTACCTTCAGAGCACAGTGATAGATTGCTGTGTCGCTCAGAGCAAGTTTGGAAATGATGATTGTAGTAGAAGAGCTGTCTGTTGTAGAAGTGAACCGGCTTTTAGCAAAGTCTGCAGTATTGCTGAGGTGACTCCATGAACCAGCTCCTTTATACAGTATTCCAGGGCTCGGTTTGAATTCTGCCGATACCAGTAGAGAAGAACATCGTTGCTACTTGCAGTATAAGAGCAGCTGAGCGTTACTGACTCTCCTTCTGTTCTGGACTCTACTGTCTGTTGAGAACTGATGGAATCCCCGCTTGTCATGACTGAACATTGAGGAAGGAAAAGAACATTTAATAGACAGTCAGAAATAATAATAATAATAATAATAATAATAATAATAATAATAATAATAATAATAATAATCTTTCTTGTTGTGTTGAAATTACCTGGCAGGATAATAAACATACACATGATTAAAGTATCCATTTTAGCTCGGTGCTGATTTCTTTAAGAACAGAATAGAAAGGTTCTGTCTCTGTGTTGATTCTGGTGCTTTTCTCTTCACAATGCTGCTCTCAAATATTCTGCTTAGAGGTTTTGAACGTCAAATGTCTGTAACCAATCAGCAAAGAGAAACAGAAGCATGTGATGTAAATGTGATGTAATCATGTAACTCTGTGGTGCATAGTTGTGGTTACCATCTTGTTTTATCAACACCTTCATTAGCAGTTAACTGGATGCAAGTCAAAGAGGTTTCAATTCTTCATTAACTAACTGCAGTCGCCCTACCCACTTTCCAATGAACATTCCCAGAACTCAGGAAATCCAGCACTCACCACATTATAATGTGCACTGCGGTTACCCTTCTACACAGAAGAGCTGTCACTGGAAATGCCATCAGCATTGGAATCACTAGCCTCTGTACACTCCAGGGTTTTTGCACCATAGTATGGCAGAATCAGAAACTGAAGGCTTGTGTTCCTGAGCCCCAGGCTCGGTTGATGAATTTTAAACCCTGGTTTGGAGTTTGTTTGTACCATTGCATTGTATTAAAGCTGCTTGTCTGATAGCAACAGTTTATCTGTACTGGTTCTCCTTCTGAAACTCGCTGTGAATCAGGGCTTTGAGTCACCTGGTCTTCACTGTGTGCACCTGAATCAAAATAACACAAAATAAAGAACACAGATAAACAAATCATAAACACACAAACACACTAACAAGCAAAGCGAGGATCATGGCTTCTTGGAGTTCATACCTGATAAAATCATGCACAAAATGACACATTTCAATCTTGTCATTGTAGTAATCCAGTGTGTTAATCTGAAGAGAGAAATACACGTGGATGAATATGCACCTTTCTCTTCATACCAATCTACCCTTGAGATCACGTGCATTCATTCACAGTGGTGTTTGTCACAGCTATTTCCTGTTGTTTAAAATAGATGTGCTGGGGCATGTTCTGGTAACAAAGTAACCACCTTGCTTGTTATAGCTTAAGCTGTTCATTGTAGTGATCGTGAATCTGTAATGCTTTCAATATGGAATGATTGATATCAAAATCACTGATACTTTACTGCAATTCATTTAATGGCACGGATGTCACTACACTGGTATATATCATGTATGGCACAGTGTATTCTAGATGGGAACTGGGGGTTCAAAGTTCTGAGTGATGTTTACAATAGAAATACAAAAGAACACAATGCCAGGAGTGTGTATACTGTGGATGAATCCTCTCACAAGCAACTGCCCTGAGGCGAGGTGCAGTTACAACGCTAGGGTTTGTGAGTTTAGATACATCCCAGTTAGTGTGATGCAGGAGTTGTGCAGCATTTACATCGTAGTTGAAAGATGAGTGTAATCGTACCTCCTACAGTATCTGCTGGGTAATGGTGTTTAATCTTAATCACACTGCCCCACCTGCTGGTAAAACATCATTTTCAGTGTCAAGATCCTGCCTCAAAGTTACATTATATAACATAAAGCACATGTGCAGCTGAGTGGTGCTGCCCCTGAGAGCAGGATATTGTGCAGGTGTCTCCACTCCCTCTCTCACTGTGCTCTCACTGCACAATAATACACAGCTTCACAATCCAGCAGCTCAACAGCACTGATGGTTAGAGTGCTGGAGAGCTTCTCTTTATTCACAGTCATGTTGAATCGTCCTGAGGTTTCATTTGTATTGTAAGCAGACAGTATGATGTCAGGATTTTGACCATGCGGCTGTTTATACCACTGCATGCTGTCATAGTTTTTAACACTGTGATTACAGTTAATTTCAATGGTCTCTCCTTCAATTGAATAAACATGTGGAGTCTGATGAATCTGTGAATCTCCATAGACAGCTGTAAGAAAAGAAGAGTAAAGAATGATTCTTGTGTTTCTCAATAATAATGATGTCTCTGTGCTAGCCCCCATTGAGACCCTGTTTTCAATGGTGCATCTCCAGTGTGTTTGTGAATATCACTCACCCAGACTAAAGACAAGCAGAAGAAAAGATCCACACATGTTAATCATTCTTGAATTGTTCCATCCAGTGGTCGAAGTGCTTGTGACAGACAGACAGCCTGAGCTGTGGGTAAAGCCATGCACAACGTCACCTCACAATAAGGCAGTGATTGGTTGATCTGTCTGAAGCAAAGGGAACAACAGGTTTAGTGATATGAAAACTGGTTTTATTGTTGTTGTTTACATAGAACTTTGCTAACTCACTTCTTGTTGAAAAGTTTTATCAAAATTGCCTCTGGTATCAGTATTATTAAATGAGTTCTGTGAAAATGTAAATGATGGTGTATGGCTCATTGTTACCCTTTTTCCCATTCAAATCGTGGTGTGGATATATTTGATCAGCTGCTCTGCAATGAAAAAGAAAGAGAAGTGTTCACTTGATAGAGTAAAGTGCACATGGTGCGCAGGGGAGGGGTTCAGTCAGGGCAGGGCAGGGTTGAGTCCTGCTGTGCCCAGTTGCTGTTCTGGTCCAGTGATCCTACATGGAGCACTGAATTGGGGCAAGGAGGTATAATCAGGAAGGACTTCTTCACTTCATCTCATGACAGTGACTCTGCTGGTTTATGGACTCCAGCTGGGCTGGCCTTTGTCTCACCAGCATAGAGCTCCTGGGTCTACAGAGGGGATGGCTGTGTGAGGAATCATACTGAGGCACTGAAGAAATACAAATCAAGTTTGTGTGTAAACACTGCCATCTAGTGGTTCAAATTTGAGTGCATCATTGCTGGTCTATGACTGCAATTTGATATAAATTCATAAGCAAAGAGCCTAAATAGGAGAGCATATAATAATAATGATTTAGTATGTTTGCTTGATATTTAGTGGGAAAATAACTAATTAACTAACGTTTTATATCATTTTGTATACAATGGATTGAGAAGGCATCAATAAGGTAATTCACGCAACATTTTGAATTGTGAGGCTTGCTTTAATAATTCACCCAGTTTATATATAGATTGATTTTGATAGATTGAGAAACAATGCATTATATTTCAAATATTGACCTGTATTCATGATTACTTCTATATGGCTGCATGCAGTGCATTCAGAGATACATTGTGTGTGTCTGTGTCAGCTGGCAGCAGAGGGTGAGGTGAGTTTCTGTTCAGCTGTGCCGTGGTACTGAAGCACTGTGAGGCTGCAGTGCACAGTGATAAGTCGCTGCATCGCCTGCTTCCAGTATGGAGATTGTCAGGTTGGTAGATTCCTTATCAGCACCTGCTGAGTGTCTCTCTGTGAATAATCCACTCTCAGTCTTCACTGTTCTCGATGTTCCAGCTCCTCTCATCACCATGTATTGGGGAGCCCTGTTAGGAAACTGTCTGTACCAGTATAAATATGCTCCATCATCACTGGTTGAGTAAGTGCACTTCAGAGTTACTGAAGATCCTTCTTCACCAGAGACCTCTGAGTGTTCTGAGTGAATTGTGTTTCCAAGTATCAGCACTGAAAGAGACAGAACACAATTCTATCATGGCAAGTAGATTGCATGCATCCATCTGAGTGAGTCTTTAATGTGTGAGCTTTTGTCTTTCTTTTTGTTCTATACTTACATGGCAGACATGCTGCAGTTGCCCAGCAGTAGCTTTGCCTTTTAAACATGCTGCTTGTCTTTTAATACTCAAGAGTAAGTATCGTCTGGTTAGAGCCACTCAAAGGCTTCAGTGAAGCTCCTGTGCTGGAAGTGAATCTGAAGTGCCAGTAACAGTGATGATGCTGCAGAACAAACATGCTCTGTGGTCACGTGCAGCTCTGAACGTGTCACTCATTCAGCTCACATGATTGGAGGAGCAGACAGGGGTTATGTGGTATAACCAGATCAAGACAAAGATACCTGTTAATCAAGAATAAAAAGTAACTATTGAGATTGGATTATTCATATTATTTTGTATTTATGGAAGCTTTACAATCACATTCCCCATTGGCAATCTAGACTATTAACCACCAGTACATAACATTTGTTCTTTTTTGTTTTCCTTCTTATCAGCCTTGTAACTGTTTAATAAAACTCAGCATTGATTATGAGTTTGCTTCATCTCTTTACTTCATTATACAGCACCAACATTTACATTTACAAAGGACACTCAATATGGAATGCATGGAATGTCTGGGTATCAACATTGGATTCTATAATCAAACAGAGGGGCATTCAAAGAAAATAGATGTATATTTCAAATGTATTCTAGTGTTAGAGATTCTGAAGAAGTTACATTGGGGTAGTCAAAAGTGTTCAGAAGTGAGCAGGTAGGCCTCGGGATTGTCCTCTGCTGTCATGTTTTGTAATTTTGACTTCGGGGTGACCATCGCCTCTTCACCATCGCTTGCTGCTGCAGGCTTGCACAATGCAAGGGCCCCTTTGCACCTCCCGTGCCTCTCGCTGTTGATCCAGCGTACTCAACAAAGCTGCAATCATGTTCAGGTCCATGATCTCTCTTCTGACTCTGCTTGTGGCAGGGAAAGCCGTACGTTGAAAGGAAACGTCATAAACCAGTTCTTGCAGTTTTGCAGTTGTAAAACACAGTCCGTCGCTGTGTAAACACAAGAGTCAGAGAGTGTGCTACGGAGCTTTGTGCCTCCCCTATGTACTACCAAAATCCTCCCCTCAACCAGCCCAGTAACTGGCCCAGCCAATCACCACGTGCCACCTCGCCAGTTGTTAGGGAATCATTCAACAGTACTGCAACCTCCGACTTCACCAAGATGTCTGACTTCCGTTTCCGCCCTTCCTTTGATGCCGGCCAGCCCTGGCAAAGTCACACGACCTTCTCTTACCTGGCGCCCTCTCTAGTCTGGATGGAGACTTACAGCTCAGATTTACCCTCTCCTCGTCACCCCCCACCCCCAACCCCCCCCCCCCCCCCCGATTCTAATACTAAAACAATGTATTCCAGTGATTGTCTGGGATACTGCCAATACCACTGAAAAGAATAAGATGAAACATTATAGTTGCAATCGAGTTTAACCTAATAGTCACAGATGAGAAACCAGCCAATCACATAGCAGCATTTCCCATCATTCCTATACCTCTTATCTTGTGTATAAATGTCATCCCGTGCATAGAATTCTCTGTATTTTAACAAATAAAACGGTTTTTAAAAATGTCCATATACAATAATACTCAAACCACTGTGTTCGTGCCACTTGTATTCAAGTTTTAAGCTGGAGTTGAAGACAGGCACATTATTTCAGTTTCTATATATAAGAGCGAACAAGGACATAAATGACTTAAAGTCTGTGGTATTGGAACAGCTAAAAGTAGACAAGGTCAGAGAAAGAATGAATCTTGGTTATAAATCTCCCTCGCGACCTGTGAGGGCACTGTGTAAAGGGAACAGAGTGCCCTGGACTGGATGGTCTGACAATGCATTCCATGGAAAGGGGAAGTTGGCCATCTAAAAAGGGGGCGGTGCCACAGTACACCAAGTCATCGCCCCAGAAGGGAAGCAATGTGGCAACCGCGGATTGGAGGAAAAACGGTTACACTCGCTAACCAAGGGGGCATGACTCACGATACAAAAGGGGCTGTGGCTAAGCGATCTGTTCCTTTGTTATGGTTGCAAGCGAACCAATAAAAGGAGAACCAAAACGTACCATGAGTGTTTAGTGTTTGTTTGTTCTGTCGTGTCTAATTATACTCGTTTGTTGTTATTAGACGGCTACCAACCCGGACAACACTTCAAAACTGTGCACTAATAAATTGTATTTCACCAGTGCACATAGCACTCCCTCTGGACGTGTGATCGTGTGTGTGTCTCTGTGTGTGTTTACACTGTGTTTATTATTTGGGTCTGCAAACCATTTATTTAGAACAGTGCAATACTCATTGCTGTGTACATTGCTGTGTACTTTACTGTGCACATTGCTGTGTACATTGCTGTGCATTGCCTGGTATTATTATTTACGGTGGCAACAACCACGGATTACAAATAAAGATCTGTTTGGACCGTGAACTTTGTTGCCTGTCTTCTGTTACGTATCACATCACCTCTGCACCTGCACACTGCAAACCACTTTGCCACAGCGACATATAGAAGAATAAAAGAAAATAATTGGATAAATAGACTGAACACGATTATGCCAGCAGGACTCAACAGAAAAGAATGAACTAATTAATCCAGTAAATATAGAAAATTTAAATAAATAAATAAATAAATAAATAAATAAATAAATAAATAAAATTCATTAAAGTTGTGCATGCTGATGCGCTGGGGAGGCCAAATCAAGGCTGATCCTCAGAGCCAGCATTGCATGATAAATATAAGTTTACATAAAATAATGTTAATTAGAATTAATACAGATTTAGAGTTAGAAGTAAAAAATGATGTCACAATATATGGAACACTATTACATCATGTAAGAATAAATCATGGATTTGAATATAAACAATAACAAATCGTTATCATGCCGTCAAAAACCTACAAATACCTCCAATGTTTTGATTGATTCAAAAACAGGCTCCCTTGATAAAGATATGTACAACATATCGAAACATTGGGCAGCTGGCTCTTTGAGCTTATATATATATATATATATATATATATATATATAGTGAACTCCAAAAGTATTTGGACATTTTTTGTTGTTTTGGCTCTGTATTCCAGCACTTTGGATTTGAAATGATACAATGACTATGTTAAAGTGCAGACTGTCAGCTTTAATTTGAGGGTATTTTCATCCATATCGAATGAACTGTTTAGAAATTACAGCACGTTTTGTACATAGTCCCCCCATTTTAGGGTACCAAAAGTATTTGGACAGATTAACATTATGTACAATAAAGTAGTCATGTTTAGTACTTGGTCGCATATCCTTTGCTTACAATGATTGCCTGAAGTCTGCGACCCATAGACATCACCAGACGCTGGGTATCTTCCCTGGTGATCCTCGGCAGTTGTTCATTGTCACTGTGGGCCTCAGCGCACAGCAATACACGGCAGAGTCACACAGCTCTGTCTGCTGTGTGTTTGTGAGGCTCTGCAGTTGTTCATTGTCACTGTGGGCCTCAGCGCACAGCAGTACACGACAGAGTCACACAGCTCTGTCTGCTGTGTGATTGTGAGGCTTTGCAGTTGTTCATTGTCACAGTGGGCCTCAGTGCACAGCAGTACACGGCAGTGTCACACAGCTCTGTCTGCTGTGTGTTTGTGAGGCTCTGCAGTTGTTCATTGTCACAGTGGGCCTCAGTGCACAGCAGTACACGGCAGAGTCACACAGCTCTGTCTGCTGTGTGTTTGTGAGGCTCTGCAGTTGTTCATTGTCACAGTGGGCCTCAGCGCACAGCAGTACACGGCAGAGTCACACAGCTCTGTCTGCTGGATTGTTAAAGGGATGGTTTGGGAGGTTTTGTCGATAGTGGTGTTAAATCGCTGTTTGAATCTGACAGTATTATTCTTGTAACCAAACAGATCCTTTGAAGCATGTACCTTGGAAACTCATTTGGGTATTGTATGTACCAGAAAAAGTCAAGCGAATTGCTACTTGTGCTGTAACGGCAGCCAAGTTCAGTTGTTTTCCCCTCAGTAACGTTCAGATTGTCGGGAGACTGAGTCACCATGTCTGCAGTGACGCAACCTGAAAAGAATGAATGGCCAGAAATGAAACAAATCAATTATTAAATAAATAAATAAATAAATACATACATACATGAAATATCTTACCAATCCAAGGTAGTATAGTCACAATAAACAGAATATTACAATCCATTATATACAGTTGAACAGTGTGTTCACCCTCCAGCAATGCTTAGCAATGTTCTTTTTACAAAGGACTGAAACTCTTCAAGTCGAGTCTCCTCACAGATCTGTCGGCGTGTCTCAGTACTTTCACTGTGTGCTTGTTACAATGTCGCCCCCTACAGGAAGATGTCTCACAATAATCGGGAATGGAGAACATGGGGAATTTTCTTTTGTATTGTATTGTTCAATCAATCAATCAATCAATCAATCAATCAATCAATCAACCTTTATTTAATATAGCGCCTTTCACAAAGCAATGCCTCCAAGCACTTTACATGACTAAAACAGAAAATACAAGCAGGAAATACAATAATCACAGTAAATGAAAATACATGAGCAGGAGAGCAAATGCATCAATAAATAGATAAAACAGAAGTAAATAAAAACAAGATCAATAAAACAATAAGAATGCAATGCAATTAAATGCATAAATAAGAAGATTAACCATATAAATAAAAACAAGATCAGTGAAACAATAAAACCATAGACGATAAAAGAAAACAATCATTTTAAGATAAAAAAGATAGATTATAAAAATGTGTCTTCAGTCTTAATTTAAAATCTGTAACAGTTGGTGCTTCTCTTACAGAAATGGGCAAATCGATCCATAATTTAGGGGCCTGTAACTGAAAGCTCTGCCACCAATACTAGTTTTTAAAATATTTCTAAGATGAAAGAAAGACACTTTATTGTTGTATTGTTTCATGTTCTAATATATATATATATATATATATATATATATATATATATATATATATATATATGAAGAAGAAGATGATGTTTATTTAATCCACTAGGTGGCAGCAAAGCACCACAGTTGTTTCCTTCCACTGAACTAGAACTGAACAGGAAATCTCTGAAAGGATCTGCTTCAGAATTTCTAAATATGTTCTGTAGGGCAAAAACATGGCTTGCAAATGTAATGTATGTTTAGTTTCTCAGTTCATGACATTTAAATGTCTTCTTTTCAACAGCCGCCCTTCTGTCACAGCAGTGTGGAGTTGTGGCATTGTGCTTCTTGTTTCAGAGGTGTAACAATGTAAACTGCACATGTGGAGAGTTTATGGTGCCCTTGGACTTATGGGACATCACAAGTTTAACACTTTTGGGTGCTTTGATTGTGTTAAAGAGGTTGAATTAAATATTGTGTTTGATGAAGATCTGTTGAGATTGGACTGCTGTTACTCTATTCCAGCTGGCCTCTCTGCTTGTGCCATTCAGCTTCTTTGACTTGTTCAGAATGCTCCTGCTCACTTTATATTTTCTCTGCTTCACTTCTCTCATGCTACTCCTCTCTCTCGTCCTCTACATTGGCTGCCTATCCCTGCCCTTATCAAATGTACCACCACCCTCTTCAACATTCTGTTCCTTCCTACCTCCAATCTCTCATCTCTCCCTCTATCCCTCTCGCCCTCTCTGTTCAATCTCTCATCTCTCCCTCTATCCCTCTCGCCCTCTCTGTTCAATCTCTCATCTCTCCCTCTATCCCTCTTGCCCTCTCTGTTCAATCTCTCGTCTATCCCTCTATCTTCTGCCTTTAACATTGCATGAAATAATTCTGTACAGTCATAGGTGTGTAAATTCCTCTCATAATCTGAATCCTGAAACCTGAACTGTGCAAAGTGACCATGTCCTGTAATGTGGAATAGAAAGGGTCACTGCTGCCCTGTGGTAGAGTTTACTATCAGACACAAGCTGTGTTTCCATCTGTCTCGGGGGAATCTAGTGTAGAAGGAGGTTTTTGTATGGGGTGAGATACAGACTGACACAGTGTGGGACTCAGAGCACAGAAGTATGTGGCAGAGTCATACAGCACAGCTGCAGAGAGAGTCAGATTAAAGGTCTTCTCACTCTTGTCATGAGATGCAGAGAAACGCTCTTTAAATCTTGACTCTGTAGAGGAGTATAAACCAAACATGTGTTGTGGAGCTTTGTTACGTTCCTGAATGTACCAAAAGAGGTATGGAGAGCCTGTTGCCTCATATTGACAATGAATTGTAGTGTTCTCATCTTCTTTTACTGGAACTGAAGTCTGAGGCTGAGTCACTGAGTCCCCGTTTGATATCCCTGAAAAACAAAAGAAAGAAAATGTCATATTAGTTGAAATGATGCTATGAAACTTTAACAAGGAAATATTAAACATCTGTCTTCAAATAACAATACATGTGTAATATGAAAAACCTGGAGGGAATTTCTTCAAAAGTAACTAAATCCATAACATGTGCTCACCAATGATGAGACAAATGAAAACAGAACACACAGCTTGCTTTTGTCTTCCTTCCTTCATTGTGAACACACAGATTGCGCACAGCCTCCTCTTATCTGCTCAGGCTTGTGAGTAAAACTAAAGAGTGCTTTCCCTGCAGCCTGACTGCATACCTCCCACTGATCCACCCCTTTCTCAAAGGAAGGCATGTTGAGGAACACAAGACAACAAGTCTGTTAGCATTAGGACATGCTTTCCGTTGACTTTTATGTTTCAATAGGTAAAGCAGTCATTAGAGGTTAAAACACATATGTGTATGAATAGTGACATGGCATGGTGGGCTGGGAACGCTGAGGGGGGCCCAAGGGAGGGGGTGTCCTTGCACAGACACGGGGTGCTGTGGGTCTGCCAGGGGGTTTGTTTGGTAACTCTTGCTTGTGGTCATGCTTGTGGAGTGACCACCCTGAGTTTTACTTGTGCCGTACAACGTCACATATCCGACCCCCTGTGCACTGGGGTATAGGCGGATAAAATTCAGCTACAAATACACAGTGTTGCTATGTAGTTTGCTATAAGCCAGCTCCATGCAAAGCTTTTTTAAAAAAATACAAAGAAAAACGGTTAATGTACAGTAACCTGCAGCTTCTTTCTTAACTCTAGAAGTCCCTGCCTCCCTGGTTCTGCTTTCTTAATATCTCTGTCACGGTACTTTGCGCTCTTTCTTGATATTGCCAGCAGCTGATAAGCAGATCGGTTTGAATATTGTTTAGGCTATTTTAAACAAATGGCCGGTAAGCATTGCGTTTATGAAGCTTGCTTTGTTTAATCAAATGCATTTAAAAGCTACAACACACTGCCCATATCCGCAAGCGTGCGCTCCTTCATATAAACACATTGCACAAAAAAAAGCTTTATTGACTGGTGTATTAAAACGTCACTGCTACACGCAGCTGACTGACACACTCACACAGCCTGCCTCTCTTAAAGGGGAATGCACCAAAAGAATGATTGCTGTAACACTTTCTTTCTGTTTCCATCGCGGAAGCTGCATTTCCTGCCAATGCCATTACTCTCGTAGTTTACTTTTAATATTTATTTATTTATTTATTTAGCGAGGTGGTTAATTGATCAGGATGGTTATGTGATGGTCGGATTTGCGACGTTCCTCTGTATTGTTCTACACACTTTGGGTCATTGAAGGCAATACACTGCCCTTGTAACACACTGTGAGTGGATTTGATTCTGTCTCCCTCAATCCTGTCACTGTGTCTGTGGTTATAAAATGGTCAGATAGGGGGCAGTGTTGTACCAGTAAGGGATCAATATCGGGCCTATTCAGATTACCATAATGAAGCCATTATGGCACCAATTTAAAGCCAGTAATGATGTTTCTTAACACTAGAACCGCCACGCGCATCAATTTTGACGCATTTTGGATGTAAAATTTAACGACTCAGCATTTGTAAATACAATGCGGTTGTCCTTTTTTCTTTTTTTCATTTAAAAAAAAACGGACGACCTCATCACATTCACAAATGCAGAATTGTTTAAATTTGAAATCCCACTTACATCCCTCAGCGGTTCTAGTGTTAATGGACCAGTACTGTGCCAGTTCCGACCAAACTGGACCATGTACTGGGTCCACGTGCAAACTATACCGACCTAGCACGTAACTGGACCAGTACAGTCAAATTGGCCTGCCAGCATTGCACTAATACATTGCCAACATTGGTCCAGTATCAGGTCAATTCAGCCATGTTTACTGGGACCCTGTTTGGATCACGGCTAGTCTTTTACATCTCATGAATGCAGAAAAGCTTTGATCAGCTGAATATAGCATTAGAATGTACAGGCTCTTAAGACCAGAATGGAATCGAGACGTAAAGAAGACACTCTAGTTAGTTCAGTCTCAGGAACTTAAAAAGAACACAACTCACATGCAGTATATTGGTGTCTGGAAAATGTCATTTTAAAAAGAGATTGCAGCGTGTTAATGAAGGTACCCGTGATAATAGATACAAGTAGATTAATAGTGATATACAGGTATCAGCTTTGAAGACCTTATCTTATCCTCTGTGCTGAAAGGGTCAGTGAAGAGCTGGTGGGATTACTGAGCGTCATGGAATCCTGTCACGGAAAACTTCAAAGACAGTTTCCCCAAGCCTTCTTGACAATGGACTTCCAGACAGAGGTAGAAGAACGTGTCTGTACCAGAGTACAACTGTCGGATGAGAAAATGTGAGACTTTGCTTATGACTTTCATTCTTTGTGCATGAAATGGAAACCAGAGCTGCGTGAGGATAAAGTTGTAAGAGGCGCATCCTGAACAACAGCAACCCCAAACTGGCAAGCTGCCTCTGAGGGAGCGTCCATACTGTGTCAGAACTGGTGAGAGCAGGAGACAAGGTGGAGAGCGATAATGCTGCCCAGAGGGAGTACTGGTCCAAAGCAAACTCCAGCAAAACAGTTTAGGAAAAGAAAACCAGCAAAGCATCCATCAAGAAACCTGTGGAGGTCAGTGTAATGAAGCAAGTGGGGAAAAAACAAGGGCTGTTGTCACCCTGCTTCCAGCCTGTCCTTGTTAGTTGTCCAGATTGGTGTGAGAGATTGGGATGGGCTTGCCATACTTGATACTGGAAGTACATTCATGCTCATGAGAGAGAGTCTTTGAAAGAAGATCTCAAGAAGATCTCACCTAACCTTTCCTCTTGTCCACAGACTGGACTTTCTCGAAAAGTCCAATACTCCTTCCACCCATTTCTAGAGAAACTGATTGGGATATAGCTTGCAAGAGGATTTCAGGACATGTATGATTGAACTTCCCGATGCCACTACAACACCCAATCAAGTGCAACTTAAAAGTATGCCAAAGTAGTGACCCTGGGAGGGGACCCTTCAGCCTGGAAGAACTCCAGAAGAATTGGTCACCTGTATGTATGGATCAGTTAGGGATGACTTGAGTGATCCGTCACTCCATCAAGATTACTGATGAGGTACCCACAAGGTGCCGGGCACACTGAATGTCCCCTCTGAAGAAGGACCTGACCCAGAAATATCTGAAGGACATGCTGCAGGATGGGGTAATTGAGCCTTCAACTTCCCATGGTCATCTCCAGTGGTCTTAATTGAAAAAAGATGGAGTTTATTTCTTCTGTGTAGACTACAGGAAGCTTATCTCAAAAACACTGTTTGATGCTTACCCTATGCCCCTAGTTCATGACATCCTTGAGTCTCTTTGTGGTGCAGCTGTCTTCAGTTCCCTGGACTTGAGCCAATCTGACTTGGACCAAGCCAATCTGACTCTAAACTTGAAGAAATGGCATTTTTTCAAGTCAACTCTTACCTTTCTGGGACATGTTGTGTCAGGAGAAGGAGTGGAAGCTGATCCTCACAAACTGAAAGCCATCCAGGATTACCCTGTGCCTACTAACATGAAAGAAGTTCAGAGGCTTTTTGGACTGGCTGGATGGTATGACAAATACATCCCCAAGTTTCCAGACATGGCTGCCCTGCTCAATCACCTGAAGAAAAAAGATGGAAATGGTCGCTGGAAACTCAAAAAAGCTTCATTCTCTAAAGAGAAGCCTTAACCCTTAGCAGTCTATTTATTCAGCTCATCTCAGGCGCGTCAGGTCCAATTTATTTTCATACGCGCAGTTTATTTTAGGCGCACTGTTTTAAAAGTATTTTTTCACAGTTAAACACGTTTAAAAGGCACTGCATATCAACAGGACACTCAGTACTGCATCTCCAGCCCTGCCCCACCCCTTTTTTCACTGTATTTTTCACATACCTCTACATAGTAGTGCATACTGATAAATCATCTCCTGATCACTCGTTTTTATCACCAAACTCCTTAATAATGTGATCCAAGTCATTATTTTATTAATATAGCATCTAAGAAAAGCTCTGCAAATGTCTGTGATATTCTTTGAGCGCTGGATGCAGAAGCAGCTATCTTGTTTGTTTATATCCGTGTTATCTATGTGGTGTCGGGGCTATCTGTATTCATGAGATAGGCCCTTTTTTTTCTTTCGGCTCCTATCGGTCTCACTCAGCCATTGAATGGTTTTCTCAGCTTTTTCCGGAGAAAAAATGACAAGAGACCTGTTTTTTACGTTTTTTTGATGATGTCAGACAGGGTCCGACATTGGACCGGAAAGGGGAAATTGCAATGTCGGACCAGGTCCGACATAGGATCGCAAAGGGTTAACTCTCCCTCCTGTCCTCGCTCATCCAAACTGTTCCAGGCCCTCCAGAGTCTGTACAGATGCCAGCGACATCGGACGAGGAGCTGTCTTGACACAAGCAGACCTCCAAGGAGAGGAAAAGGTAATTGCTTATGCTTTAAGAACGCTGAATTCCCCGAAATCTCTGAAAGGATCTGCTTCAGAATTTCTAAATATGTTCTGTAGGGCAAAAACATGGCTTGCAAATGTAATGTATGTTTAGTTTCTCAGTTCATGACATTTAAATGTCTTCTTTTCAACAGCCGCCCTTCTGTCACAGCAGTGTGGAGTTGTGGCATTGTGCTTCTTGTTTCAGAGGTGTAACAATGTAAACTGCACATGTGGAGAGTTTATGGTGCCCTTGGACTTATGGGACATCACAAGTTTAACACTTTTGGGTGCTTTGATTGTGTTAAAGAGGTTGAATTAAATATTGTGTTTGATGAAGATCTGTTGAGATTGGACTGCTGTTACTCTATTCCAGCTGGCCTCTCTGCTTGTGCCATTCAGCTTCTTTGACTTGTTCAGAATGCTCCTGCTCACTTTATATTTTCTCTGCTTCACTTCTCTCATGCTACTCCTCTCTCTCGTCCTCTACATTGGCTGCCTATCCCTGCCCTTATCAAATGTACCACCACCCTCTTCAACATTCTGTTCCTTCCTACCTCCAATCTCTCATCTCTCCCTCTATCCCTCTCGCCCTCTCTGTTCAATCTCTCATCTCTCCCTCTATCCCTCTCGCCCTCTCTGTTCAATCTCTCATCTCTCCCTCTATCCCTCTTGCCCTCTCTGTTCAATCTCTCGTCTATCCCTCTATCTTCTGCCTTTAACATTGCATGAAATAATTCTGTACAGTCATAGGTGTGTAAATTCCTCTCATAATCTGAATCCTGAAACCTGAACTGTGCAAAGTGACCATGTCCTGTAATGTGGAATAGAAAGGGTCACTGCTGCCCTGTGGTAGAGTTTACTATCAGACACAAGCTGTGTTTCCATCTGTCTCGGGGGAATCTAGTGTAGAAGGAGGTTTTTGTATGGGGTGAGATACAGACTGACACAGTGTGGGACTCAGAGCACAGAAGTATGTGGCAGAGTCATACAGCACAGCTGCAGAGAGAGTCAGATTAAAGGTCTTCTCACTCTTGTCATGAGATGCAGAGAAACGCTCTTTAAATCTTGACTCTGTAGAGGAGTATAAACCAAACATGTGTTGTGGAGCTTTGTTACGTTCCTGAATGTACCAAAAGAGGTATGGAGAGCCTGTTGCCTCATATTGACAATGAATTGTAGTGTTCTCATCTTCTTTTACTGGAACTGAAGTCTGAGGCTGAGTCACTGAGTCCCCGTTTGATATCCCTGAAAAACAAAAGAAAGAAAATGTCATATTAGTTGAAATGATGCTATGAAACTTTAACAAGGAAATATTAAACATCTGTCTTCAAATAACAATACATGTGTAATATGAAAAACCTGGAGGGAATTTCTTCAAAAGTAACTAAATCCATAACATGTGCTCACCAATGATGAGACAAATGAAAACAGAACACACAGCTTGCTTTTGTCTTCCTTCCTTCATTGTGAACACACAGATTGCGCACAGCCTCCTCTTATCTGCTCAGGCTTGTGAGTAAAACTAAAGAGTGCTTTCCCTGCAGCCTGACTGCATACCTCCCACTGATCCACCCCTTTCTCAAAGGAAGGCATGTTGAGGAACACAAGACAACAAGTCTGTTAGCATTAGGACATGCTTTCCGTTGACTTTTATGTTTCAATAGGTAAAGCAGTCATTAGAGGTTAAAACACATATGTGTATGAATAGTGACATGGCATGGTGGGCTGGGAACGCTGAGGGGGGCCCAAGGGAGGGGGTGTCCTTGCACAGACACGGGGTGCTGTGGGTCTGCCAGGGGGTTTGTTTGGTAACTCTTGCTTGTGGTCATGCTTGTGGAGTGACCACCCTGAGTTTTACTTGTGCCGTACAACGTCACATATCCGACCCCCTGTGCACTGGGGTATAGGCGGATAAAATTCAGCTACAAATACACAGTGTTGCTATGTAGTTTGCTATAAGCCAGCTCCATGCAAAGCTTTTTTAAAAAAATACAAAGAAAAACGGTTAATGTACAGTAACCTGCAGCTTCTTTCTTAACTCTAGAAGTCCCTGCCTCCCTGGTTCTGCTTTCTTAATATCTCTGTCACGGTACTTTGCGCTCTTTCTTGATATTGCCAGCAGCTGATAAGCAGATCGGTTTGAATATTGTTTAGGCTATTTTAAACAAATGGCCGGTAAGCATTGCGTTTATGAAGCTTGCTTTGTTTAATCAAATGCATTTAAAAGCTACAACACACTGCCCATATCCGCAAGCGTGCGCTCCTTCATATAAACACATTGCACAAAAAAAAGCTTTATTGACTGGTGTATTAAAACGTCACTGCTACACGCAGCTGACTGACACACTCACACAGCCTGCCTCTCTTAAAGGGGAATGCACCAAAAGAATGATTGCTGTAACACTTTCTTTCTGTTTCCATCGCGGAAGCTGCATTTCCTGCCAATGCCATTACTCTCGTAGTTTACTTTTAATATTTATTTATTTATTTATTTAGCGAGGTGGTTAATTGATCAGGATGGTTATGTGATGGTCGGATTTGCGACGTTCCTCTGTATTGTTCTACACACTTTGGGTCATTGAAGGCAATACACTGCCCTTGTAACACACTGTGAGTGGATTTGATTCTGTCTCCCTCAATCCTGTCACTGTGTCTGTGGTTATAAAATGGTCAGATAGGGGGCAGTGTTGTACCAGTAAGGGATCAATATCGGGCCTATTCAGATTACCATAATGAAGCCATTATGGCACCAATTTAAAGCCAGTAATGATGTTTCTTAACACTAGAACCGCCACGCGCATCAATTTTGACGCATTTTGGATGTAAAATTTAACGACTCAGCATTTGTAAATACAATGCGGTTGTCCTTTTTTCTTTTTTTCATTTAAAAAAAAACGGACGACCTCATCACATTCACAAATGCAGAATTGTTTAAATTTGAAATCCCACTTACATCCCTCAGCGGTTCTAGTGTTAATGGACCAGTACTGTGCCAGTTCCGACCAAACTGGACCATGTACTGGGTCCACGTGCAAACTATACCGACCTAGCACGTAACTGGACCAGTACAGTCAAATTGGCCTGCCAGCATTGCACTAATACATTGCCAACATTGGTCCAGTATCAGGTCAATTCAGCCATGTTTACTGGGACCCTGTTTGGATCACGGCTAGTCTTTTACATCTCATGAATGCAGAAAAGCTTTGATCAGCTGAATATAGCATTAGAATGTACAGGCTCTTAAGACCAGAATGGAATCGAGACGTAAAGAAGACACTCTAGTTAGTTCAGTCTCAGGAACTTAAAAAGAACACAACTCACATGCAGTATATTGGTGTCTGGAAAATGTCATTTTAAAAAGAGATTGCAGCGTGTTAATGAAGGTACCCGTGATAATAGATACAAGTAGATTAATAGTGATATACAGGTATCAGCTTTGAAGACCTTATCTTATCCTCTGTGCTGAAAGGGTCAGTGAAGAGCTGGTGGGATTACTGAGCGTCATGGAATCCTGTCACGGAAAACTTCAAAGACAGTTTCCCCAAGCCTTCTTGACAATGGACTTCCAGACAGAGGTAGAAGAACGTGTCTGTACCAGAGTACAACTGTCGGATGAGAAAATGTGAGACTTTGCTTATGACTTTCATTCTTTGTGCATGAAATGGAAACCAGAGCTGCGTGAGGATAAAGTTGTAAGAGGCGCATCCTGAACAACAGCAACCCCAAACTGGCAAGCTGCCTCTGAGGGAGCGTCCATACTGTGTCAGAACTGGTGAGAGCAGGAGACAAGGTGGAGAGCGATAATGCTGCCCAGAGGGAGTACTGGTCCAAAGCAAACTCCAGCAAAACAGTTTAGGAAAAGAAAACCAGCAAAGCATCCATCAAGAAACCTGTGGAGGTCAGTGTAATGAAGCAAGAGGGGAAAAAACAAGGGCTGTTGTCACCCTGCTTCCAGCCTGTCCTTGTTAGTTGTCCAGATTGGTGTGAGAGATTGGGATGGGCTTGCCATACTTGATACTGGAAGTACATTCATGCTCATGAGAGAGAGTCTTTGAAAGAAGATCTCAAGAAGATCTCACCTAACCTTTCCTCTTGTCCACAGACTGGACTTTCTCGAAAAGTCCAATACTCCTTCCACCCATTTCTAGAGAAACTGATTGGGATATAGCTTGCAAGAGGATTTCAGGACATGTATGATTGAACTTCCCGATGCCACTACAACACCCAATCAAGTGCAACTTAAAAGTATGCCAAAGTAGTGACCCTGGGAGGGGACCCTTCAGCCTGGAAGAACTCCAGAAGAATTGGTCACCTGTATGTATGGATCAGTTAGGGATGACTTGAGTGATCCGTCACTCCATCAAGATTACTGATGAGGTACCCACAAGGTGCCGGGCACACTGAATGTCCCCTCTGAAGAAGGACCTGACCCAGAAATATCTGAAGGACATGCTGCAGGATGGGGTAATTGAGCCTTCAACTTCCCATGGTCATCTCCAGTGGTCTTAATTGAAAAAAGATGGAGTTTATTTCTTCTGTGTAGACTACAGGAAGCTTATCTCAAAAACACTGTTTGATGCTTACCCTATGCCCCTAGTTCATGACATCCTTGAGTCTCTTTGTGGTGCAGCTGTCTTCAGTTCCCTGGACTTGAGCCAATCTGACTTGGACCAAGCCAATCTGACTCTAAACTTGAAGAAATGGCATTTTTTCAAGTCAACTCTTACCTTTCTGGGACATGTTGTGTCAGGAGAAGGAGTGGAAGCTGATCCTCACAAACTGAAAGCCATCCAGGATTACCCTGTGCCTACTAACATGAAAGAAGTTCAGAGGCTTTTTGGACTGGCTGGATGGTATGACAAATACATCCCCAAGTTTCCAGACATGGCTGCCCTGCTCAATCACCTGAAGAAAAAAGATGGAAATGGTCGCTGGAAACTCAAAAAAGCTTCATTCTCTAAAGAGAAGCCTTAACCCTTAGCAGTCTATTTATTCAGCTCATCTCAGGCGCGTCAGGTCCAATTTATTTTCATACGCGCAGTTTATTTTAGGCGCACTGTTTTAAAAGTATTTTTTCACAGTTAAACACGTTTAAAAGGCACTGCATATCAACAGGACACTCAGTACTGCATCTCCAGCCCTGCCCCACCCCTTTTTTCACTGTATTTTTCACATACCTCTACATAGTAGTGCATACTGATAAATCATCTCCTGATCACTCGTTTTTATCACCAAACTCCTTAATAATGTGATCCAAGTCATTATTTTATTAATATAACATCTAAGAAAAGCTCTGCAAATGTCTGTGATATTCTTTGAGCGCTGGATGCAGAAGCAGCTATCTTGTTTGTTTATATCCGTGTTATCTATGTGGTGTCGGGGCTATCTGTATTCATGAGATAGGCCCTTTTTTTTCTTTCGGCTCCTATCGGTCTCACTCGGCCATTGAAGGGTTTTCTCAGCTTTTTCCGGAGAAAAAATGACAAGAGACCTGTTTTTTACGTTTTTTTGATGATGTCAGACAGGGTCCGACATTGGACCGGAAAGGGGAAATTGCAATGTCGGACCAGGTCCGACATAGGATCGCAAAGGGTTAACTCTCCCTCCTGTCCTCGCTCATCCAAACTGTTCCAGGCCCTCCAGAGTCTGTACAGATGCCAGCGACATCGGACGAGGAGCTGTCTTGACACAAGCAGACCTCCAAGGAGAGGAAAAGGTAATTGCTTATGCTTTAAGAACGCTGAATTCCACAGAACAAAACTACTCCACTTCTGAAAATAGTGCCTACCAGTAGTTTGGGCTGTTGAGAAGTGGCGGCATTATCTAGAGGGAGTGGAGTTTGAAGTGGTTACTGACCATGCAGCTCTAACCTGGGCTTTCAATAACCTGAAAACTTCCTCCCAACTGACTCAAAGGACTCTCTGCCTCCAACAGTTATTTACTGGAAAGGTAGTCTCAATTCGGTATATGATGCCCTTTCCAAAGTTCCTTCAACTCCATGCGCCACCCCACCTGAAGCAGTGTTAGCTAGCAAATGTCCTGTAAGTAGTTTGGATCTGCCCACCACACTGGACCAGATTGCGGCTGCACAGTCCAAAGATCATACTATTTCTTCAATCATCCAGAACCTGGCTTCATCTACTGTTGCAGATTCCCGCATCTTCTTTATATTCCAACAGGGTTTGTTGTATCATCGGATACCTGTGAGGAAAGCTGGTTACCGCTCCCAGAGTCGATGACCTCTTCTTTCCTTATGCATTATCATGACAACCCTTTAGGAGGGCATCTTGGACACATGAAGACCCTGACTCGGATTTTGGAAGTGGCTTGGTGGCCCACTATCCACAAGGATAGGTGGTGCCACCTCAAGGAATGCCAGGTATGCTAGCAATACAAACCTGCTAACGCCAGACCTGCTGGTTTCCTCCAGTCCACAACTATATAAATGAGCCTAGAGAGATGTTGCGTCTCGACCTGATAGGACCATTTCCCAGAAGTAAAAAAGGAAATTTTTATATCCTGGTGCTAGTCGACTACTATACAAAGTAGGTTGAAGTATTTCCATTGAGGGATAGCAAGACCCAGCAAAAGCAGCAGCAACACCAGTTGCAACAGGAGGAGTGTTGAGTGTTGAGTGCGCTGAGTGCTATCGGTATGGGCATGAGGAAGAGGGGAGGGGGATGAATCTGAAGTCCTGTTGTGTCCAGAGCATTTTCGCTGTCAGCTTGGGAACTGCCAGTGTTGCCAGAGGCAGGTCGGCTGTCAGAAGTGCCCAGTCTGGAGGAGCAAGCCTGGGAGCTGTCAGCATTTCCGCTCACAGCAGGGCCACTGCCAGCCTTGTTGCTGGTACCCATGCCAGCCTTGCCCCGGCTGGCTGCCCAGATGGAGAGGGGAGCAGCCTTTCAGCTGCATGTGTGCCCTGCAGAGCTGAGAGCCTTTCCACTGTCAGCTGGGAGGGTGACAGCATTTCCACTGTCAGCTGGGAGGGTGACAGCATTTCCACTGTCAGCTGGGAGGGTGACAGCATTTCCACTGTCAGCTGGGAGGGTGACAGCATTTCCACTGTCAGCTGGGAGGGTGACAGCATTTCCACTGTCAGCTGGGAGCCTGACAGCATTTCCACTGTCAGCTGGGAGGCTGACAGCATTTCCACTGTCAGCTGGGAGGGTGACAGCATTTCCACTGTCAGCTGGGAGGGTGACAGCATTTCCACTGTCAGCTGAGAGGGTGACAGCATTTCCACTGTCAGCTGAGAGGGTGACAGCATTTCCACTGTCAGCTGGGTGGTTGACAGCATTTCCACGACTGGCTGTGCTGAAGAGGAGAGCAGCCTCTCTGCTGCCAGAGTGTTCTGGATGGCTGACGGCATTTCCGCTGTCGGCTAGAAAGCTGTCAGGGGTGCCACTGGCAACAGTGCCGCCCATGGGACCCTTGAAGCCTCTGTTTCTGACCCGAGACTATGCCCAGGACGTTTGGGACTTTAAGGGGGAGGTGGCCATTAAGGTCATGTGTGCTATTCACAAGCGGTGGGGGAGGTGGGGGGGCGAGTGTGACGGGGAGCCCCACCCCTTTGTATTATTTACTATTATTATTATTGTATTATTTTGCATATATTATTATAAGTATTGTGGTTTTGGGTATGTAAATATGGGGATTATTAGTGTAAATATGTGTGTTGTTGTTATGGTGACGGGTGTGATGTATTGTTGGTGTGTATAGTGTGTAAATGTGAGTGTATGTAATGTGCGTCTTGTTTTCTTATTGTCAAGGGTGAACAGAACAACCCATTCACACAACAGAAAGAGGACCACATGTCAGGTAATGATTGAGTTCTAATGTTTGCTCTGGTTTCACACATTAAGGAAGTCCCTGTTCAAGCATGTATTCATTATGTTTCTACAGTTCATTGTGGTTAACCATAACCTGCTTCATATTTCATTTCTATGAACATAGAACACGTTTTCAAAGATTTCAGAGAAGAAAGTGAATCAAAATGCAAACAGTTTGCCTGCACTGAAACCACTTCCTTTATAATGGACTCATGCCAATGATAGTGTGTGGAAGCAGTTCAACATGATTTTCTTTCATCTTTTACCAGGTAATGGGTCTGTGCCAGTTAGTGCTGAGAGAGTTTTTGTACAGCCTCCCAATGAGTTTTCACACTGTGCTATGTTCAGAGCACAGTGATAGATTGCTGTGTCGCTCAGAGCAAGTTTGGAAATGGTGATTGTAGTAGAAGATCTGTCTGCTGTAGAAGTGAACCGGCTTTTAGCAAAGTCTGCAGTGTGAGAATAGCTACTCACTGAACCAGTTCCTTTAAGCAGTATGTATTCCAGGGCTCGGTTTGAGTTCTGCCGATACCAGTAGAGATAAACATTGCTGCTACTTGCAGTATAAGAGCAGCTGAGCGTTACTGACTCTCCTTCTGTTCTGGACTCTGCTGTCTGTCGAGGACTGATGGAATCCCCGCTTGTCATGACTGAACATTGAGGAAGAAAAAGAACATTTAATAGACAGTCAGAAATAATAATAATAATAATAATAATAATAATAATAATAATAATAATAATAATAATAATCTTTCTTGTTGTGTTGAAATTACCTGGCAGGATAATAAACATACACATGATTAATGGATCCATTTTAGCTCAGTGCTGATCTCTTTAAGAACAGAATAGAAAGGTTCTGTCTCTGTGTTGATTCTGGTGCTTTTCTCTTCACAATGCTGCTCTGAAATATTCTGCTTAGAGATTTTGAACGTCAAATGTGTGTAACCAATCAGCAAAGAGAAACTGAAACATGTGATATAAATGTGATGTAATCATGTAACTCTGTGGTTCATAGTTATGGTTACCATCTTGTTTTATCAACACCATCATTAGCAGTTAACTGGATGCAAGTCAAAGAGGTTTCAGTTCTTCACTGACTAACTGCATTCGCACTACCCACTTTCCAATGAACCTTCCCAGAACTCAGGGAATCCAGCACTCACCACATTATAATGTGCACTGTGGTTACCCTTCTACACAGAAGAGCTGTCACTGGAAATGCCATCAGCATTGTAATCACTAGCCTCTGTACACTCCAGGGTTTTTGTATGGGTAGCGCGCTGCTTCGTATCACTGTGCTGGTTCTATTGCACAGTAGTAGATGACAGAATCAGACACTGAAGGCTGTATTGTCAAAGAGCCAGTTTTAGATGAGGTATCTACTGCTGGTTTATATTTCCCAGAATCCTCCCCATGTGTTCCTGAGCCTCAGGCTTTGTTGATGTATTTTAAACCCTGGTTAGGAGCTTGTTTGTACCATTGCATTGCATCAAAGCTGCTTGTCTGATAGTGACAGTTTATCCGAACTGATTCTCCTTCTGAAACTCGCTGTGAATCAGGGTTTTGAGTCACCTGGTCTTCACTGTGCGCACCTGAAACGAAAGAGAAGCTTGTGAATTAAATACATTAATTCATGAATTCTTTATATTGTTTTTATCCAGTTTTATGTACCTGACATAATTAGGCAAACAGCTAAATATTTAAACATTGTAAAACATGGAAACAATATATCATTAGATAGTTTGTGAAGTCTTGTGCTTTCTAAATGTTTGACATGAATGCTCTTGTTTGTATTCCACAGTATACTTCCTGTGGTAACTCTCACACCAATCATCACAGTTCTTTCACCCTCACATTACCACAAGGTCATGTGATCAGAGACAGACACACAGCAACACAGAAGCTCCTATTTAAACTCAGAGAGCGAGAGACAGAGAGGGAAGGTTAGGATTAAATATTTTATTTTATTAATTAATAAGTAGATTCAAATGTATTTCTATGGACCCCTTCCTTTCCATTGTATGACACGTGTAATCATTCTGAGTGGTATTAAAGATCCCTTTTTCATTCTCCAGTAATAGCTCCCATTGGAAGGTAAGTGAGGAGGAGCTGATAGTGCAGACTGTGGCAATCCAGTCACTGTCCAAACCTTTCAGTTCTTCACGTTTGCAAATGGAAGCTTCTTGGTTTCATGGGAAAGGTAATACAAGGTCAGTGTGTGTTTTTGTGCTGTAGAATATTCAATTGTTTTCTAAACTATAATGTATTAATTTTTATAATAGTATTTTCAGTCTTTTAACAGTTTAATTTCCACTCATTTGCTGATATATACGTTCTGGAGACACATGGACCATTGTAAACTAGTCTATGACTGTTTATTTTGAAAAGTGATTGTTTGAATTGAAAAGTTATGATTATATGTCTAGCAATAGCTAATACTGCAGAGCTGTCTGAGTCTTGTAATAAATTAATAATACAATCATATGTGTGGTTCTAATGTTGTTTTATTTGTTGTAATTGATTTGCAGAGAATGTATTATTGGGCAGTGCAGCAGCATCACAGAATGAGCTGAATGACTGGCAATCCTGGCCTGTTGAAAACAAGATGATATAATTATTACTTTGTTTACGAATGATAATGAAATTGAAAACCTGTTTGATCTCAAGTGTGTTTGTGAATATCACTCACCAAGACAAAAGCAAAGCAGAAGAAAAGTTCCACACGTGTTCCTCATTCTTGAATTGTTCCATCCACAAGTAGAAATGCTTCTGATAGACAGACAGCCTGAGTTGTGGGTGGAGCCCTGCACAATGTCACGTCAGAATAAGGCACAAGCTTTTTTCATGTTCTGTACATTGGGGCTGATGTAAGGATAGGTGTAGTGCAAACAATTGCGGCTACAAAATCCAAATTGACAAGCGGCCAGGCAATTATTTAGCACTTCAGCCTATGTAAGCTAAGAGCAATGCAAATTACTCAACACACACACATAATGTTCTGCAATTATGATAATGAGGGTTGCAGTGGGTTCTGCCTGTGCATCGGGGTATTTAGCAGCTGCACTTACAACCCAGAGGTGAGGTGAGTTCAGAGTACAGAGAGCAGTAGGCGATGAATGAGATTTGTGGGGCACGGAAATCAAACCAGACAAAAAATATATATATGTCAGACGAATGGCAGCAAAGTCCTCTTGGTGCAAGGAAAAGAAAAGAAAAGCTTTCTGAGGAGCAGCTGAGAGTCCTTATGGCTGAGGTCACTCAGCATGAAACTGAGTTATTTGGAAAAGCCTCAGCCAACATCAGTTATGCTATAGTGGAGAAAGTCAATGCTGTCGGTGTTACCAGGAGGACGGTCAACCAGGTAATGAAAAGTTGAAAATCAGCTATTAGGTCTAGGATGAGTGAAACAATAACGCCACCGCAACCTCCAGCATCCCAAACAAAGTGACCTTGGGTTTGAATATGCGGGTCTGCTCCGTCTTGCTCTTCTCTGTCCTCAACAAGAGTCAAGCATTGCCGCATCAGGAAGTGCAAACAGCAGCCATCCTGAATCAATGACAGGTCTCTGCAGGTGTGTGCTTTTATACAGCTCTTAGTTACTTGCTTCTATATGGTTTGCACCTTGTAAGAGGAGGTGCAAAGTTTTTGGAGGGTCAGCAATTGCCCAAGTGCAAGACAGAATCCTTACAACTCATTATAATGTTTGCACCCGCTTAGTATCCCAGATCCCCCTAGTATCCCTCGTTTCTTCACTTGATTGCTTATTGTCTGGTATGTGCCTTGTTTAATAAGGGAAGCATTGTGTGATTGTGAATATTGAACTGCAAACACTGACAATTCATTGTCATACACTGCCACCTAGTGGGGGTTCATTTGAATTGCATTGTAATAAAGAATATATAATAGTTAACGAAGCGTAGAAATTAGCAGTCGTATGAAATAAGATACAAAAAACAATCCATCAATCTTGACGCAGTATCCAAAAAGACAGACGCAGCAAGGCAAATGTTTTCCTAAAAAATAATGTCTAAGCTAATAATGGTGAGTTGCACGTGTTGTGTGCACGTGGATATGGGGGCTTGATAGTTCGTGTAAAAATTAATTTATTTAACGTTTTATATACAGGTTTATTAAAAGTGGTTTGTTTTTTTAACGCATTAAATAATGTAAACATCGAACACATTGTTGTTTCTTTGTAAATTAATGTTATGAAAGTTCATTTTTTTATTAATTGCAAACATCATACACATGTTTAAATGTTGTAATATGTATCAGCATTTCAGTATCAGACCATATGAGGGTGCAGGGGGGTAATTAAGGAGAATGTCTCTGAGTAGCTTCTACACAAAACACAGGATGCACTGCCATCTTCAGCAGCGAGACTCACTCGGCAGGCAGCAGGAGGTTTTTGTATGAAGTGATATAGAGGCTCTCACAGTGTGGGACTCAGAGCACAAAAGTACGTGACAGAGTCAGACAGCAGAGCCGCAATGATATTCAGATGAAAGGTCTTCTCTGTCTTGTCATGAGATGCAGACAAACGATTTCGAAACCTTGGTGGAATGTCCTCCTCCTGAGAATAGTCACTGAGTATGAGCTGTGGGGCTTGATTGGGATCCTGAATATACCAGAAGATATTTCTTTAACGAAAGTTGAATTTGAAGGTTGAATCACTGTATCTCCCTGGATCATTTCTAAAAGAGGAGACAGAAGATAATCACTGTGAAATAAGAATGAAATAGACTGCAGGTACAAGCTTCCTTACAGTAAATAGAGTGATAAATAAACAACCGCTACATGCTGTACAGATAAAGTAACATGAAAGCATTGCAAAATCCGGTCAAAATGTGTGTCTAATAAGAAATGCAATATTTATGCTGTATGACAGAACAGACGTTAGATAAAGTAACACTAATTGTGTCTAATTGTGTAGCAGTTTATTTACCTATTATTAAACAGAGAAGTATCAAAGTAAAAACAGCGCATTCCTGTTCCATTGTCAAAACTTTCAAACAACAAACTTCCCTCCGGCGTCTGCTTCAATCTGCAGCTGAAACTGTGAAGAATGCGTTTCTATAGCAGTGATGTCATGAAACCAGTGCCCCGCCCCCTACACAATGCACGCCTTTATTGCGTCATCACTCTGTTTCGTTCACGGGTAGTCTCTTATATCTCAGAAGTGCAATAAAGATTTATTTTGATCAGCTGAATATGTCTATAAAATACACGAGCTTTCGAGACCACAGTGGAGACTGAAGGTAAAGAAAGATCCTCGTTCAGGTTAGTTCAGTCTCAGACAGTTAAAAAGAACACAACTCACATACAAAGGAATGTGTAAAACAACATTGTATCACAGAGGTGTTGTCATAGCATTCTATTGTAATGAGGACCATTGCTTTCAATTGGATTGGAAATATTGTACTCACATTTACATTGAAGCATGTCTCAGGTTTTTATGTAAGAGTAATCTATAGATTATGAAAGTAAATGCATAGATTAGCAAAAAATAAAATTGCAAAATGGAAAATTGCAAACGTAATACCGATCCACAAAAAGGGAGACAAAACCTAACCAGGTAATTACAGACCAATAAGCCTGGCTTCTATTATATGTAAACTATAATAAGATCCAAAATGGAATATTACCTATATGGTAACAATATCCTGGGAGACAGTCAGCATGGTTTTAGGAAAGGGAGATCGTGTCTAACTAATCTGCTTGATTTTTTTGAGGATGCAACATCGACAATGGATAATTGCAAAGCATACGACATGGTTTATTTAGATTTCCAGAAAGCTTTTGACAAAGAACCGCATAAAAGATTAATTCTCAAACTGAACGCAGTAGGGATTCAAGGAAATGCATGCACATGGATTAGGGAGTGGTTAACATGTAGAAAACAGAAAGTACTGATTAGAGGAGAAACCTCAAAATGGAGCGAGGTAACCAGTGGTGTACCACAGGGATCAATATTAGGTCCTCTGCTATTCCTAATCTACATTAATGATTTAGATTCTGGTAAGCAAACTTGTTTAGTTTGCAGACGACACAAAAATAGGAGGAGCGTCAAACACTGTTACAGCAGCAAAGGTCATTCAAAATGATCTAGACAGCATTCAGAACTGGGCAGTCACATGGCAAATTACATTTAATAGAGAAAAGTGTAAAGTACTGCACGCAGGCAATAAAAATGTGCATTATAAATATAATTTGGGAGATACTGAAATTGAAGAAGGAATCTATTAAAAAGTCCAAGGAGTTTATGTTGACTCAGAAATGTCTTGATCTAGACAATGTGGGGAAGCTATAAAAAGACCAAAAAGATGCTCACTCGGCAGGCAGCAGGAGGTTTTTGTATGAAGTGATATAGAGACTCTCACAGTGTGGGACTCAGAGCACAGAAGTACGTGGCAGAGTCAGACAGCACAGCCGCAGTGATATTCAGATGAAAGGTCTTCTCTTTCTTGTCATGAGATGCAGAAACATGATTTCGAAACCTTGGTGGAATGTCCTCCTGCTTAGAATATTCATTCAGTATGAGCTGTGGGGCTTGATTGGGATCCTGAATGTATCAGAAGACACCGTTAGCAGTGCCTGCTGTTTCATACGTGCACTGAATAATGGAGCTCTCTCTCTGTTTAAGGACAATTGAATTTGAAGTTTGAGTCACTGAGTCTGCTCGGGTCATTTCTAAAAGAAAAGACAAAAACAGAATGAATGAGATTTTACGAAAGCATACTTACAATCAGTTATAAAACATGACATGATAGCATACACCTACAGATCATGTGAACTCCCTTTCTATATGTGTCAATGATTTTAACTCTCTTTGCATTTTCCAATAATCAATTGCAACCAATTGCACTGTTTACTGTATAATATAAACCACTATTTATATTTGCAATTTATTCCTAACCTCTAAGACTTTAAATTCCATTTAATTTTAAGTTTTAAAAAAAGAAAGTCATGTATTTTACTTGTACTATATTGTATAATAGACTGACACACTTGTTTGACAAATTGCATAACCACTATGTATACATGGACCTACTTATGCTTAAACAGAACAGTAGCACAGTAACCCAAGTACGTTCTTGTTCCATTCTCAACACGACAAACCTCACTGCTGTCTGGTGCAATCTGAAGCTGGACCTGTGAACCATGCGTTTCTATAGAGGCGATGCCATGGAAACCAGTGCCCCTCCCCTACACGGTGTGGTTGCTGTCCTCCATTGCCACCTGGTGGTTGTTCAGTTCATCTGCATTCGGATGATTTGAGCTGCGCTTTGCAGTTCAGATTTTGAGCAGGTTGATCTTTAAGGGCCCTATTCTCACTTGGTTTACACGTTATTTACGCACTGGAAGAAGGGCTTAAACCAGATGAGAACAGGGCCCTGAATGAATTACTGAGAGCATCAGTGCTCAGTAGTACCTCGCATATTCTGTAGAGGGCGTGTTGAAGTTACAATGGGCTGCATTCATCAATGTGTAGGTTTCTTTCGAACAGTGCAAGCGATTCATAATTTTTTCTTTTTCAAATACCGTGATACAGAAAGTCATTTTCTCGTCAATCAACTATCTCTGGGAAGGGTTTATGAAAACTTCTGTGAAAATATGTCATGGAAAAGTTTCCATTAAAATGTACTAAACAATGATGAATCACAGCTACCTGCTAATTGGCAGAGTTAATGATGTGTAAACTTGGAAAAATGCGTTTTTTTTAGTATTTCTTTGGAGTTTTGAAAACCTTCGGTATTCTCATAAGACTCGACACTGCAGTCAAAAAAGGAAAAGAAGGCTTTGATGTATCATAAACCTTCGGGGAAAATCTGTAAGCCCTCCCTTAATACAGAATGTTGAGTTGGACACATTGATGAATAGAGCTCACTGTGCTGACCTGTGTGAGAGGTGCAGTGAGCAGGGTCCTGTGAATAGAGCTCACTGTGCTGACCTGTGTGAGAGGTGCAGTGAGCAGGGTCCTATGAATAGAGCTCACTGTGCTGACCTGTGTGAGAGGTGCAGTGAGCAGGGTCCTATGAATAGAGCTCACTGTGCTGACCTGTGTGAGAGGTGCAGTGAGCAGGGTCCTATGAATAGAGCTCACTGTGCTGACCTGTGTGAGAGGTGCAGTGAGCAGGGTCCTATGAATAGAGCTCACTGTGCTGACCTGTGTAAGAGGTGCAGTAAGCAGGTCCTGTGAATCAAGGTACCTGACACATGCAATACTTTTCCATTCAGCCATTTGTTCCATGTAATCTCTACGATATGAGTAAATAAAGGTTTGCATTATCGATACTTGATCAAATTCAATGCGGATAAAGTTGACGCTGTCCGCGGTTCTGAATGTGTCAGATACGAAACGCAAATGAAAAGTGTCTCTGAATTGAATGTATTCTTTGCTTATTTGTTGTCATGGTATACTGACTGAGTTTATCAAGCAGTTTACAGAACAATGTGCGCTGTTCAAATGCGGGTAGTTTCCAAATACAATACAGCACAGGGTATAGGGATTTATTAAGCATATTGTTCTTTTAAGACCGAGTTATTACATCTGCTTGGGTTATTACATCTGTACCGGACTGTATTGTAACTTTACCAGTGTAGTTCAGCGCTGCGTCTCTTATCGAGGGCTGAGGGATTATTTCTTTATTTATTCGTTTATTTTAAAAAGATCAGAAAGAAGGGCAATGTCAATCCAACTGCACGGTGGTAAATGCTTTATGAAAATATCCTATATTGTATGTAATCATCCTAAACAGACATTTAAAATATTTTAATAACCCTAATATAACGTTTGAATAAAACACATGCGAACGCACCCCAGCTTGTATAAAATGAACACAACGAAAAACTCTTTGAATCCGGGATATCCGTACCTGTGATTAAACGTGAATCGATTCCCTTTATATTTATACCAAGCACGTCCTTGTCTGACTTCATATTGAAGCGCAGGTGTGTGCGCATTGTTTGGTTGTTTACTAGGTGTTGTACATGTTGAGTTTCCTGTACAATGTAATATTTATTATTGTAGTTTAGATGTGTGTTTGTGAAAAGGTCTTTATTAGAGAGCACAGTAAATACATATATACAATATTTTAAAAAATGCCCAAACAACGTTTATTCAATAAAGATGTATTTGTTTATTTATGTATTGCTTATAACCTAGCATTGCTGTTTGATATGACAGGAGCAACAGCACATTGTAATGTGGCTTGTAATGTTGATCAAAGCTCTCAAATCTGGAAGAAGATTCCAAGCAGTGCTGTTTGACAAAACACACAGTGAGCTTCTAACAACACTATAGCAACAAGCTAAACAATACATACAATTAATAAATACAAATAACATAAATAATAGAAAAATACATTTAATCACCGTCGAGCCCTATTGAGGTGTCGTGGGCTAGTCGACGAAACACCAAGGATGGAAGGTGCCCACTTGAAGACCCCAGAGATGTACCCTACTTAGCTCAATACAGACGGTTGTCATGCTGATGCGCTGGGGAGACCGTACTATGGTTGATCCCCGGAGCCAGCATCGCAGCCGTTGTGTGTGCTGATGAGCTAGGGAGGCAAAATAAGCTGATCCCTGGAGCCAGCATTACACTTCAGCCATCAACACCAGACCGAAGGATATCTATTATTATTATTATTATGATTATTTATTTCTTAGCAGACGCCCTTATCCAGGGCGACTTACAATCGTAAGCAAATACATTTCAAGTGTTACAATACAAGTAATACAATAAGAGCAAGAAATACAATAACTTTTGTTCAAGTGTGACAAACCACAATTCAATAATACAGCAGATAATAGTGATAGTTACATCAGTATATGATTAAATAGTGATAGTTACATCAGGATATGATTAAATACAAAATACTACAGGTTAAACACTTGGCAGATTACAGTATTCTGAAGTACAGGATTAAATGCAGTAAAATAGGGGGCAGATAAGAGCAAAATAAAGCACATTTAAATGAAGGGTGATAGTGTCCCAGGATACAAACAGAGGAGTTCTACAGGTGCTGTTTGCAGAGGTGAGTCTTAAGGAGGCGCCGGAATGTGGTCAGGGACTGGGTAGTCCTGACATCTGTAGGAAGGTCATTCCACCACTGCGGAGCAAGGGTGGAGAAGGAGCGGGCTCTGGAGGCAGGGGAGCGTAGCGGAGGTAGAGCCAGTCTTCTAGTGCAGGTGGAGTGGAGAGGTCGAGTGGGGGTGTAGGGAGAGATGAGGGTCTGGAGGTAGCTGGGTGCAGTCTGGTCAAGGCAACTGTAGGCTAGTACAAGAGTCTTGAACTGGATGCGAGAGGTGATCGGGAGCCAGTGGAGCGAGCGGAGTAGTGGAGTAGCGTGGGCGAAGTGAGGCAGAGAGAAAACCAGGCGGGCAGCAGAGTTCTGGATGAGCTGGAGCGGACGGGTGGCGGACGCAGGGAGGCCAGCCAGGAGGGAGTTGCAGTAGTCTAGGCGGGAGAGTACCAGGGCCTGGACCAGGAGCTGGGTAGCATAGTTGGTGAGGAAGGGTCGGATTCTTCGGATGTTGCTCAGGAAGAATCGGCAAGTGCGTGCCAGAGTGGAGATGTGCTGGGAATAAGAGAAGCAGGAGTCCAGTGTGACTCCAAGGTTCTTAGCGGAGGAAGAGGGAGAGAGTGTGGTAGATTCCAGAGGAACAGAGATAGAGAGATCAGAGGAGGGGTAGGAGGAGGGAAAAAAAAGGAGGTCAGATTTAGAGAGGTTGAGTTTGAGGTGATGCGAGTGCATCCAGTAGGAAATAGCAGACAGACAGGTAGAGATACGGGAGGAGATGGTGGAGTCAGAGGTGGGGAAGGAGAGGAAAATCTGAGCATCATCAGCATAGAAATGGTATGAGAAACCAGGGGGGCCCAGGGAGCGGGTGTAGAGAGAGAACAGGAGAGGACCCAAGACTGACCCTTGGGGGACTCCTGTTAAGAGAGGGTGAGGTGTGGAGGTTGCTCCACGCCAGGTTATCTGGTAAGTGCGGTTGGAGAGGTAGGAGGAGAACCAGGCCAGAGCAGTGCCAGAGATCCCCAGGTCAGCAAGAGATGATAGTAGAATAGAGTGATCAACAGTGAGGCAGCTCGGGCACACTTAAGTGAGTTGGTGACAGACAGGAGGACGGTTTCAGTGGAGTGAGCAGAGCGGAAGCAAGATTGGAGAGGGTCAAGCAGAGAGTGGTTGGACAGGAAAGCAGAGAGCTGGCGGTGTACAGTCCGCTCGAGGGTTTTGGAGAGGAAGGGTAGGAGGGAGACAGGACGGTAGCTCTGGAGGGAGGTGGGGTCTTCCATATGATGATATCTACATCATCATATGGAAGGAAGCGCAAATGGATGGAGACACCTATGGATCACATTAGTTTACTGTAAAGCTACGTCTTAGTTGGTGCTTATCTTGGCGAGAGCCGAGTTCAAATCAGCATGAAGTTTTAACATCTACTCTCGTGTAATGGAAATCACATTGTAACTGAGATGTTTAAACCGCAACAGCACAAATAAAACAGACACGTGATGTTGTGTGTTTTTCCAGTGAAGGGGTTAATTAGTGCGCACTGAATGCGCTGTGTTATTGTAGAAGGCAGTAATGTAAAGACAGCACCGTGGTACTCAGCGCACACAGGTACACTGCAGAATCACACAGCTGCGTGTTCACGATTGTTAAACTAGTCATCTTCTGCGATGTGTCCAACTGACTGGAAAACCTGGCCTCAGTTTCATCTGATCGGAGTTCATCAGTGGAAGCTTTCATGCGATGAAGCAGATATCGAGGGGAGCTCCCTGGAGTCTGCTTGTACCAGAACAGATACTCATTGCTAATGCTACTGCTAATGGAGTAATTGCAGAATATTCTCGCGTCGCTGCTAACTGTCGAGGTAATCGTGTCATTGAGTTGATTAATTTCATCTCCACGACTGCAATCTGTAAAACAAAACAAATACAAAAATAGAGTTATGCACGATGTGGTAACTGCAGCTGAATCCACGAAATTGTTATTACATAAAAATACATCTTTACCAAAAGTTAAATAGAAGACTGCAGTGAGAAGACCTGCATGCAACATGGTTATCGCTGTTCATTCAGTTTGAATGAGTTCTCTGTCTCTGTTCTGTTGGTTTCTGCTCAGTACTGAATGCCAGTCTGCAGCCGCACCACCGAGCGGATCAGTGGGCGTTTCTTCCGTGTGTCGGGATGTTTCTCTGATGTCCAATCAGAACCCATGAACCCCCTGCCGCGCTCTGTCTTCATTACACCTTGAAACACCAGAACGGGGTTCTTTCGTGTTATGAGTTGTGTGCCAATACTGTTTAAGACAGACAGACAGATCCAAGCAGGGAGTGTATTTGGATTACACAGTAACACAATAGTTTCTGTCGAGCGCTGGGAACGGTCTAAAAAGAAACTACACTGGGGAAACAAAGGAACATATTTTCAAAGCGCTGACTCCCGTCTAATTAACTCAACTTTTTTAAGAAAAACACCACAGTACACAGGCTGCATTCACACCGATTGGCCGAGCACCTTGTTGTTACTGAGGGTGAAGAACACAATGTAACATCGCTTATCTGACATCATTTCTTCATGCTGTGAGCGGGGGTGTCATTCTCATACTGTTTTCATACAGGTAGTGTTGGAAAGCAGCTGCACCAGGAGATATGGCGAGTGTGATCTGACTGTGAATGAGCATTGAACAAATGATTGTCCTACACCGCCCCCTGGTGGGATTCCCTTGAACTGTCGTAAAGACCTCAGGGTTAAACTGATCATTTCTACTTCGTGTGTGGGAAATGGCAGTGAGTGGGCGGGGCAGGAGAGTAAGAGGAGCGCTGCATTCTGGTACTGCATAGCTCAACTCGAATTATAAAGCACTGCTATTTTTGGAGTTTTAAACGATTCAAACAACAACATTTTATAACCGTGTTTGTTTTAGTAGCAGCAATGATATCCGCCAGACAGGCTTTTCCAGTGTAAAATGAAACCTTTTAATCATGTAACATGTGTGTTTTTTTTTTCCAGCAGTTATAATGGACAGAATTTAAATGAATGTCAATGTATGTTGTTTGATTTACATATTCAGAATGATGTTTAACTCAATGCTTTATTCATTGAACACAATAACCGCTTTGTTTAATATGTTGTGGTACATGTACCAGTACTGGTACGTGACAGGCTTGCAACTGGTACACACCGACACTTCTTTATGACGATGTGATTCCTCAACCACAAAACTCCCTCAATCTCACTATCATAAGAACATAAGAACATAAGAAAGTTTACAAACGAGGAGGCCAATTGGCCCATCTTGCTCGTTTGGTTGTTAGTAGCTTATTGATCCCAGAATCTCATCAAGCAGCTTCTTGAATTACTGGGGAGTTGGTTCCAGGCCCTCACAATTCTCTGTATAAAAAAGTGCCTCCTATTTTCTGTTTTGAATGTCCCTTTATCTAATCTCCATTTGTGACCCCTGGTCCTTGTTTCTTTTTTCAGGTAAAAAAAAGTCCCCTGGGTCGACATTGTCAATACCTTTTAGAATTTTGATTGTTTGAATCAGATCGCCGCGTAGTCTTCTTTGTTCAAGACTGAACAGATTCAATTCTTTTAGCCTGTCTACATACGACATACCTTTTAAACCAGGAATAATTTTGGTTGCTCTTCTTTGCACTCTTTCTAGAGCAGCAATATCCTTTTTGTAACGAGGTGACCAGAACTGAACATAATATTCTAAATGAGGTCTTACTAATGCATTGTAAAGTTTTAACATTACTTCCCTTGATTTAAATTCAACACTTTTCACAATATATCCAAGCATCTTGTTGGCCTTTTTTATAGCTTCCCCACATTGTCTAGATGAAGACATTTCTGAGTCAACATAAACTCCTAGGTCTTTTTCATAGATTCCTTCTTCAATTTCAGTATCTCCCATATGATATTTGTAATGCACATTTTTATTGCCTGCGTACAGTACCTTACAATTTTCTCTATTAAATGTCATTTGCCATGTGTCTGCCCAGTTCTGAATGCTGTCTAGATCATTTTGTATGACCTTTGCTGCTGCAACAGAGTTTGCCACTCCTCCTATTTTTGTGTCGTCTGCAAATTTAACATTAGATGTCACACAGATACTTATTAGATGCAGAGAGCTGATGAACTGGTAGGTCTGAGTAATGATCTTTGCACTAACTTAGTGCTAACATTCTCCAGAACAGGAGCAGAGGGCAATGCACTTGAGGGCAGCCTTGACACATTTGTATTGCCCAGTGCATCCCTTCCTACACCCACAGTGAATGAGTTCATAGCATGACTGTGATGCGTCTGGAAGGGTGGTCCACAGTGAATGAGTTCATAGCATGACTATGATGCTTCTGGAAGGGTGGTCCACAGTGGTTGCCACCCTGTGGTGTCCTTCCTTCAGCCCCAGTCTGACAGGCTTGGAAGATCGCATTGCACACCATTCTTCCAAGGACACAGCATCTGTCTCTGCTGCAGTTGCTGCAGATGTGTATTCAGCATATGCTCGGTGCAGTAGTGTGTGGATACTTGCAGCTGTGACTTGGTGTGCACGCCGGGTCTTCATCAGATGGCTGTCTCTGGTAAAGGAATCTGCTGTACCAGAGCTTGCCATGTCGGCCTGCACTAGAGCCCTTGTCCATCCGCTATCATCTAGCCAGTCTCCCAGTACCTACACATATAAAATGAATGAGTATGTTTGATCAAAGCATCATTAATGTTGTTGCTGCAGATATAGGTTGCTGCAGTTCTTACTGGTTTGTACATAAGACAGACAGGAATCTTCTATCATTGCTTAACCATCTTTGCTTAATGTTGTGTGTTTAATCTCAAAGTGGTCCTCTCCAAGGGTGGTCATTTAGGGTGTTGATGATCATGTTATTATGACACATGGTTCTAAAATATCAAATTACCATTGTCTGAGGTCATTGACCTCTCACGGTCGTCTGAGGTCAAATCCAAGATATCTCCACATCTGAAAATAAACCTCAGGGTGTGTAGAAACACTGTAGAATATTTAATGCTTTTATCATAAAATGCACAATACTTTTGCTCATCAGCTGTACTGTTATTCTAACTGAGATCCTGGGTGCACTGCATGTGTATGCTGTCTAATCTCCTTTTGCTGGGCTGACCTGATTTTACTGAAATGAGTGTAATGTACCACCACCTACTGGCTGAAAATAAGACTACATGTGCTAATAAGTTCAATTCCAGAGCATTTGGTTAAAAGATTGAGTCTCTAGTTTATTATGATCTCAATACCTCAGGTTCTACTCTAGTCAAGCCCGTTCTATATATAGGGGCTGGTCGTATGAACAAGGCTACAGATGGATCTGCTCAGCCCAGCAGTGTATTTTTAATAACATGTGCTATATAGAATAGGATAAGCTGTGTTAGTACATCAGAGGATGTTTTGAAAATGCAATACACATGTGTGGGTGTGCTGTTGTTGTATTCAGTGTTGGACTAGCATTAAATGTTGCAATGACTGTGTTTGCTCTTACCCATTGTGATAAAGTATTTACAATAACGAGCTGCCAACATAGTCTTGTCCACAAGATGGCAAAATAGACCCTTACAGTAACAATAATTACATTCTGTGACTCATATCAACCACAAATGAAATATTACAGATATAGAGCCAGTAAGAAGAATGGTGTGTATGCTGGAACACATGATAACCACTACACATGACTTGAAACTTGGGGTATTCATATCTTGTTCTTCACCTTATTGCTTAAAATAGTTTTTTTGTTCATGTTGGTATCTGCAGAATTAGTAATACTGCAATAGGGTACAGACAATGCTAGCTTTACCATGGGGTCTGGAAAAGGTTCATTTAAAACATTAAACATCACAGCTGCTTGCCACAGTTTAAAGCATTCACATTTCCAATGCAATGCTGAAGTGCAAAGAGCAGCAGGTGGTTGTTGCAGGGCGAGGTGTAGAGTTCCTGTGACTGTGGGCCTCAGAGCACAGTAATACACTGCAGAGTCAGTGAGCTCACATTGCTGTATTCTCAAAGGCACTGTTTGGCTGCTTGGGTTCAGCTCAGCTGAGAAACGGGCTGGAAACTCACTTGAGGGATCACTCAGATACTGGTTGGTGTGCAGTATATATTCAGGAGATTCCCCAGGGTTTTGTTTATACCAGTATAGATCAGGGCTGCTGTCTGTTGTATTATATTGACAGGTTAATATTGTTTCATTTCCTTCAAGTGTCAGTATCTCAGCTGGAGACTGTGCCACTGAATCTCCAAGACTTCTTTCTGAAATACAGTTCAATAAATCCATGTTAAAGATATAGAATATGTGTGTGCTCCTATATGAATAATGTAAGTATTTGAATTGAACCCAAGCCCTGCATACACACCTATCAGAATCAGCAGAAGAGCTGTAGTGAGAACACTGCGCTGCTGATTTCCTCGCCCCATGCTCGGTGCCTGTGTGAGCGCAGAATGAGGAGAGCTCAAGAACTGCAGTGTTGGAAGATGAGACAGAAGCTGCACACGTGACCGATGATGCAGGTGAGAACTATTCCACACTGGAGTGTTCACTGGAGACATGATGATATGAAACGACACAAGTGATGTGTACTTGAAGCAGCTGCAGTGTGAAGCAGGAATACTTTACCAAATAATACTGCTATTTGTAATTAGTAGAATGATAATAAAATGCCATTGTGTTGATTGTTTGAGTCCAGCTCCATGCGTTACTAATTTTGATCGCAATCTGATTCACTCTGAATGAAGTCACGCTTTATTTACATATGGCATCCCAACCTTGAGAATATATATTAGCCATATTTACTAAACACTTGTCAATGTAACATACTAAACAACACACAGATTATCAGAATTGAAAAGGTAACAATAATTCTCTTTTTTTCTTTTCTCTCATCACCTGACGATTTAACAGCACTTCCTGGCTGCGGAACATTGTGATACAGTAGTACAATATTTATTTTTAGTTCTTTACATCTTTGTTTTCAGGGACAGGTAAGTATTCAAGTGACCAGATAACAGCTCATCACACAGACAAGTCCACAGGCTGCAGTGCGAGTGAGGGTCCAGCCTCTCAACATTGAATGAAAGGATCAATGCATTATTGTTGTATTGATACAGCTAGTCTGCTCTTCTGTGAATGCATTGCAAAGGGCCATGTCCCCTATATTAAATCAAATGAAGGATCACAAGGAAACAATAGCAGTAGTTTCACTGTCATGCCTGTAGGGGTCAGGATTGTCTTCAAAGTGGAGTGTCAGAGATGTTATTGCATTGCTGATTTGGTTGAATGAAGAGTGAAGAAAAAATAACTTGACAAAATAACTTCCACAAAAACAACCCCTCCACTACAACAGAAAATAAACTGAAGAAAAATAAATCATCAGTGTTGGCAATAAGACTGAAGTGTTTGTTCTCTTTATTTACTGGTACAGCACATTCTATTTGTGTGTATCCATTGTGATGTGGTAAGCCATGATATATGGTTTCTTGCTCTTGTTATTCTTAGAACTAAGATCACAAGTCAGGGAATGATTGAGGTGGAGCGTTTGCAGAGTGTTCAGCTCAGGGGTGTGTTCAGTGGAGTCTTCACATCCGGTGCCTTCACAGCACTTTGATACGTTAATGAAATCCTGTATATAACACGTGTTTATTATATTATATTGTTCATTGTGGTTCACCATAACCTGCTCTCTTATTCCAATTCTATGAACAGGGAACACATTTCCAAAGAGTGCAGAGAAGAAAGTGAATCAAAATGCAAACAGTTTGCCTGCACTGAAACCACTTCCTTTATAATGGACTCATGCCAATGATAGTGTGAGGAAGCAGTTCAACACGACTTTCTTTCATCTTTTACCAGGTAATGGGCCTGTGCCAGTTAGTGCTGAGAGAGTTTTTGTACAGCCTCCCAATGAGTTTTCACACTGTGCTACCCTCAGAGCACAGTGATAGATTGCTGTGTCGCTCAGAGCAAGTTTGGAAATGATGATTGTAGTAGAAGAGCTGTCTGCTGTAGAAGTGAACCGGCTTTTAGCAAAGTCTGCAGTGTGAGAATAGCTACTCACTTGTCCAGTTCCTTTAAGCAGTATGTATTCCAGGGCTCGGTTTGAGTTCTGCCGATACCAGTAGAGATAAACATTGCTGCTACTTGCAGTATAAGAGCAGCTGAGCATTACTGACTCTCCTTCTGTTCTGGACTCTGCTGTCTGTTGAGGACTGATGGAATCCCCGCTTGTCATGACTGAACATTGAGGAAGGAAAAGAACATTTAATAGACAGTCAGAAATAATAATAATAATAATAATAATAATAATAATAATAATAATAATAATAATAATAATAATAATAATAATAATAATAATAATAATAATCTTTCTTGTTGTGTTGAAATTACCTGGCAGGATAATAAACATACACATGATTAATGGATCCATTTTAGCTCAGTGCTGATTTCTTTATAAACAGAATAGAAAGGTTCTGTGTCTGTGTTGATTCTGGTGCTTTCTGTTCGCAATGCTGCTCTGAAATATTCTGCTTAGAGGTTTTGAACGTCAAATGTCTGTAACCAATCAGCAGAGAGAAACAGAAACATGTGATGTAAAAGTGATGTAATCATGTAACTCTGTGGTTCATAGTTGTGGTTACCATCTTGTTTTATCAACACCTTCATTAGCAGTTAACTGGATGCAAGTCAAAGAGGTTTCAATTCTTCATTGACTAACTGCAGTCACCCTACCCACTTTCCAATGAACCTTCCCAGAGCTCAGGAAATCCAGCTCTCACCACATTATAATGTGCACTGCCGTTACCTTCTACACAGATTCCATGATTAGTGACGTATTTTCTGCTCGTAATTAATTCGGGCCAGCCTGCATAGTGAAATGGTACCAAAGAGCCAAAGAACTCTGGTACGTAATGTCATGGTAACCAGTACCCCGCCCCCCACACGGTCCAAGCCTTTATTGTGTCGTCACTCAGCTCGCGAGTTTCATGTCAGCAGCTTGTATGTCAGAAGCTTAGTTTTTGATGAATATGTCTATAAATTGTAATAAAAAATAAACTTTCGTGACCACAAAGAAAACACAAGTTAAAGAACTAACTTTCAGTTTCCATCGTTTCGATGTTTTGTTTTCTTCATCTGCTTATTTCTATTATTGCCTATCAAAACAATACACTTTGTTACGACATCAAAAGATGGTTCTGTGAAAGAGAGCAATTATCGGCAACTGGAATCAATCGAGTTCATCTGTATGGAGAATGTGGTTTGTGTCGAGCGCTGAGCAGGAAGGGACTCTGGTCGCTGTGAGTGACACTGCACGGGTCTGACAAGATACTTCATTGTGGAAAAGTAACGTGCAGTTACACTGCACGTGCAGTCTACACTGCCATCTAGCGGTGTTGCAGCGAAACTGCATTAACAACACATTCTCTTGCAGTAGAAAGGTTTTTGTTCAGGCTCATCAGTGAATGCATCGCTGTGGGCTTCAGTGCACAGTAGTACCTTGCAGAGTCCAACGCATTGGAATTGTTCACAGTCAGGTTAGCTGAATTAGCTTCAGGGTTTAAAGAAGCAGACAGTCTGGTGTCAGTGGCTTCAGGCTTGTCTATATTGGCTTCACCTCCAGCAATGGAATAGGTTTGTAATAAGTATTGTGGAGATGTATTCCCATTCTGCTTGTACCATTGCAGGTAAACACTATCACCCTTGGTTGCAGTGTATGCACACTGTATTGTGGCTGTTTCTCCCTCAGTGGTGCTGATATGGGCAGACAGTGATGTCACTGACTCCTTCCCATAAGAATCTGCAAGGATTGAAGCAAAATGCTGCAGTTAAAAAGGTGTCTTGAAATAGGAGATGAGATACCTTGTTAACAAGGGAGCCCATAGAAGCAGAAGCAGCAAGCTGTAAGCAAGCAGTAAGATGCAACCAATACTCACACACAAACAATCCCATTAGAATAGAAACCCAGGCAATCACATAACACACGCCATCCATTCAAACAGGATCGCATAACAATTCACTGATATAGCCAGGCAGGCATGTCCTTAACAAGGATCTGAAATGTCTTCAGATAACATGTGAGTTTCATAGAGACACAAGATGAGATGCAATGAGAAGCTGTATAGAGCTCAACCAGTGCAGGTTTGTTAAATTAACTCTTATCTCGTACATTGTATGAAGGCGCCCATGAGTATGTGTAGCAGTAGATTCTTCTCCATTGTGCGCGGGGCTCCCAGTCTGTGCTCTGCGCTCTGCACAGGAAGTGATGTGCTGCTTGTTGCTGTGTTTTATACCCTGCAGGTGTCTGTGCATGTGGTGAGAGGTGCTGTGTGCACGTGGATATTGGGGCTAGATAGTTCCTTTAATAATTATGTTTTCTGTTTTCAGTTTTACATACCATTGTATAAAGTTAGGCATTCATCAAATCGTTGTTTTTAAATTAGAGGTTTAAGCCAGTGTTATATATTGTAATATCTATTAGTATTACACGGCGAGACTATAGCAAGTTGCCAGAGGAATTGCCAGCAGGTACAGAAGAATGTGTGCTGTTTTATCCGGGGTAGTTTCTACACGGAACACAGGCTGCACTGCGATCTTCATCAAATACTCCAGGAACGACCATAGATACTCTAGTTATTATTCTCTGTCCTCATTCGTAGAATAACTACAGTACTCTACGGGAGTCCATGGTGTATTGTCTATGTGCTGTATGCTTGCTGTATCCTCTATATATTCAGTACAGTCACTGTTGCCCGAGCCTGACTCCTGCTGGTATTTCAATGTCAGTGATAATGGACACGGTATCCACTGAAGCAGAGTCGCTGAAACTTGAGACAATCAGTTCTACACACGTACGGGTGACCATTCTTTCATTATATTACACCCTAGTGATCAGGCACAACTTATATTATCTAGTAAGGACAACAGTATCGCTCCAAGTGTTAATAACGCTGTGGCTTCAAGCTGCAGCAGTGAAGTTCATTATATTGTCATTTATTTGATAAGAAATGTCCTGACTTGGGTGGCTTCAAGCTGAAACCATAACTATGTTGTAATGAATATTGTTCTATATTGTATCCGTTTTCTAATGCATTCACATTGTGAGAAGTCGTTTAGAATGTACTGTCTGTAAGATTTCAATCCACGCGTGAGATCAATCTACACCTTGTTAAGAGGTTCATTGGTCCCTGTATTAAGGCAGGTGAGTTCATTTGCTGCGGTCTGTGTCTGGCACAGATGAGCGCTGGACGCTGTCCAGGGTACTGAACTGGTTTGACTGGAAATTAAACTGGTAGAAATGCTAGAGAGGTGTTTCAAAGTATTAATATTGTCGATATAAATTAATTGATTATATTTCAATTACAAGTCCCATGAGCTCTTCATTGCAGAAAACGTGTTCTTAATGCCTGAAATAAATCTGCAAAATATTTAAGGGAATTTAACACAATGTCTTCATGCTGTAGCGATGCTGGTGCTGCTCTTGAATTGCTTTCATACAGGCATTGCTAGAAAGCAAGCTGCAGGAGAGCGAGTCACCTGTGTGAAGCGAGCAACATTTGCTGGCAACATTATGCAACAAGTCAGTAAGTCAGTCGGAGAGGGTCGAAAGCGTATTTCAAAATAAAAGTCTCAAATATCTGCTAAAAAAATGCCTTATTGTATTTATCTTTATTTTTGTTTATATTGCTTATTGTATTTATATTTTTTATGTTGCTTATTTTATTTATATTTGTTTATATTTCTATTATATTATATATTTTGTAAGTAAAAATCTGTCATGTGTATATTTCATACATTCCTGAAAAAATTAATGATTGTAACTCAGTAAAAGGGGGTGAAATGTAATGAACAGACTCATAGTGAATAGAAAATGGGGTTGGTTGTGCCAGATTTACGTCACTGCTATTTTACCAGCATATGACACGTTAAAATCAATGCTGTCGTGCTTCTCTAAAGTAATTTCAAATGTGAATGCGCAAGATTCATGAGCACAATTTACGTCACTGCTATTGTTGCTGGGGTTTTAGTAGTGCCCGAATGCTGAAAACAGTGTTGAGAGAGCGGAAACTCTACAGGAGGAGAGCAGGAGAGTCTGAATGAATAATGAGCTTAGAACAGCGACAAATAACTGTCCTACACTGCCCCCTGGCGGGAAAAATCTGAAATGCAGAACTAAAAGAGCATAATGTATACTGATAGCTCGAAAATGTGTTTGAAACTGAAAACAGCGTCTACTATTTTTTTTATTATTTTTTTTTTTGCTGTTTTCTGTTCACTTCTTAAAACCCAGCTGTCTACTTTACAGTGATCCACAACTCAGGAGGCAATATGATGCAGTCTGTAAGCAACTTCATTGTTTTAAAATCGAGATATCTCTCTCCTCACTGTCACGAGTGCTCGGTATGTATTGTTAAAAAGCACTTTAGACACAATGTATATGCTTTGCTATTTTATATTGCTAAATATTTATTTAAATAATTTTAATTAATCAAATGAAGAATATATATATATATATATATATATATATATATATATATATATATATATATATATATATATTCACACGCAAACTTAACTCTGCACCCTTATGTGTATGTTTCCTGTCACACTTGACATCACATATGACAACATTGGCAATGACATCACTAAGCACATGACAAATTCTCTCCGAAGACTGACCATACGGAAGTCATTGTGATTGGTAACATGCTCAGTAACTGCATTCCCACAATCTGTCAAGCTCATTATTTCACCAGTGTTCTAAATAAAACCAATTAACTCAGAATACAGTAGAGCTAATTAATTAGTTGGGACCTTCCACAGGCAATATTTCTCCAAATTCTAATATTGGAATCCACAACATTGGCTTTCTTGTATGAACTACTCTGTTTCACATGGCAAAAGGAGTCACTGCATTTTCTACAGTATTATTATTCATTTTATTTTTACACTCTTACCCATTATTCTTTCAAACTTTACAGTTCAGTAAGAATTCTTGCTAACATAATCTTATGGCTGAAAGCCAATTATGACATTGAAATGTTTAGGTAGAATTGCAGATTTCTGAGGTTCAATGAAGTACATAAAGCAGAAGTGGATTGTAATGCATGGATTTTATGCTTCCAAGAAACATAAAACACAGTATACATGGAGCAGCAGTATACCATACAGTACTACAGAAGATTCCTTTTCTATTTCACTGGCGCCTTCTGAGTGAAATTTAATGGAGTTGTCTTACATGTAGGGTTTCACATATTGCAGGTCCCATCCATTTTCAAGCACTCCTTTCCAAACATCAAATACTCATCACTACATACCTCAACATGAATTACACATTTCTGAGTACATGGAAATCTGTTGTTGGTTAAAGAACATTTCAACAGCAAAGATAATGCAGTTACTGAACATGTTACCAATCACAAGGACTTCCGTATGGCCTTTCTTCGGGGAGAATTTGTCATGTGCTTAGTGATGTCATTGCTCGTGTCATTGATGATGTCATATGTGATGTCAAGTGTGACAGGAAACATACACATAAGAGTGCAGAATTAAGGTTGTGTGGCTACCTTAACTTGCAATTTCCTAACCTTTTGGACATTTGCAAACAAACCTTAACATTACTGTAATGAAGTTTTTGCCATTGAATTTCCATAGTTTTGCAGAAGGCATCTTGGAAAATCAAACAACCAACAACAAGTATGTAGAAATGTTTTTATTTAATTGATATCAGACATCATATAGTTATTCACAAAATACTTATTCGGAAAAGACTTAAAAACATAAATCTCTGTGGATTTGACCCATTATTTTTCAATATATATTGCAATCTTGTCAAAACAATTGCTTAATTTATAACTATTTATTTGCCTATGATTAAACACAACAGTATCAAAGTAAAAACTGCGTTTTCCTGTTCCATTCTCAAAACATTTAAACGACAAACCTCCACCGTCAACACTGCCGCTGAACCTGTGAAGAATGTGTTTCTATAGCAGTGATGTCATAGAAACCAGTGCCCCGCCTCCTACACAGTGGAACCCCATACTGTGTCGTCACTCTGTTTGGATCATGGTTAGTCTTCTACATCTCATAAATGAAACCAAGGTTCGCTTTTGATCATCTGAATATACCGCTAAAATATGCCAGCTTTTGAGACAACGAAGGAAACGAGACGTAAATAAGACACTCATTCAAGTTAGTTCAGTCTCGGGAAATTAGAAAGAACACAACTCACATGCATTATTCTTAGTGCCAGGAAAGTTTTCATTTCAAAATAGATTACTGCATGTTAATGAAATTACAGTAACCGTGATATTAATGTTAGCTTGCGTGGTTCAGGGGGCGTGGAGCTGGGTGCTTCCAATCCTTCAATCTCCCAATTTTCTAATTTCCTGTTAATTAGCATCTATTTTCTATTTAAGCCCTGATCACCTGCACCTTTTCTGTCTAGTGTTTCGTTTTTGTAGCAAACGCTCAGACGCCGTCGTTTCGTGCGCCACCGCTAAATATCTAAACTTCGTTGCCTCGCTCTGCAGGTCATTTCTCTGCACAGCGCTGCCAAGATATATTATCAATCATTTTCCTACCTGCTCAGGTGATCCTTCTTTTCAGTCAGCTTCTCTTTTCGGCTTCAAGAGCTCCAACGTTTGTCTTTCCTGTTCCATCCAGCAACAGCGCCGTTCAAGCGCAGCTTCATTACTCAACCTGTCTGCAACTTTATCAGAAAGACTGGTCCTCTGCTAAACTTTCAAGCTCCTTCGACAAGACATCGACATTCCCGTTGTCAGCGATTGCCTTACTTTAGCTCTATTAAATCCACCATTAAGCTTTGGCTGCGGAATCTCTCTTTACTCCTCGCCTGCAATCAGACGCCCCTCCCCTGCTCCCACAGAGCCAGCACAGTTACCGTTCCATCGGAAGATCCTGCCCTGGACCTCCATTTGCTACGTTCAACCTTTTAAAAGACGTATCCTGCCCATTTTAACCAGTGTCGGCTCGTGGTTTGACTGGTCACAACATGCTCCAACGATAGTGCTGCACTGCAACTTTTCCACCGGCGCCTTACAGACCACGGTTACCACGGTAACGCCGTCATTGAGTGACTGCGGGGAGTGGTAAGTTGTCATGGTGACCAGGCAGTTTCATCAGGCTCTGCGTGCTCTGTGCCTCAGTACTGCTGTCTTCCGGCTTCCTGTTGCTGCGCTTTCACAACTGGTGGAGACGAATTCAACGCGCCGAATCATGACCTCTAAGTACTGCGTTTACTTATTTATATACATGACTAACTGTCCTAACATCTCTAGAACATTTATTATTTAAATCTAAGGGAATAAGCAAATGTTGTTCTACATAGACAAGGATTTTAATCGTAATAACTTCATAGATTCTACCCTGCTTCACTCAAGTCAATGGTTTAATTCCAATCATAACCTCTGGATGGCAGTATAATACCACAAGTTCTTTCTCTATATATTAAACGAGTTTGGTATCGCTGCGAAGCTCGGACACTACAGCTTTTCTATCCTATTCTCGCAGTTATTCTCGGGAGTTCCACTCCTGCCTCCTCCTTTGTCTATCTATATCAACTGACATTCTTCAATTTCAACTCTACCTGCCCTCCCCGCCCCTTTGAGGACATGGTCATGAAGCCACGCACTTGTCAGCTTTCTGAGATGCTCCGAATCTACCGTCACATTATCTTCCAGCTTCCCTGCACCAGGCTTCCATCCCAGCGACCTCTTCCTGTTCCCGGATTCGTGCTTCCTCATCTGGCTCCTCTCCTTCAAACCGACAAATTTCACTAAGGCACCTTATTCAACCTTCAAGTTACCATTTCAGCAACGTGAGCTGCCAGTCAGAAACGGAAACCATGTCCTACAACTATCATCATTTCAATCAAGTGTCCTCCTACCCTGCGATTAGGCAATACACTCAGACTGCTCCCGACCAAATCAATAAATTTTGCAATAGCCTCCGAGCAACGCATTCTTCATCCTCTCAGGTTCTACAGCGGCCTCAGCTCTATGCATTCTTCATCTCTGGCTTCATCTAAATCCCTTTCACTCAAAGACCAATATCCACCGCATTCAGCAGATCTCTGCGCTCTACAGCAGACCACCACACTATCGATGGCAGTCCACCGTTCATTATTACAGATCACTGCTTCAGCAGATCTCTGCACTCTGCAGCAGACTACCACACTCTACTGATGGCAGTCCACCATTCACAATATTATTATTGTTGTTATTATTGTTTGTTTCTTGGCGGGCGCCCTTGTCCGGGGCGACTTGCAGTTGTTGCAGGATGTCACATTGTTTTTGCATACGGTTGATCATTTGTGCAGTTGGGTTTTTGCTGGAGCGGTCTGGGTGAAGTGCCTTGCTTAGGGGTGCAGCGGCGGTGTCCTCCGCCGGGGATTGGGCCCGTGATCCTCTGGTCGGGAGTCCGGAGCCCTGGCCGCTGCTCCATACTGCTGCCCTATAACAGATCACTGCTTCAGCAGATCTCTCTCTCTCTCTCTCTCTCTCTCTCTCTCTCTCTCTCTCTACAGCAGACCACTGCTCATTATTGACAGCGCTTCATCGTTACTTCTTCAGATCTCTGCACCGTTCAGCAGATCCCGTCCTCTACTGTTAATTGCTCCTCACTGCAGCAGATCTCTGCTCCCTCTTTAGATCTACTCACTATTATAGCATGCAAAGTTGCTTTAGTTTACAGTTTAAATCTGTAACTGCACTTCTCCAGAGCTTCCACCGCTCCCGCTTTCCTCCAATATGCAGATCACGGCAGCATTCCACAATCAAGGCTAACGCTAATCCCCATCTAATCAAAATACGAGGTGCTTGACCTTCTCAGCAATCTATTCAGATGTCCTCACATCCTCTCAAATATTACAGCATTAATGCATGGTGAGAGACGTGGTATGAGACTGGAAATCTGTCTTGATTATGAGTTAAGGAGTTCCACTACTAGGAGAATGACTGGAGTTGTGAAACCCAATCTCTGAATGTGAGTTCACCTTTTCCATTTCAAGCGGACAGGATAGTAGCAGACCGCTGATCGATCCCGTATTAACTAACACATAGGATGGTCGACATCTCCTTTCTTCCCTTGTTTCCAGAAAATGGAGCACAAAGGGTGCTGAGCTTCCCCAGCAGTCGATTTACACATGTTCGTTTAGTTCCAGCCGCTACCTCAACCCTCAGTTCCAGCTCCTCTTCGGCCTCTACTTTCGGTATCCAGTTCCGTCAGCTGGTCCCGTCTGCTGCCCCCCCCCCTCCAGACTCCCCAGCTTCATCAGCTGCTATTTGACTGAATCCTACTCTCAGTAACCTCCTTCAATCTGCTCCACATTTCATGTCTGCAGCCCTCGCCCTTCTTCGAGAGCTTCATATTCTACAGCTTGGTCAGTGTTTTCAGCCTTCTGTGCCCAGAATTGGATTCATCCTATTCCTTCAAACAAAACCAGATCCTGGCTTTCATCGTCCACGGTAGGGATTCTCTCTCTCTCTCTCTCTCCCATTTTCTCCATACCAGCAGTTCGCCTGACCCTCCGTGGGATTCTTAAGAGCCTTCCCTTCTGCCTCACCTTCCCGCCTGTCTACAATAATGAACATTCTCCGTTTGCTCATTCTACTCTTTGGAAACGCCACTTCGCCCCATACAAGGATCTACCTATGGAGATCATCTGCATCTGAGCCCTCTTCGGTCTTCTCAGAATCCAGTTTCTTCTACTTCTAATTTTACTCCATCATTCAGTTGTGTACCTCCACGACGGATCCATTTCAGTGTGGTCACTTCATTCAGTGGTCAAGCAGAGTCCTCTATCTGCCCATTTTTTTCAACGTCAATGTATCTCGGCCTTCTTCAGTCTCCTCAGAACTCGCAGTTTCTTCTGCTTCTAATTTACTTCATCATTCGGTTGTACCTCCAAGACGGATCAATTTCAGCATGGTTAGTTCATTCAACTGTCAAGTAGAGTCCCCTATCTGCCCCTTCTTTTCAACATCAAGGTATCTCCCCAGCAAGAAACCTTAACCCGCCCCCTAGACCCTCAGTTCATTGACTCCTCTCGCTCCTATCATCACTCATCGCTGGTTCTCAACCCACCTCTCTACCATCCAGAGCAATTCTCCCTCCTCTACTCTACCCCACTCCTCGGATCACTCGTCACTGGATCTCAACCTACTTCGCCTCCAAAGCATGCCCCCCCCCCCCCCCCCCAAATCATTCTGTAGGCACAGCCCCCTCTGCTGCAAGGGCCAACATCAATCACAGCCAGATCATGAATGTGGGGAGCTGGCCCTCTTCTGCAGTGGATTCTTTCATTTATTCATTCATTCATTCATTCTCTTCTCATATAGTTGCTGCCCATTTTTAAAAATTGCTAGTATGCCTGGAGTGGGGGCTTCCTGTCTGCCGGGGCCACCAGAGGTTTTCCCCTAATCGGCCTCAAGGGGTTTTTTCCTCTCCACTGAGCGGCAGGTATACACATAGTCACATCCTACTAACAAATTACTAATCTCCCTCTGTTTGTCCTGTTTGTCCTTCTGGTCTTTTGTTTATGTTATGCGTAGGCATGTACTGTCTCTTGTTTCTCGCACGGTGTGGGAGTTTTCGTGAGGTGCCGGGGGTCCATCCTTTGGGGGGCAAGTGAGTCTCACTTCCCCGACCTCAGGGCTAGGCATCCGCCTCCCTTACCTTCAGGGGGGTTCTCACCATGTGAGTCAGAGCGGACCCCCGGCCAAACTCTGTCCTGTCGCAGCTCCTGCGCTCATCTTGCCTTACTCGAGGCTCTGTTCTATTTTGCCTCTCTTTCAGGACGTGGTCACTCGTGCTGAGTCCTATACTAACCTCAATGCTTTGTCCTTATTTCAGGTCCCAGGCAGCGTGACGTCTCGGCCTATCAGGGGTTTTACGAGCGCCTCTTACAGAAGTCTCAGATGCTGGGTACCTCTCCAATCTCCTCTCGAGGGGCGGCTTTTCGAGTCATAACCCTCATTCGTGTTTTCGGTTGCTGGGTCCTCTGCCCCTGGGATGTGTCGGCATCGTCGCCCTCAGTCAGCGACCTCTTTTCTATCCTGTCCTCGATTGCTGGGTCCTTCGCCCCTGAGATGTGTCGGCATCGTCGCCCTCAGTCAGCGATCATCTTGTCTATCTCTTTTCGGTTGCTGGGTCCTCTACCCCTGGGATGTGTCGGCATCGTCGCCCTCAGTCAGCAATCATCTTGTCTATCTCATTTCGGTTGCTGGGTCCTCTACCCCTGGGATGTGTCGGCATCGTCGCCCTCAGTCAGTGACCACCTTCTGTCCTACTAACAGCTCCTTGCTGCTTCTTCTGCCTTACTCTTCAACCCAGCTCACGCCCCGTGAATTATTTATTTCTTAGCCGACGCCCTTATTCAGGGTGACTTAAAATTGTTACAAGATATCACATTATTTTTACATACAATTACCCATTTATACATTTGGGTTTTTACTAGAGCAAGCTAGGTAAAGTACCTTGCTCAAGGGTACAGCAGCAGTGTCCCCATCGTGAGATTGAACCCACAAATCTTTTGTAGTCATTTTTGTATTACTTTAGTATAAATACATGTTAATTTGGATTCATATGTTGTTTTTTTCTGACTTTATGTGAACGAAAAGACAAAAATTCGCCTGTTTTCTCATTGGAAATAGGTAAATTTCAAAATATCACTGTCCTGGTCGCAAAAGCAAAGTTTGTGGAGAATAATAGCCATTTTCTATACTTTTGAGGCATAAGCAATTAGGAAATAACACTTACTACCCAGGAACAGCGACAAATAACTGTCCTACACTGCCCCCTGGCGGGAATCATCTGAAATGCAGAGCTAAAGAAAATGATGTATTCTGATAGCTAGAAAATGTGTTTGAAACTGAAAACATCGTCTACTATTTCGTTGAGGTTTTCTGCCCACTTCTTAAAAGCCTACTGTCTGCATCACAGTGATCCCCAACTTAGGAGGCAAATATGATGCAGTCTGTAAGCAACATCATTGCTTTAAAATCGAGATATCTCTCATCACTGTCACGACTGCTGTGTATGTATTGTTAAAAAAATCACTTTAAACATATATCTGTGCATTGGTGTTTTCATTGCTACATAGTTATTTGAAGGATGTCTCTTAATTAATCAAATACAATTAGATATTCAAAAATGCGTTGCTTTTTCAGATTAATGTGTGCTGTTTTCTACACAGAACACAGGCTGCACTGCCATCTTCACCAGCGAGACTCACTCGGCAGGCAGCAGGAGGTTTTTGTATGAAGTGATATAGAGACTCTCACAGTGTGGGACTCAGAGCACAGAAGTACGTGGCAGAGTCAGACAGCACAGCTGCAGTGATATTCAGATGAAAAGTCTTCTCTGTGTTGTTATGAGATGCAGAGAAACGATTTCGAAACCTTGGTGGAATGTCCTCCTGCTTAGAATATGCATTCAGTATGACCTGTGGGGGTTGATTGGGATCCTGAATGTACCAGAAGAGAACTGGAGTACTGCCTGATGTTAAATCATATTTACAGTGTATAGAGGTGTTTTCTGTTTCTTTAACAGGGGTTGATTTTGAAGTTTGAGTCACTGTATCTCCCTGGATCATTTCTAAAAGAGAAGACAGAAAGATAATCACTGTGAAATTAGAATGAAATAGACTGCAGGTACAAGCTTCCTTACAGTAAATAGAGTGATAAATAAACAACCGCTACATGCTGTAACAGACTACATATAAAGTAACATGAAAGCATTGCAAAATCCGGTCAAAATGTGTGTCTAATATGAAATGCAATATTTATGCTGTATGACGGAACAGACGTTAGATAAAGTAACACTAATTGTGTCTAATTGTGTAGCAGTTTATTTACCTATGATTAAACAGAGAAGTGTCAAAGTAAAAACAGCGCATTCCTGTTCCATTGTCAAAACTTTCAAACGACAAACCTCCCTCCAGCGTCTGCTTCAATCTGCAGCTGAAACTGTGAAGAATGCGTTTCTATAGCAGTGATGTCATGAAACCAGTGCCCCGCCCCCTACACAGTCATCACTCTGTTTCGTTCACGGTTAGTCTGTTCCATCTCAGAATGCAATAAAGATTCCTTCTGATCAGCTGAAAATATCTATAAAAGACACGAGCTCTCGAGACCACAGTGGAGACTGAAGGTAAAGAAAGATCCTCGTTCAGGTTAGTTCAGTCTCAGACAGTTAAAAAGAACACAACTCACATACAAAGGAATGTGTAAAACAACATTGTATCACAGAGGTGTTGTCATAGCATTCTATTGTAATGAGGACCATTGCTTTCAATTGGATTGGAAATATTGTACTCACATTTACATTGAAGTGTGTAACGTTTTTTGTTTTTATGTCAGGATAATCTATAAATTATGAAAGTCATTTTTGATAGATTAGCAAAAACTAAACTAAAACAAATACATTTAAAAATAAAAAGGTCTTGTTTTTATTCTGAGCTCTGGTTGATGTTGGATCCCTAATTGTTGTCAGATAATAAGAGCTGAACCTAACTGTCTGCCTCTAGTTCCATACTACTGGTTTATATTATTATTATTTATTTCTTATCCAGGGTGACTTACAATTGTTGCAACATATCACATTATTTTTACATACAATTACCCATTTATACAGTTGGGTTTTTACTGGAGCAATCTAGGTAAAGTACCTTGTTCAAGGGTACAACAGCAGTAACCCCCACGTGAGATTGAACCCACGATCCTCCGGTAAAGAGTCCAGAGCCCTAACCACTACTCCACACTGCTGCCCCTTATATAAATAGCAAAGCTACCGTACTTGTTAATAGTGTGAGCTTAAGACTGATATAGAGACAAGCTGAGATGCTGTTGTATGGAGCTCAACCAGTGCAGGTTCGTTAAATGAACTCTTATCTCGTACATTGTATGAAGACACCCATGAGTATGTGTAGCAGTAGATTCTTCTCCATTGTGCGCGGGGCTCCCAGTCTGTGCTCTGCGCTCTGAACAGGAAGTGATGTGCTGCTTGTTGATGTGTTTTATACCCTGCAGGTGTCTGTACAGCAGGTGGGGTGTGCCTGTGGATATTGAGGCTATGTACATTACAATACATGTTGATGTGCAGGGGGATAGTTACCAGCAGGTACAGATTCATGTGTGCTGTTTTCTCTAGTAGAGTGCAGGGGGATAGTTACCAGTAGGCACAGATTCATTTGTGCTGTTTTCTCCAGTAGTTTCTACACAGAACACAGGCTGCACTGCCATCTTCAGCAGCGAGACTCATTCGGCAGGCAGCAGGAGGTTTTTGTATGAAGTGATATAGAGACTCTCACAGTGTGGGCCTCAGAGCATAGAAGTACGTGCAGAGTCAGACAGCACAGCCGCAGTGATATTCAGATGAAAGATCTTCTTTGTCTTGTCATGAGATGCAGAGAAACGATTTCGAAACCTTGGTGGAATGTCCTCCTGCTTAGAATATTCATTCAGTATGAGCTGTGGAGCTTGATTGGGGTCATGAATGTACCAGAAGAGACCGTCAGCAATGCCTGCTGTTTCATACGTGCACTGAATAATGGAGCTCTCTCTCTGTTTAACAACAATTGAATTTGAATGTTGAGTCACTGAGTCTGCTTGAATCATTTCTAAAAAAAAAATACAAACCAAGAATGAATAAGATTATATTCGAGCAAACTTACAAACATATAAAACATGACATGATAGCATACGTATTGATATGTCTATATTGTCAATGATTTGAACTCACTTTGCATTTTTCAATAACCAATTGCAACCAATTGCACTATTTACTGTATAATATAAATCACTATTTCTGTTTGCAATTTATTCCTAACCTATAAGACTTTAAATTATAAGTTTTTAAAAAAGAGAGACAGTCCCGCATTTTACTTGTACGATATCGTCTGACACACATGTTGACAAATAACTTAACCAGTATGTAAACATGGACGTACTTATGCTTAAACAGAACAGCAGCACAGTAACCCAAGTACGTTCTTGTTCCATTCTCAACACGACAAACCTCCCTCTGCTGTCTGGTGCAATCTGAAGCTGGAACTGTGAACCATGTGTTTCTATAGAGGCGGTGTCATGGAAACCAGTGCCCCTCCCCTACACCGTGTAGTTGCTGTCCTTCATTGCCACCTGGTGGTTGTTCAGTTCATCTGCATTCGGATGATGTTGAGCTGCGCTTTGCAGTTCAGATTTTGTGCAGGCTGATGTTTAAGGGCCCTATTCTCACTTGGTTTACACGTTATTTACGCACTGGAAGAAGGGCTTAAACCAGATGAGAACAGGGCCCTGAATGAATTACTGAGAGCATCAGTGCTCAGTAGTTACTCACATATTCTGTAGAGGGCGCGTTGAAGTTACAGTGGGCTGCATTCATCAATGTGTAGGTTTCTTTCGAACAGTACAAGCGATTCATATTTTTTTCCTTTTTCAAAAAGCGAGATACAGAAAGTAATTTTATCGTCAATCAATTATCTCTGGAAAGGGTTTAGGAAAACTCCTGTGAAAATATGTCATGGAAAAGTTTCCATTAAAATGTACTAAACAATGATGAATCACAGCTAACTACTAATTAGCAGAGTTAATGGTGTATAAACTAGGAAAATGCGTTTTTTTAGTAATTCTTTGGAGTTTTGAAAACCTTCGGTATTTCGTCTCAAAAGACTCGATACTGCAGTCAAAAAAAAAATAAAGAAGGCTTTGATGTATCATAAACCTTCGGGGAAAATCTGTAAGCCCTCCCTTAATACGGAATGTTGGGTCGGACACATTGATGAATAGAGCTCACTGTGCTGACCTGTGTGAGAGGTGCAGTGAGCAGGGTCCTATGAATAGAGCTCACTGTGCTGACCTGTGTGAGAGGTGCAGTAAGCAGGGTCCTATGAATAGAGCTCACTGTGCTGACCTGTGTGAGAGGTGCAGTGAGCAGGGTCCTATGAATAGAGCTCACTGTGCTGACCTGTGTGAGAGGTGCAGTGAGCAGGGTCCTATGAATAGAGCTCACTGTGCTGACCTGTGTGAGAGGTGCAGTGAGCAGGTCCAGCTGAATCAAGGTACCTGACACATGCAATACTTTTCCATTCAGCCATTTGTTCCATGTAATCTCTACGATATGGGTAAGTAAAGGTTTGCATTATCGATACTTGATCAAATTCAATGCGGATAAAGTTGACGCTGTCCGCGGTTCTGAATGTGTCAGATAAGAAACACAAATGAAAAGTGTCTCTGAATTGAATGTATTCTTTGCTTATTTGTTGTCATGGTATATTGACTGAGTTTACTAGCAGTTTACAGAACAATGTGCGCTGTTTAATGTGAGTAGTTTATAAACACAAAACAGGACAGTGTAAAGGGATTTATTAAGCATATTATTCTTTTAAGACAGAGTTATTACATCTGCTTGGGACATTTCTAATGAAAAACAAGAAACAAACAGCAGATTCAGAGGAACACAATCTCCTGGCTGCTATAGGAGATCCTTGTAGTAATTATACCCACAACACAATATTCACTCCGCTTTTCTTTTTTATGTTCGTCGATTTTAACCTCAAACCTCGCTCCACCCTTTGGTTACATTTGCATCTGAAAACAATGTGAAGAATGCATCTGTAGCAGAGAAAGAGTCGACCCATCCCTTACACAAACCTGCAGCTCGCACAGAATCGGAGTTTTCTATTACTTGTGATGGCTCTCGAAAAACATGTATGTACCGGATTGTATTGTAGCTTTACCAGTGTAGTTCAGCGCTGCGTCTCTTATCGAGGGCTGAGGGTTAAGCAGGGCAGGGAGTACCGGACTGTATTGTAAATTTACCAATGTAGTTCAGCGCTGCGTCTCTTATCGAGGGCTGAGGGTTAAGCAGGACAGGGAGTACCGGACTGTATTGTAACTTTACCAGTGTAGTTCATCGCTGCGTCTCTTATCGAGGGCTGAGGGTTAAGCAGGGCAGGGAGTACCGGACTGTATTGTAACTTTACCAGTGTAGTTCAGCGCTGCGTCTCTTATCGAGGGCTGAGGGTTAAGCAGGACAGGGAGTACCGGACTGTATTGTAACTTTACCAGTGTAGTTCAGCGCTGCGTCTCTTATCGAGGGCTGAGGGGCAGGGCAGGGAGTACCGGACTGTATTGTAACTTTACCAGTGTAGTTCAGCGCTGCATCTCTTATCGATGGCTGAGGGTTAAGCAGGACAGTGATTATTTATTTATTTTAAAAAGATCAGAAAGAAGGAGCATGTCAAACCAACTGCACTTTTGATTTAAAAAAAAAAAAGAAAAAAAGTATCACGGTGGTAAATGCTTTATGAAAATATCCCATCCTTTATGTAATCATCCTAAACAGACATTTAAAATATTGTAATGAGCCTAATATAAATGAGCCTGTATAAAATTAACACAACAAAAAACTTGTGTTAAATGTTAATCGATTCCCTTTATATTGATATCGAGCACGTCCTTGTCTGACTTCATATTGAAGCGCAGGTGTGCGCGCATTGTTTGGTTGTTTACTAGGTGTTGTACATGTTGAGTTTCCTGTACAATGTAATATTTATTATTGTAGTTTAGATGTGTGTTTGTGAAAAGGTCTTTATTAGAGAGCACAGTAAATACATATATACAATATTTTAAAAAATGCCCAAACAACGTTTATTCAATAAAGATGCATTTGTTTATTTATGTATTGCTTATAACCTAGCAGTGCTGTTTGATATGACAGGATCAACAGCACATTGTAATGTGGCTTGTAATGTTGATCAAAGCTCTCAAATCTGGAAGAAGACTCCAAGCAGTGCTGTTTGACAAAACACACAGTGAGCTTCTAAACTACACAATAACAACACTATAGCAACAAGCTAACAATACATACAATTAATAAATACAAATAACATAAATAATAATAAAACATTACATTTAACTTAAGAAATAAGACATTCTTTTTATTGCAGTGCAGTTTTTATCAAAGCTTCACTGTAATCTGATTGCTTTTTTAAGCTTCTCGCTCTCTTACATATCATAATAATAACATGCTGTACATACACATTGTAACTGAGATGTTTAAACCGCAACAGCACAAATAAAACAGACACGTGATGTTGTTTGTGTGTTTTTCCAGTGAAGGGGTTAATTAGTGCGCACTGAATGCGCTGTGTTATTGTAGAAGGCAGTAATGTAAAGACAGCACCGTGGTACTCAGCGCACACAGGTACACTGCAGAATCACACAGCTGCGTGTTCACGATTCTTAAACTAGTCGTCTTCTGCGATGTGTCCAACTGACTGGAAAACAGGGGCGGACTGGGACTAAAAATCGGCCCGGGAAGTTCGGGTCCACCGGCCCACATTTATGTCAAAATCTACATACCGAAATAATAATGATGTCAGCGCACGCAGCGCGTCGTCATGATGAAGTATCGGTAAAAAAAATAATAATAGTTAGGGTAAAACTTCTTTATAAATTGTAGGCTATAGCTACTACCAGGTTTTCAAACATATTAGGGGCGATTTAGGTATGGCAAAGTATAGGCTATGGCAGTTGTGGCTTCATAATCTAGAAGTCACAAATAATAGGCTATCCTATTGAAAATATCATAGATTTTTCCGTCTACGAAATATTTTTCTATTCATTATTCTTTGTCTCCGCACGTCTCTCTGTCTGCCACCGCTTTGCGGTCAGTGAATGCAACATTGTATCAGAGCTAAATTCTTTCGCCAGTTTGTCCAGTTTACGCACCACGGATTATTTCATTGATGGCTCTGCTCTATGCAATTACAATTTTCTGTTTACAGTAATCGGTGGTCTAAAATCTAATTGCATATCAGATTATTTTAAACACAAGATTGCCGACAGTTGATAGGCTATTATTTAGTATTTACTGTAAGCAAATAATAAACATGGGTAGCCCATTTATCAAGTAGAAAGAAACCATTCTCCGCACACCAATACCAACCTCAGTAGGCCTAATAATAAACTGTAAAGTATAAACACACATCTTATTTATCAATTCTATAATCCATCACCGACCTCACACAGATTGCGGTCTCTCAATAGGCCTAATAAAATTTTTTTAAAAAACCTCTGTAAATTCTAAACACATCGGCTCATATTTAGCAATTCTAGAAACCATTAGCAGCACTCAGCGCCAATACAACCCAAAATTACAATAGGGTTTCAAAACCCCTAATTATATCTAAAAATAAAAGTCAACTACTTCACCCAAATCACAGTAAACGAACTGTCCTACCTTACCTCGCCAGCAGATGTTGCAGCAGTGCACTCTTCTGCGCAATCCTGTCAATAACTCCATCACTGTCTAGGGCCATCAGTATCTCTTTCTCTGTAGACATTAGCATTAACCCTTCCAAGTGGTCTTGGGACAGTGCTTCTCAGTCTATTCTTGACAAACTTCAGAGTGGAGAAACAACTTTCACATGCTACTTGCGTTACTGACAAAGTCAGGAGGAATTTGTAGCCCAAACCAATTACATGATAGGCATCAGTCAATAAATTGTATCGGGATAGAATCAAATAGCAACACATGGCACAGTTTTTGCATGAAGTGCACGTTTTGTTCTCTAGCTCCAGCTCTTCTTCACATGCTCCACTGTTTCCATCCTCCTCAGGCATCTCACTTGCTGTTCTGACCCTGTATCCATCCCAAGCTGACATCTTCAGTCTGTCCCACTGTGTTTGGGTGATAACAAAAAAATGTGTCCAGCTCTTTGGACTGAGGGTGTGTGAAGTAATCAAAGCTACCAGCTGACCCCCCCTGCATTCACTTCAAATGCCTGCATATTCTCTCTCTCTCTTTCTCTTTCCTCAGCTGTTGTTCTCTCTGCACTGGACCCTGCAACAGCATCCATTCTGTCCCTCTCTCGCTCGTCAAGCTCAGCTGTATCTGCTTTAATATGCATAAATGAACAACAGCAATCAATTTAATTAATACCTTTAGCAAACTTTATTATAATTTGAAAGAATACTCACAAGAACATAGCTTGTTTGATTTATAAAATGGATAGTTCCAGTCCAGCTCTCTGATTGGTCAAAACAGCGATCCAGCCGTGCTATATTCAACCATAGGCCACTGTTAGGCCTTCTCACCGTTCCATAAAATTGCGCAACAACCTAATCAACATCGACCTAAGTATCAAACCCAATCAAATTCATGTGAACGATTGCTTTAAAATTTGGGATTTTGTTAGTGTGATACAATATATGCAATGTGAAATCTACGCTGCAAGTGTCCAGTAGGGGGCAATACTATAGCCAAATGGCATGTCATGCTATGGTTTTACAAATAAAAATTGACTAATACCACCATCAACTCGGCTTGCCATGATGTTGTTTCAGTTTATATCAGGGGTAACCAGCTAAATGGTGGAGAGAGAGAGAGAGAGACGCGACCTGGGAAATGTTTGAGCTAATTTTTTTTTTAGTAACCCAGCTAGCTAGCTAGCTAGCACAGGACGGCTAGTCGATTTGCTAGCGGAGCTTAGCATAGCTATACATAGCTGACTAGATCTCAAAAAGTGACTAACGTTACAAATATTGGTGTAGCCGTTTTATAAAAGCAATAAGTCACAGCCAAGGCGTTATTAGGTACGAGGCGCAGCCCAGTGTTTAATCTATTTTAATGTAACCATAAACTCTACTGCTTGTACCTGCTGTGCTCGACCCTGCCACAGCGTCATCTTCTGTTCTTCAGTGGGCTCCCTAGGCTGAGGCGGCTGATTAACACTGGCATCCTGACCTCCCTCGCTCTCCCTACTACCAGCCAGCCTGCCGAACATGTCCGTTATTTTTGTGCATTTTGCGGCATCTGCCTCGAGAGACCGTTGCCATTTGTCTCTATTCTTTTATGCCCCACCTTTTCTTTTTCTCTCCATTTTTTACACTGACACTCATCCACTAGTGATGTGCAGTTCACGAACGAATCGTTCTTTCCGGTTCAAATAAACCAACGTAAACCATCTTAATGCGATCTACATTGATTGGTTTTGTGTCATTGAATCAGTGAATCAAATGAAAGAAATGAATCGATTCACCAAACTGAACTGAATCAAATGACTCGAGTCACAAAAAAGAATCAAACTGCCTATCGCTATCATTCACTATCAATACAAGATGTTCAAACGAAAGACGAAATCTGGCTGACCAATCACGTTCTAAGAAAATCCGGGCAAGTCCAATCAGGGAGTGGCCACTCCTCGCCCCCCTTTTACGATATTGGATCTACCCAAGAGATGACTGGTGTGGTGATGTGTGCGCGCACGCGAGAGAGGGAGTCTGCCAAGTTAATAACAGCGTCATTCTCAGCATGTAATGGGAAGAAAAAAAAAATAATTATGAATCAAATGTAGACCAGCGGCCCACGCAGGTCCAAACAGACCGGCCCACCGGGGATTCTCCCGCACTTCCCGATGGCCAGTCCGCGCCTGCTGGAAAACCTGGCATCAGTTTCATCTGATCGGAGTTCATCAGTGGAACCTTTCATGCGATGAAGCAGATATCGAGGGGAGCTGCCTGGAGTCTGCTTGTACCAGAACAGATTCCACTATGTAACACAATTTTTGTTCCTGGGTAGTAAGTGTTATTTCCTAATTGCTTATGCCTCAAAAGTATAGAAAATGGCTATTATTCCCCACAAACTTTGCTTTTGTGACCAGGACAGTGATATTTTGAAATTTACCTATTTCCAATGAGAAAACAGGCAAATTTGTGTCTTTTCGTTCACATAAAGTCAGAAAAAAACAACATATGAATCCAAATTAACATGTATTTATACTAAAGTAATACAAAAATGACTACAAAAGATTTAGAAGTGAGTAGTCTTTTTGGTTGGGGTAGTATGGGTTTCTCTCCTCAGCTCCACCTCTGAAATTGTCATCTGGATCTACAACGTCTTCCTCGCTCTCTGACTTGCTGCTCTCTTCTAAAGACGGCTGCTCTCTCTCCGGAGGAGTGGGTACGGGGAGCTCATGGCAGTGTGGCACCGAGGCGATGGATGAAGGAAGGTCCGGATACGTGATAGCAGGTGCATTCTTGCCAGTCCGACGTTTGGAAGGGTCCACCATGCAGAAGTAGCAGTTGCTTGAGTGGTCAGTGGGTTCCCGCCAAATTCTTGGGATAGCGAACTTCATGGCTCTCTTTTCCCCTCTGTACCATCCTACAAAAATACATTTATTTCACCCATGACTAATGTGTAAGAGATTCTCGCAACATTTTTCATATATGATATATTTTTTCAATAACATTGAAAATTGTAAAACATTTTAAAATTAAAAACTTTTACAATTTTAAAAATTAACAAATTTTATAACATAAAATTCCGAGCAACAATTGTCCATCTTACCTTCCAGAGTTTTTTTGCAGTGCTCGCAGGTGAAATGAGGTGCCCAGGGTTTGTCTTGATCCCCGACAGGCATGCCGAAATATGCCTTGTAGGCCTCAGACATCTTAGCAGATGCTTCCACGGAGTACTTTTTCGCTCTTGTCTTGCCGAAATATGCCTTGTAGGCCTCACACATCTTAGCAGATGCTTCCATGGAGTACTTTTTCGCTCGTCTTGATAAATTGGCCGCAGACATAGCAAAATGCATCTGCCGGATACTTGCAGCCTCTTGATGCCATCTCAGAAAAATGCAGATATGTATCCACTTAGGCAGCTGGAACTAAACTGAACTGGTGGGCTTAAGGCCCTGTATTTATACTACTATTTATATTACTGGAAAGTTCTAGAAAGTTCTAGAAGTTACTCCAAGTTTACTCAGCACTGAATCTATCTGGAATGTTCTGGAAAATAGGTAAATTTCAAAATATCACTGTCCTGGTCACAAAAGCAAAGTTTGTGGGGAATAATAGCCATTTTCTATACTTTTGAGGCATAAGCAATTAGGATATAACACTTACTACCCAGGAACAAAAAATAAATAAATAAATAATTGTTACAGGGTGTTCTCATTGCTAGCGCTATTGCTCAGGGAGTAAGTGCACAATATCCTCGTGTCGCTGCTAACTTTCGAGGTAATCGTGTCATTGAGTTGATTAGTTTCATCTCCACGACTGGAATCTGTAAAATAAAAAATAGTTATGCATGATGTGGTAACTGCTGCTGAATCCACGAAATTGTTATCACAATAAACAATACATCTTTACCAAGGGTTAAACAGAAGACTGCAGTGAGAAGACCTGCATATAACATGGTGATCGCTGTTCATTCAGTTTGAATGAGTTCTCTGTCTCTGTTCTGTTGATTTCTGTTCAGTACTGAATGCCAGTCTGCAGCCGCACCACCGAGCGGATCAGTGGGCGTTTCTTCGGTGTGTCGGGATGTTTCTCTGATGTCCAATCAGAACCCATGAACCCGCGCTGCGCTCTGTCTTCTTCATTACACAGTGAAGCACCAGAACGGGGTTCTTTTGTGTCATGAGTTGTGTTCCAATACTGTTTAAGACAGACAGGCAGATCCAAGCAGGGATTGCGTTTGGCTTGCACAGTAACACAGTGATTTCTGTCTAGCGCTGGGAACGGGCTAAAAAGAAACTACACTGGGGAAACTAAATGCCATATTTTCAAGTCATCTTAAGCACTCTCACTGTGTTCAGTTTTTTTTTTTTTTTAAATATTGACATAGCCCAATTTCTCTTACTGTATTTGATCTTGTGTACAGTGTAGACATTGTCAACATATATCGCCTGCCTGTACCTCAATACACAGGCTGCATTCACACCGATTGACCGAGCACCTTGTTGTTACTGAGGGTGAAGAACACAATGTAACACCGCTTATCTGACATCATTTCTTCATGCTGTGAGCGGGGTGTCATTCTCATACTGTTTTCATACAGGTAGTGTTGGAAAGCAGCTGCACTAGGAGATATGGCGAGTGGGAGCTGACTGTGAATGAGCATTGAACAAATGATTGTCCTACACCGCCCCCTGGTGGGATTGCCTTGAACCGTCGCACAGATCTCACGGTTAAACCAAAGATCTTCTGTAAACACAAGATAGTCAACTCCGCCTTTTCCTCCGTCCCTGTCGAACCAGTGCATCATGGGAATGCAAAGAGTTCCTGTAGCGACTTATCCCCTATCTGTATTATGTAAAATCTGCTTAATTTCCTATTCCAAGCCTTCTCTTTTTAAAATGATTGCATTTTTAAACACGATTCACTTAGATTTATTTAGAGACACCCCTCCTTAACACATACGTGTTATTATTTCTATGATCTATGTTTTCACCTGGCCTGACAAGAGCTCTTTACCGCCGAAGTGCTGTCAGAAATTGCTACTCTCATGCATATTCATGAGCAGTCAAGAGTGGGCGTGGTTTGGTTGTCAAGGATAAGACGTAACTAGTATGCCTCGGAGGTTGTGGCAATACTGAAAACAAATAGTAATATCTCCTTTTTCATTTTTCCGCGGGATCTTTTGAGATCCGTAAATCAAATATAACGTTTTTAAGACGATATAAGTAAAACATACATCAAATACATAAAGAACTGCTACTGTTAGAGTCTACAGATAACCAGAGTCTGAGACAGATGGGTAACTGATCCTGCTTCAAGTAAATAACATTAGCTAAGTAACATTATAAAGGTGGTGTTTTAATTAGGTGATCTAGTGTTTGATTAGTACCAGGTGAGTGTGGTTAAATTGAATAGAGGTTGATTTGCTATTTGATTGGTTTACACACAGCTTTTATCCACCTAGTTGTTATATTAGTCAATTAGGCTATTTGTGCACTAGCACGAAGCACCAGTCAACCAAACAGCCTCACAACAAAAGAGCCGGGAGTCTAGCTGTGGGAGTCTAGCTGTGGGAGTCCAGCGAGGGGAGACCTGCGTAGAGAGGCTGTTGGAAAAGATCCGAACCTAGCAGCGCTCTGGAAGAAGACACCTACTAGCCAGGTCTGTACCCTCCCCCCCCCCACCGCTCCCACTCCCACTGTGCGTATTTGTCTCGCATGTCCTGCTATGACTGTCTCTCACATCCCTGTTATTCTGTCCTCTCACTCTCGTCCTCTGCCCTCTCTCCGCCGCTGCTCCTCCAAACCCTCTAACCTCATCCCTCTGCCTCTCCCCCCTCTCCCCCTCTCCCCCCTCGCACTCTCTCTGGTTCACTCTGGAACTGTCACTCTTCTGCTAACAATGCTGATTTCGTCTCTGCCTTTGCCACCCACCTCTCTCTCGATTTCCTTGCTCTCACTGAAACCTGGCTCTCTCCTGATAACACTGTAACTCCTGCTGCTCTATCCTCTCTCCACGTCCTGTCCTATACCCCGCGTCTCACTGGACGGGGAGGTGGGACTGGTCTTCTCCTCTCTCCCGCCTTACTCTTTTCTGTCCCCTCCGACCTCTCCTCACTCTCTGTTAACACCTTTGAATTTCACGCCGTCCAACTAACCTCTCCCTGTCAACTCCTGCTAATTGTACTATGCCATCCCCCGTGGACCTCTCGCTCACTTTCTCAATGAACTCGACTATCTACTCTCCTCCCTCCCTTCTTTGTCTACCCCAGCTGTCCTGTTAGGTGATTTCAATATCCATCTCTTCAACCCCAGCCACTCTGCCGGATTCCTCCCTCTCCTTCACTCCTTCAACTTTTGTCTCTTTCCATCCCCTCCTACCCACAAAGCTGGCTGTCAACTGGACCTCACCTTCTCCAGGGCCTGCTGCCCCTCCAACCTCTCTGTCACCCCCCTGGACCTCTCTGATCACTATTTCATCTCTTTTTCTCTGTCTCTCCCATCTCTCCCTGCTCCTCCTACCCCCACTGTCACCTCTCGCCGTAACCTCCGCTCTCTCTCCCCCTCTGTCCTTGCCTCCACTGCTCTCTCTCACCTCCCTCCTATCAACTCATTCTCCCAACTCTCTGTAGACTCTGCTACCTCCACCCTCTTCTCCTCCCTCGACTCCCTCTGTCCCCTCACCTCCCAACCTGCTCGCCCCTCCCCTCCCCAACCCTGGCTCTCCTCTGTGCTCCGCTCAGCAAGAACCACACTGCGATCTGCTGAAAAGAAATGAAAGAGAACCAAACTCCCTGCTGCCCTGGACCTCTACCGCTCCTTCTCTCCTCCTTCTCCTCTACTCTCTCCTCTGCTAAATGTTCTTATTTCCAATCTATAATCCAAGCCTCCACTAACAACCCACGTAAACGATTCTCTACCTTCTCCTCCCTCCTAAACCCTCCCCCTCCTCCTCCCTCCTCTATCTCCTCTGATGACTTTGCCTCTTTCTTCTCTTCTAAAATCTCAGATATCCGCAAACTCTTTAACACCTCTCTCTCCCCTGCACCCCCTCCCGCTCCAACTCCTACACCCACTGCATCCCCTACTAACTCACCCTCCTTCTCCACCTTCTCTCCCCTCTCAGACTGACCTCTCCTCCCTGCTCCAGGGTCACAAACCCACCACGTGTGCCCTGGACCCCCTCCCCACTCACCTCTTTCAATCTGCTGCTCCTGCTCTACTTCCCTTCATCTCCTCCCTTCTCAACACCTCTCTCCTTTCTGGTCTCTTTCCCTCTGCCTTCAAACAAGCCTCTATCACTCCCCTCCTCAAAAAACCTACCCTCAACACCACCTCCCTACAGAGCTACCGTCCTGTCTCCCTCCTAACCTTCCTCTCCAAAACCCTCGAGCGGACTGTACACCGCCAGCTCTCTGCTTTCCTGTCCAACCACTCTCTGCTCGACCCTCTCCAATCTGGCTTCCGCTCTGCTCACTCCACTGAAACCACCCTCCTGTCTGTCACTAACTCAATAAACTCTGCCCGAGCTGCCTCTCTCTCCGCTGTCCTAATTCTCCTCGACCTCTCTGCTGCCTTTGACACTGTCGATCACTCTATTCTACTATCCTCTCTCGCTGACCTGGGAATCTCTGGCACTGCTCTGGCCTGGTTCTCCTCCTACCTCTCCAACCACACTTACCAGGTAACCTGGCATGGAGCAACCTCCACACCTTGCCCTCTCTCAACAGGAGTCCCCCAAGGGTCCAACTGCACCAACCAGCTCCTTGTCCAGGTCCTGGTACTCTCCTGCCTAGACTACTGCAACTCCCTCCTGGCTGTCCTCCCTGCGTCCGCCACCGTCTGCTCCAGCTCATCCAGAACTCCGCTGCTCACCTGGTGTTCTCTATTCCTCGCTTCTCCCACTTAACTCCACTGCTCTGCTCACTCCACTGGCTCCTGATCACTGCTTCTATCCAGTTCAAGACTCTTGTACTCGCCTACAGATGCTTTGACCAGACTGCATCCAGCTACCTCCAGACCCTCAACTCTCCCTATAACCCCACTCGACCTCTCTGCTCCTCCTGCACTAGAAGACTGGCTGTACCTCCTCTACGCTCCCCTGCCTCCAGAGCCTGTTCCTTCTCCACCCTCACCCCACAGTGGTGGAATGACCTTTCTACAGATGTCAGGACTGCCCAGTCTCTGACCACCTTCTGGCACCGCCTCAAGACTCACCTCTTCAGACAGCACCTGTAGAACTCTTCTTTTCCCTCTGGACACTTTCACTCTTCCTTAATGCGCTTTACTTGCACTTATCTGCTCCCTATTTTACTGCATTTAGTCCTGTACTTTATTATTTATTATTATTTATTTCTTAGCAGACGTCCTTATCCAGGACGACTTACAATTGTTACAAGATATCACATTATACATTATTTCACATTATACAGATATCACATTATTTTACATACAATTACCCATTTACACAGTTGGGTTTTTACTGGAGCAATCTAGGTAAAGTACCTTGCTCAAGGGTACAACAGCAGTGTCCCCCACTGGGGATTGAACCCACAACCCTCCGGTCAAGAGTCCAGAGCCCTAACCACTACTCCACACTGCTGTACTGTAATCTGCCACAAGTGTTATTCAATCGGTAGTATTTTGCATTTAATCGTATCCTGAGGTAACTATCACTGACACTGTGTTATCTGCTCCGATATTGATTCGTATTTTGTCATATACTTTTACTTACTTGAACTGAAGTCATTGTATCTTATCTTGCTCTTAATTAATACTTGTACTGTGATTCTTGAAATGTATTTTTTGTTTACGACTGTAAGTCGCCCTGGATAAGGTTGTCTGCTAATAAATAAATAATAATCATAATCATGGCTCCTTGGAAGAACACACCTGATAGAATCAAGCAAAGAATGAAACATCTCAGTCTTGTCATATTAGTACTCTAGAGTAAGTCGTGTGCATTTGAAGAAAGAAACAAGAGGATGGATATGAAAGTTTCACTTCATACTGAACCAGCCTACCCTTGAGATCACGTGAATGAATCCACAGTGGTGTTTGTCACAGCTATTTCCTGTTCTTCAAAGTATATGTGCTGCAGCAACTTGTGGTAACAAAGCACCCCCCTTGTTCTAGATTCAGCTGTTTATTGTAGTGATAGGGAATCTATAATGCTTTTCAAATGAAATGACTGATATTAAAATCAAGGACATTATTCTTCATGTCACGAGTATAAGATCATTCTCACAGACCCTCGTTGTCACTACAAAACAACACTCTCATGACTGGCTATCTTTGCTCCAGTAAGTTTCATTATCACAAGGTTACATTTACTTGCTGCTACAGTAATATGTTTAATGGATAATCATCTTAAGCCTATATATAATGTGTTGGTGATGAAGCTTGTAGCATGTCTACTGTTGGATAAAATGTTTGTAATATTATTGAGATGAGACACACGCACAGCAAACACAGGCTCTGCAGCGCTGTATATTATGCACAGTGCAGTCTATTCGAGATGGCAACTGGGGTTTGAAAGCTCTAGATTATGTTTACAATACAAATTAAAAAGTAACATAATGTCATGTGTGCTGTATACTGTGGATGAATCCTCTCACAAGCCAATGCCCGAAGGCAAGGCTGCAGTTACAGCCATGGGGTTTGTGAGTTTAGACACAACCCAGTTAGTGTCATGTAAGTGTTGTGCTTTTACACTGTCCTGTAGTTGAAAAATGAGTTAATCCTGCCTCCTCTCTATGGGGAAATGGTGATTAATCTTAATCACACTGCACCCCCTGGTGGTAAAGAGCTGGTATCTCACTTTACATATATACAGTTCATCTTTATCAATAATGAATGTTAAATATGTGCATCTGTTTCTGATTCATGGTATACACAAATTGATCAATATTAACTTTTGTACATCATTTTCAATGCTACAATCCTGCCCCAAAGTTACATTATATAACATAAAGTCCATGTGCAGCTGAGTGGTGCTGCCCCTGAGAGCAGGATATTGTGCAGGTGTCTCCACTCCCTCTCTCACTGTGCTCTCACTGCACAATAATACACAGCTTCACAATCCAGCAGCTCAACAGCACTGATGGTTAGAGTGCTGGAGAGCTTCTCTTTATTCACAGTCATGTTGAATCGTCCCGAGGTTTCATTTGTATTGTAAGCAGTCAGTATTATGCCTGGGTTTTGACCATGTGGCTGTTTATACCACTGCATGGTCTGGTAGTTAGTAACACTGTGATTACAGTTCATTTCAATGGTCTCTCCTTCAATTGAATAAACACGTGGAGTCTGATGAATCTGTGAATCTCCATAGACAGCTGTAAGAAAAGAAGAGTTAAGAATGATTCTTGTGTTTCTCAATAATAATGATGTCTCTGTGCTAGCCCCCATTGAGACCCTGTTTTCAATGGTGCATCTCCAGTGTGTTTGTGAATATCACTCACCCAGACTAAAGACAAGCAGAAGAAAAGATCCACACATGTTAATCATTCTTGAATTGTTCCATCCAGTGGTAGAAGTGCTTGTGACAGACAGACAGCCTGAGCTGTGGGTAAAGCCATGCACAACGTCACCTCACAATGAGGCAGTGATTGGCTGATCTGTCTGAAGCACAGGGAACCACTGGTTTGATGATATGAAAACTAACACCTCATCATCAATAGTTAGAACATATATTGGTTTTATTGTTGTTGTGGTTTAAATAGAACATTGCCACTCACTTCTTGTTGAAAAGTTATATCAAAGTTTCCTCTAGTACCAGTATTATTAAATGAGTTCTGTGAAAATGTAAATGATGGTGTGTGGCTCATAGTTACCCTTTTTCCCATTCAAATCGTGGTGTGGATATATTTGATCAGCTGCTCTGCAATGATAAAGAAAGAGAAATGTTCACTTGATAGAGTAAAGTGCACATGGTGCGCAGGGGAGGGGTTCAGTCAGGGCAGGGCAGGGTTGAGTCCTGGCTGTGCCCAGTTGCTGGTCTGGTCCAGGGATCCTACAGGGAGCACTGAATTGGGGCAGGGAGGTATAATCAGGAACGACTTCTTCACTTCATCTCATGACAGTGACTCTGCTGGTTTATGGACTCACTTTGGGCTGGCCTTTGTACTCCAGAGTTTCACCAGCATAGAGCTCCAGGGTCTACAGAGGGGATGGCTGTGTGAGGAATCATACTGAGACACTGAAGAAATACAAATCAAGTTTGTGTGTAAACACTGCCATCTAGTGGTTCAAATTTTAGTGTGTCATTACTGGACTATGACTGCAATTTGATATAAATTCATAAGCAAAGAGCCTAAATAGGAGAGGACAGAATAATGATTTAGTATGTTTGCTTGATATTTAGTGGGAAAATAACTAATTAACTAACGTTTGATATCATGTTGTATACAATGGATTGAGAAGGCATCAATAAGGTAATTCAGGCAACATTATGAATTGTGAGGCTTGCTTTAATAATTCACATAGTTTATATATAGATTGATTTTGATAGGTTCAGAAACAATGCATTATATTTCAAATATTGACCTGTATTCATGATTGCTTCTATATGGCTGCATGCAGTGCATTCAGAGATACATTGTGTGTGTCTGTGTCAGCTGGCAGTAGAGGGTGAGGTGAGTTTCTGTTCAGCTGTGCCGTGGTACTGAAGCACTGTGAGGCTGCAGTGCACAGTGATAAGTCGCTGCATCGCCTGCTTCCAGTCTGGAGATTGTCAGGTTGGTAGATTCCTTATCAGCACCTGCAGAGTGTCTCTCTGTGAATAATCCACTCTCAGTCTTCACTGTTCTCGATGTTCCAGCTCCTCTCATCACCATGTATTGAGGAGCCCTGTTAGGAAACTGTCTGTACCAGTATAAATATGCTCCATTATCAGTGGTTGAGTAAGTGCACTTCAGAGTTACTGAAGATCCTTCTTCACCAGAGACCTCTGAGTGTTCTGATTGAATTGTGTTTCCAAGTATCAGCACTGAAACAGACAAGAACACAATTCTATCATGGCAAGTAGATTGCATGCATCCATCTGAGTGTGTCTTTAATGTGTGAGCTTTTGTCTTTCTTTTTGTTCTATACTTACATGGCAGATATGCTGCAGTTGCCCAGCAGTAGATTTGCCTTTTAAACATGCTGCTTGTCTTTTAATACTCAGGAGTAAGTATCGTCTGGTTAGAGCCGCTCGAAGGCTTCAGTGAAGCTCCTGTGCTGGAAGTGAATCTGAAGTGCCAGTAACAGTGATGATGCTGCAGAACAAACATGCTCTGTGGTCACGTGCAGCTCTGAACGTGTCACTCATTCAGCTCACATGATTGGAGGAGCAGACAGGGGTTATGTGGTATAACCAGATCAAGACAAAGATACCTGTTAATCAAGAATACAAAGTATTAACCATTAACCACCAGTACATAATAATTGTTCTTTTGTTTTCTTTCTTACCAGCCTTGTAACTGTTTAATAAAACTCAGCATTGATTGGCCAATCACCACGCGCCACCTCGCCAGTTGTTAGGGAATCATTCAACAGTACTGCAACCTCCGACTTCACCAAGATGTCCGGCTTCCATTTCCGCCCCTTCGTATGATGCCGGCCAGCCCTGGCAAAGTCTCACGACCTTCTCTTACCTGGCGCCCTCTCTAGTCTGGAGGGAGACTTACAGCTCAGATTTACCCTCCCCCCGTCACACACACCCCCCCTCCCGATTCTAATACCAAAACAATGTATTCCAGTGATTGTCTGGGATACTGCCAATACCACTGAAAAGAATAAGTTGAAACATTAAAGTTGCAATCAAGTTTAACCTAATAAATCACATATGAGAAACCAGCCAGTCACAGAGCAGCATTTCCCATCATTCCTATACCTCTTATCTTGTGTATAAATGTCATCCCGTGCATAGAATTCTCTGTATTTAAACAAATAAAACGTTTTTTTTTTTAAATGTCCATATACAATAATACACAAACCACTGTGCTCATGCCACTTGTATTCAAGTTTTAAGCTGGAGAAGACAGGCACATTATTTCAGTTTCTATACATAAGAGCGAACAAGGACATAAATGACTTAAAGTCTGTTGTATTGGAACAGCTAAAAGTTGACAATGACAGAGAGAGAATGAATCTTGGTTATAAATCTCCCTCCCGACCTGTGAGGGCACTGTTTAAAGGGAACAGAGTGCCCCGGACTGGATGGTCTGACAATTCATTCCAGGGAAAAGGGAAGTTGGCTATCTAAAAAGGGGGTGGTGCCACAGTACACCAAGTCATCGCCCCAGAAGGGAAGCGATGTGGCAACCGCAGATTGGAGGAAAAACGGTTACACTCGCTAAACAAGGGGGCATGACTGACGATACAAAAGGGGCTGTGGCTAAGCGATCTGTTCCTTTGTTATGGTTGCAAGCAAACCAATAAAAGGAGAACCAAAATGTACCGTGAGTGTTTAGTGTTTGTTTGTTCTGTTGTGTCTAATTATACTCGTTTGTTGTTATTAAACGGCTAACATGTATCGGGAGCTGTCACTTAAGGCCAGCACCAACCCGGACAACACTTCACAACTGTGCACTAATAAATTGTATTTCACCAGTGCACACAGCACTCCCTCTGGACGTGTGATCGTGTGTGTGTCTCTGTGTGTGTTTACACTGTGTTTATTATTTGGGTCTGCAAACCCTTTATTTAGAACAGTGCAATACACATTGCTGTGTACATTGCTGTGTACATTGATGTGTACATTGATGTGTACATTTCTGTGCATTGCCTGGGATTATTATTTACGGTAGCAACAACCACGGATTACAAATAAAGATCTATTTGGACCGTGAACTTTGTTGTCTGTCTTCTGTTACGTATCACTTCACCTCTGCACCTGCACACTGCAAACCACTTTGCCACAGCGACATATAGAAGAATAAAAGAAAATAATTGGATAAATAGACTGAACACGATTATGCCAGCAGGACTCAACAGAAAAGAATGAACTAATTAATCCAGTAAATATAGAAAATTTAAATAAATAAATAAATAAATAAATAAAATTCATTAAAGTTGTGCATGCTGATGCACTGGGGAGGCCAAATCAAGGCTGATCCTCAGAGCCAGCATTGCATGATAATATAAATATAAGTTTGTATAAAATAATGTTTTACAGGCAGTTCCTTTTTATCTCCATACTTTCCTCTTTCCATCACTCTGGTACAGGTTAATCTTCGTCTCATCTGTCCATAAGACTTTGTTCCAGAACTCTACAGGCTCTTTGAGGTACTTTTTAGCAAACTGTAACCTGGCCATTCTGTTCTTGAGGCTTACTAGTGGTTTGCATCTTGTGGTGTCCCCTCTGAAGTTCTGCTGGTGTACTCTTCTGCGTATGGTAGTCTTTGACACATCTATGCCTACCTCCTGGAGAGTGTTCCTGATCTGTTAGACTGTTTTTAAGGGGTTTTTCTTCACCATTGAAAGAATTCTTCAGTCATCCACTATAGTGGTCTTCCTTGGTCTACCAGGTCGTTTGCCATTGCTGAGTCACTAGTGCTTTCTTTCTTCTTAATGATGTACCAGTTGATTTTGGCATGCCTAATGTTTTGGCTATGTCTCTGATCAATTTATTTCGAGCCATCTGCCGGCAGTGAGTGTAAATGATACAGCCACCCCACGTGACCACTCCCATATGGCGGCCTGCTTGTGAAACACATTGTGTGGAAACAAGGTGAGTTTGTTTGATTTTTGCATGGTTTACTATAAAAAGATGGGTGTGCAAACGTAGTGTCTGTGTCTATAAATAGTGAGAGAATATGATGCAAACTATTTTTAGGGATTACAAACAACTTAATGAATAGCCCTAGGGTGGTGTTTGGGCTCAGGTGTACATGGTGCATAGTAGTATCTGTTTGAATACGGTGGCATGGGAATGGGTAAAACGGGATATAGGTATACTGTGTTAGAACATAAATAAACATAAGCAGCTTCTTGAAGGATCCCAGGGTTTCAGCTTCAACATTACTGGGGAGTTGGTTCCAGACCCTCACAATTCTCTGTGTAAAAAAGTGCCTCCTATTTTCTGTTCTGAATGCCCCTTTATCTAATCTCCATTTGTGACCCCTGGTCCTTGTTTCTTTTTTCAGGTCAAAAAAAGTCCCCTGGGTTGACATTGTCTATACCTTTTAGAATTTTGATTGTTTGAATCAGATCGCCGAGTAGTCTTTTTTGTTCAAGACTGAATAGATTTAATTCTTTTAGCCTGTCTGCATACGACATGCCTTTTAAACCCGGAATAATTCTGGTTGCTCTTCTTTGCACTCTTTCTAGAGCAGCAATATCCTTTTTGTAACGAGGTGACCAGAACTGAACACGATATTCTAGAAGAGGTCTTACTAATGCATTGAAAAGTTTTAACATTACTTCCTTTGATTTAAACACTTTTCACAATATATCCGAGCATCTTGTTGGCCTTTTTTATAGCTTCCCCACATTGTTATTATTTGTTTATTTAGCAGACACCTTTATCCAAGGCGACTTACAGAGACTAGGGTGTGTGAACTATGTATCAGCTGCAGAGTCACTTACAACTACGTCTCACCCGAAAGACGGAGCACAAGGAGGTTAAGTGACTTGCTCAGGGTCACACAATGAGTCAGTGGCTGAGGTGGGATTTGAATCAGGGACCTCCTGGTTACAAGCTCTTTTCTTTAACCACTGGACCACACAGCCACACATTGTCTAGATGAAGACATTTCTGAGTCAACATAAACTCCTAGGTATTTTCATAGGTTCCTCCTTCAACTTCAGTATCTCCCATATGATATTTATAATGCACATTTGTATTGCCTGTGTGCAGTACCTTACATTTTTCTCTATTAAATGTCATTTCCCATGTGTCTTTGAATGACCTTTGCTGCTGCAACACTATTTGCCACGCCTCCTATTTTTGTGTCGTCTGCAAATTTAACAAGTTTGCTTACAATACCAGAATCTAAATCATTAATGTATATTAGGAATAGCAGAGGACCTAATACTGATCCCTGTGGTAGACCACTGGTTACCTCGCTCCATATTGAAATGTGTACGTGTGTTTATTTAGCACCATGCCATGATTGTTATTTATTATAATACCATAAATAAATAAACTTGTGGTGAAGATGTTATCCTGAGCGTTTTAAGCGCATGCATTGTTATTTTAAGTAAACAGTAAAGCCATGCGGAAGTGGCAGTGAGGTTATTGTATGGCGCTTGGTGCAGATTCTCTCGCTGTGGGCTGTAGCGCACAGAAGTAAACTGAAGAGTCTGAAAGATCCACTGAACTCATGATGAGATGAAATGTTTTTCCTGTCTTGTCGTGAGATGCAGAAAGACGGTTTTGTAACTTTGAAGGAAGGTTGCTGTCACCAACCAGCTCACTGTAAATTGCACACGGAGCTTGGCTGCCAGTTTGAATGAACCAGAACATGTAGAAAATTTTGGGAGGGTCTTTATAAGAACAGGGTAACGTTGCATTTTCCTTCTCTTTTACTGCGACTGAGGATTCAGATTGATTCACGAACTGTCCCTGAGTGATTTCTAAAGAAAGAAAGAAAGAAAGAAAGAAAGAAAGAAAGAAAGAAAGAAAGACAATTGGTGTCATTATAAACGGTGTGTTTAAATATATTTTAATAAATACACACAAGTTTGTGAAATAACTTGTTAATTTAAAAAGACGATTACCTATTAAACAGCAGAACAGTGTAATAACATGCACCAGCGCGCGCAATGTTTGTTCCATGTTGTTCTTCTGCAGTCGTGGCTTCTCTTCTTTAACGGACTGAACTGAATATTCGTGTCATGGTAACATATGAAGCTCCAGTACACACCCCGCTGTGTCATAGTCATAGAGACTCACGTATCATTTCCTTTGTGAACACACATAACACGGTTACACACACGCATTCCCTCTTAAACACTGTTATATGTTCATGATCAGAGGTGACTTGTTTCACAGCAGTATTGTAGAAGAAAACACTGATCAAGGTGTTAACGAGTAAAGGATAACGGAATAACGGAGAGGCAAAACAAATTGATCATGATAGAGATAGTCTTTTTCATAGTTTTGAGAAGAACATCGATCATGTTTAATTGCTGAATTGTGTCATTTTGACAATGATGGCGCTACATTGATTAGTATTGTATGTATATATGTATGTATGTATTTATATATCTTTATTTATTTAAATACTGATTGAAATCTATTACTATGAAATGTGGTCTTTATGATAATAAAATATTAAAACGGAAGAACTCACCACTAACAAGTTAAAAAAAAAGTTTTTTTATTTTTATTTTTTTAAATTTTTTCTTCTGATATCAAAGTGTTTGTGTGTGTAACTCATAAAAAGATCATCTAACATACAGGAAGGAATTTTACTGATACAGTATCTTTTGTAAAAACTGTTAGAAATATTTTATTGTGAAATGTGATCTTTATGATAATAAGGATAATAAACCGAAAAGAACACCCCACCACCAAGTTAAAAAACAATTTGACATATTCCTTTTGATGTAAAGTGTCTCCGTGTATTCTCGGGGTGCTGTGTTTTTGTGAAGCTCTTCAATATCTCATTGTCACTGTGGGCCTCAGCGCACAGTAATACACGGCAGAGTCAGACAGCTCTGTCTGCTGGATTGTTAAAGGGACGGTTTTTGAAGTTTTGTTGAGAAATGCATCAAATCTGCCTTTGAAATCATCAGCGTTCTCTCGTGCTCCAAAAGTATCTCTTCTCAGCACATACCTCGGGAAATCATTCGGGTACTCTATGTACCAGAATAGATACTGCGAAGGATTGCTAGTACTGTATTTACAGTCGAGTGTAACTGATTGTCCTTCAACAGCGTTCATATTGCCTGGAGTCTGAGTCACCGTGTCTTCTGCTCTGCATTCTGGAAAACAAATAAAGAAAAACATATTTTTAAAACAAACACACAAAACCAACAGCAATAATAAACAAATCCATACATACATACACATATACATACATACATACATACCAAAACAAACTATAGCACAGATAATGAGAATGCTCCGCGTATATGCCATGCTATACAGCGTAGCACAAAGTTTCAGCGTCATGCAGCAGTGAACTCTTTTCAGAAGATTTAAACCCTCAGAGTGTCTTGTTACCTCTTATACTGTCATCAGGAGTTTCTACATGATGTGATGTCATTTCACCTGCTATCAGAACCCGTATCGATGTTACACTAGCGCCTCCCTTAGGAAGATCTTCCATCATCTGTAAACCTGACATTTTACAGTGTTCACTGTTTGTATTTGTTTTTCGTTCATTTCACAGTAAATTCAGACAGACAGACTAACTGTTATTTATGTATTTATTTATTAGAGCAGAACACGATTAGTGCATTAGAAAAAAAGACAGCAGTTCTAAAAGAAATACATTAATACATGTACTTGTAAGTGACAGTTTCATCACCGTAGTTCTGTATTCTTGCAAAAGGAAAATGTTAGCTAATATTTTAGTTTTTATGTTTC